>NC_138749.1:36711629-37446629 GCF_965113315.1 Podarcis vaucheri
AGGGTATTTACAAGGATGCATTACCTGCCTGAAGTTAAAAGTGAAGAACAGGATGTTCTCTCCCAAAAGAAGAAGCTGTTTAATATGGTTTGGGTACCATAGATTCCAGCATATAAGTCAACTTTTTAATCCCGGAAAAGAGGTTAAAAACTCGGGGGTCGTCTTATACACCGGGTATGGACGGCGCGGATCGGAGCCCGCCCCCCGCGGCTGCTGCGGTGGCTCTGAAGCAGAAGCAGGGGCGGCAGACTCCGTTCCGTGCGGCTTTCTCTCGGCATGGAGCCTCCCCCCCCCCGCTGCTGCTTCGGAAGCAGCGGGCGGCTGGCTCCGCTCCGCGCCAGGTGGCTTTCTCCTGGCGCGAAGCTGCCCAGCATATTAAGCAACTGGGCTTATAAGACGAACCCCCAAATTGCAGCTGCCAATTTTGGGGGTAGTCTAATACGCCCAGTCACCTAATACGCTGGAATCTGAGATAGTTCATTTTAAGTGTGGAAACTGAACACATTCTGCTACCATACACTCCAACATTTCTCCAATGAAAATAGTGACTCCCCTCCAACATTTTGCCAATGAAATAGAGACCAGCGGTGTGCGGTCCATGGACTGGTGGGACTAGCCTAGTCCCCTTAATGTTCCCGGCAGGACCTTTCCTTGTACCTGCTTAGCCTGTGTCTCCAGTCTCCATGTATGTGTGTACATGCACACCTCTCTGTCTCTGTCTCTGTCTCTGTCTCTGTCTCTGTCTCTGTCTCTGTCTCTGTCTGTCTGATTACCTCTGTAAATGGCTGCAAAACTGCACAACCCTGCATAGCAATACACACACATGTGAGCAGGAAGCGGCTGCTTGAAGGAGAACTGCAGCCCCTTCTCCTTCATTTTTTTAAGGAAGAGCAGTTGGAAAGCCTGTAGTGCCTATAGGATGGGGGTGGAAGACAAGAGCCCTTCAACCTTAATATTTCACTTCCTTTCCTTCAGCCACTCTCTCTGTGTGTATGTTTTGAAAGCATGGTGTTTTAATAAAATAAACCCCCAGGCCCAATCTGCCAGAACCTGAAGCAGCAACATGCAACAGCTAACAACCACACAATCATAGAAAGGGAGATTATGAAAGGGTGTATGTGTGTTAAAATTGTGTTGTTTTTTAATTGAGGGGGAATCCACCCTTCTGCCAGGGGTTGTCTTTTTCAAAAAAATCAAAGCAAAGCCAAACTTTTCTTCCTTTTGCAAGCTGCTAGGAACTGCCAAATTCACGGGCCGAGGACTTCCTTGGGAGTCTGTGGGATCTCCATGGAAGGTTTTAGGCATTTGCCAGGAATGCTTGAGTGAAGATTCCTACCTTGCAGGCGGTTGGATTAGATGACCATTGGGGTCCCCAACTCTACATAAAGCCCTAACTGTTTCCCTATGAAGAAGATAGAGACATCATCTCCAATATTTCTCCAATAAAAATAGGGACATCCTAAGGAAAGTGGGACATCCTGGGATCAAATCAGAAACCGGGACAGCTTCTGTAAATCTGGTACTGTCCCTGGAAAATAGGGACACTTGGAGGGTCTGTGCTCCTATATAATATGTATCCTAATCCTCCCTATTTTTATAACTGCAGATTCCCCCCCCCCAACTGCACAGTAATGAGAGAAAGTGGTGGAGTGGTGTTTTCTGCTTTGGAGATCCCACCTATCAGCAATCAAGTCTGCTGCTTACCTACATGGCTTCATTGTGAATTTTAAGTCAGTGATCCTGTGGCCCTCCATATATTGTTGTTGTTCCCACTATCCCTTACTATCGGCCATGCTAGTGGGGACTGATGAGAGCTGCAGACCAGAAACACCTGGAGCTTTTCTATCTATGCACTAGAGTGTTTTGAGATGTTGGGAACTGGCTTATATGGTTGGCCTCTGAGATGAATCTAAGCATTCCATTCAGGTCCACCAAATATTAACAAAGGATTTCAATAGCATTAGTTTACGTACAGTTCGGTAACACAGGATTTTGGCATTAGTTTATGTAAAGCTCTCCCATGTTTGATCTTTCAGTGCTCAGTGTATTGTGCAACACTGGATACTTCAGTGTTTCAGATGCAACTTTGTATAGCTCTTCACATATATATTTGTTGCCATCCAGCAGCTGAGCATTATGCGCACAGCTGGGTCTTTCAGCTATAGAACAGCTTGCCTTCCATCACCAGCAATTGGGCTAACGTAGTTCTCTGGGTGGAAGGCACTGGCGTCGGGGAGACTGCAGGTGTAAGATACCTAGATCAAGACTGGACATCCAGATATTGCCCTCTTGTTTTGTAGCTAGATGAGCAAATGCGTTTAAGGTGACTCCCAAAGCACTTTCTGCTTCTGTGTTTATTCTGCTCCATGTTCATGTTTTGTGGAAGGGCAACATTTTCAGCATATTAAAAAAAAAAAAGCAAGTCAACTGATGCCCAAAAGGTTTGTCTTGGAGTGCTTTGATCAGTTTGCGCCATTTAATAATCCAAACACTTTTGCTCTGTCATTTAGCAGACAACTTAATCAGCTGGGCTGTGATTTCCAGCTAGGCAGCCAGATGAGACTGCCTTGCTCTGGAGGGCTTCCGCGTTAAAGCACTTGCTGTACTAATTGAACATTTTAACTGATAACCAAAACCACTTGTGCACCATTTTAAAAAGAATGAGTTACATATTTTTAAGCTGCAAATGCACAGCTGTGATGAAGGGGGGGACTGTATAATTTTCACTTGCAAATTTATGGATTCATGCAGTAACATCATTGTGGCTGGCGGATGATCTGATCTGTTGGCTCTGTTCCTATTCGTTCTGTCTTTTCATACCTTTCCACTATAGCTAGGATAAAAGCTGCTTCTTTTAATACTGGCATATTGAATCCTAGCAGAATCAAAACTGCAACATAAAAAAATGTTTAGCAAAATTATTTCTGTATCTGTTTACAGCCATAGAATGTTGACATCTTTGTTTTTGAAAGGGTGACAAAAAAAAGAGAGACTCTTGTTCTGCTTGCATTGTGTAGAGCATGGAACTATTCTGACACAAGGCTAGTGACTGGTAAAAGTTATTTTGGGGCTCAGGTATATATATATATATATATATATATATATATATATATATATATATGCTTAAAGGATTTCCCCCTATACTCCTTGAATTATCAGCTATTGCAGCAGCTTCTGTGCTTAATTAGAGGGTTTAGTATATAATAATATGATCTGAAAATCATTTTCTTGCTATGAAATGTTCTAATTCAATGCCAGCTCTTGAGTTACATGTTTTCACATCCAATTAGCAAAAATGAACTTGGCAAATATGATGTGCAAGTCAATGCAATACGGAATCGGAGACTGCTGTGGAGCATTAGGAAATGTAGCCTGAATACTCCATATTCATCTCCCCCCCCATCACACACACACTTTTTAAAAAGGCTGCCTGGTAGAAAAATGTGCTGTTTCCTCATTCTATCTTACAGGGTCAAACAGTGCAAATGAGCACATTTCTATTAGCATTAGTGGAGCTATGTTGATTCACACCAGGGAAGAAGCTAGTTCCATAATTAAGTCCTTTGGTCAGCGAACATCTACACAAGTATTTAAGGACATATGATGAAGGCAGTGTAGGCTGTAGGTGATTGCTGTGTTTGGAGCTGAGCAGGTTCCCTCCCCTTTGACTCATATATGGTCTGTTGGGCCAGGATTCTTCTCCACTTCTGGACATTGCTTATCTTGGTTGCACTGATTGGCTGCAGATAATGTATAAGATGAGTCAAGCAGTGGCAAAGGGGACAGTCCACTTGGGAATCCTTCTTGGCAATTCTTCAGGAGATGAAGATCCCAGCAAGGGAGGGCAATCAGAATTTCTCAAGTGACCAGCCTGCTCACAATAACCCTGTTTGCACAGGGAATTGTTTTTAATATTGCAGCAGTATATATTCCACATCTTCTCATGAATGCATCACCTTCGGCTTCTGCCTTCCCTACAGGTGCGAGAGAAAACGCATTTGACAATCTAAGTAAATGTAGGCCTTCCCTATTTTCTTTGGAGAAATGTTGGAGGGTATGGAATAGGGCGTCCCTTTTTTCATCAGAGAAATGTTGGAGGGAGGGTATGCGTACAATATGTAATACACTGAATGATATTTGGATCGCAAATGCATGCTTGGAACTTCTCTTGGCATAAGCTGTCAGTTTCTGTTACATAGAATTTTAATTTTGAGTGAGGAGAAAGCAACCATTCCAGCCTTGGATTAGCCATGGCATTTTGCTCCTGATTTCATCTGGATAAAATGTTTTCAAAATATCTAGGGAGGGGGGAGCCAATCTCCACTTGTGTTTTATGTCTGAGCTGGCAGAGCGCATGTGTTTGATACAATTCTCCTAGGCAGCTGAAACTTTAGGAACCAGTAGTGGCGGCTGCCAATTGGAACTGGTTGAGCGGAAGGCCTGGAGGTCAACAGCAGGTGGAGCTACAGCCTATGACAGGAAGAGCCAACAAATTCTAGCTGTGTCCCAATCTTCTTCTACAAGGACAACACTGAGGAGGAAGCTGACAGGCAGTGCCGCACCCTGGGCTGGTTTTAAGTAAGAAGACTGGCAGATTGGGGGCAGGCTGAGATTGCTGGGGCAGTGCCCCATTTGTCCTACTGGACCCGAATCCACCGTTATGAACTATTTGAACTATTCTACATCTCTTCTTCACTCCTGCCAAGGACTTCCATTAATTTAGTATTTCCTACACAGTCATTTTCCACAAGAAGCTAGCTATATACAAGGTGCACTCTATTAAAAGGTTATCATGGGGTCCCTTTGCTGATGGATATAAATGCACATTCTAATGCACTGAATAGGCTAATTAGGAATTAAGCAATCCTTTTTAAACGGTTTTAAACTCAAATTATGCTGACAACTGAAGGATTTTTTTAAAAAAAGAACCCTCTTTTTCTAATAGTTGTGTTAGACATTGAAGAGCTGCACTCTAAGCCCTGACACATTGTTCTGCCTTCCACTCAATAGCAAAGCACTGCTCAAGGGAATAGTTTTGAACCAAATGTACCTGCTTGTGACAGGTGAACTACTCCACTCCTTCAGGTTTTTAACTGTAAAACCAGTATTCATTTTGAGACTTTCCTAACGCAAGCTATCCAGCTCCTGCTTCCAAAATCCACACTTCCCAAAAATATTAGTATAGTATGAAAGGTGACACAACCTTACAGAGACTGTCGATCTCTGTGCACAGTGCCAGACACCAATTAAGAAACACACACATTTTTTTAAAAAAAGTGATGAATTTAACCAAGAAGGGGGGCAGAAGCGTGGAAAGGGAAGGGGGAAAGTCCAAAATAACAACATATTCTGGGTGGCCCCTCTTCAGCATGTGTCAGAGACAGAAGGGAGCATTTTGATGTGAAGAGGAAAAAAGCACCAACAGAGAGAGAGAGAGAAAAAAAAGAGAAAGCGAGAGAGAGGGATTTTCAGTGTCAGTGAAGTTAAAGCATGTCAGCTGCATTTCCTTCTGTGTATACCGTCTCGCATGTGAGGACAGATAGATTGAATTCATATCTGAAACAAGACAAGATTTTCCACCTGACCTCATTATGTGTTTCTCAGGAGTGCACGCCTGGCTCTCTCTGCCTGAATTAAAATGCGTGTGGAGAAAAGTGAGCACAAAGCAAGCTGCACGCCGCAGCATTGTTACCGAACGCCCTTAATAAGAGGAAGGTATTTATTGTTTTGCCTGAGCCGTGTCTTAATTCTCTAAGTCATTAACACATGCTGGATCCCTCGGTTAAAGCAACCCGTGGAAGTGAAAGTGTGAGCTAATGAGAGGCTTTATGCTTCGTAACATGGCTGACAGAGAAGACGAAGTAGCGTTACAGCATATCAGAGAGATTTATATTGGGGCATTGTTGTTTTTTATAGAGAGGTTTTTGGAAACAGCCACCATCTCCTTATAAATAATTAAAAATACACACAATTGGCATTGTTACAATACAAACAGTGTGCTTCCTATCAGTATCTGTGGCATACTTGTGCTGTTGTTGCAAAGCACCAATTTCCCCTCTTCTGTGTCCTCCCTGTTCTTGGTTTTATGCCATGGACACTATGATTGTGCAACCTGCCTTCATTTTTCCTCCCCTACCCCACCATGAATTCAAGGCACTACAACTGGCCAAGTGGGGGCTCTGTAATGACATTATTACTGTTCTCTTATAGAGAAAGATGCAGGAAAAAGTAAATTATCTATATATTACCTGTTATGACGTCATGCTTACATTTTGGGTGAGATCTGTAAACAGCTGCGCGGTTCCAATGTGCAGGCAGCCCAGCCCCAGTGCATCCCAGAAATACCTGGAATTAGAGGACTGTGGGGCAGCTTTCATTGCTTTTGTGGAAGAAGCAATCAACGCTCGAAGGGGCAGCAAGGCGGAGACGTGTTACACGCTGAAATTGGTAGCAATGTAGCTAGTTATTGTGCACTAAAAGCGGATTGAAACAAGGGTGTCTAGTAGAAAGGGCACAAAACAAGGGCGCCTGCTTTGACTGGGAGGGCATTCCACTGTCACAGCACCACCACAGAAAAGGCCCTGAGAGCAAGATCTCTGAAATAAATTGCAAATCCAAGGCAGGCCTATATTGGAACAAGCAGTCCCTGTAGTGACCTGGTCCTAAGGCTTTAAAGTTGTGGTTTCCAACGTGGAGCACACGCCCCACAGGGGTGGGCAACTGGATTTTTAAGGGGGCAATTTGGAAGCTTGTTTAGAGCAAGTTAATGGCCTTTTAGGCTTCCTCCACGTGAAGAGGAGTTCACTTTTTGAATACGAAGAATTATATGTCACAGGCATCTGAATTTTAGATATGCTTAGGTGGGGCATGGCCAAAAGAAGATTGGGAACCACTGCTTTAAAGGCTCTGAATTGAGCCAGGGAACAAACAGGATAAACCAAGGTATGACTGTATTCTTGCCATTTGCCTGGGCTGAGGAACTATGTGCAATGTAAAGCAGCTAGATGGTGTAACAGAGTTGCAGGTCACTGATCAAGTGTGCATGCACACGAAAGCTCACACCAATAACAAACTTAGTTGGTCTCTAAGGTGCTACTGGAAGGAATTTTTTTATTTTGTTTCACAGTTGGCATGATTCTCCAGATTAGATCTAATGTATTTCATCACATAAAGTATTGTTGTTGAGTACATGGGGTGGAGTACCACTGGAAGAAATGGGACTTCTTATTAGCGCAAGATGGAAATTGCCTGGCAAATGGTCTCTTGTGCAATATGTATTTCTTTCTTTAAAAAATATGCATCCCACCAGAAAAGCCATCCCAACAATATCCAGGGAATCCTATGCATGCCTACTCAGAAAAAAATCTGTTTAAGTTCAATAAGACTTACTTCCAGGGAAGTATGCATTGGATTGCTGCCTGGAGTAGCTAACCAATATATAAAAAAGCACCCTATAATAATAAATGTGTTGAACACAATACACAAACAACAACAAAAAAGCAGTTCAGCAAAACAAGAGAACCCATAAGCAGCAGCAGCTGATGCTCACAGGCAGAAAATCTTCTTAAATAAGATGGCCTTTACCATCCTTTGAAAAATCCTCAAAGACCAGCAAGACAAATGCTCCGGGCTCCCAGATGGTGGGAGCCACTATACAGAAAAGCAGCTCCTTGTCATCACTCAATTCACTGTGGATGAAAAAGAACCCAACAGCAGAGCTTCATCAAAGCGCTCAAAGTCTGAGGGGGTAAATATGGGATTAGGTGCTCCTTCAGGTATCCAGCCCTTTAAAGGTGAAGTGGAGCACTTTGAATTTGGCTTGGTAGCTAACACAGGGGGCACTGCAGGGTTCCCGGTGTTCATTTGGAGAAAAGGTACCTTCTGTTTTCTGGTACCTCCCTTGCCCTCCCTCCACCAGGGCTGGGCAAATAACAGTCACCAACAGGTTAGATCATGGGTAGGCAAACTAAGGCCTGGGGGCCGGATCCGGCCCAATCACCTTCTAAATCTGGCCCGCGGACGGTCCAGGAATCAGCATGCTTTTACATGAGTAGAATGTGTCCTTTTATTTAAAATGCATCTCTGGGTTGTTTGTGGGGCATAGGAATTCGTTCATATTTTTTTTCCAAAATATAGTCTGGCCCCCCTCAAATTCTGAGGGACAATGGACCAGCCCCCTGCTGAAAAAGTTTGCTGACCCCTGGGTTAGATAAACTAATTGCAAAGCAACAACATGCCAAAAACCTAACCGAACTGCTGTTATTATGAAACCATGACATTCTTCTCAAAATGTAATGAATCGTTTATCCTTTGCATTTTATCCCACTCTTCCCTCAATGAGCTCAGGATGGCATACGTTGTCTCTTCACACACACATTGCATCCTCACAACAACTCTGTGAGGTAGAATCATAGAGTTGGAAGAGACCACAAGGGCCATCGAGTCCAACCCCCTGCCAAGCAGGAAACAAGCAGGAAACAAGCAGGTTAGGCGTTCTCATGGATTGCCTGCATGGCCGAGTGAGGATGTGAACCAGGGTCTTCCTGCTCCTACTCCATGGATGAAGAACCTTCTAGGCCATATGCCAGAGGTCACATGCCAGGGATGGGTGGGACCAGAAGCAAAAGTGGGTTGACCAATGTATGTTACTCTTACTTTTCTACAGAAGCTTTGTTTCTACACATACCTCTCCACTGCCTTACATCCAGGTAAGCAAGACACACAACCAGAGTTCTGGCCAGGCAGAGCTGGTCAAGGAAGGTGCAAACCAGGGCTGGTGTCAGGCTTCAGGGAATCGGATCCCTCCCCCAGTGGCAGTAAATAAGCAGATCAAATGAAAGGAGCATTCTTACCAGATACTGTAGTTTCTTTAATAATCACAGCAAGAGAGAAAGGAATGCTTATCTCTCTAAAAATAGTGTTGTTCCCAGTAAAGGTTCACCTCCTCTGTCCCCATAAATCTACATCGCTCCTACGTCTGGCAATCTGAGCTTGTTACCACGGCACTTTCTATTCTATCACTTTCAACGCCCGTCTAGTCTTAGGCAAAGGGGGGGGGTCAGGAATGCTTTCCAGAGACAGTGAATCTGCCAGCTGTCTCTCTCCTGGTGTTTCTTTTTCTAGCTGTTCCTCACCAAATATTTCCCAGCTTCTCCCCTCTGGACTATGCCCCTCTGCAAACCACTGTTCTAAGTCAATATTGTCCTCCTGCCCTTGGGAAGGTTCAGAAAAGGGGGGGGGGTTCCCACCATTCCTTCTCAATCCAGTCCCTGACAGCTGGTGAGGCATGAGGCCTGGGGAGAGTTGCAAAGGCCAGACAGTGAATCTCCCCATTCCTGTCCTTCTCAGTCACACTGCCCACTGAGGACTGCTTGTGTTCTTGTTGAAGATGACTGTCATTATTGCACGTAAACAGTGGAAGGAGCTCTGCAATGTTATTTGATTCCTTTTTGATTGCTGCAGGGTTGGGGGGGGAGTGGTCCTCCTCAATCCTGCCCTCACTAGCAAATAGCATCGTAATAAAATTGTTACCTTTCACCTTGGAGCATTTAACAATAGTTCACCATTGTTAAACAAAAGTGGCCAAAAGCTCATTCCTCACTTGCGCCAATCCATTTTCCGACCTCAAAAATGAGGAGTCAGACTCTGTAGGTTGTTTGTTTGTTTGTGTGTGTGTGTGTGTGTGTGTGTCTGTCTGTCTGTGTGTGTGCAGTGGCGTAGCGTGGGGGGTGCAGGGGGGGCTGGCCGCACCGGGCGCAACATCTGGGGGTTAGGGTTAGGGGGCGCAAATCCACGGGTTAAGGGGCACAAATCCACAGGTTAGGGGTGCAAATCTACGGGTTAGGGGGCACAAATTACTTGCCTTGCCCTGGGTGCTAACAACCCACGCTACATCACTGTGTGTGTGTGTGTGTTGCCCTTACCTTAGTTAAGTTTATGAAGTGAGTGAGTGTTCCCCTGTTTTTTTGTACCTCAAAAAGAACCTCACAGCTCTCTGTTGCAGCCCCACTGCATTTTACCCCTTTGTCTGTACTTTAAAAAGAGCCTCACAGCTCTCCGTAGCTATGCAACCCTGCCAACTGCTGTTTGTTTCGTTTCCTTTTATGCTTAAAAGTAGAACCTCACTACTCTTTGTAGTTCCCCAGCCCCATCACTTTTCTTGGCGTGCCCATGAAAATGATTTCCATGCACAGTCCAGGAAACTCAATGGGGCCGGGAAGCTACACAGAGCTATGAGACGCCATTTATTTATTTATTATTTATTTATTTATGTGCAGGAAAAAAGGGGAGAACTGGGCTTGCCAATTTGCTGAATACCCTTTCAAATGCCGTCACATCACAAATCTGGTGAAACTTTTTAAAAGTCCAGATCTTTGCTCACAAATCTGGATTTCACGAGAATTACACCTGAAGTGCTAATAGTAAGCACAAGAAAGGAATGTGGGCCATGCCAGCACTGTCCTCATGAGTCCCACATGCAACGGTCCTGCATTCTTCTCTTGTGACCTTCATACTGAGTGAGAAGGTCTGATATGCATTCACTTGTATCTGCTCAGAAGCCTCTGTGATCAGGAACATTGCCTGGGGTTGCTGATCTTATGGAAGCTTCTAAGCATATTCACCTGCACATGTTTAGAACACCCTTCAAAGGAAGATCAGAGAATGCAAGGCCAAGTGCGTGAGGGTATATGTGTGCACTGTGTTAGAAATGGGTTGCACAAATTTAATTTCTCTTTCAACAGCATTGATGAGGTGTGTGCTGAATATTATCCAGTTTTCAGGCCATAAATAATGATTGAGCTAGAATTATACTCCTATTCTGATTAAGAGAATATTGACTTTAAAAAAAAAAAAACTGTGTTTCGTGCCCTTGTTTTCTATAGCTCTTCTGCAGACAACCAACTACTGATTGCCTAGTGAATGTGGGGGTACCACAACATGTAATTAGAATGTAAAAATAAAAATACAGTGATAACTATAATTAAAAAGCAGAAGACAATCAAATATAAAACAATGCAACATCATATACTGAAGGGAAACCTCATATTCAGCCATTCCCCAAGCCTGGGTGAAAAGGTACATTGTGACATGTGATGTCACCAAAATCTGTAAAACATAGGTGCTAGGCACACATCCACAGAGCTTGGTCACCTCTACCAAGAAGACTCTTCCACTCTCCATCCCCCCCTCAAACCACCACGGGTGGCAGAGTTGCTAACAGAACCCAGATCAACACTGCTCCAGGTTGGGTCTGTATGGGAAGAGTCAAGCTTTCATTCATTTGGGATCCAAGCTATTTGAGGTTGTATAAGTCAAAGACAAGACCACTGATTGAGCCAATCAATTTGGTCTACATGATGATGCCACTGAGGGGAAGCACAGACAACTGATTCCTGTGTTAGACCAAGCTACTCAATTTAGGCCAGGTATAATCCTAGCCAATCAGGAACAATGCATTAAATGCGATGGCTGTACTAGGCCATGTAGCCAGTAACATTTGACTACATTATGGCATCCTTGATGGCAATTGAAGTCAACTGAAAATGAGAGGCCAAGATGGAAGTTGAAATACACAGACACATATTTTTCCAAACCATGCTGAAAAATCATCTAAAAAGAAGAGTGTTTGACACTACCAAAAATGTTTCCCCTGAATGGTTTTTGTTTAATTCTAGGACTGAGTCACTTAATCATAAACTCCCTGTAAAACAAGGAATGGCTAGTGACAGAGAAGCAAGCCCAAATGCATAATACTTCTGGCTTTGTCTTTGCTGTAGTGGGATGTGATTTGGTATTTATGTACAGACGCATCAGCTGGTTTTCTTGTTGCAGGGTTGCAGACCTCTCCCTCCCTGTTTCTATTAGCATAGAGCAGGTGAAATTAGTTGCATCAGAAGTGTATTAGTGCGCCACTCGAGTAGTACAAAACAATGCTGCGCTGGGAGTGAAATGCTTATCAGGAGAAAGTTTACTTTTAGCGTTAAGAATTAATTTAGCCGAATTGGTGTGGCGAAAGTGGTAAACACAACCCCCCCCTCACTGTTGTTTGTCAGGGTGTATTATATCACCCTGGATTGCTTTGTCAATAATCTGCCTGGCCTGTAAGCTAAAAATCTAAGATTGCCAGGATGACTGACAGGCTGGAGATAGCTGATAATTCTAAGGAATTGGAGGTGTAAAATCTTTAAGGACCATGTCTACAGTATAAATGCCAGGGTATCTCCACATCACTCTGTACTTACAAAGGCAACAGCATTGTTAATGGCAGCCTGTCTGTCCATCAAGTTTGCTACAAGGAGGATTTATCCCTCTTTCACTCCTTATCTTCCATTGCTGTGTTTATTTCGAAACCAGCTGCAGAATAAATTGCCTCTTGCCTTCACCTCCTACACAGAGTGCAATACTCTGGGAAGCCTAAGACCATTGTGTTTTTAAGCGGGGTGGTGGTGGCTCTCCCCCCCCCCCTTCTTCAGTAGACTAACCTCTAATTGCATCTATGAAATGCATAGACCTCTCCTTCCCCACCCCCTTTCAAGCTTTAGAGCATCTTCTGTGCAGAGTAAGATGAGCTCAAGTTGAAATATCTTACTCACAAATGTATGGTGGGTGGATGGGGGGGAGGCTTGGGATGTAAGTGGGAAGGAGAGAGCGAATTTAGTCGGTAAATACAAGGGCCTCTTGAAAATACAGCTATATTGGTAAAATGAAGTCATGGGGTTTGTTGTCCCAGTGACTTCCATATAGCATAAGCTCAGCACAGGAGTTTCAAAAAGGATCTCTTCCCACCCTCCCCCAACACTTTATATCTCTCCCAGCAAGCCAAGCTGCTCTTGTTCTCGCTAACGTATCACTGCCTCTACAAAAGACTCGGCAAGAGGGATTTAATTATTCTGTTGATGATGCAGAAGTCAGAAATGATTTTACTTCTGTCTCTCAGAGCTATGTTTGGCACACGTTTAGAAGGGGTCCTGAGCTGTGTGACCTGGATTCCTTTATGAGAAAATGGCATTAAATTAATCATATAGTGAGAGAGACAATCATGCCTCAGACACTTTGTATCCAGATGAAAGCACTATTGGGACCAAAGAGAATGAGTGTGTGTGTGTGTGTGTGTGTGTATGCGCCTTTCTATCTTTACAAAGCAGTTCTTGGTGGAGATGTGTATATATATACATGTATACACATCAGTGGGGGGGGGAGGTAGGTTGGAATCTACTGGTGCATCTCTGTGCAATTTGTGGTAGATTGGCAAAGGTTTCCATCTCCCAAGAAGATAAATATAAGAGCATTTTCCTCTTAATTAGGCTGCTGAAATAACCAAACCCGGGGCAGGGGGGAACCAGTAGTGGATTTTTTTTGTAAAAGGACTATGAACTCAATTCTGCTGTTTAAAGCAAAGTCCAGGATGGAGCATGTGCTCTGAGGCACTCTGGTCCTTAATTCTAAGGGGCAGGCTCTCAACCAAAGGATGGAATTAGATGCAATTGAAAGGCATTGTCACCCCTTGTGATAAGATGAAGTATGCCAGATTTCAGAATGGTGGCTGCAGTGGTTCTCCCCAAAGGGCAGACTTTGGGGCGGGTACAAAATGAATTTTTGGAGGCAGGGAGGAACCCAGTATGAATCCTCAGGAAAGACTGGGGTGGGCAAAATGCCGAGGCAAATGAGCCAATCCGAAGCTTAGGGAGTCCCTGACCTAACTCAAGATATCTCTTTAACAGTGCAATGCTACTTGGAGACATGAGAATTCATAATTCAGGATACACATAGAGCCAATACACACCCCTACTTTTTACCAACTCTTTTTCTGTGGGCTACAGTTGGTGGGGACAGCACAAGCTCCGGCTTCTGCTCAGCATTTCGGCAGGTGCATTGGGAAACTCCTTGAAGGTAGGGCTCCCTCGTTGACAATGGTTGGTGAAGTCAGGCAGGGTCGGACCTGATGTGGGGTTGGTCCTGCCTCAGCCAAAGCCTATCCAGCTGGCGGACTGGGAACTGGGATTGTTCTGTGAATTCACCTTAAATTCCTTAGTGTAGCTTAAAGTGGTGGTGATAAATAATTGAGTCAGTATGAGCGCCTTTTCCCAAAACCATCTGCAAGCTGGAGAACAGGAAAAGAAAAAATACACAGCCCATCCAAAGTCACCATCATCTTAGCTGCAATTGTGTCCTCTTATGATCCTGGCCTAATCTTTCCCTTTTTGTTTCTCCTCATCTCTGTATAACCTCACTCCATGTTAAGAGGCCTCCACTGGACTTAAAGTAGGAACTGTGTGTCATGAAAATTGTATTGTCCCATTCTCTCCGTTTGATATAGAGGACTATTTTAAACCCTATTCATTTCTTGTTAAAATTAAAATACTGAATTGTTTCAGGAAAACTATCCCTTTCCCGGGCAATTCTTGCACCTCAGAGAGAAAGATAATGGTCACTAGTATAAAGCTCCACTCTAAGTAAATTTTTTAATGTGGAATAAATCCAGCCAGCTGAGTGAGTCTTTTGTAAGTTTTTGACGCCAACACAGAGCGGCCATCATCAGTCTGGAAAAGGGGAGCTACAAATGAGGTCATTTATGTGTAGCTGAGATCTTGGACAAGATGGATTTGAAGTGACACATCTTTGAGCAGGCTAGCTATTAACAAGATTGTTCTTTGTTGAGGACATTCAATAACCAGATTGTCTGTAACAAGATTATCTTGTGTGAGAGATAAACCCTGAACTGGTTTCATGATGAAACAGTCCTGAGAAGTAATAAACTATATAGGCCAGAGTATGAACAAGTTAGTGTAAGAGACCTTAAGAGAAGTGAATTCTGGCCTGCTAAAAAGATGTTGCCAGTTTTCTTGGCGTCCCACTGCACTTACTTGCTCAGACTTGTCTTAAACAAATTGTAGGCACAGCTAGAACTACCCCCCTTTTTTTTATTCGTCCGCCATGTCTTGATGTATGCTTATTTATTTATATTCTAGGCAAGCAGTAAATCAGCAGGATCATTTTTATATGTGGCAAGAATGGTATAATGGAAAGTCTTAAAGACCAAGTCATTCAGAAAGATAGACAATAACTTTATTGTCTCTCTTGAGCTGGAACAGAACAAAACAGGTAACACCTGATTCCACTCAACTAAGTCCACTACCACCTAGTGACTAAACTATGTAATGGCACTAACAAAACAAACAGCTACCTTCCTGTGAAATTGCCTGCAGCACAGTGACAGATGCCCTTTGCATACAGAAGGGCAAATTTTCAAACTCTGGCATCTCCAGGTAGCACTGGGAGAGGCCTCTGCTTGAAACCTTAGAGAACTGCTGCTGGCCAGTGTACAATGCAGTGGTACCTTGGGTTAAGTACTTAATTCATTCCGGAGGTCCGTTCTTAACCTGAAACTGTTCTTAACCTGAAGCACCACTTTAGCTAATGGGGCCTCCTACTGCCGCTGCGCTGCCGGAGCACGATTTCTGTTCTTATCCTGAAGCAAAGTTCTTAACCTGAAGCACTATTCCTGGGTCAGCGGAGTCTGTAACCTGAAGCGTATGTAACCTGAAGCGTATGTATCCAGAGGTACCACTGTACTAGATGGATGGTTGGTATGACTCAGGAGAAGTCAGTTTCCTTTACTCCAATAACAACTCAAGTAACATAGAATCTGTATTATGGGGAGGGGGTGTTGCAGTATCTTTGGGGAGAAATAATGATAAATGGGTATGAAGCCATATTTTCTTGAACCAGTTTCTTTGAGTGTGAGATCCCAGTTCTCAAAGAGAGAAGTGAACCTTCTTATGAAACTAGAAAGGCTCTTCCTGAGAAGAAGTGACAGAATGCTTACCTCTCTCACACAGATGCTGATTGGAAGCAGACTGACCTCTGTATACAAGAACTGAGGGAAGACTGCTAGGTTGGCAAAGGCTCAGAGTTTCATTCTGATGTAGAGAGAACCGCTGCAACAGAACGTGAAAAGCATCCAAAGTGATGAAATGGACTGTTTTGATGATGCCTCACCTTGCTCTGTCATATCCTTGCCCATCTTTGCCCTTCTTGTGTCCTGTTTTGCTGGGTTGCCCTTCACCACTTCCAGGAGCCCCCTCCATGCCCAAGTCCTGAATCTCTGCACTTGACATCACACCAGGGCTGCAATCCCTGTGCTTGTTTGCTGATGTGATCAGCCAAAAGACCAGGCTAGGAGCAAACAGTGTTAAGAAGTCGCTAAGCTCAATTTAGCAATTGATAGAACAAGCTCTTTGCCATTGACAAGATTACAGGATAATCTGCGCAGTACCCTTTTTTAAATAGAAAAAAGGGTGACCTAGAAGTGATGCCCAATTGTGTGATACTACAGTGGTACCTTGGGTTACAGACGCTTCAGGTTACAGACTCTGCTAACCCAGAAATAGTACCTCAGGTTAAGAATTTTGCTTCAGGATGAGAACACAAATCGTGCGGTGGCGGCAGAAGGCCCCTTAACTAAAGTGGTGCTTCAGGTTTCAGATTAAGAATGGACCTCCAGAACGAATTAAGTTCTTAACCTGAGGTACCACTGTAATATCAGTACCTAGAACTAAAAGAAAGAGAGGCTGTGTTCATAGTCTTCAAAACATTTCATAAAATAATAGTTAGGTAATTAAATTAATTGAAACATTAGGTATTAAGGTAGCCATACACAGTTTTGGATTAAAATTAGTGCTTAGAGAATCTTCAGCCAGGTGGGTGGTTTTTGGGTGGCTTTTTACTACTCTGATGCAGGATTTTTTTCCCCACTGAAAGCAGCATGTAGTTATTTAATGTTATTTAGTATTTATAACCCGCTCTTCTACCAATTATTACCCAAAGCAGCTTACAGAAAAGAAGGAAAAATAGACAAGGGAACATGAAAATGCATGAAAATGACCAATAATTGTTTTAGTTTTCTTAACAAAACAATGCATTTTTGTAATAATGATATCATTATCCAAATCTCAGGTTACCGTAATGCTTTAAGGTAACATATGTCCTCACAGTTCCCAATAACTGGAAGCTTTGAGATGCAGCAAATAATGACGGAAATGACAAGTCTGTATTGCCTTATTGAGAAAAAAAGTTTTGGTTGCATTTTGGTTTCATTGCCATTGACATGTGGCTGGCTGGAAGCCCCTCAACACTTTTGTTACTGTTATATTTCCTACTTTATATGTGTTTCATTTAAGACATTGGCAATGGGTCTAGAAAACAGGAGAGGAAGACACAAGAAAGAAAACATATTATTACACTCTACCCCCCCCTCAAGTTGCCTATGTTCTTTCCACATCAGTTTCTGTGATGGTGATTAGGGTAGAAGAGACTCGAGTTGCCATTTGTTGCTGTGCCTTGCCTTTTGTAAAAAGTCAGTTATTGTAAAAAGTAGGGATTCAATGCTTTTCATTTTAAATCCCTGAATAAATAAATACCAGGTGTGGAGTATTTGATTTGGCAACTTTTCAGAGCCTCTTGTTACTTAGGTGTCTGTAATTGTACCCTAGCTAGTCTGCCTCTTTGCTGAACAGAATCTTGCTTTATTATTTGATACTGTTTGGATGCTTTTGCGTATTTCATGAGGGCACCTGAAATTATACCCTTGGACTCTTGAATCCACTTCTCTGTAAGTCGTTCCACACAGCCTAGGCAATGTTTCATTGACTCATTGTCTGATTGGCTTTACTTAACCACAAGGTTCCTGCCGAGGAAACCAGGAAGAGAGCTGGTGTTGGTGTTGACCTTTAAAGCCCTAAATAGCCTCAGCCCAGTATACCTGAAGTATACTCCACCCCCATCGTTCTGCCCAGACACTGAGGTCCAGCACCGAGGGCCTTCTGGTGGTTCCCTCACTGTGAGAAGCAAAGCTACAGGGAACCAGGCAGAGGGCCTTTTCGGTAGTGGCACCCACCCTGTGGAATGCCCTCCCACCAGATGTCAAAGAGATAAACAACTACCTGACATTTAGAAGACATCTGAAGGCAGCCCTGTTCAGGGAAGTTTTTAATGTGTGACATTTTAATGTATTTTTAATCTTTGTTGGAAGCCACCCAGAGTGGCTGGGGAAACCCAGCCAGATGGGTGGGGTACAAATTATTATTATTATTATTATTATTATTATTATTATTATTAGTTTCTGACAGTAAGAGTTGCTTAACAGTGGAATGGACTCCTTTGGGAGGTTGTGGACTCTCCTTCATTGGAGGCTTTTACACAGAGGTTGGATGACCATCTGTACTAGAGGATTCAGTTGAGATTCCTGCATTGTAGGACGTTGGACTAAATGACCCTCCAGGGCCATTCCAATTCTACAGTTCTATGATTCTATGATTCTAAGAGAAGACCAAAAGAAAAGATGGTTAAATATGACTATATTTTGAGAAATCAAGTTATTTAATGTGTATGTACTTACATGGATTTTCATAGGGTTTTTTTTTTGAATAGGTTAGCTTTGTTTTTTCCATAGTTTTTCCATAGCTGTCCAGAAGTCGTGCTTTGCTATGCAATCTGTAGGAACTCTTGGATCAGGGAGATTTGGATTCAAACCTTGCTTCAACCTCTAACTCATTGGGTAGTTTTGGACACATCATTGAATCTCACCCTTTGTCTATCAGTGAAAGGCAACTGTGACTAACCAATTTGTGGGATATATTTATCATAACTAACAGACATAAGCATCATAAAAACTTGGCATATTACCAAGTTGTATAGTAACAATTTCTACTGATAGGGAGGAAAATATGCTTTTTTCTTGGATTTTTATTGGGGTTTGAAAAGAGATCTGGTCCTGCTTGATGACTTCCCATAAGCACCTAGTTGTCCATTGTGAGAACAGAATACTAGACAAGATGGCCCTTTAGTCTGGTCTACCCTAAGAACTTTTCTAAAGTCCTTACAAGATGGGAAGAGAGACTGCAGTTTGAGCCTACAAAACATTTTACTCACAAAGCAATGGACTCTTATCAGTAACGCTTCCTGTGCATACTTGATGGTTTGGCCACAGTGACACAAAAAATATTGCTAAATGGAATTTCCTGCTGCACCTCAAAGCAAAAAGGATGTTTTACTCAGACCTGGCTTGTATTAGGATTTTGTTCCCCCCTCTGCTCGTTTTCTGTTATGGATGCTGCATGGACTAAGACTATAAAAGAGGTAATTTAAGGGCAAATCCACACCTGAAAAGTCAAAATCATTGGTTTCCCCTTACAGAAGGCTCCCTGGGGAACATAATACAGGGAATCATGGGCAATTTACTACTAGTTGTGATATATAACTGTCTGATGTAAAAAATCAATGGTTTTCTCTTTAAAAGGCTTCCCTGGGGACCAAAGAGTAGAAGGTCAGAACAGGTTACTAGTTTGCATGCTTGTCTGTTTGTTCTTTGATGGCAAACAACACTATAAGTAATGACTATTCACTGCCAGGAAGAAAGTAGCAAGAAGCTGTCTGTGTTCTACCTTACCTACTACTGGAGTAGCATTTTTTAAATATTATTTTCTGTTGCAAAGAAGAATGGAAAATTTGTGGAATGAAACAGTGATTTTTCTCTCTTACTTATTGCCTTATTCTTTCTGCACTTTTGGTTCTCTTACATACTTACAAAGACATGCACTTCCTCATGTGCGCACACATCTAGATCATGCCTACAAGCTTTAAAGTAGATTATTTTGGCTCCTCCTTTGGGTTGCCACATTTTTTGTGGACCTTGCCTTTGACAGCTCTCACGTGCACCCAGACAATGCTTTGCATAACCAGGCCGCGACAGCCCCAGCCCCCAGGGATCATAAGAAAGGAATAAAGACTCTGACAACGTATTATGGAATTAAAATTAGGCCACAACTTTATTAAACTTCCGAATGTAGGAAGACCTTGGCTTAGGCCTTGGGCATGTATCCCTCCCAGCCCCCCAGCCAGGGGAACTGGGGCACATCAGGGTAGTTCACTGACAACTTTTCAGTGTATGGCGAGGGACACCCATTACATAACCCCTTTTAAGAGGGAACCCTGGAATCACCACCACAGGGGGGTGAGTCACCACTTCACCCACCCACCCCCCATTATAGGGAAGAAAAGACTAAAGGATTCCACCCAAGGCCATAAGCAGCCAAAGTTGTGATGAATTGCTACGGGGAAGACATAACTTGGTCCTTCAACAGCAATCAGTCAAAGACTGTAGCAGTGCCCGCTAAACAGGAAGAAAAAGTTAACCTGCAAACAATAAAACATTAAACTAAAGGAGGGTAGGGTGGGTGAATCTCCAGAGGCGACTGCCTGGCTACTGTCAACTCCACCCCCTATATATAATGGAACTGGCCCCACCTCTCAGCAATGAAACTTGACTACTGGGGCTGGGCGTGAACCTCCAAATAATAACACTGAGAGGCAGGCCAGCCCCCTGGGAACTGTAGCACCGTGCGCGATCCCGTAAAGGGCACCCACAATGTAAAATGTGAGTGCTCATTTTCCGTCATAGAGTGGACTGATAGAAGAAGCTACACTTGCTAAAGGTGGTTTGGTTGGGCATGATTTTCTCAAACTCATTTATGTTTATGGTGCCTTTAAGTATTTGGTAGGTTTATAATATTTTTTAAAATGACAAAAGCATTGAAGACACAACTTTAAAAATGACTGAAGCTTTCAGTTAAAGTGGACCTACTTATAAGTTTATCTTCAGTATTTGGTATTCACAAATATCAAATTTAGTCCCTTCGATCACATGGTCCATAATGTTACTGTTGGCCTGCAAGTATTCTGTAATTTACTGTTGAATGATACCCCTGTTCTTTGGCTTATCTAAATAAATTAGTTATGCCTCTGAAGATCTACTGAGCTTTCAAGGGCTTATAAACTCCACCTTGAGTTGAGAGATGAGCTGTACATGTCCAACAATTCTTCTTTGGCTAGGGTCAAAATATGAGAAAGAGCAGAATATCCACTCCTCCCATCTCTACCATTTTTGTACCACAAAAACATGCTGCACCAAAAAATGAATGGTTAGGGCAAATCACAATGGTGCTTGCTGTGCGTAAAGCATCACAACTTGTAGTAGCATTACCTTGGCATCGATGGTTGATCCAGGAAATCAGAAACATGCATTGGTACTACTACTATACTGGGAATGATCACCACAAGATGAGTGAGATGCTAGAAAAAAGAGAGTATGAAAGTCTGTGTGTTCGTGTGAGACAGAAAGACAAGATAGGATGGGATCACTCAGCTATATTGCTGATATGTAGATTCCTCCCCCTAGCTTTTATTCTTCTTTTATTATTCTTCCTCTGTCATATATATATATATATATCTCAAATATGAAATCTGCAACTTTCTTGGTTAAAAGGTCAGCTCAGTTTACCTATTATGTTAGTGTGCTACCTGTCCATAGAAGCAAGCTTATGGTGCTTTTATAACAACCAATGTTTACCACTCATATTCATTGTTCCTCAAACCGTCTACTTTCTAGACTCTCAAGCACCTGCTGAAAATTATGTTCCATAATTTGAAAGAGAAAAAGCTGTTATGAAAAATCCAGTACAAGAAAGAGTGAATTATTCTGAACCATGGGATACTGTTTACTGTGCATAACAATGAATACATATACATATGTTATATATCTATGTGGGGGGGGATTGGATTTTCATATATGTGAAAATGTATTTTTAATTATCAAATTCATACGATATGTGTGTGTGTGTATACACACATACATATATCACATTTGCATGAGAGAAAGTATAATATGCACTCTAAAGTGAAGGTAGGCCAAATAACATATAACGACATAACTAGAGCCACAAAGGTTTTGGTAGTTACTGAGTCAGTAAATGGAAAAGGTGGTTTAATGTAGAAATGTAAAAACTCTGTGGTCAATGAACCAAAGCAGAGAACACATATTAAATGAAAAAATCACTCATGTAGCATACTGACCAGAAACACGAAGGAAGAGAGGTTGCAAGAGGGGGGAAATCTCGAAGTCATCAGCCCTTAAGCAGTGAAATAAAAAAGAGAATTCAAAGGTGTGTTACCATATATATATCACAGGAAGAACACCGTTACCATGCAGTTTGTACCAACAAAAATCATTTTAGCATCCTACAGCAGTGATTACTGCTTTAATTCTTGTTATGCATATGTCTCAGAAATAGCAAACACTTCCTCCCAGAATATGTCCTGAGTGCAGAGAAAGCTTTGCAAATCAATCCACCCTAACGAAAACTCTCGTCCAGCTTATGTGTCTAAGTACCAATATATCCCCACAATAGATAGACACTGTGGAGGGTTTGGGAGAGAAGAAAGAGCCCCTTGCTGTCAGACAGGATGGGAGCAGAAGGAACTTGTCATCTTCTCTCTCCTTCACCTAATAGTTGGTGCTGTGAGGAACTTCACTCAGAATCCCTTTACAGTTCTATATCTTTTTTAATTCTTTTTCTTTTTTCCCTTTTTCTTTTTGTAGTGACAGTGTGTGTGTTACTGTCTGTCTGGAGGTATTTCTAGATACCCTTCTGTTCTTCCTGCTAAGCTTGAGCACTTGCAAAAGCTAATATGGGCCACTGTTTTTGAAGCCACAGTTGTTCTGTGGGAACCCTGTGGAGAGCAACCACAAGATTGTGTGTTGCTCATGGGTTATCTCAACTGCGAGCAATTTAAGTAGACCTCAGCCCTGAGGACGTGATCAGTGTAAGTACAGTCTATATGCTTGAGGGGGGAAACTGTTATCACATCCACTGGTTCTCCCTCCTCAGCACGCCCAACCTTTATGTGTCTTGTGTCCATGTCCATGCCAGTGTGGTGTAGTGGTTAAGAGAGGTGGACTCATAATCTGGGGAACCGGGTTCATGTCTCCGCTCCTCCACATGCAGCTGCTGGGTGACCTTGGGCCAGTCACACTTCTTTGAAGTCTCTCAGCCCCACTCACCTCACAGAGTGTTTGTTGTGGGGGAGGAAGGGAGAAGGAGATTGTTAGCCACTTTGAGACTCCTTTGGGTAGTGATAAAGCGGGATATCAAATCCAAACTCTTCTTCTTCCAACCTTGCCTCCATGTGGCATGTCCAAGCATGCATCTGCTGTGGTCTGTACCCTCCAATTTCATAGGGTTTATTCACAGGAAGTCCACACACGTTCAGGTGAGTGCATGTAGGCTCCTGTACAGAGATCCATTCTTGAACATATGGTGATCAAGCCTCTGAGGGAGTAGAGCAAACAAAATGTTGACCCCCCCCAACCCTGAAGAGCTCTGATCACGTAAGGGCAAAATGACTGAGTAGCACAAAATGAATATTCATTGAGAGTTGAAGAACTAGACATCTTAGTTTGAGGGGATTTGCTAGGAAAGGCTAAAAATTAAAGCATGGAGAGTTGGTATGTTTAGTAAGCAAATTTGAGCAAAAAAACAAACCCCACAGTATCAGTTTTAACAGAGAAAGTTATGCAGCCCGATCCTGTGGTTGGTTACTGGAAAGTAAATACTATTGTGCTCAGTAGGATCTATTTTCAAATAAGAACATAAGAAGCTGTCATATATCAAGTTAAGCCACTGGTCCATTCAGCTCAGCATTGTCCACAATGACTGGCAATGGGTTTCAAACTGGGATTTCCCCCCAGTCCTACCAGGAAATGCTGGGGATTGAATTTAAGACCTTCCATGTGCATAGCAGATGCACCGTAATCGATCCATGGCTATGATAATAAATTGGTGAAGCATTGCAACTTTAGTCAGTTTTTGCTGATTAATTGGCACAAGTCCTATTTAATTGGGGAGGGACACGTTTTGCTTTTAAGACATGATTTAAAGGTCCTGTTGTCTCAATCCTTCTGAATACGGGCACAGTAACATTTGATTCTTTTTTTATTTGTCTGTTCATTAGATGCCAGTTCATTTTGGCCAATCATTTATTTTTCTTCATTTAAGTTCACTTTATGAATGAAAACTGGTTCAGATTGAAACTTATGCATGCCACTAAAATGTGCCACCCACTCCTTTTCATCTAACTGATCCAATCATGCCTTGACTCTAGCATATGTTTTTTTAAAAAAATAAAATTGTAATTATTTCAGAATATGTTCTGAACATCCATTGTTTGGAGGTCTATGCCACCAAATTCCCTTTGTTTGCTGCATAGTAACTCCTATAATCTCTGCCAACTGTTTACTTCCGTTTGTCATGACTTACAGCTCAGTTTTTTAAAGTGCAGTACAGGGGCTAAAACAAATGTTAAGAGTCTCCAAGAGATGGCGATGTTGAGACTTCTGTTGTCTCCAGATTCCTTTACTCTGCAGCCGAGCTTGTAAGGAAACAGAGAATTATTTTTAAATTCTGCATGATAGTGTCTTTATTAAAGAACATATATTAATCTAGAAGGCCTCTGTACAGTGAGCTGTGGAAGAGCCAATGGTATTTAGAGAAATATATTGCACTCATAGAAACAGTTACAAACTAAGGCAGTTGGCATCACCATGGTATAATATGAATTATCTTCAGAACATCATCCTATATCCCAGTATGTAGAATATTTTATGCACCGTGATGTTTTTATTAACACAGAGTTTAAAATATCACAAGATGGCATGGGAAACTTCATAATTTAAATAATTCTTTTTAAAAAAAAACAACAACATTAAAATACTCCCTGATCCAGAATGAAATCCCGAACCAGTTGGATCCCTAGCTACTCTCACAGCCAGCATGGGCTGGCAGAGGGCCTGATCTGTGCTTTTTGATTGCCAGCCTAAATAAAGTTGGCATGGGTTACCAAACTGCCTCCCCCCACAAGACACTGCTGTTTCTGTGAGTGACTGGTCTGTGTTTGCAGTAATACCTCCACCATTTCATAGAGCCAAAGTGTCAGGTTAAGACTCGAAAAACCCCCACACACATTTGCTTAAATCAGATTTGTTGTAGACCTCTTGATAGCAGACCTCTCTCATCTCAGAGGGGGGGGGAACCCTTTCTCTTTTTACCAAACCAAGCTTAAGCAGACCAAACTTTTCCCCATATGGGATGTCAAGACCTTTCCAGCGATGGCAAGTAGGGACTGGTGTCTTTGTCCATAAATTGCCTAGAACTCCCATAGAACTCCCAATATAGTCAACTGACATCTCTTCAAATATATGGGAGCTGTTTTAGGGTGGTTTCAGATCATAGCTGCACTGTGCTGAGCAGTGCCGGATTTATGTATAGGCTAAGTAGGCTGAAGCCTAGGGCCTCTAAATCTAAGGGGCCTCGCCAGCCCTTCCACTCCCCAGTGGGCAGCCTTCCCTCTCTCAAAATTGCCAACCCAAGACTTCATGCAAGGGCAGGGTAACTCGGGCCTCTAAGTCTAGGGAGCCCCACCAGCCTGCCCGCTCCCGAGTGCCACACTCTCCTCTTTCCCAAAATTGTAAATCCAAGACTTCATGCAAGGGCAAAGCAACTCAGGCCCAGCAACTATTAGACTCAGGGCTAGCCAGTGGGACCCAATTTGTAGCAGTGGGGCGCAACTTTATTTATTTATTTATTTATTTATTTATTTATTTATTTATTTGTAGGGCTCCAGTTCACAGCCAAAGTCTGCAAAATAAAATCCATCTAGATTGCCCTGGTGCAGGGGCCCCCTTAGGAGCAGCCCACGGGGCCCAAGTTGGCCCAATTGCTCCAATTGCCTTCAGGTCATCCCTGATGAGACTGTGCAGAGGTTGGACTGACAAGCCCTGTACCTTCTAGGTCCCTGGTGTCACCATTCAGAGTACAAACTCAAGGACTTGTTATGGAAATAAAGGGGGGGCACTTATTGGAAATCAGTTTTGACACCTCTCCCCCCCCCCAAACCCCGAGCCAATGAGCCCAGCCACCTTTTATTCACAGTCGCATAAGTACTACACTACCAGCATGGCCATAAAATTGTACATTCAACCGCTGATATATACACCCTATATGTAGCAATGGTGATTTATGTTACTGCTTTATGAATGAAAACTGTGTTTTATGAATGGACTCTGTGTTTTGTGAATTACCTAAGAGCCACCAATAGGGAGCTCTAGAATCTGACAGCTAACCAACTGGGTACTACCAAACAACGACCCCTATTGCTGAAAGCAGGTAACCATCAGGGAATGCTTCAGCTCAGCCTTTGCACTGTTGACTGAACACCCCCTGCTGTGCAGATAATGGAGAAAGCTTGTAAATCGTATCCCTCCCGGCATCCTGGCCAACTCTATTACGCTGGTGGAAACCCTGGTGCACCAGAAGCACAGCAAATAAAATCCGCTCATACGTCAGCAACTGATAAGACTTGTTAACCAGTTCTTCCAAAGTCTTCCTAAATTATAAAGCTCCAAAATACAGGCCAAAAGAGAGCAGGTCTGGGAAGAGGGAAGCATACAATAGGCACCACCAGTGAAAAGGCCCTGCTCCGTGTAACTCCTGCCTTGTCATTTGATAGAGTACCCACTTGCCCTCCTTCTTGACATGGAATGCTCTCTATTGGAGTCTCCAGGTCCAGTACAAAGAAGAAGAAGAAGAAGAAGAGTTTGGATTTGATATCCCGCCTTTCACTCCCCTTCAGGAGTCTCAAAGCGGCTAACATTCTCCTTTCCCTTCCTCCCCCACAACAAACACTCTGTGAGGTGAGTGGGGCTGAGAGACTTCACAGAAGTGTGACTGGCCCAAGGTCACCCAACAGCTGCATGTGGAGGAGCGGAGACACGAACCCGGTTCCCCAGATTACGAGACTACCGCTCTTAACCACTACACCACACTGGCTCTCAGTACAAAGACCATAAGAAGGGAGAGCAGGGACCTTGAAGTTCCCAACAGCTGTTAATCAAGCAAGCAAGCACACAGGTCACCTTTGTCACAGTCAGGACGCCTATGTCCTGGCCAGGCCTGCACCCAATCTTGTTTTTGTACAATCTTGTTTGTCCTCAGTAACCAAAATTATATTATCAACATATACAAGCAGAAAAGTTGTTTTCCTTCATTTGCAAGGAATCGTAGAAAACAAAGTGGCACTAATATAGAAAATTTCTAGGGTAGCAACAGAAAGCAAACTAAAAATGCTTTTGCAGTTCATCAAAACTATCCAGCAATATCAAGTTACAGGAAAACTGGTGCTATTAACAGTAATCCTTCTAGTTGGTTAATTGGTTCGGCAAGTTCCATGCACATGACGTGTGATGCTAATTATTTCCCCCAATTATTTCCAAGAGTTAAATGATAACTAATCAGAGGCAGCTACAAGAGAGCTATGAGATTCAGGTGAGGGTCAGGTGACTTGTCAATCCCAGCAGGTATATAAGAGGACAACCCGGCCTGCCCAGGCCTCCGAGCCTCCCTTCACTACAGGGAGAGACACCAGTTTATCAGGATACCAATTATAAATGGCTACACAGCAAATGTGTCATCAGAAACCAACCTGCTCCAGTGGGATGTCTCTAGTAGAGGAAGAGTTCTTCCTTTGGAAGAAGGGATACGTTGGATCAAATCCAGTGTTCATGCTGAAAGGCAGCTTACTGGGAAGGGCCATAGTTCAGTGGTAGATCATCTGCTTTGCATGTAAAAGGTCCCAGGTTCAGTTCTTCACACCTCCCCTTCCCTGAAATCCTGGAGAACTGCAGCCAGCCATTGGACAATACTGAGCTACATGGACCAGTATAAGGCTCACCATAAGGCTGCGTCCTATGTATGAAAGTTGAAATGTAGGGGGAAACGGCCCTGATGCTCATTATGCCCGATACCACCGCTCAATCCACTTTTAAATATTTTGTCATAACTTCAAGATGAGCTGCCATCTGGGGTCTCAGTGAAACCATCAGATGGCTCTTTTGCCACGCATTCAGTTCTTACCACTTTCACAGAAAGCTGCATCTTGCTGAAATAAAAACAGACCAAGTGGAGCACCCCTCATTCAATATATCGTGCTAGATAAAACAGAACGAGACCTACTGTTTTCCTGCCCATACACTCCGGTTTCCTAAAAGTTATAAAATTACCAGGTGCTATGCTTTATTTAAGCTCCGCCATTTACTCGATCTGTTCCCTACAAATTATATCACAGAAGCTGTTTTTGTTCTGATTATTTTAATTTGCCATTCTATATGGTAAACTCATCTCAGTGTTTGTAAATTATTATCCAAACAAAACCAGGGGGAAAATGAAACACAGGCACAGTATTTGGCAGGCTGCAAAATCCTGTGGGCTTTCTACACACAAGGCTTGCAGTGAGCTATAGAAATTGGTTCATTCAACTTCTTTTTTTCTCAACTTCCTGTTTGCACACCGATGGGAAACAAAATATTCTAGTGGGTGTTTGAACAGCTTGAGCTACGTTGACCTAGAACCATTGCTCAGTGCTGTAAATGCTGGCTTTGGATTTCAGCAGCTTGAAATTCAGCAACCCCTCTAGACCTTCAAGGTTTAATTCCCTCCACTTTTTGAGCTTGTTGTAAGCCACACATTTCAGAGTAGATAGCTCTTGATTACTCAGTATGTTGATGCGTTTTAGAAGAGAAAGAATATTATTGTCCCTTCTTAAAATTCTGCTTGACAGTTTTCTCACAGCAATGATAATACGTGGCCAAATTGCAGGACTTATATTACAGCATACATTTGCACTATCCTAGACCCATGTGATCGTAAAATTCTCTTATACTCACATCGTAATTCTATTTGACTTTCTTTCAAGGTTGTTGTTTGTATGAACACAATGCAGGCTCCACAAATGGAACACGGATGATTTCTCTCTAACTGTCATAGAGCATTATTAAGGATGGACAGTTTTCCAGGGAGTTATCCATGTGGTTCCTATGAAGGTAATGCTTATTTTTCTCCTAGAGTGTAGGTGATGCTATAGTGACACCTAGTGACAAATGAGAAGTATTGCATGTATTATAACAAGTATTTTAAAAACTAGTTAAGAGGGGAGCACCTATGTGTTTGACTCTGATGAAGATGCATATTAAACAAAAATCTGTACTATGAACCACATAACTATCAACAGAAAGCCCACCATTACTACTGATTTGGGAAACCTAACCGTTGGATGAATATACCTGATGATTTCTTTTGCTTCAGTGATTTAGAAGCAAGCTCACATCTCCTGCCTTAAAATTGCATTGAGGATATTTTTAAAGAAACGCTTTAATTGAAGTAGCAGAAAAAATAGAACTCCTAAGCTATTATTTATCATACAGATGTGCAGGTAGTAAATAATCTATGATGCCAGACCCTTCACAAAGAATGTAAGTGAAGTTATTGAAGTGTTGGATTTGTTATTCAAGTGCCAAACCTTAGCAAGAATTGAATTCCCTTTCTAATTTATTACCATCCCTATAGTTACATGTCTTACTTCAGGTTTTCTTCCTCTATTTTTGTTTCTGTTTTTCTCAGATATGTGGGGATTTATAATGCCTGAATCTGTACCTTTTCAGAATTGTTAACAGCTTGAAGAATCTCGTAATTTTGAAGCCAAATGTTGGACTTCATTGGACATTTGAATCAACATGGGCATAAAACACTGAGAGGTAAGGCATGACAGTGCAGCTACTGAAAGCAATATTTGAAAAGCCACTGCTATGATGCTATGGTGATTATTCTACCAAGTTCTGTTGGAGGATGTTATGCTGCAAAGGCTGTGCCAGAGTCTCTCACAATCCAGTGGGAAAGAAAAACACTGGTCTAACTAGTCCTGTACTAGGCAAAGTAACATATCAAAAGCTTACACCTAGGGTCACTGCAGCTGCTGCTGGTTGATGAAATCTATAGGCATGCTGCCATTTTTATGTTATTTAATTGGAGTGATTGTGAGTGACAGCTGGAGGAGCAATTGACAAATAAGGGAAGGGGGTCCCACACGGGCAGAGGATGCTGCAGGAAGATGCAATTAACACAAGACTTTACCTATACAAGGTGAGAAGTAGGGTAGAGATAGCTGGGCTTTTTCCTCCCAGACACACCCTTGGAGTAAAACAGATGCAGGTTTGATACACGACTGGCTGAGCATCATGATATGGAGTCTGCCATTCTAGTCAGACACATGGAATATTTAAAATGGCAAGTTTCTCAGGTCGCAGGATACATTAGACCGAAGCCTTGGACCTTCTGCATACAGCGCATTAGCTCTACCATGGCTAGCATAGATGATGACATCAAGAGAAGATACACAATCCCTGAAGGGGCATCACATAGAACAGGGCAAAGATTCTTCCGTGCTGCTCCAGGAGGCAGGACTTGATCCAAAGTTACAGGGAGGGTAGATTTGGGCTGAACGTCATGAGAAACCCCTTAAGCATAAGCACAGTTTGACAAGGAAACTAGTTATCTGAAGGAAGGAAGGCTCTCCCTTGCTGGTGGTCTTGTGGCAGAAGCCAGATAGCCATCTGTTGGAAATGGTCTAGTTCTGGATTTCCTGCATTGATCAGAGAAGTTGGAAAAGGTGGCTTAAAAGGCCATGATTCTATGATCTGTGCCAATGAACAGGGCCAGCCCTACCATTCGACAGAGTGCAGCAACTGCCTCAGGCAGCAGATAGTAAGAGGCAGACACTGGAGAGAACTATGTGAACCCTCAGGTATAGTAGAGGACTCTGTTGTGTTACCAGCATTAACTGCCAGTCAGCTCTACTTTTTATGTGGAATGGGAGAGGTGCCATCTTGTCCTCAGGTAGCATATGTCTTTGGCTGGCCCTGCCTGTGCTGACTCCTGCAGGCTGTTTACTGCCCTCTGTTCATCTTCGCGAGCTGTTGCTATTGACGTTCTTTCAATTCTGAGTGCTGCTGTTGCTTCGACTTGACAGTATCTCTCTCCCACACTCTCAGCAGCTGCTTACTGCAACAATGTACCTCTAGCAAAGTGGGAAGCTGAACAGCTGCTTGAGGAACCCAAGCCAATCTTCTGCCTGGATCTCTTGGCAGATCTCGCGAAAGTTGTGAGGACTGCATTAAACAACTTGCGCTGAATTAATTGTACCTACTACCAGTCTTTCCCTCCCAACCTAGGAGAAAACAAAGCTGTCATCGTCACCATTTGCATCATCAAAGGGGGTGGGGGGGTAAATGACTTGTTAATCGTCTTTGAAGCCTTAAGGATATTTTAAAATTATCCATCTATTCATAGGAATGAGCCTCAAACACACACACACACACATGCAGACAGCTGACATTTGTTTCCTTTGAAACGGCCTTCATCAGGTTTCTGAGAAAGGAGACGGGCTGTTTTTTCATCTATTTGTTATTTATTTATTTTTGTCACGATGTTTTGGGAGATGAGTCATGATGTGATTCATTTGCCCAATACTATAAATAATATTCCAGCAGGAGTTGAGATGATATTTTGACTCCCTCCTTTCCTAAGATCCTAATGCACATTTTTTAGGACATGGACAATCTGCAGAACCCAGCACCACCAATGGGATCTGTAATCCAACAACATTTGGACAGCCACAGGTCTCCCACCTCTTGCTTTAGAACATGGCAAGGCTCTTCCATCACGTATAGGCCAGGAACTATTCACAGCTTTTGAGCTAACATTGCAGGCGCCAACCTTCCTTTCGATAATTTTTATTTACTTTACTGAAGCTTTTTTTTTTTTGCACTGAGGATTTTAGAAGTGTGTTCAATTGAAAACTAGGCAGGCCACATTCTGATGACCATCATCTCTACTTTGACAATGTTATGGTTCTGTGGAATCTTAATCTTATCTCTTTAGAGATATCTATTGGGGGTATTATCCTAGTCAATCTTGCGTGAGATTTATTTAATCTGTAAGATTAGCTGTCACCATGGGAAGAGATCTTACAAAACCAATGACAGAAACATGTAACAGCTTTGAAAGCCATTTTTGCAGATAAGTGGCATATAAGTAAATAATAAACACAGAACTGAAACGGTGTCCTTCACAATGAAGAACAGCTGAGCAACATATAAGTATGCCCAGAATATGTATGTTTCAGAATGGTGAGACATACTAGGCACTCCTGGACTTCCTTGGATCTTTCATCAGATGGAGGGAAAGTGCACAGTTTGTGGCAGTGCCTTGGGGGAATATTCCATTATCCATATTTCACAGTAGAATTAATCAGTGATTTTTTTCTTTGAAAATGTTTACGGGTACTCTCATTTTGACTCAAGAAAATCAGGAAAAACAAATAAAGTAAATGGACTAAAGTACAAAGATTCACAAAATATTTAGGGGTATGCGTACCCCCAGGAAAAAAACACAGGAATTAACTCCTGGAAAAGGGTGGGACTCAGACAAATGTACTTCACACAGTTCTTTGCCTTCTACTCTGATGTGTGTGAATGAATTCAGCACATGGCCAGTTGCTCTACAGACAAGTACACAGCAGACTTTAGCAATGAGTTGCTCAGATGAAGCAACAAGTTATCTATTTATCTATTTATTTATCTATCTATCTATCATCTATGATCCAATGATTTGTGATGCATTTTGTATTTTATTCATGAGTGTAATTATATTGGGGAGGGTTGTGCTGTTCACCACTATGATATTATTTCTTAATGTCAGTGGTATTGAAATTTGTGGAAATAAAATAATAGCCAGGACTGTATTGGAATTCTAGAACACCTGGCCACAGTGCCCGTCTCCTGCTATTCTCTGTGCACTGCAGCAGAGCAACAGCTCCCTCTACCTGTCAGCTGCTCTGGTGGACTGTAGAGAGTAAGATGCCTGGTCCCTGGTTTGAGTCCCTGGTTGCCTTACAGCAACAAGTTCCAAGTTATTGGATTTTGGTGGATCAGAATGGTTAGAATGCTAGAATTTGGGAAGACCCAGGTTTAAATCCTTGTTGCTCAGCCATAGCTCTCTGTATGTTTTAAGCCAAGCTATTTCTTCTCACCCTCATTTACCCATCTGAGAAGTGGCAATATTACATATCTATCTCACAGGGTATTATGACAATGAAGCACATAATCACTTCATGGTATGCCATGAAGAACAGAAGTGATCCTCAAAAAAGCCTCAGAAAATTGTTTTTGTTTGTTTGTTTGTTTGTTTGTTTGTTTGTTTGTTTGTTTTCAGGATATTAGCTGAGGCTTAATGCAGCACAAATCATGGCATCTCAGGTCTACTTGCTAGTGAATTTTTAGACAAGAGTGGAGAAGCATAAGGCAATAAAATTACTACAAGGGCCAGGTTTATGTTCACACAAACAGCTAGCTGCTTCCACACTTTATCCTTCCATTTTAAATTCCCCATGAGGATTCTAGACTGGCAGATGGATGATTGTTAAAGGAAAAAATTTTGGCCGGTGGGTAGGACAGGGGTTAAGAATCCGTCCATTTTGAAAACAGCAATTATTAAAACAAAGTGATTGCCAAGTCATCCAGACACCAGTTCTACTGCCTCCAGAAGTATTTAAAGACTTTAAAAAGTAGGAGCGTCTAGTGTTGTGGATGAATGAATCAGCAAGAGTTTTGCTTTTCCAACCAGGCAGGGAGAAGAAAAGAGTTATGCAACTGTCTTCATACCAGGCCTGTCAGCTCGGTAAGCATTTTAGAAGAGCATTGCAGGGCAAGAGTAAACCTCTGAATCCCTAAACCTCTTTTTAACCATACCTGGATATGTTTACGTCAGGAAGCTCATACCACGAGAAACTAAAGATCTGTCAATGCAATTACATCCCCTGTACCTGGATCTTCTAAGGAAATACTTCACGGGAAAAATATTTCATGGCTTATGATTCAATGATTTTCATCAAAATAGAGAATTCTTTGCACTGGAATATTTGCTTCTTCTTCCTCAGTGGCTATATACAGAGGGGAGGACTGCATCTGGATCTTTTTTAAGTGGTTGTGACAGTGAAATTACATGATGCCATTTTCAGCCCTCGTGCCTGTGTTGGTTTTGAGACTGGTTAAATGCACCATTCTGTGATATGTGACCATTATCTTTGACATGGAATCAGTTAGCACAGACTATTAATACCTCTCATGTTCTCCTCATTATGCTTTCTCATTTTCATGACAAAGACAGCAAGGGGAATGGAAAATGGTGCAAAATTAATCCTGACAATCTGGACACATGACCCTCTGCAGAAGGCACAGCTGGAAAACCCAGATGCCTGCTTGAAAAGTTTTTTGGGTACTTTTGTTTGCTGTTAACACGGATGTGACAAGCTACACTTATCAAGTGCAGTGAGTCTATACACTTGTGCCTGCTAGTCAGTTGTATTCTCATCAGAGAAGATTATTGACAAGATATAAGTAACTATGCACCAATTCACACATGCATGCTCATTATTGGTTTTCTCATTATTTGATTACTCAACATTTATAATTCTCAGCCAAATATGTGATTTAAATGGATTTTAAGCTTATTAAGTTTATTGTTTTACTTTTATGGACAGCACCTGAAGTCATGATTGGTTTAAGGGTATTATATAATAAAAGTTGTATTATCAATATAAAGAGTATGTGTGAATGGCAGGCTGACACACTTGTTATATATTGTGAATGCTTTTGTTCAATCCAACTTGCTGTTCTTCTCAACAAACACAGTGATTAGCAAACTCAAGGTTTGATGGATGTTCAGTTTACCACATGGATGCATATATTATTCATTTTTTCCCCTTCCACCTATTTTAATGTATGACTTTAGTAACTAGTAAGTCTTCCCCACATTTCACATTTCCCAAGTGGCACTGAGTGGTGAAATTATTCCTTTGACCAGTGTTTCCCAACCTTTTTTGGGCAAAGGCACACTTGTTTCATGAAAAAAATCTCGAGGCACACCACCATTACAGCCCCGTGACATCAGCGCGCAGCGTCACGCCGGGAGGGACATGAATTGCTAGCAAATTACATAATCACCTCCTTGAGGGCTGGCTCATCTTCTCCGAAGGCAGAACCCCATTAATTAACAGCACAGACTCACACCATAGCCAAGACGAGGGGGGAAAACCTCAGTCATGCACAGTCATGCACATGTGGGGGCTAAATGAGGACGAAGACCGGGCAGAGAGCAGGGTTCAAATCACCCCACCTGGCCAGGACAATCCCTGGGTGCTCCCTTGGGCCACTCGCCTGACCCACCTCGCAGGGCTGTTGTTGCGAGGATAACACGGGGAGAACCACGCGCGCCCCCGGGAGCTCCTTGGAGGAGAAAGCGGGCGATGAATGCAATGCACGAAATATATGAGAGGCGACCAGGTTTTGCAGGTGAGGGGCCCCCGCCAGCCTCCGCTTCCAACACCCGGCGCAACGACGCCGAAGTTTCCCCCCGGGCTCGGCTCGGGGAGCAGCGCTGCTCCCCCCCGGCTCCCCTTCGCCCTCCTGGCTCTCTCTGCCGCCCACTGGGGACCCCCCTCACCTGCCAAGTCCGGAGCGCCGGTGGAAGTTGCATGCATGCATGCAGGGCGCCGCGTTGCCATTGCATTGCACTGCACTCCATGCAACGCCTGCACACATGCATTGCCTTGCACGCCCGCCAAGGGGTCTCCCCGCGGTCCGATGCGTCCCCTCCGGCGCGGATGCAGCATTGCAAAAATAAAAAAACCCCGGCGCAGCCCTACCTGGGGGGCAGCCTCCGCCTCCGCCGCTCCGCCTCTGCGGGGATCCCCAGGCTCCATCCTGCCGCCCGATCTCCGCGGGGGCGCAGGCAGGCTGCGCGGGGTCTGCGCGGAAGAGCCCCTGCCCGCCCGGCCGCCGCCGCCGCGCTCATTCCATGGCCGGGAGAAGAGCGCTTCAAACAAAACGCCCGGCCCGCCAGGCCACACTGGGAAACGTAGTTCGCGCACCCCGCGCGGGCGCGGAACCCAAGGGCGAGGGGACTACGGATCCCGGCAGCCCCCGCGCCGGGGAGGGAGGGGGAGAGGCTGGGTGCAGGGATGGAGGGATGGGTGGGCGAGCGAGTGAGTGAGTGGCAGCCGCCAAGCCTTGGCCGAGAGCCAGGAAGGGCCTCCCCGGAGGAGGAGGAGGAGGAGGGAGGCGCAGGCGGGAGGGAGGGTGGGAACCCCAGGGGTCATCTAGTGACGGCGCCCCAATCGAAAATTTGACTTTAAAAAAAAATCTTTCAATTTTTTTAATTTTTCCCGCGGCACACCAGGCAACATCTCGCGGCACACTAGTGTGCCGCGGAACAGTGGTTGGGAAACACTGCCTTTGACCTACAGAGTTTTGTGGCTAGAGTAAACTTAAGGAATGGCTTGTCTTATTTGCTTTTTCTCTGTGTCCTTCAGATCTGACAATCTCAAGAGCTGTTTCTATACAGCTTTTACCGTTTTCATGACACGCAGGTGGGGGGTCTTGTATTGAAAAATCATACTGTGTTATCTCTGAAGCAATGTTAGTTTGTGTGTTGCATATTGAAGATGTGTTGTGTGTGAATTTATGATCAACCTTTATTTTAATCAACCTTTATTTTGGTATTATATGTAAAGGATGTGCACACTGTGAAGAAATCCATGACCTGGAGCATGGAAAGCAGATTGAGAGTATATGGGCAAAAATTGTAGGAGAGGGAATCAACAGTGACCTTACTGTGGGTGTCTGCTATAGACCAACAAGCCAGACTGAAGACTTGGATGATGCCTTACTTGAGCAGCTTACCAAACATTCAAAAGGAGAGATATAGTAATTATGGAGGACTTCAACTTCCTCGATATCTGTTGGGACACAAACTCTGCCAAGAATGTAAGGTCCGACAATTTCCTCCATTGTCTTGCCGACAATTTCATTTTCCAGAGGATGGAAGAAGCAACAAGGGAATCATCTTGGACCTGATCTTCACCAATCGGGAGAAACCAATTGACGGAAGTGGAAGTACAGTGGTACCTCTGGTTAAGAATTTAATTCTTTCTGGAGGTCTGTTCTTAACCTGAAACTGTTCTTAACCTGAAGTACCACTTTAGCTAATGGGACCTCCCACTGCTGCTGCACTGCCACTGCGCAATTTCTGCTCTTATCCTAAAGCAAAGTTCTTAACCCGAGGTACTGTTTCTGGGTTAGAGGAGTCTGTAACCTGAAGCATCTGTAACCCGAGGTACCACTGTACTCAGAAACTTGGGAGGAAGTGATCATGTTCTCCTGAGTTTCATGATACAGACACAAGGGGAAACTGTGTAGTCAGACATGCACTCTGGACTTTAAGAAGGCCAGTTTCAAAAAGCTTAAGGAGCTACTGTGTGTGATCCCATGGTCAGAAATTCATTGCATGATCGTCTGTCATGGATGCTTTAGCTGAGATTCCTGCATTGCAGGTGGTTGAACTAGATGACCCTTGGTCAACAAACTCTAAGATTCTATGATATGATTCTAATCAATAACACAAATTACTTTTCCAACTTTTTTTTTAAAATTATGTAGTACTGCAGAAGTCAGCACACACGAAAACAAAGAAGCTTATTGGTATCTGAGGCCAGTTCAGTATCTTTTTATTTTCTCAACACCATGAATAATTCTACACATCTGTTATGTGTGTCCCCCACAAACATGTTTCTTTTTCTAAAATGTGAACTGTCCAGAGATCAGCAGGTATAGGGCGGTATACAGATTTAGTTAATAAAATAAATACTATTGATGCATCAAAGATTAAAAAGTCACCAAGATGAGTTAAACATTTTCTTTCATTGTTTATTTGTACTAAAATTCTCAATGTTGGACATCACCCCCAAATCCAGGGGTCACTCTAATTGATGCTGTTCAGGCTGTTTTAAAGAAGGGAGGCATTGGATTATAGTTAACCAAACCAGCGAGGTCTCCACAGATCAGTGATATAAACTAAGAAACTGAAAGAATAAACCCCATGCCAAGGATTCACTAAGCAAAGGTTGCTGTATCCATTTCTACAGGTGAGTGCAAATAAATTCAGTTCTTCTGACAGAACATATAAAATTGTCAGGGGACTCCAGATATTATTAGGGTCTTGCTTCACTTTCTGAAGTGAGACTTATTTGTGCCAAGGAAGAATGAAGAATTATAGCTGTGTGGGCTTAGAAAGGCTCTAATGGTTAGTTAGCAAAACTGCTTTCTTGGGAACGTGATCCTCTATAGCCTAACACTCCTAAGAGGCTCACATCATCTATAATGTGTCCCAAAAAAGAGGAAGAGAAAAAGCAGAGAGCCTAAAGCATGTGGAGTATTTCAAAAACCACACTGAAGTGTCTGACATACACTTATCTCATTATATGGCACAAAAGGTTACGCCACACCCTTTGTTACCTGTTTCCATCCCATATGGTTGTCATTGCCAGTTCAGGGGAAAATTCATTTCTTCTTCATAATCTGCAATCACTTAATCTAGATCCCATCTAAACTGAGTTTTATGAAGCTTCATGAAATGGCTTCTCCAACTTTGTGTCTCCAGATTCTTTGGCATGTTTACCTATTTTACTGGTAGTTTACCTGTTTAAAGGTAAAAAGGTAAGACTGGTAGTCATTGAGACATGTGATGGAATGTACCATATTTTTCACACCATAGGACGCACTTTTCCCGTCTTAAAAACTAAGGGGAAATGTCTGTGCCTCCTATGGAGCGAATGCAGGGGGGAGGCAGGCAGGAAAAGCCCCCAAGAGCCACACACAAGCTTCGCACGGCTCTTGCGGGCTTTTCCCCAGGAGGGAGACGGGACTGACATGGCCAGTCAGTCCCTTCTCCCTCCTCTAGAAAAGCCTTGCGCAACCTCTCCAGCCGGGGGGAGGCTGTGCAAGGCTAAAGAGGAAGCCAGGGCAGCGAGCGCGATCCACCAGAGGTAGATCTTAACCCTTGCCTCACCTGGGAGCTTCTCTGGGCAGGAATTCCCTCGGCTTAAGTGGGGTGGGGGGAGAGTGGCAGGTAGGGGGGTACCTACCTAGACACTGAAGCCACATGTCTCTCCGATGAAAATTGGGAGTGGGCATTGTGTGAAGTGGCTGTGGATCTACTGCCGCAGAACTGTAGGACTGTATAGAGTTGGGAGAGCCACCCGAGGGTCATCTAGCCCAGGCCCCTCACAATGTAGGAATCACAGCTAAAGAACGCCAGGCAGATGGTCCCCCAACCGCTGCTTAAAAGCCTCCAGTGCTGGAGACTCCCAACAACTTCCGAGGTCATAGAATTGCAGGGTTGGAAGGGAACCCCAGGAGTTATCTAGTCCAGCCCCGGTGGACAGCGGGCGCGATCCATCCCGTTGCGCAAGGCTAAAGTTGCTGCACAAGGCTAAAGAGGAAGCCAAGGCAGCAAGTGGGTTGGATTGCGCTCGCTGCCTTGTCTTCTTCTTTAGCCGCGCTGGAGAGGTTTAGCTCCTGGCTTGAGAGGTTGCGCGGCTATGGATCCCGCTCACTGTCTTGGCTTCTTTGCTCTTTGGGGCTGGGGGGGGGGATAATATTTTTTTCCTTGATTTCCCCCTCTAAAAACTAGGTGCGTCCTGTGGTCCAGTGCGTCCAATAGAGCGAAAAATACGGTAGTTCCTCTTTCACATCCTCTACCTTGACTTTGGGTGAAAGATCAAATGCTGTGGTAGCCAGGAATGTAATTGTAAAAACAGAAAAATAGTATGTGCATCGTTTAGAGAGATTTTTGTTTAAGTGATTTATAAATCTTTCTAAATGAATGAGTGAATGAATATGTTGTTAATGATGATGATGAAAGAGCATTGGTGTTCCTCCATTCCTTTAACCATCAGAGGATTGGGGAAGGAGAGGGTTTGCAAATGCAACTGAGGATGTGCTCTGGCAATAGGCAAACAGTTTTTACTAAAGTATAAAAATCAAAGCAGCAAAAGGGGGGATATTAAAAGGTTACATAAATTTACAATATGTTCATTTTCATAAAACAATGCCTTAACATGATTCAGCCATTGCTTTAACATGCTCCAGGAATGCCATGCAGGCTGTGGGGAGATGTTGCCACAGAAATGTAACCTATGTGTTCCATGTGGTTTTGTGCATTATTGTGTGTGGGTTGTGGGTTATGGTTATTACTGGAGTTTCCATGATTACTGAGCGGGGATGTTGGGTAAATTCCTGGCAGCATAGCAGTTTATCCGTTACATTAAAGTACAGCTCATATTTCAAAATGTTTCTCCCTCTCTCTGTCTCTCTCTCTCTGAGATCATTGCAAAAATAAGAAACAAATGGCATGGCTATCAGCTCTCATTACCAATTGACCAGCAAATGTAAAAACACTAAAAATAGCCACAGGAAGCAATGAATTCTATGACAAATTACAGGGCTGTTTATTTAGTGTGCTAAGTAATAGATTTTTGATCAAAGATAAACAGTTTTAAAAGTTACATTTATTTTGTTGCACAAGGAAAAGGAAATTGCTATTCCCTGCAGGCTGTTTTACCTTGTAACGCAATCCGTCTTCAAACTCAAAATGAAAGAGAGCCAAAAGCTGAATTAGAGGACAAGGCCCTTGAGATACTGCGTGCTACTATGTTTGGTTGAGAACCACAGATGTTTCATATAATGTACATCAGTACAAAGAACTCTGTGTGAATTTATATATGTGCTGTGATCCAGAAGCTTTCACGTGCCCAGGCTCCCCTTCTTCTGTTATGAAAAGGGGTGATTGCCTCTCTACAATCTCCTTCTGTGGACTTTTTCTGATACCCGTTTCCCCTCCTAATGCATATATACAGAGTGAGGGGAGTCCAGATGTAAATGTATCTACTGAACATCCTTGACCCCATATTCAGGAGTGGGAAAATGCATGTCTGCCCCATCTCAAATCATAATCACCATACATCAAGCCATAATATCTGAATGAGTGACTTTTTTACATTGCATACCACACCAAGAGCATTTTTTTAACTCATTCAGGTCAAAATGTACTCTATCAGCTACTTGAGAAACTTCCCTGACTGTGCCCACTGGATCTTTTATGAAAATTTTGTGTGTGAATTCTATACAAAACCAATTCTACCATTTGTCTGCTTTCTTCTAATAAAAACACAGTATGTTTCCGAGCACAATTCAAAGTGTTAGTGTTGACCTTTAAAGCCCTAAATGGCCTCGGTATACCTGAAGGAGCGTCTCCACCCCCATCGTTCTGCCCAGACACTGAGGTCCAGCGCCGAGGGCCTTCTGGCGGTTCTCTCATTGTGAGAAGCAAAGCTACAGGGAACCAGGCAGAGGGCCTTCTCGGTAGTGGCGCCCGCTCTGTGGAACGCCCTCCCATCAGATGTCTTCTAACATTTAGAAGACATCTGAAGGCAGCCCTGTTCAGGGAAGTTTTTAATATGTGACATTTTAATGTATTTTTAATCTTTGTTGGAAGCCGCCCAGAGTGGCTGGGGAAACCCAACCAGATGGGCGGGGTACAAACAATAAATTGTTGTTGTTGTTGTTGTTGTTGTTGTCCTTTGGATCAGTCCAAAAGCACATCGAATCCAGCATCCTGTTCTCACAGTGGCCAACCAGATGCCCATGGGAAGTCATCAAGCAGGAAGTGAAAGCAACACCACTCTTCCCAAATGTGATTCCCAGCAACTGGTGTTCAGAGGCATACTGCTACTGACAGAGGAAGTAGAAAGTAGATGTCATGGCTAGTATCCATTCATAATCTTACAAACCATTAATTTAGCCTTCTTTTAAAGCCATCCAAATTGACAGTTGTCACAACATCTTGTGGAAGTAAATTCCAAAGTTTTAGCTATGCATTGTGTGACAAAGTACTTTTGTCTGCCTTGAATCTTCCAACACTAGGCTGCATTGGATTGCTCCAAATTCTAGTTTGTCCACACCATGCATAAAATATTATCCCTTCTTCCTTCTTAACCAAATGCACCAAATGTTGTAACCTTTCCTCATTGCAACCCTTGATCATTTTCGTTGTCTTTTTCTGAACCTTTCCAATCCTTTAGTAGCCATCAGCTGAAGCCAGGAAGGTCTTCTTTCCCTACAATTAGCCGCTTCTTTCAAGCAACAAAGATGTCTAGAAATTGGACGTTATGGTTAGTTATGAGTCTCTATGGCTTGAGGCAGCCTGCCTCTGATTGCTGGATGTTTTGTGCTATTGTATCATGGCTTGCAAAGGCGAGTTTTCCATGGCACAGGGCTAGACTTTGTGGCAAAAAGAGCATTGGATCACATGGAGCATATGTCTGATCCCACAAAGCAGTTACTATGATCTTACACTGCTAGGGCTCTGATTTCTCTCTCTCTCTCTCTCTCTCTCTCTCTCACACACACACACACACACACACACACACACACACACAATATTACTTGATAGGTGTTGCTTGTATAATCAATGCCTGACTGAAATAGGCTGGGCTGAAAACCCATTTCCTGACAGATCAAACTGGTGACCTTTTGGATTCGTCTGTTTTTCACTATAATACACAGTATAACATACCTAAGCATAATGCCTTGGACAATAAAAGCCAGTTCACATGCATAATGGTTTTGACCTTTCTTTCTCTTTTACTACCAGTAAAGTTCCCAATTCTGCTTGAACGAGAGTCTTTACAATGCTTAAATCTGCAAGCCAGAACCATTTCTCAACATCCACCACCATCACAGGTATTCAGGGACCCTTGAATAGTCCATATTAAATTGGTCGGAAACTCTCCACCTCTTGAGGTCCTACACACTCTGCAGAACAGGTGCTCTACCACTGAACATGAGATCATGACCTGAATTTCCCTGATGCTCCTCACTATTGGGGGGGGACACAGAGAGTCGATGCACACCCTTAGTGTAGGGCTGCCACCACAGTGTGTGTCTTCCTGAGAATATCCTCCTGTAGCAATAATGAGGGATGTGCAGAAGCTTTGTAGAGCTCAGGAGAAGAACAGTGGTGTCATCAGCGCAGGGCTTTGGGGAAGAAGGCCATGCATCACTCACCAGAATGAGCAGAACCTCCCCCCGCCCCTCACAGCCGGGTTCATTTACCATATTTCGAAGAAAGTCAAGTAATAGATGTTGATATCCAATAATGACCACCCCCTCTTAAGACCACTGAATCCAAACTGTCAAATTATTCAACTTCACCACAATGGCGGCTACAAACGGCAAACACCTCGCTCGCCGTGCCTTGTCTTCGTGAGTAAAACTATGGTGAATATGCAAATTGAAGTTAAAAGCTCATTTAAAAATGAAGTTGTATCCTAATGAGAGCCTGCTCTTTCCCACAGTCCTCATGCCAAGTTGGGTTTGCACTTTAAAGGGAGGTCACACAGTTTAGCAATAAAGCAGAGCAAAAGAGAAAAACCGTTTTACTTAATTTTGGGGAGGAAGTGTCATGCCTGGGGAAGTATTACAGTATTTTACTAATCAGCTGCAATGCTCATTAGGCTGCTTATTATATCTCAAGCACTTGTATTTGTTGAAGAAGCAGCAACTGAGATAAAAGAAATTTGAAAGTGAAATCATTACAAATTTGAGTCAGTGCCTTTTGCAGTTAGGAAGCCTGCTCTATTATCCTTAATGAGCTGGTGCCCCAACCTCTGGAAATAGATCCATAGAGTCTAACCTCTTTTGAACTTACTCAAAAATACTCTGTGATGTGAATTCATAAAGAGAGAATTTATTGTTTACCGAATATCATTTTTAAACATCTGTTTCACCCAGATTTTTGAAACGTGCACACCCCTAGGTCCGTTTTAATTTAAGCCACCCCTTCTGTTAGCCAGTCACCTGAAGCAAGCAGCTCCTTCTAGCTAACTCACTTGGCAAATCCATTCCTTGAGGTGTTTGTGACGGGCACACAAATACATCAGTGCAGGCAGTGAATGGATTTTAATATTTTTAATGGCTGATTTAAAAGACCAGGAGCACAGTTATATAGCACAGCGGGAACAGGAAAGAAACATTGTGGTAAAGCAACTGGGAAAATCTTAATATTGTAGTTTGAATCTAAAGAAGTTTTTATTTAAGCAATGGCTTCCAAGTTTCCTAAACGGGAGGAAATGAATAAATAATAAATTAGGACCTTCAACTCAGCATGTATTGAATGCACATAAGCTCACCGAAATCAATCAGCTTGAGAACATTTAAACCTGTTTGGAATTGTGGCCTCGGTTGTCCTATTTATATCAATAGGAGCAGAACTGCATGCCTAGCATCTACTCCCTGGGTCCAGGGATGGCTCAGCTGGTAGATCATGAGACGCAAAATCTCAGGTTTGTGGGTTCAAGCCCCACATTGAGCAAAGATTCCTGCATTGCAGGGGGTTGGACTATATGACCCCTGTGGTCCCTTCCAATTATGCAATTCCTTGATTCTATTATCCTCCATGTGATGATTTTGCATGCAGTTATGTACCGTATTTTTCGCTCCATAAGATGCACTTCCCCCCTCTTAAAATCTAGGGGGAAATGTCTGTGCGTCTTATGGAGTGAATGTGTGGTCCCTGGGGCTGGGGGGGGGGACCCGGGCTTCCCCTGCCAGCCCCAAAAGCTCGGGGAGCAGCGCAAAGGTTGCGCGCAGCCTTTCCGCTGCTCCCCGACCTGCGCTTTGGGGCTGGCAGTGGGGGAAAGCCGAGCCTCCCCCACCGCCAGCCCCACAAGCTCTCGCTCTCCAGGCTTCCAAGGTAGCCGCCTGAAGTTCCTGCTGCGCTCCGGAGTCTTCGGGTTGCCTTCACTGAAGGCGAAAGCAATGTGGGAGAGGGAGAGCTGTGCAGCACCCCTTCAGCGAAGCGGGATGATAAATGGAAGGGGCTCTGTTTCTCCCACCGCTTTGCTGAAGGCGCGCTGCGCAGAGAGGGGGAGATTTTTTTTTCTTCTTCTCCCCCTCTAAAAAAAGGTGCGTCCTATGGTTGGGTCCGTCCTATACAGCGAAAAATACGGTACATAAATCTTTCCTTGAGCTCAGCCTTTCATGCTAAAGGTCAGAAAATGCAAAAATATAAAATATATATAAATCGACCCATTTTCATAGGAGGGGAGGATGTGATGGGGAATTGCACAGTACCCTTAGTGAGTAAGTTTCTATTGTTCTTGCAGGGAACCAACTATCAGGTTCCTTTTTACCTACATCCTAGGCACTCTTGCAGCTTTAAAGCACTGTTATTGTTTTAATAATAGATCTCATATAAAAATGTATCATATGCAAATGCCCAAATTGTAGGACTGAAGGAGGAATACATCACTGTTAATTAGGAAATTTTGAAGAGATATATACTGCTGTAAGAAAAATACCAGACTAGAAGACATGAAAAACATTTATGTTTTAATAGTTTCCTTTGGGATGACCTTAACTATGCTAATTGGCCTTTGATGAAGTATGAGGGGGGACTGTTGAGTTAAATGGTCAACATGCTCATTATTTAAAGAATAACATTTTTATAGAACTAAAGTAACCCAGAATACATTCAAGATATAACCTTGCTCTTGGGCACTTTACGGTTTTAATGCAGGTCTCTGCATCAGACCAAATACTGTAGTGAACTATAAAATATATTATATGACTTTGCCACCTTGCATATTCCCCACCCACCCAAGGAGCAGGGAACATGCAGAGAAATGCCACATGTTTCTAACAGCATGATCCTATGCCCCCTCCCCAGAAGTAAATACATCCACTTCAAAGAAATTACCGTATTTTTTGCACCATAACACTCACTTTTTTCCTCCTAGAAAGTAAGGGGAAATGTCTGTGAGTGTTATGGAGTGAATGCCTGCGGGTGGCGGGGGGGATCTGCTGCAGTCGTGAGCAGAGGATCCATGGTTCCCCTTCCTTCCCTCCTCTGTGGTTACAAAGCATGGATCCACATAGATCCTCAGGATTTTTGCATTGGGCTACTCCAAACTCACTGTCACTGTCAGATCACATGTCTGTGGCCACAGCATGAACCACAAAAATCATATATCCACTATTTCGTTTAGAATATTTTTTTCTTGTTTTCCTCCTCTAAAAACTACGTGCGTGTTATGGTCTGGTGCGTGTTATAGAGCGAAAAATACGGTAACTAAGGGCTCGTCCACAATTCTGATTGTGTTGTACCTAGGAAGCACTGATCTGAATGGTTTTCTGCTTGACCCACGATTTCTAGGCATGTGTCTGAGGGGTTTCCCCCATACCCTGCTTCTTTCCAAGGGAAAACCCACTCTTTAGTGAGAGATCAGGACAAATGGGGGACACCTAGATTAGCAGTAACATATGTGAAATGGATCTAGTGGACTTACCAGACCCCAAGCTTACCATGAATCAACAGTGTGATGCCAGAGCAAAAGAAAAAGAAAAGGCTAATGCTATTCTAGACTACATCAACAGAAGTACAGCAAGAGAAGTAATAGTACCATTCTATTCTTCCATGGTCAGACCACACCTGGAACACTGTGTCCAGTTCTGGGCACCACAATTTAAGATGGATATTGACAAGCTGTGCAGAGGAGGGTGACCAAGATGATCAAGGGTCTATGGAAACCAAGCCTGATGAGGAACAGTTGTAGGAGTTGAGAATAAGAGCAGTTTAACAGAGGAACAGTCTCCCTTGGTTTGATGTTACACAAAAAGAGATTCTGATTCTAAATATCAGGAAGAACTTTCAGATGGTAAAAGTTGTTTACAATGGAAGAGACTCCCTCAGGAGGTTGTGGACTCTCCTTCCTTGGAGGTTTTTAAGCAGAGGTTGGATGGCCATCTGTCACGGATGCTTTCATTGAGATTCCTGCATTGCAGGGAGTTGGACTTGATGACCCACAGTGTATCTGTTGGCGGTTTTGACTTTTTAGTAAGAAATTAAAAGCACAGAGAATATTACCAAGACAACAAAAGGAAAAGATAGTAACTTTAGTGGACACACCTGGCATTGGCACCCGGCAGCCTTGGGCAACTGCAAGTGTTTCCTGCTTGGCAGGGGATTGGACTCGATGGCCCTTGTGGTCTCTTCCAACTCTATGATTCTATGTGTGAATTCCTACCTATGGGTTTATGTAGTGGTGTCCATGGGAAGTAAGCATCTAAGTTTGTTACAATAGCTCAACATAGCTTTAGAGTATTATTGGAAATTGAAATGGAGGAAGGGGCCCATCACATCGTACAGTATGTTTTCTTAGGACCCCTCAGACTTGGAGAAGGTCCTTCTTAGTGGACACTGGAGTGTTTCCTTCAGTGGTGGAGTTATTCGTATTTACCTGTTTCATAGCACTAGTTGCAGGTGAGGTTTTTGGGTGCACTTAACACTTAATATCCTCTGCTGCTCTTCCATATATATATATATATATATGCAGGTTTTGGTGTCTTCGGGTGTCTTCCCGTGTAAGAGTCGGGGTGTCTGTGCGACGTTTCGACGAGGTCTCACTCGTCATCTTCAGGCTGGTGCTTTCGGCTTCTTGTTACTGGAACAGTAACAAGAAGCCGAAAGCACCAGTTCCAGTAACAAGAAGCCGAAAGCACCAGCCTGAAGATGACGAGTGAGACCTCGACTCTTACACGGGAAGACACCCGAAGACACCAAAACCTGCATTCCTGTACCCGTGAAAATCTACGAAAGCATATATATATATATATATATATATATATATATATATATATATATTCCAAAGCCAAGTTCCTGCCAGGAAGATCACATAAATAAAGGTATTTTATGAAATCTCAACCCCTAAATGAGAGATAAAATGGCTCAACTCACACAGTTTCCTCTCATTTGAAGACTCTGGGGGGGAAATGTAAAAACATGTACATTTATATAGAAAGGAGGGCGTTGGACTCCCCCCCTTCAATGTCATATGAGGAGGATTGTAACTAAATAGTAATAGCAGATCTTTTAAACTAATAATTGGTGTTCATAATAAGGGTTGTACTGATAACCAGCTGTGCATCTGCCCTCAATCCCTGTAGCGAGGAAGGGGAAGGAAGTCTGCAAATGATTACCAACTTCAAGTATTTCTTGCAGTCAAAGTTTTATTTTTTAAAAAATTAGTAAAATACCTTTTTACTGTTTAAAAATATATCCCAGTTTGAAAGTAGGCCTATTTAAAGAGTTTAGAATAGAACAGCTGTGCACTGCGTAAATCAAGGGCATTGCCCAGTTGGGCTGCCGGCCTACATTGTAGACTGAGTCTACAGTAAAAGCTCTTCTCCTCCCAATTAGAGAATAAAGGTTGAGGTGCCTACCAGCCTTTCAGCATGTTTGGTGTGACTTTTCACTCCAGACTTTACCCTCTTTATATCGTTCTCTTTTGCAGTTGCTTCCCTGGCATGCTGGTGGTGTCCAGTAATGCAACACGAGGTCAGGACAGGTTATAGTTTTGATTGTGCACTTTTGTTTTCCTGGGGTTTTGTAAGTCAACCCTCAAATCCTATTCCATTTCAATCCGTTATAACTAGAGTCAAAACCTCAGTGAATGGTTTTGACTCTATATTTTCCATTTTCAACAAATCAATTTGAACCTGTTGACGTGCGCAGCACTACACCTTTTTCAATGATAAAATGCAGCAATTTCCTAATCAGTTTCACGGGACAGCTGTAAATTCAAACCAGCTCAGTGAACGACAGAAATTTGTTCAGAGCAGGAAACATTGTGACTTCAAATTCTGTTTTCTATGAATATTCAACATCAGCATTCACACAACAAAATTCTGAGGAGCATTTGTGGAACCAAATTTCTGTTAGCTGTAGAAAATAAAATCATTAGTAGAGTCTTGTTAAAACAAATGTACCATCAGCCTGCTGAGTTGTTTCAGCTTGAGTTAACCTTTCTTTTTCAACCATTTAGGAGAGCAGGATGCAACCTCATTCCACTGTCTACTCAGTTGTCAGGGGAAGAGGTTATCCATTTGCAGGAACAAAGAAACTTAGCTACCCTGTTTCACCCTTCAGTTCTGGCTTACAAGAAGCCCAGTTCATTTTACCTTTGAATTTGTTTTTAAGGCTACAATGCAAACCACAGATCTGTCAGACTGTGGAGGGTTTGGATAAGGCAGAAGTGCCTCTCTCTAGCAGTTAGAGGATGCTCGCAGAAGCAGAAATAGGTATAGCCATGTATAAATGTATCACAAGAAGCAGCCCTAAAAACAGTGGTGCTGTTGGCTTATTAGTAAATGTGGGGTTTGAAGTCTAGCCAACTTCCTCAGCAACTGGGCTTGGAGAGGTGCCATGCAAGAACAAAGTGAAAGCAGAATCACTACCCCAGCAAAAGGTGAGACATTAAGCATCAGACAAGAAAGGGGGAGGCTGCCAAGATTACAGGGGCCATGATGTTACCACAGAAAAAACTGCCTTTTGCAGGAGGCTTTGGAAATGGAGGTTACAGAAAGATGGTAGAAGCGGAAGGGAGTTCTTTTTCTGCAAAGACTGCTGGGAAGATGGAGGAGGAAGTAGGCCAAGGGACACGGGGCCATTCCTGGCTGTTGCTTGCGACCCAAGCTTGCTGAAGCTACGAAAGGAGCAATGGGGCATAATGTTCAGCACTCCTTCCATTGAAGTCTCTAGGTGTAAATATGTGTAAAATAAACCATGATTTTAAAAGACACCACAGTCTTCACCACATCTTGATTGATTCCCAATGGAAGCATGACCCAGAGTAAGTGCCTGGAATCCCCTAGAATCTTGCTCCCACTCAGTGGCGTAGCGTGGGTTGTCAGCACCCGGGGCAAGGCAAGTAATTTGCGCCCCCTAACCCGTGGATTTGTGCCCCCTAACCCCCAGATGTTGCGGCCGGTGCGGCCGGCCCCCCCTGCACCCCCACGCTACGCCACTGCTCCCACTCAGCAGCAATTGCAGGTGGCGCACAACCTTTGTAACAATATTTTATGTCTGAATCGCAAATATGGAAACATCTGTCACAATACGAACCTTTTTTAGGGGTGTGATGTTTTCCGATTTAAAATAAAGTATTGAACATTCATAAAACTTGGCTGCATAATAAAAAGTGAAACTTCGCATTCTAACTTGATTTTTAATGCAATTGGGTGTATGTTCACTCAGAACTAAGTCTCTCTGGGTTCAATGGTGGTTATTTTCTAATAAGATTGCTTAGGATTGCAGCCTTAGCATGTTAAAAAAGAAAAATCATTGATCAAATGTGTTCTAATTTTTCTGAACAAAAATCTACCCTGCCATATGGCATAAACAGTGTCATTATTAGTTATTTTCTTGTCCACAGTGCTATTAATATTTGAAAATCACTTCTTGTTGGCAATTAGCAAATTCACATTTTATCAGGATGAGGGGGGGAACCACCCTCCAAGTTATTGGGTTACAAAGTGAATTGTTCTGCAGCTGCAGAATCAAGTGCTTTAGCTGAGTTAATGCTTTTCATTTCTTTTGCATGTGTCAGCATTAATGGAGGCAAGCTTCTATAAAGCCTTGCATGTGAAGATGGTGCTGAGCAGACTAGATTCAGTTCTGTTGAATGCTTTTTGCATTTTCTTTCTTTCTTTCTTTTTTCCCTTTCTTTTTTTGAATAACACACAAAAGGAGACTTCAAATCAGGCTGAACTTCAAGTAAAAGTTAATGCTATTCTCTTTTGGGTTCAACCACCCACTTTGCTTAAGGTCACTAGTTGAGGCTAATGCTGTGCAGAGGGGCTGCAGCAAACTTGGCACCTCCTTGATTAGGCTCCCTGCTGATCTAATACACATACCAGCTCACTTGCCAAGTCAAATAACACATTTAGTGAATTGGAAATAAGATTTAAGTGAGCCAGCACAATGCGGCTTGCCCTCTCATCTTTTTACTGAATCCTTCTCTTTGTATGCTAGACTGTGAAAACTGCTCTTGTTAGAGGACTTAATCTTCATTTTTTCCTGTAGATTATTTGGAAACAGGTCAATTGAATGTTGGAACTGCTAACTCCTCCTACCAAAGAAAAGGAACTGCTTGTGACATACTTAATACATCATTTAAATGCAAGGCTCCTGTTATGAAAGGAAAATACTGTAATATAAGGAACTCCTAAAATGAAGAAGAAGAAAAATCAGAGTGTTAAAAAAAGAATGTGTTTGTTTCTTTACCAACTACTCCTTTTCCAAGAGTATCTGGCATTGCTTTTGAATAGTAATTGATGGAGTTGATTACTTTGGAGTGTGTGTGAAAGTGATAGATATATAGATATAGATATAGATATAGATATAGATATAGATACACACACAATGTATTGCAGTAGTTAATTCTTAATAGAGCAGAATACAATGGGATGACATTTCTATAGGCCATTTCAATTCTGCTTTTCATAACAGCAACCCAAAGCATTTCACATCATGTTTGACTTTGCACTCTTCTAGCTTTTAGTGTCACAAAACTGGAACTGATCATAAAGCATTATAGCTTTGTGCTTGGTATGTTTGCTTCCTGTTATTTTTGGGAATAGAGGAGCCATGGAATTTGCTATCATTTGAGATGTACCACTGGGTAACATGCAATCTAAGACATTATTATCTGTAACCATCCGATATCACTGTAATAGGTTATTCAAGATTATGATGTGTATTGACTCTTTATCGTATACTCATTTCTTCTGGATATATAGATTTATGTGAGCATCCCTCTCTCCATAAGAAATCCTGCAATAAGCTTGGTTTTGAGACCTTTAATATAGTTTGCATAATAAGGAAAGGACAGCAATACAATAATGAACAGAGACTGAGGCAGGTGGGGAGAACTATGCTGCAATGGACAGGATCCAAAGATTCACGCAACTAGTTTTGGATGCCCAAGGGTGCTTATGTCTCATGTTTCCCAACTGCATGCCCCCAGGTCACCTGGGAAATTGCTCTTGAAATTTCTGCCACTTTCAAAAACAGTTTATGACATGGCTTTGGGAACTCCTTTGGGGGGGAATTAAAATCAAATCAGTTCCAACACAGTTCCTCAAATGCTCCTTTGGATTTAAGCCCATGTCTCTAATGAAGATTTCAGATATGTTGGTTTTTATTGTGCCTTTTGTTTACACGAATGACTAGATGAACAAATATCAGAAATTCGGTTATATAATACAATGTTTCAATGCTAAAATTACCACAAGCTCTTATATTCTAATTAGAAGAAGAAATTTTTAATTTCCAATTAGAATTCCAAAGCTCCAGTGAAGTGAAAAAATGTGGTGGAGGAGACCAGAGCCACAACAGATGCCAAATATTTGGTATTCAAAATTAAAGGTTGATTCATAATGTTGCTTCTACTCTACTTCCACAATTTGTAGATGATAAATGATGTATTTTCACAGTGAAATGAAATATTGATTAGGTGAAGTCTAATAAAGCCCTCTTCAGGCATTCAGCTTGTATGTGTGAAGGGGCAAATGGGAATGCATGAGATGTGCCCACTCAACTCACTCACTGATGCTCTACATATTTCAGGGCTTTCTGTACCCAGCCATTCTCTTACTTTTGGCTCCCATGCAGGCTACATTTCCACTTTCAGGAATGTAGTAAGCTGCCTTAAACCAGGTCAAACTATTTGCGCATCAAGTCCAGAAATCTTTGTCCTGCTGGCATCAGCATCCATGCTCTCTGGTAGACATCTCTTACATCACCTGCTGCTACCTGACCCTTTTCAAAGTTTGGACTAGGGACTCTATGGATGCAGATCATGTGCAATGCTCCTTCCTTCTACAACAGGCCCTCCAGATGTCATTTGACTCCAGCTCCCAACAGCCCCAGTCAGGAGTTATGGAAGGTGGAGTTCAATAACACCTGCATTGCCCGCAGAACACACCCAACAAAATATGGTTACCTTCAAAGAATCATAGGATCTGTAGTCTACCCTCATAAAGTATAAATTCCAGCACTCTTAAAACTGCAATTTCCATATTATTGGGGGGAAGTCATTGCTTGAAATGTGTTTGAAATGTATGGTGTGGATGTGACCAGCTTCAGCTTTTGATTCACATACATTGACCAATTCTGCCTTCTTTTAAAAAGCAGTACCGGATGCATGATTGATGAGCCTTCGCCTGTGTACTACCTTGCCAGGAAGGGAGCAAAAGGAGACCCCATTGTAAAAGAGAAGATACCAGGACCAAATGGAGGGAGGGCAGTCTTGATCTCTCGTTCATGGTCCCAGAGCAAATATGTTGATTTGGCATATAATGAAATGCCTTCTCTACCTTCTGTGGTGCAGCGGATGATGCACCAATGTGAGATGTTGCAGTACATCATGCAACAGTGGAAGTAATAAAACCATACAACCAATAGCTAATCCACTCCACAAGGATAAAGTGATCTGTACTGCAACTTTCCAATCCAAACTGACCTTATAGAGCCCAGGTGATGCTTTGCTACTAAATATATATATTGGTCATGTTCAGTGTAAATGGCCAGCTAATTCAGATACTGCAAATGAATGAGCCAGTATGACTCCAAATAATTTGATCTGTAGGTGTCTTTGTCATCCGCATAGGTTGAACCATGTAAATAAATGTGAATGTGCTTAATTTAAAAAACTCTGTGTTTCAAAAAAAAAATGTAAGGATGAAAAGAAAATAATCAAAGGAAATGTCTTCAGCGCTCTAGATTTCATCTATATCGCAGATAGATATATAGATTCTATAAGTGTGCCTCCATAAAAAATGCAGGTTTTAATTCTTTCCTTCACAGGCTCCAGGAATCAGGCTGCAGCATTTTCAGTCCTGACTTTAAAACATAAGAAGGGCGCTGGAGAGGCAATCAATTCTGGGAAGAGCTGGCCTTATTCATAGGAAATTGCAGTGCCATAGAAAAACGGATTTTATCCCTGTCTCTGTGAGAGTGTTCCTGTGTAAAGCACGATAGGTTATTACTTAAACCAGAGGTGCCAAATAATGATGTGTTCATTGTTTTTCTGTGCATCAGACCCAAGACATTCAGGGCCCAATTTGCATAAGTGCTGGAAAAAGTAGCATGTGATCATGTAATTAAGGACCGCCAGCACAGTTCTCAAAGCATTTGTGCCAGCAGGAACCCCATTGAAGCCAATGGGCTTCCCACTAGGGCTGTTCTTTGAGGAGAAGCCTGTGTATCAACATGAATACACACAAGGGGTCCTGACAGAAGGCTGGATGGGCAACATTGATTCTGGTGGTTTGTAGTTATTGAGAGACTTTGTGAGTTTCCTATTAATTTAACATTCATTTTAAAAAATACATGTACATACCTGCACTATACAATCCTCATCTATGTTTCAAAGCATACCCAAAAGTTTAATTAAGTTGTTAGTACAGACATCCATACATACAAACACACACACATTTTCAGTTTTGAAAGTGTAGCATTTTACATTTGTATTCCGAGGCTATGGTTTAATAAGTGCTTGAGTTAGTGATTGTGTGCATGCATTAGTTTTCCTGCTTGTTTTGGATTCTGTGGCAAAGCACTTAAACTTAAGATACATTTAAAAGCAGCTGAGTGGGAAGACAATGCTGAAAGGAAAACTGACAAGGAAGTTTTACTTCACACCATGAGATTGTTTTGTGCATGTATTTCTGCGTAAAAGTCTATGGACAAATCATTTTTTTTATCCACCTGTTTCTCTCTCTCTCTCTCTCTCTCTCTCTCTCTCTCTCTCTCTCAACAGCCTTACATCATGTTAATAATACTGAGTGGTATTCAGCTAAGTTTTACTCTGTGTAGCCCAACTGAAATTAATGAACATGATTGATTAAGTTCAGTATGTCAGCTATGAGTAAAACTTAGCTGAATATTATCCATTGTAGTCAGCTTATTTCTAAATTGCTGGGTTTTTTTCATATATAAGTGAAGTGTTATGAAGCCCAGTAATATATTTAACTCTTCATGAAGAAAGCAGTGACATTTTAAAGGGATAGCAACTTAGAAGGGAATGATTAACTTTGATAGGAGACAGAGTCATTTCCTTCAAAAGCCTGATTCCTTTTTACACTGTTGCATAATAATAGTATTATTTCTTGCCCCCCCCCAGCGTCTCCATGTAAAAGCCCTTCTCCAGTAGGGTTTTTTATAAAAATAAAATAAAAACTAATACTAAAAATAATAATAAAATACCACACTACCTTGTTAGTAGAGAAAAATAAAGTTGACATTAATGTCCCTTAGTTAAGTCACTTGCCTCTGTATCTGTTTTTCCTCTAGCTGTTTTCTTGTAACATTGCACAACAGAGCTTGGACTTTCATGCATCAGTAACAGATGGGAGTTCTATTATTAATGTTTTTAAAAGTGCCTACAATACCTTTATGTTCTGTAAGGCACTCATCAAACTGTAATGTGAGCAGCTGATTTCTAGAAAGGAAATGATATTACACATGTCTGTGTAATGAAGAAGCTGGAATTTGCAGGATCGTGACATTGTAATGCCTCATCCCCAAGAACTTGATAGTTTTATTCCACGTGCCAAAATCCCCAGTGCATTTTCTGTTCAACATTATATTACACATATACACTACTTTGCGTGCTGAGGTCCCCCCAAACACCCTTCCCAAATAACTCACACATTACACATTATTTTTGTTTAAGGTTTTTGGCATGATTTTGGCCACAACTTTATTGTATACAAATTGTGAATGGTTGCTTAGGCATTGGTTATGACTATCTATCCCCCCCCGCCTTGGGGGATAGCACTGACTCCCGGATTCCAGCGGAAGTCAGTGTGGAGGAACAAGATCAGGGCAACTGGGGCTGCGTCACAGACCCTTCAGTTCCTCCCCGCATGCTCCTTGGGGTCTTACACGGCCCGCACCCGATTCCAGGGGTTTGGACAAGGGGATGGTAAGCCCCAGAATTCCTTTAACGGAATTCCCATGCAGCATCATCATTGGAGGGGCAGGCCCAGCCTATCCATACCCCTCCACCAACCAATTTAACCAATGCCTAACCGCCAACCTTACAAGTTGTGACGATTTGCTACGCAGTAGGCAAAACCCAATTGGCACGCACTAATCAGCCAAAAGGAAAAATTCCTACCAGGCCCCCGCACCAATGCGAACGACCCCATGACAGGCATAGCAAGGTCAAAGCGAAAGCCCAATCAAGGGAGGGCGGGCGGGTGATCCGGTGTCCACAGCAAAAGAGAAAGGAACATTCTACGGGCTTAGCTTAAATAACCTCTGGTCCCACCCCTAAATTGGCAACATCACTTTTACCCCAGCAACACCAGCCACCAATCTGAACCAAGTCCCTTTGGATCAAGTGGCTGGCAACTAAAGGGTGCTTAGGCTGGCCCCATCCGCAACACGTGCTCTCTTTTAGTGAGAACACGCTTTGCGTGCTGAGGTCCCCCCAAACACCCTTCCCAAATAACTCACACATTACACATTATTTTTGTTTAAGGTTTTTGGCATGATTTTGGCCACAACTTTATTGTATACAAATTGTGAATGGTTGCTTAGGCATTGGTTATGACTATCTATCCCCCCCCGCCTTGGGGGATAGCACTGACTCCCGGATTCCAGCGGAAGTCAGTGTGGAGGAACAAGATCAGGGCAACTGGGGCTGCGTCACAGACCCTTCAGTTCCTCCCCGCATGCTCCTTGGGGTCTTACACGGCCCGCACCCGATTCCAGGGGTTTGGACAAGGGGATGGTAAGCCCCAGAATTCCTTTAACGGAATTCCCATGCAGCATCATCATTGGAGGGGCAGGCCCAGCCTATCCATACCCCTCCACCAACCAATTTAACCAATGCCTAACCGCCACCCGAGCCCTTATGCTCGCCGCCAACCATTCACAAATCAAACCACACCCTCAACTTGGCTACTACTGAATCCAGCCACACATCATTCCCAACTGAGGAAAGATGGACCCCATCGGCCCTATAGAATTCTGCAGCCCTGAATGAAATTAGAGGATGAGGAATGACGAATCCGCCCAAGCCCACCACTAGCTTGCCTGCCGCGGAATTAATCCGCTTCCTTGAGCGTTCGGCAGTCTGAGGGCTGGGACTACCACGCCAAATGCGGCGTTGCAGCAACTGTGACCAAATCAATGTGGAATTGGGAACCATAGCCGCCAGATCCTTAAGATCTTGTACAATAGCAGTACGCAGCCCATAGCAAGAAGAGGAAACCAGATCATTTTCCCCAAGCTGCACCATGATCGCCGCAGGTGGACCAACCAAGAGGACACGCCTTTGCATGAGTGGTAAGAATTCCTTCCACAGCATCCCCCTTCTGGAGATCCAGGACACCTGTACGTGCTGCGGTAGGCCCAGGCCATCTCCCAATCCAGACTGGCGAGCTCTGACAGCAGCCCAGTGCACAATACTGTGCCCCACTATCCAGATATGGATAGTGCCCGGACCTAGGGTTAAAACAGAAATGTAAGTACACAAACCACATCACTTCCGCACATACGCTTTGAACGCATCCGACCTCCACCTGCCCATGTCCTTTATCCGTTTTGCAGATAAACCCCAATGCGCAGCTGTCGTTGCGGCACCAATCCGGAAGGAATGAGGAGCAAACTCCGCTGCCACAAGGCCACATGCTGCCACAGATTTACGCAACACTTTAGCGAATTGGTGCCGCACCAGTGGGTGCCCATTTTCATGTATGAACAGGGCCCCCTCACCCACAGGCCGCACGGCCAGGTACTTCCTGAGGTCCCTTACCGGACAAGGCCCGGCTTCCCCAGTTGCTGATAACCTAATGACTGCTCCCCTGCCCAGCTGATCCGTCTTAGAATTCCTAATATGAATCTGCAGGTCGGTCGAAGACACGCTCACGTCCTGCAACAGCAAGCCTCTGGAACCTCCATCCCGCATGGGCTCAAGGACCAGCTCACCCACTCTCAGAGCCCCAAAGAAAGCTAATGAGAAGGCTGCGGAAAATAGTCGAGCCTCAAACCTGGACCAACAGATGCCACGTAATTTTTTATGCATCTGACCCAGCAACTCAAATGTGATGGGCCGTCTGGGCACAGCCCGCGAAGGGGTGAGTCGCCCCCACCCCTCCAAAGCTCTGCGCACTACAAACTTTCCACATGGATCCTTGTTAAAATAGGCCCTGCTAAAAAAGGAGATCGCTGCCGAATGGAGCCGCAGCGTCCTAACGGCCCGTCGCATTTGGAATAGATGCGCCAAGTACTTGAGCACCTGAGAAGTGGAAGGGGGGGCAGTAACCTCCCCAACCAACTGACCATTAAATAACAAAAAGTCAGTCCAGGCCTTCTTGTAGGACCTAAGAGTAGAGGGGGCAACAGATGCAGCTACTCCCTGTAAAACTAAGTGCTGCCAAGGTTCCAGAGATGATCCGGGAAAATTTCCGGACGTTCTCGAGCCACTGGCGCCAGGGATCTGAATCGCTCCATCTGAAAACGGGACAGAGCATCGGCAATCTCGTTAGATACACCCGGCACAAAGCGAGCAGAAAAAACAATGTTAAAACGCAAGCAATGTAGAACGAAAGCCCGAAGCAGGGCTGATACCCTAGGCGATCGTGAAGACTGCTTGGCTAGTATATTCACCACTGCCTGGTTATCAGACCAGAAACAAACTCGATGGTCTTTGAAATGCTCAACCCACAAGTGCACGGCCACTACAATAGGAAAAAACTCAAGAAAAGTTAGGTCCCGAGTTATGGCCTCCCCACGCCAAGCAGGAGGCCACCGTTCAGCGCACCATCTCCCGTCCCAAAACAAGCCGAACCCGAGGGAACCCGCTGCATCAGAGTGTACCTGGAAATCATTGTGGAGGTTCAAGGTATCCTGCCACAAGGAGACTCCGTTAAAATCCTCAAGAAATTCCAACCAGACACGAAGGTCAGTTTGCACCTGAGAGGAAAGGCGCACCCTGTGCTGCGGAGCCCTCAATCCTGAGGTGAGCCTAGCCAAGCGGGAGCAGAACGGCCTCCCGGGGGCAACAACTCTGCACGCAAAATTCAAATGACCTAACAACGACTGCAGCTGCCGCAATGTGACCTTCTTCAAGGGGAGGAGTTCCCCAATGACCCTCTTCAAGGCGGTAATCTTGTCTGCCGGCAGGCTGGAGGTTTGAGCCACGGTATCCAACCAGATACCCAAATAAGTCAGCTGAGTGGAGGGGCCTTCCGTCTTCTCAGCTGCCAGTGGCACGCCCAGCTCTTCCGTCAAGGAGGCAAAGGACTGCAGCAATGCTACGCAGTCCCCTGTATCATTCGCGGAAGCCAATAAAAAATCATCAAGATAATGAGTGACCCCGCCCATTCCAGTCCTATAACGCAAGGCCCATTCCAAGAATGAGCTAAAACGCTCAAATGCTGCACAGGCCACTGAGCAGCCCATGGGCATGGCCTTATCAACATAGAAACCACCTTCAAACTGAAAACCAAGCAGCCAGAAATCATCGGGATGGATCGGAAGCAGCCGAAATGCCGACTCAATGTCGCACTTGGCCAAAAGGGCACCAGTCCCAAACTTCCGAATCATCTTGATCGCGTGATCAAGAGAAGCGTATTTCACCGAACAAAGCTCCGGGGGAATCACGTCATTTACTGACGTGCCTCTAGGATGAGAGAGATTATGAATGAGGCGAAATTCCCCCGGGGCTTTTTTAGGAACTATACCCAAAGGTGAAACATGCAAGTTGGGGAAAGGGGGAACAGAAAAGGGGCCGGCCATACGATGTAAAGCCAGTTCCTTTTTTATCTTCTTACGCGCCACTTCCGGCATATCCTTAATGGATTTCTGGTTAACAGAAATGCCCGCTACAGGGTTCGATGCTACTGGGATCCTAAAACCTAAAGAAAAACCATCCCGCAAATAAGACGCTGATTCCTTGTCCGGGTACAATTCTAATAAAGACAGCAACGGCTGAAGCCGCACCGGGGTATATGCCAATGTAGATAGGGCACTATTTCCCGGCTCCCGGAGCTGGAACCTGGGGAGCAACTTTTGGGGGCTGCTGGGAGCCCCCTCCTTTACGAAAGGGACGCCGCCCCGAAGAACACCCTGACGCTGAATGATTCCCAGAGCACTTGTCGCACAAATGCAAGTACCTACAGGGTTGGCGCTGACACGCACCCTTATTGAAGTCCCAACAGAACGACTTGCGACCCGCCCTTTGGGGGAGGATCTTAAACTTCTGCGGCTCAGGGACTTTTTTCTCAATACGTGGGGCCACATAAGTGGTCCAAACATCCAAGTCTTTCCGATCCCAGCGAGCCGTGGGAATCTTGGCCGCTCTACGTCTAAAATTCTGATCATAGGACAGCGCAGCCGATTCTCCGGCCATCGTGAAGGCCGAACGGACTATAGAGAGATACACCCATAAGTGCAAAGACCTTCTAGGGTAGGCAGCTGAAACGACGCCGGCAAAGACTTGAAAACTATCTAGCCAACGCTCAAAAGTCCTATCAGCCTTAGCAACCACCACCCGCTTTTTTGAGGCAGCAAAGCCTTTATCCAAAGGCTCCTGACCATCGATTGGAGGAGCTAGGCTGAATATATCTACGTATCTACCGTTTAAAATTCTGGAGCGCAATTTGGTCGACAAGTGGGCACCGGGAATAAGGTCCCTAGCTGAGTTGGTGGAGACTTTTACGTCAGGCACCAAGACCCCTTCGCGACACTCCTGCACCGCCCCATATTTTGCCCTGTGGGAATTTGCCCTCCGCTCCCAAACCCACTTAGGGAGCCCCGAGGTCTCGCCAAAGCCCCAATAAAGCTTCAAGGAAGCTTCCTCATCACTGCTGGAACTCTGCGAGGTAGTACCTGAAGAGGAAGACGAAGTATCCTTCCGTCTCCTTTTAGCGCGTTTCTTGGAGCTCTTTTTGCGGCGGCGGTGCCCACCTGAAGAGGACCTCGGCGGTGGCAGAAGGCTGTCCTCCACTGAAGATTCCGATAAATCATCTTGCTGAACAGTGCCTGCAACAGACTGGAAAGAAACAACCTGTGAGGGACCCGGAATCGGACTGCCAGCTAGAAGGGGCCGAGCGGGTGAACCCCGCACCGCCCGACCTCGCACCGGTGCCCTCCTCCTGGCCCCTCCCCTGGCAAGGCCCCGACCCCTTGGCGCAGCAACCTGCGACACTGGTAAGACCGGGGACTGCGCCGGTTGCGAGGCAGGTAAGAAGGACCCAGACGCTAAAGGTTCTCCCTCTGCCTCACTAGCCGAAGACACTGAAGAAGAATCGACCCCTGGAGGCGTTGGTTGCGCAGAGGAGGTTGAAGGCGACGCGTAGCGTTGCACCAAGCCTTCCATCTCAGCTTCGACCCGCGCCATTGCGACTGGGTCGCCCACCAAACCAGTGACCATGGATTGTAAACGGCTCAGTGTCTGGCTGGGTTCAGGTGAACGTAAAGCCTGAGATGGGCCTTTAATAGGGCGCTTTGAAGTACGTGCGAGTCCAGGTCTCGCCGTCGCTTTCTTTGGAGCCATTCCTGATATTGGCAAAACAAAGAAATATCCAATCAACAGGCAATATATATATAGCCGCAATTAAAGCTAAATAACAATAAATAAATAAATAAAATTAGATAAAGTAAGATAAAATTAAATTAGAATAAATATATACGGCTGCAAATACTGTGAATTCAAACGCTAATTATTATATTAAAGTAAAACCAAACAAGTGGCTAAATAAACAGCCACACCATCAACAATAAACAGGTAGTTAAAGAACCCTGCGATTACCAGAACGGCCACTAGAGGCCACCACCTGAGTTTAAATTGAGCCTACACTAGGCCAGCTCAGCCCCAGAGGCTCCCACTCAAGCAGGCCAGGCCTGCTCTTGCACGTCCTGGCCACCAGAGGCCGCCACGTGGCCCGAGAAGGGAAGGCAAAATGGCGCTCCCGCCAATTTTGCCACCAAATGGGAGGCCACCGGCCGACCAAAGCACCAGCACCCAAGGCCCAGCAGCGGACGGGGCTGGAGTTATCACTCCAGGCGCTGAAAGCGCCACAGGCCCGCTGAGGAGGCGGGCGCGCCGAGCCTCCGGCCCGCCAAAGGGGATCGCGGCGGCAGCGCACCCCAGGGGAGTGAAAGGCGCCACCAACCACCGCGCCGGGAAAAGGAGCCCGGGAGGCCCACCCCGTTGAAGGTAGGCCACCCGCCCTCGGTCCCCCGACCCAAGCGCGCCCGGTAGGGCGGGAAGCGGCACCCGATGGCGGCTCCGCCGCCGCGCCGCGATCCGAGGCCGGTACCCCGGCCGGGAGCCTGCAGGCGGGCGAGCGGGCGGGCGGGAACGGAACCCCCGCTCCCCAGGCGGAGAGGGCCCGGAGGAGCCCGCTTCCCCCGAGGATCCCCGGCGGCACCCGAAGAGGGGCGGGAGAATAGGGGGGAATGCAAAGCAAAAAAAAAAAAAAAATTTACGGGCCCCTACCAGGCCCGGCGAGGCCGCCAAACCACTGGGCCCTAGGGCCTATGCAGAGGGCGGGCCGGGAGGGAGGCCTAGCCCCTGGCCCGTGAAAGGCTCGGCCGAGAATCGGGCCGTACGCTGCCTGGGACCAGGAGCCCACCCCCCCCAAGTCAAACAAAGACACAGGGAAGAAAATAAATTAAAATTAAATAATAACAGTAATGATAGATTTATAGAAAGCAATGAGCTGAGGCAGAATAAGAACAGTAACTGATAAGGGAAGGAAGAGGAAAAAAGGGGAAATTACGAGGAAAAGGGGGAGAGTATACAACCAATCTCCTGCTGCAATCACTCCGGTACTGATCCGGTGTCCACAGCAAAAGAGAAAGGAACATTCTACGGGCTTAGCTTAAATAACCTCTGGTCCCACCCCTAAATTGGCAACATCGCTTTTACCCCAGCAACACCAGCCACCAATCTGAACCAAGTCCCTTTGGATCAAGTGGCTGGCAACTAAAGGGTGCTTAGGCTGGCCCCATCCGCAACACGTGCTCTCTTTTAGTGAGAACACGCTTTCCTGCGTATACTGTCTAGAGTTTCTGCACATTGCTAAAATGAGACTCTGAGTACAGAAATTCCTGCTGTGTGTCTGTAAGCAGTATGTGAGAATACACAATGGGGCGTTAGAGATACATGTTATGATTTATTCAGAATATACAATCATGCCCTATACCACTGAGCTCTGGTTAACAAATGCCACCCTTAAATGATAGCAACAAAATATTCTTAGACTATAATCATATGCATGCATACCTAGGAGTAAGCCTGATTAAACTCAATAGACTTACTTCTGAGTAGACCTCATTAAATCAGCCCAGAATTTATATCTAACTGAACCCCTCAGCATTACATAGGACTAAATAAATAAAATTTCTTTACTGCAACAGCAAGGTCATGGATAAAAAAAGGTGTGAGCAAACAGCACTCATGCAACTGTGCTATCCTGCCCCCTCACTGCAGCCCCTCTGCCAAAGCTTCACCTAAGAGTTAAAGGTAAAGGGGCCCCTGACCATTAGGTCCAGTCGCAGACAACTCTGGGGTTGCGACGCTCATCTCGCTTTATTGGCCGAGGGAGCCGGCGTACAGCTTCCAGGTCATGTGGCCAGCATGACTAAGCCGCTTCTGGCGAACCAGAGCAGCGCACGGAAACACCGTTTACCTTCCCGCCGGAGCAGTACCTATTTATCTACTTGCACTTTGAGGTGCTTTCAAACTGCTAGGTTGGCAGGAGCAGGGACCGAGGAACAGGAGCTCACCCCGTCGCAGGGATTCGAACCGCCAACTTTCTGATCGGCAAGTCCTAGGCTCTGTGGTTTAACCCACAGAGTTAGGAGAGCCTTTATAATGGCATGGGATATGGCAGAGTAGTTTGCAGTGGCAAGGAGAGACTGGGAGAAATCAGGGTGCTACTTTGTATGAGTGGTAGTGTTTTCCCACTCACTGAAGGAAACTTTGGACCCAAGTCATAATAAACAATTATTTTAATACAAAAATATGCCTTTACACTCCAATGCAGGCCTAGTTAAGACATCATTATCCTCGATATCATCAAGAGCAGCCAGCTCTCACTGCCCCAACCTCTCCACTACCCTGCCCTTTCATTGTATGAAACCGTGACCCTCGTGTTACAGACCTGTCCATGGCTGTACCCATCCCTGGTACCCATTCCTAAGTGTAATATCAGTCTCTGGCCTATGTAGTAAACCTACGGTACCTATGTTTTTACAACTGGCATGTTGGAACTCCTCTCCTGACATCCGTTCCTTCTATATTTTTGCATACTGTTTTGTTATATCTGTCTTTTCTGTATGTGCACATCTCAACCATTACTTCTGTGGTACACACAGTATCAACAATATGAACTCCCTTTAATTTATAACACTGCAAAAGTGCCCCTACATTTTCTTATTATCTGACTTGATGAACTAATTAGAAACAGTCAAGGTTATAGCTAGGTGTCCAATAAAAATGGTTCTAATTGCCCCGAGACTGCGGATAATTCAATTACAAATCTTTTCAATTTGATTTATTCCTTTCTTCCTAAGGAAGGATTATGTTGATGGGTTTCAGGTAATAGAACTTGGTGGCTTAGGAGGAGCATTAAAACATCCTTCCAGATTTAACTAATGTGATTAAGTTTTATGAAGTTTGTTTTTCTTCTTAAAATCTTACAGAGGTCAAGTACTCATGTGATTCCTTTGGAGCAGTGGTTGAGAAGTTGGTTAAATTGAGGAGGTGGTAGTAATCTCTTGAACTGTGCTCATTAAAGCTCTAAAAAGAACTGAAAAATCTTTTCCCACATCACGCAACCTAAGTTAATAAATGAAATAAACCTCACATAATACTTTTCAAGTCTTAATTACTGATTCTTGGTGTGGAACTGCTTCTCGGATAACACCCTCTTACCGGATCATACTTCTGTGCTCATTACACAGAGAGAGCGTCAGGCTTGACAAATATTTTGAAGTTAAGTTCAAACCTTTGCCCTGTCAGTAATCTAAACTGAAATGAACCATCAATGAGATTTCCCGCCCCCACCTCATTCTTTCACCCAAAAAACGAGAGCAGGAATACTTTTATGTTGTCTTTCTTCCTTCGTTTAATGAGTAGGAAAATGTAATTGCTCTAAAATGGTTTCATTTGTGTAAAATAGCTTAGTGGACGGTTTTTATAGGAATTCCCATTTATTGTTGAGATAGAATTATGTAGATATATTTTATTTCATTTCTAAAGTGCACAACAGGAATAGATGTTAGGAAACTTTACCCAGTAATGTAAGAAACTAAACTGCAACATTCTGAAAATGGAAATGTTGAGACTTCAGGAGCAGTAATTTCTGAAATAGTAGCAAGCATACAGAGGGAGTAATTACAAATAATATAAAGTGATGAGTATGCCATTAATAGTGTAATCCTATACATGACTGCTCAGAAGTTAAGTGCCATTGTGTTTTAATCAGTGTGTTTTTTTCTGGGGTTACGCAGGGGTACGCATACGCCTAAACATTTTGTGAATCTTTGTACTTTTGTCCATTTACTGTATTTATTGTTCCCGATTTGAACTATAAAATTGTGATTTTCCTGGGTCAAAATGAGAGTACCCCTAAACGTTTTTTAAGGGGGAAAAGCACTGGTTTTATTTATTAAAGCATCCCCCTTTCCTCGTCAGTCAGAAAAGGCTTCCACGGCAGCAGAAAAATATCAGTGGTAAGGCAATCCCTGCCCACAGGCTTACAATCTAAAAGACAACATGCCAAAGGAAAAGGAGTTGGGAGGGAGAAGGAAGAAAGGAAAATCAGGCACTAGTTCCCACATACAATTACAAGAGTTCTTGTACTGACTAGCCATGATGGAAAGAAGAGAAAAAGCCAACAGTTGCTGGTCTTTCAGCCGATCTGCTATAGATGACAGTCGTGGGGGGAGCCCGGTGGAACTAGTTTTTCAGAACAGCAAATAGACAAGACCTATGGTCCCATCTCGCTCCCTCTCCTGTCGCTAAGAGAGCTTTATTCCCAGTAAATCATTATAGGATTGCAGTCTTTAAAGTATAAATTCATAAATTAGCATGTGAATATTTAAGAGAAATATAATTCCAATAATTTTTCAGATATCGTAAAAAAGAGTTAGGTGCTGCTGAAATTATATTTTTGATCCTGAGCAGCAAATTTCCTTGGAAAATTCAGCTGCCTTTTTATAGCTTAGCCAATTCAATTGCACATCAGCTAATTCACTGTTATCCGTTACTCATAATAATACATTTTATACTTTAGCAAAGAGTGACCGTCACCACTGTAATGGTCCAGAGATGTCTTGACCTCTGCTATGAGCAAGCCATCTTTTATAGCAAAGATGCTTGTGTCTCATCTCTGACGTAGCTCCTACTCTCTTCTATTTTGCATTAAACTTTAACCTATCTTCTTAAAAGCAGAGCATAATATTACATAGTGCAAAGCAAGAGTAAAATAAGAAAACTGCTGACCACTGCCAGCTTTTATGATAGATCATGAATGTCATAAAACAGCTTCCTAAAGTGCAGTGCTGACAGTAGAATACTCAAAATCTAAATAAATGTTATATATAAAAACAACCAAGGTAGGAAATTCAATGATACATGTAATTGCTGCAACAGGGTAAAAGGAGTTATTTGTGTGTGAGAGAGAGATTATATATTCAGATTCCAAAACTCGGTTTGTTGCAGGTTTATTCTCCTTCTTATAAAGTTTTGTTTTATGACATTTTCAGGATTTGACCATTTTTTTGAGGTGAGCTGGTTCGCCAAAAGTGCCTACAGTCAGAACTGGAGGTGAACCTCCTCTTTCTCAGGCAAAACTGAGGAATTTCAAGGTAAACAAAAGGCTTCAATGGTTAGCTGAGTTTTTTAGAATGGATTCCACAAATCTTCAAGTTATTTGTGTTCAAATCTTCAGTCATTTTTTTTTGGGGGGGTGTGTTAGAATTATGCTTGTTTTAACCTAACCCTTCCTATTGGCACTGTCCTTCAACATTAACCCTGTAACACCTGTAGTTCCTGGATCTGCCTCTTCCCTGCTACCGCCACAGCACCAGCCCTCGCTTACTTAGCATATTAACCTGTGTATAAGACGACCCTCAATTTATCACCCAAATTTTTTTCAGAAAAACGGTTGACTTATACATGGAAAAATACGATAAGTCTGGGCACTATGAATGAGGTCGGTTAACTTTAAAATTCTGTGGTCTGAATGAAATTCTCCTCTATTCCTAATTACTAGCATAAAGCTTATCATTTTCTGCCTCCTGGCTTTTATTAATGTTTTTTAGCCCCTGCTGATCATGACAGTATGACTTCCGATGAACCTCGAAGCATACCCCAAAATGGCTACAAACTCAGCTTCTAAATGTATTATAGAGTCTTGTTATGAAGCACAGAGCAGCTCTAGGGATGCATAGGGACTGTATAAATTTATCTTTGAGCAAGGATGTTTTTGGAGGAAAGGCTGTCCTCAGTCAGCACAAACACATACACCATATTATATAAATAAATAAAAGTAACTCGACAAAACAAAGTGAGTTCTTTAGCAACTGTGAGTCTGTAATATATATATTTACAATTTAAGATGTATTTCAAATTCTTCTTTATTATTTACTTGTCGGCAACTAATTCTTAAAAACTGATTACCAGCTGAAAAGCCCAACCCCCTCGCATCCCGCACGGATCATGTTTGCAACTTGAGCGTCCACTGTATTCCCTTTATGTATCAATCGGCTGTTCAGACATATCACAAATTTTCAGTATTCCAGGCATTAGCTTTTTTCACTGCTGTATCACACTGTTGACTCATGTTAAGCTTGTGGTCTACAAAGATCCATAGATCCTTTTCACATGTACTACCTACAAGCCAGCAGCTGTTTCTTCCTGCCTAAGTGTAGAACCATTTATTTCTGTATTTTTTGTAGGAGCAAATGAGCTCATGAAGGATTGTTCTTTATTTGAAATAGTTTCTTCAGTACAGCTAGGTATCAGTACAGTGTGAAGCAGGTGAGTGGGAATTATTGGAGAATTTATGTTGACCTAATGTCTATTAAGAGCATCTTCAACTTCTTAAAATACATTTTGAACTCAGTTTCTGTTCCCAAGTAGAAAACAAATATGCAATTTGTCAGAAGCGTCTCATAAAGTTTAAAGTAAACTGTAGTGCCAGCCTTCAAAATACAACTGCCAGGGAAGGATTGAGACCTGATTGCTTTTATGTTAAAGGAATTATCTGTGATTTATATATTTGTATGTTCTTCCTAACATTTTGCACTCAGATATTAGAGGCAGGGTACAAAGCATATCATGAGTTGCAGCCCTAAGCAAAGGACCAAGGAGAAGGGATTGATATGTAAATATGGCTTCATCATGCAATTTTGTCATTTAAAGGATAAGGAAGACAGCATGCTTGGATAGAGTGAAAGGAATTATGCAGCTGCCCTATTTAGAGGATTGAGGCCTACTGACAGCCATGTTGTTATTGTGTTGCTAGAATGAATTGGAGCATGAAGTTCACCTCAAGTTCCCATGGGAAGTTGAGGTCACTTCAACACCCTGAGTTCATTTCAATAAGATGTTTTCAGCTCTGCTGTGGGGACCAAACGCAAGTCAGGTGTGCTACTGAGTGAAATGTTGGTTTGACTAGGAGTGAAATCAGCCACATCTTCCAATTCAAGGCACTTCTGCTGCCTCTTTACTTCATAAAACGAACTCAGGTGTTAGATTCAATATTTACAGGCCTCGGTTTTTCTGTCTGGTATCTGTAGGAGACAAAGTGTCTTTAACATGTATTGACTGAAAGTGTCGGAGAATGGTGCTTCCCAACATGCCTCATAGGAGAGGTGATTTCCACCCCACTCCCCTCCGCCTGCAGCTGTTCCTTGTAAACTTCAGCCTTAAGAAGGCATGACTGCACCAAATTAAGGTGACAGGTCTCTCCCAAACCACAGTTTCTGTTACATCAGCAACTCTTCTGCCCACCCAGGTTTTGACAGTAAGGACTAGCTGCGTGTGCCCCCCCCCCATTTCTAATTTCGCCTTGGTAAAGGAGACTTTTCCATCAAATACAGTAGGTCACTCAAAACTGACCACTCCATTGTGGGTGCTGGGAAGCAGAGACACAGGTGAGACCCAAGGCATCTGTGGGGAGAAGCAGATTTGGTTCCTGAAAACAGGGATTTTAAAAAATATGAAAAGAAATAATAAATCACACAGAATTATGGCTAATGGGGACTGGAGGCAGGAACACCAACCATCACTGGCTAGGACTGATAATACAGAAAGGGCCTTCCTTGACATTCCTTTAAGATAGGGTGTGCCACCCAGATGTTCCTGAATCATAATTGTCATCCCTGACCGGGGCAAAACTAGGCTTTCTTCCACCTGGGCCAAAGAGTTTGGCACACACACACACAAATGAACACATTTGTTCTTCAAGGGCATAAAAAGTAGGCAATATATTATCTGGCTACAACATTTTATTCTTATATAATTCCCCCCCCCAACATAATTTATACAAAATATCCAACGTAATTTATAACAACGTAACAATGTAACTAATAACAAAAAGTATGCATTTTTTTTCAGTATTACAAGATACAGTGGTACCTTGGTTCTCAAACTTAATTTGTTCTGGGAGTCCATTCGACTCTCGAAACTGTTCAAAAACCAAGGCGCAACTTCTGATTAGCTGCAGGAGCTTCCTGCACTTAAGCAGAAGCTGCGGAGGCCATGTCAGACATTCGACTTCTGGAAAACGTTCAAAAACCAGAACACACGCTTCTGGGTTTGCAGCATTCGGGAGCTGATTTGTTCGACAGCTAAGCCGTTCAGGAACCAAGGTACCACTGTATAATGTATATAAACTCTGTTGCTTTACATTTGCAACAACGAAAACAAAGACCATTTGCACTACTGAGCCAGTGCTTCATGCTACTGTCAGACCACCACCCAAAGCAAGCATTTTTCTGAATGCCTGCCTAAAGGTAGGAGAAGTGTGCTTTAACTAGCAGTTGTTATAAGGGGAAAAACTGCTCCTTTTCCCTTATGGGGTACCCAAGAGCCCGTATAGAGTCCTTTTGTAGGTTCTTTATCGGTAGGAGAAAATAACAGAGGCCAACCAGAGAATATTGAGAAGCAAAGCAGCTAGTAAGCCTGATCTTTATTAACTGTTGCAACAGGGTGCTCACAACCACATGCAGGAGGCAGGAGGGACCCAGAACAATGGTGTGCACAGCCTTATATAGACCTTTTAAATTGCCACCCTCTAGCTCAAGACCACCACCCCCATACATTATATGTACATCGGACGGTCTACAGCAGAAAACCTGTCTGCCAGGTTACCTGAGAATGATCACTGATTACATTATTTGGGCAGTCTGGTGATTCCTTTGTGATGATTAATACTCAGTTCTTGAATCCAGGTCACAGGCTCACCCTATTCATACACAGATACCCCTTAAGACAGGATTTGTGAGCACAGAGACAATGGAGAGGTCTTCCTATTTCCTTTGTCCTTGCAGACAAACATTTGAAGTCAATTTGGGAGAGACAAAATGGTTTCAGGACTTTTCCTGTACTGATTCAGACATGTGGTTTATATATTTATTTATGTATGCGTTTGCCTGGTACATTTATGAACATTTATTTTATATCTTAGACCTTATAATTCTTAGTTAAATTGCAGATTAGACATGTAATATTGTTTCAGCTTCTGGTTGATCAAACGTTTGTTAGGCAGCTTACCGATTAACTGTCCAGATCTATGCAATCTGACAGAAGCGAGGGAATCTAGAGTTTGTGTTTTCTGCTGCTTAAGAGGGTAGGACACAAACCAATGGATTCAAAATATAAGAAATGAGATTCTGACTAAACACCAGGAAGGGCTTTCAACAGTGGAATGGACTCTCCTTCCTTGGAGGTTTCTAAACAGAGCTTGGATGGCAATCTGTCCATTCTTTTGCTGTGATTCCTGTATTGCAAAGGGTTGGACTACATGAACCCTTGCGGTCCCTTCCAACCCTACAATTCTTTGATTCTATGCAGGATAGCCATTGATCTGTTGCTTTGTAGGATTTTGTCAGCTGCTTCCTCTTAGGCTCTGCTTTTATATTTGTGAATAAAGCAACTTTTTCAAAAAATGACACAAGTCTCTCCTGTGTTCTGTCATCCAAAAACCAACCAGCACTGCCCCTGGAGTTTCTCAGAGTTTGGAAACCAAAGCATTATATAATAAGTTGTGGCACAGTGCTCAACCCACGTTTGGGTCACTCATGTTTCACTCCAGGAGATTGGGGCATAGCTGCCAAGTGTCCCTTGTTTGAAGGGACAGTCCCTTATTCCAGCGCCATGTCCCGCTGCTGTCCCTTATTGATGGATGTCCCTTAAATGTCCTTTAAATGATGTCCCTTAAATTTCAAAGGAAGCAGCTCCTCTCCCTCCCTCCTTGCCGGCCAGGGAGGAGGGAGGCTCCAACTGTGTTGCTTGGCTTTGTTGCTCACCCAATAAGAAGTCTAAGAACGACTGGGGGGTGGAGCTTGCATGCCTTGTGTGTGGCTAGTTAATGCAAGCTGAGGGGTTTTTTGAATGCTGGATGCCATTTTGTTGCACGTGCTGCTGAAAACTTTGCAGTGCAAAGCCAGGCCGGGGAGCCATCTTAAGTTGAGGCTGCATAGGCCTTGTGGTGCATGTGATTCAGATTCTATTCAGTTGAACCTCTGGTTACAAAGTTGGTTAGACAGTGTTCTCGAAGCTACCAGCATGAGTTTGACCAGACTGCAGGAGGACAGGAAGACTGGAGTGCCTGGAACAGGTGAGGCTGCAGGTCCCTTATTTTGGCTGCTGGTCCCTTATTTTAAAATCTGTAAGTTGACAGGTATGGTTTGGGGACAATTGCCTTCTGATGACATTTGCCACAAGATTTGCGGGTTCTGATGAGGTCTGTTTAGCTGCTTTAAATAAGTGTTTCAAAAAAATACTTTAAAATAAATTAGTAAACAATCAGCAGTATAGTGATGGTCAATACTAATAAGTTCAACATCCACAGAAAATTCTCATTTGCTCAAGTCCTCCTTTGCATCTGAGAATTATTGTAATTCATTATTGGGACCAAACCAGCCATCCCCTGCTATTTTTGCCACATTATTAATATCTAAGAAACTCATGTTCCTGATCCATTATGACTTATATAGGACCATTGCATTAATTTAAATCACTTCTGATGAAAGTTATTCTACATGACTGTACAAATATGCCTTAATTACAGGAACAGAACTATAGCCAGATCCCTGAATCAATGTGGATTAAAACATAATTTCACAGCCAAACAGAAACATGTTCCCAATCACTGCACTTGAATTATTGTTATGTAGCTTGGGGCTTGTATTAAAATCACTGAATAATTGCAATCAGATTATTATAATCAAGTACAGGGACAGTAATTACAGGTTACAGTCATTTTAAGCTGCCCTGGAAGTCCCATATACTGATCATATGCATATTAAAAGTTTATGTTAGTGATAAAATTAATGAACAGGATTGCAAGCTCCTGTCTGTGAGATAGGTGTCACATATCTTCCTGTAAAGGGAGTTGTATTTTGCATAGCAAGGACATCCAACATGTTTACATGATTTTCACTTCCCACACCAATTAACTATAAACAGCAGAAGAGAGCTATTCCACTTCTAGCCCCATTTTTAAAAAAACACACACAACACTCTCCTTTATTTTCATGTGAAAAACTTTCACTAATTATTTCAATGGCAATGATGAATTAAATAGGTTGTTGATAACATTATTTAATTAAAATGGATGAAGAAAGCTAAATTGTAAAGGTAGGAGAAATTGTATACCTGTCCCATTTTTAGATCATAGAAACAATGGATATTATTGATAATTCATTTTTTGAAAAGCACCATAAGCTGTGTATTTCGCAGAAACTCTATTTTCAAGCAACTTCATACAGTCGTATTTGCAAATGCCATATGATGTCCTGTATTGAAAACAGTAACCCATGCTGTCTTAATATTCTGATTAAAAAAGTGAAACCCCACTGGTGTATCTATAATAGCTATGTCCTTTGAGACCAACAATGAATGAAGAATCTGAAACATGAACTGGATTGTGATTGCTTGGCTCTAAAATTAGAATCTGAAATTCAAGGAGTGGAGCCCAACTGCTCTCATCACAAAGAAATATATCAGAGCAGAAGTATCCAATCACTGTGTAATTTTATTGCCGTTTAGTTTAAGATTCCAACAGAAAATGGAGACATTGGAAAAGTGAAAAATAGCACCCTAGTCCTAAATATTTGCTACTGTATTTTCCAGCTAAATGAAAGCTGCTAGTGTAATATCAAGTTAGCGACACTGACAATGGTAAATATTCAGGTATTTCTCTATCTTAAGCAAATCATAGAACTGTAGAGTTTGAAGGGACCCCAAGGGTCATCTAGTCCTGCAACATAGGAATCTCAACTAAAGCACCTAAGATAGATGGCCACCCAACCTCTGCTTCTAAACTTCCAAAGAAGGAGAAGCCACAACTTCTTGAGGGAGTCCATTCCACTTCTGAATTGCTCTTACTGTCAGAAAGTTCTTACTGATATTTAATCAGAATCTCCTCTCTTGTAACTTGAATCCATTGGTTCAAGTCCTACCCTCTGAAGCAGGAAAACACAAGCCTGCCCCATCTTCAGTGTGACAGCTAGGGCAGTCGAAGGCATCTGGTTGTGCTGCTGCAGATGCAGCAAGGTGTTGAACCCACTATTTTAGGTAACAGTGGCAAAAAGAAAGCATTAATATAGGCATTGGGGTAGGCAGAACCCAGGACCTTTGTGGGGATGCAAATTGCCGCCTCTGTCAAAAAGCATTTGGTGAATGTAGAGGGAGTGATATCCCCTCTCCTCAATTGCATTGATCACCTGAAAAGTGGGACTACTACGTGTATCTGTGTGTCCTGTGTGTTTGTGTGCAAGAATGTGGGATGGCTACACCCACTACTGGTATGTGGTCCTTGAAGAATTGGCCAGGTTTGAATGTCACTTTTGGACCAAAAAAGGTTAGCCACACTGCTATAGACAGGTGTCTGGAAGAATTCCTGTGGTATGCTTTGTTCTGCGGGTGTCTATCATGTATGACTATAACCGATCCACTAGTAATTGAAAACAATACATCAGATGAATCTTTAAAAATATATATCAAGATTTCTTTATGACATTATACATGGTTTGGATTTCCTCCAGCCCCATCCACAGAAAGGGGTAAATGCATGGCTATTAAATATGAATGAAAAAGAACATGACATTCAAGAGAACAAAATAGGCCAGCAGACTAATCCCATGCCAGCCACACAGAATTTCTGCAGCCACCACGACAGCCAACATAAGCCAGATAAAAGGCCAACCAAACACCCAGATGCTGCTGTTGGAAAATTACATGCTAGAACTCAGCATCTGGGTTTCACAGCTGCCAAGTTCACCCCATGGGTGTCCACAGTATTGGCTCAGATGTTGGACCAAACAGAAGGGAAGTGGGCAACACGGAACATGCTGAACACCACAGTTAACAAGATGATACAGAGCCAAGCGAGTAATAAAAAAGCATGAACTTGTCAATGTGGTTTAGAACTTTCAAAAACTGAAGCCAAATCTAGTGTGCATCCCAAATACAAGATATAAGCAAGAAATCTCTCTCCAGGTAGTCCACTGGAACCATAACAAAACTTGTAATTACAGTTGGTGTAGAATGCGGTCACCTGCCTTCTGGTCTCACCAAATTGCCTATAAATAACCAGAAAGACTTTAAAGGCCTGTAACATTGTGAAAAGATCTACATGTCATGCTTTTATATATATATATAAAACAACAACAACAATCAAATATCTCAAATTAAAGGAAAATTCGCCGGGGAAATAAAGTGCTTTAAAGAGCTATAGGTAAGCAAAAGAACCACTAAATTTGTTTACTGGTCAAAATGAAAACTAAGAAAGTAAAACGTAAGCAGCTAGTTGAAGGTTGTGGTATACATACCTGATTCTTTTGATATTATTCCAACTTTTGCACCTGGATATCAAACACATCTCTTCAGTGGACATGTTCAGACTTCCTTAATAGTTGAGATGGAGTGATGATTTTTTGTTTAGGACCTGCATAACTTCTCTAGTCACATAATAACAATTTTATTATTTGTACCCCACCCATCTGACTGGGTTGCCCTAGCCATTATGCCCCAGCATAGTTGCAGGCCTTTAAATTTACAGCAGTGGCCATAGGCAAGTGTCTTCTACAGTGAGGAAACACAAAACTCACCCATTCCCCATTTCTCTTAGCTTGGCTACCTCATTACCTTTGAGGAAAAGATATACCGGCAGGTTTCAGCATATGAGTCCTATCAGCAGAAGCCCATGCAAGGACTTTTGCTTGCACAATAGGACTTCCCCCCACTCCTACCCCTGTATATCCCTTTCTTCAAGTAGACCTACTCTACATGTCACTTGCCAAGTCTGTCCACCAAACATTCACCTTGACTCAGGATGGATTATGGAGCAAACATACCTTCTGGCTTGGGAGAAGCAGGGCTAGGGAGCAGCAGTGGCAGTCATCACTGCATCCAAAGCCCTGGATTTGCACTAGCCAGAGCTTAAGTAGGAGAGGCAGTATTTTTCTCAATTTTTGCTGTGTAAGCTCCAGGCTTGTGCAATGGGGTGGTTCAGGTCAGGACTCTCCAGATGTTAGCCCAGTTTAGGATGATCCAGAGGATCCTTGGCTGACCCAGCTATGCCTCTCCCCAATCCATGACATCCCACTTTGGAGTCTTAAACTAGCCACAGCCAGTGGGACCATAGCTATTGGTAGCCTGGCAAGAATTCACACCAGTAGCTGGAGCCCTCCATAATAGTGTAGTTTCCCCACCAGAGAAAGGAAGCCTCTGCTCCATATGCCAAGGATCAAACTAAATAGACTAAGGTTGTAATCTTAGCACAAATTAAGTAGTAAGCACCATTGAATTAAATAGTACCTACATCTGAGAAGACGTGGTCCAGATTACGCTGTCAGATGATTTTCTTCTCTAGCCCATTTTCTAGTACTTCATGATAGGCCAGTATTCTTCTAAAGCAGAATGCTTTGTGTATGTATTTATTTCATGGGAATGTGTGTGATGTTGTGTTTTAATGGCACTTGTTTCTAGAAAGGGCACATTTTAAGGCCAATTGTTGATGGCAGCCTCCCTTCAAACATTGCTTCTAACCATGAGAAAATCTCAGGATGAAATTTACCACTCAGTTTGTAACAGCAGTGCTTTAGGGAAGATTGATCGCTGCTTTTGGAGCTCTGGAAGCTGTAAATTGTTGCAATCTGAGAAGATGTGTGACTTTCTCTCACAGATGAGTTTTGTTCTAGGCAGAGGAACAAGCTCTTGCTCCATGTTTCCTAATCCCAAATTATCAGAGGTAGGCCACATTGTATTTAACCGTGTTGCCACTTGCAGCTGCTTGAAAGAAAGAAAGAAAGAATAATAGATTTGCCTTTCTACAGTTTCTTTAGAAAGTCATCAAGTGTTATTCTGAAGATACTGTTGAAAAGTAAGGGGAGGGGAATTTTTCTTCATTGCAACTCATACTTCTGCAATGGTATAATGCAAGTGTTAATCAGTTTAAAAACTGACCGCAGACCTAAACTTGCAAGATCCCAAATCATTCCTGAGTGTGGGATGAATTTAAAATATGAAACAGCAGAGCCTTTTATGTGATGGCTGCATGATTGTAAACCAGTGTTTACAATCAGACAAATATTATTACTTGCAGCTGCTTGCATGTTTCCTTCATTGTATCCTTGGGAATAGCCTGACATGACATAGACCAGTCAGAAGATGCTATACACATTTTTTAATATGATACACACTCTGGGCCAATTTTGGGTTTCATGAGTTGACCCTTGTTCTAAACCAGGATTCCCCAACCTTCCAAATTGATTAAGGAAATTCCTCTAACACTAACAAAATAACTTTGAAACACATAGTTTATGATATTTTTAAATGACACATTCAAATGCATCTTAATCAGCCTCATGTGCATTCAAATGCATCTAAATGATTCTGCATTTTCATCCTGTGATAGTACAACTTGAATAAATCCACCTTTGCAAAGATGCATCAGAATAATAATAATGCAATTCCCCCATTCATAAGCACTACAGTGCGGCCTTGTTTAACAAAAGTCACAATCAGGACAAATATGCACTGCAGTAACGAATTCGTCAAATTTCCAGTGGATATGAACATTTGGCAGGTAACTTATTTCAGATTCACTGAGACTTCCCAGGAAGGAATTTGAAGCAGGAATAGTTTTCCTGGTTCCATGTGTGTGTTTGACATGCACTGAACAAAAGTAACTTTAAAGTTATAGTGTAAAAAAACAAGAGGAGGGGAAAGTCTGCAGAAGAGTGCTCCAGATGAATCTAAGCACTACTGATTAACACCAGTTTTTGAAATGTTAATTAGTTTTACACTTAACAGCTTGTCATTGTCTAAAAGGGCATTGGAGCAAACTTTACAAAGTGCAGACTGAGGAGTTTTTAACTCCTTCGTGCCAAAGCTGGCACATATCCACATGCTCGCAATGGTGTTATGAGTATACAATTATTAATTAGCTGTAGTAGGTTGCAAAACAATGGTCTGGGTGTCTCTACAATGGCAAATTAGAGAAACAAGTACAAATTATATGAAGAAACACCTCAGTTCTATATATATTTTACAAAGTTATTTTGGGGGCTGACTTTTTTAATGTAATTCAAGTCAGGGTGTCAGATGTACCATTTGATTTAGTATCCATGCAGCTGACTTGTCTTATGCATTATTTCATCAAGATACAGTGTGCAAATGATCACATTATTTATCTAAGAGTTCTGGAGAGCGACAATCCTCTTATATTCATGCAGGTTATGGGCCAACTTGACTGGGAGCCAGTGTGGCGTAGTGTTAAGAGCAGTAGTCTTGAAATCTGGGGAACCGGGTTCGCGTCTCCGCTCCTCCACATGCAGCTGCTGGGTGACCTTGGGCCAGTCACACTTCTCTGAAGTCTCTCAGCCCCACTCACCTCACAGAGTGTTTTTTTGTGGAGGATGAAGGGAAAGGAGAATGTTAGCTGCTTTGAGACTCCTGAAGGGGGAGTGAAAGGCGGGATATCAAATCCAAACTCTTCTTTTTCTTCTTCTACAAGTCAAAACAAAGAATACCTTAACAGGCCCAATTCCATGTGAAGCAATCCCCTTGGTTTTTCTTTGAGCGACATGCGTTCCTTCTGCAACTCTTGTGATATTAATTAATCTTTCACATCAAATGTAGTTGTTTTAATTTCTGAAAACCGTAATCCTGTTGCAAAACTTCACACTACAATATTGTGAATTGTGGTAGATTCTGAACTGTAGTGCTTGCTATTAGTCCCATGGTCTGACCTGCTGCTGAGGAGAAACTTCTCGACAGAGAACTTCCCCTTCACATTTGTGGAGCTGTGTGCCCCAAAATGAGGACAATTTAATGGTGCAGAGTTAAATGGCTCCTGGAAATGGAGTTACTGTCAGCAGCAGAGCAGTAGTGGAGCTGTGGTATTTGCCCCCCTCCTTTTATTTCATTGAGAACATAAGACAGCTGGCTGCAACTCTCACCACTTCCAACACCACATGCCCCTAAAACAGGAATCTGTGGGATTTATGGCAACTGCCACCACAAACAATAGTCACCACCATTTTTGTGGTGGCTGTTTTGCTGGATGGGGGGGGGGTGTCATTGGGTTGCAAATGCTAAGAGGAACTTGATAAACATCATCATTAAAATGCTATTTAAAAACCTGCTACTGTCTTGTCACCACCTGAATGTCTCTCCACACAGAAATTGAGAAATAACCAAAAGGCTTCTTCCAAATCTGCCACCCACAAATAGGCACCAAACTGTGAGGGGGGGGGGGAGGAGTTGGGTAGTATAAGTTTTCATTCAGCATTAATCTGATCCAGGGGTATTTACAATTTCTTCTGGGATTTTGGAGTTCAGATTATCTGATCTGGTTCCCGAAAGGCAGTAGAAATTTTTTGCTCTATTCCCCCATCACCACCAATTCAAAATGTTATCTAGAGCACCACCCATGTCTCTTACAACGCCTTTCCTGTCTACATTACTGATCCAATTATCTACCCTCCTCAAATTATGATTTAATTTCATGTATAGTAGTATCAGGATTATTTCAATAAAGACATATATCCAGCACAGTTTATGAAAACCTCAGAGCCAAACAAGAAAATAATAAAACAATTAAAAATTACAATGAAAATAGCAGTTGTATATCAGAAGTGGGTAACCATTAGCCCTCCAGATGTTGCTGACTACAGCTGTCATCAGCCATTGGCCATGCTGTCTGAGCCTGATGGGAGTTGTAGTTTAGCATTATCTGGAGAGCCAAATGTTCCCCATGCTTGGTATAAACAGTAGTTTGGTGTTGCTGTTTCAGCTAAGCCTTCCATAGGGTTCTACCATTGAGAAAGTCATCTCCCTAGTTGTCACACACCTTGCCCCAGAAGCCATGGGCACCTGTGGACATCCAGCAATAGTTGCTTCACTTGAAACAGCACCAAAGGTTTTGGGATCTCACAAAAAGCCTCTATGGATGTATCAATAGATACTGCTTTCTATTGGGCCAATACGCATGGAAAGGGTTTAACCAAATGTTACACGCACGCAATGAAGTTGATCTACTTTAGAGTAATTTTCCACAGAGATGGTTGTATTTAAATTGACAGGACAATCTCTAACCCTGTGTGAATATCATGTGTGGTGTTCACCTATGTTTTACAGACATATTGAAATAAATGAACATGACTAACTCCATGAATTTCAGTGGCTATACTCTGAATAAAGCATAGTTGACTACCAACCCATACTGTACATCATCAACAACTTTTATTGACATATTAGCATTTGTATTTTCAATGGGAACAAAAGAGAAAATATACATGAGGTGTGTTATAACACAGCATTATGCATATAAATCATGTTCTGAGTGTATATTTATTGAGTTGAGCTCTTTGTAGTTTGTTATCCTACATTCCTTGACACTACTGAAGGTTTATTGCAACATGCTTTAGCATAAAATTCAGCCACTCCTACTCTCCAAAATCTTCCACAATTTCTACCTTGCATTTAGGCAGTGCTTTTTTTCCTGGGGGTATTCAGGGGTACGCAGTACTGGCACTTTTTTGTAGAAGAAAAGCACTGGCTAAAAGTCTAGTACTTAACTGTGACAATGTCCTGGTGAGTACTTGCACTGTTTTTCTAGGAGGAAAGGTTCTGAATTTAGGCAGAATTCTTACTTCTAAACTCACTGCTTTTGCACGTGCTACTATCAGATGTTTAACAAAAAGCTTATGTAACTATAGAACTTTCAGTTCCATATGCATTGTGTTTCCTATGCAACAAATCTAAAACTTAAGTATATAAACATTAAAATTAGAATTATTCTCTCATTAATTCTTCCAGTTTAATAAGAAGAAGACACCCCAAGCAAAAAAAACAACCAAAAACCCGCTCTGGATTGGTGTTAAGAGTGACGATGGAACGTTTCAGTTTTCCTTATTCCGCAACATCTTCTATAAGAAGGCCGGTCCAGGGTGGGGGGGTTGGAATCTGCTAATAGAGTAATGGCACCCACTTTGCAGAATGCTCTCCCTTCTGAAACATGGGAGCCTCCTACTTTGGGATGTTCTCCCTGCCTGTTGCATACTGATTTATTTAACTGACTTTCACTGACTATCTATATCAAATCTCAGGCCCTTGGTGGCTGCTGTTATGACGTTTTCCCCCTGATAATTTTTGTATTGCTTTAACAGCTCTGGTATTCACTGTATCAAAATGTTACAAGATTTTTTAAAAATAAATAAATAAATAAATAAATACAAATAACATTTCCTCTGGAGGCAGAAGAGGTGGTAGTGTGGGAATATGCAGCTGGACAAGGGATAGGGGAAAGTGGGTATTTTAAGAGAAAGAAAACCCTGAAAATGAACAATGTGTTGTTTTTTTATTAAAAAAACAACAACTGCGGATGCTGCATTCTCTAGACGCAATGTGGGTATAATACTACATTGGTCAGCAACCATAATGTAGAAAGGTAATGTGCAAGTGTTTTTATATGCTTCTCAGAATTATAAAGGGAGTGTGAGTGGATTTTAAACATTTTGATTAGCACCACAAAGATTTTAATGCTTTATTTAAACAGTTTGCTATAGGGCAAACACATTTGGTAGACAAGTAAAATGAAAGCACAGGCATCAGTTTCTCTGTTTCCTATTAAGTAATGTTGCGAAGTAAGCAGAAGTTGGATTCAGATATCAGATAATTATCTTCACACTGTGTGTCACAGTAAATAATTTTAATTGGTTTAACTTCAGGGACCATTACTGGCCTAATTAGAAACATGAAAAGGCTACAAGTATTAGGAAATATCCTGAAGGAACGAGAACATTAGCAATTCTGTCAAGCCATTTTAAAAATAAGTACACAGAAGCAGTCGCATTTCAGTAAAAGGCAGATCACTTGAAAGGTGCTTTTAGGAAAACAGTACTTGTGAATTTGTTATAAAAGAACTCTGAGGATAAGTGCAGAGATTCCATAGCAGTTTGACATGTGTTATTACTGTGTTAAAGGCACGCTAGTACCGATTGCTGTTTTTAAAAAGCCCAGGTTAACTTTCCCTGAATTACACAGAAATGACAGAGCAGAGAGGCCTGGAGAGACGGTGATTTACAGGGCAAACTAGCAAGATCACTTGGTTGAAAAAGGGAGACCCAGAGGTTGGGCTTAAAGTTTCTCTTGGTTTCTTGGTTGTTTCCACATCACTTTTTCCTCTGTTTCATACAGGATCTTTTCACATTCTCATCCCTGTAAGTCACTGTAATAAGCATCTAGAATCAGGCAAAAGCTGCTCCAGAAAATGTAGTGATGGTGCAGTTATGGTTGCCTACTTATCAGAAGGAAATTGTCCTGCCTGCTTCTGTGTCATCAAAAGCAGTGTTGTCTGAAAAAGCCATCCTTCGATGTTTTCCATTGCATGGGGATTTGGGATGAGCATCCCAAGGATGCTCTAAAAGGCCCAGGCTTTTGAGACTACAGTGGTACCTCAGGTTACAGACACTTCAGGTTACATACTCTGCTAACCCAGAAATAGTACCTCGGGTTAAGAAGGTTTGCTTCAGAATGAGAGCAGAAATCGCGCAGCGGCGGCGCAGCGGCAGTGGGAGGCCCCATTAGCTAAAGTGGTACCTCAGATTAAGAACAGTTTCAGGTTAAGAACAGACCTCCAGAACGAATTAAGTTCTTAACCACTGTACCTCCTTTTGGTAGTGCTTACAAAAGGTTCAAGAGCACTCATGTCTGAAGCACCAGCTCCACTACCCCTACTACTGTCTTTCTGCCTCCGCCCAACTAACCTGCAGTGGCAGAGAAGTCAGCTGAGAAGTTATAGGTGACAAGAGGTGCTCTTGGTAGAGTATTCATTCCCCTTGGGGTGGGGGTGGAGCTGCAAGTTCCAGCATTTCAGGGTGAAAAATGGTGCTGTTTGTGCCAATTTTCACCAGGGAGAAGATCCTACAGTGCTCATAGTTATTTTTTTTCCCCTTACACAGAATATGCCTGTATTTTTATTGCTATATACCACTTACTGCACTTTGAAAAACATGAATGTCTCTACTAGCACTGGCATAGCTATTCTCACATAATCACCCTAACTGCAGAGAAGTCCAGTTACAGATAGGTAGCCGTGTTGGTCTGCCATAGTCAAAATAAAAAAATTCCTTCCAGTAGCACCTTAAAGACCAACTAAGTTAGTTCTTGGTATGAGCTTTCGTGTGCATGCACACTTCTTCTGATAAGAAGTGTGCATGCACACGAAAGCTCATACCAAGAACTAACTCAGTTGGTCTTTAAGGTGCTACTGGAAGGAATTTTTTTATTTTGCAGAGAAGTCGTACAGTATGAAAGACTAGTCATGATTTATTTGTAGCCCTTACTCCTGTTTCCCCTCTGCTATGGAGATGCTACAATGTGAGTCTGAAGGAACGTATAATCTTACCCATATTTCCAATCTACCATTCCAAAGAAATAGCCCAGTTCACCTTGGAGACCAAGGGCTATATTCCCTCTAGACCAAGCCTTCCAGAGCCAACATGCTGTTTATGGGCATGGTCAGAGGCAAAAGTGGGTAGAGCAATGGAAGTAACTCTTATCAGGAGCCAATATTCCAGCTTTGAGGAAGTCCAAAAATTCTTTTTTAAAGATATTTTGTTAGTTTTCCCCCACAGAATTTGAAAATAGTCAATTCACTTTCAATATAATAACTGCTTACCGTATTTTTCGCTGCTCTATAAGACACACTTTTCCCCTCCTAAAAAGTAAGGGGAAATGTGTGTGTGTGTTATGGAATGAATGCAGGCTGCGCAGCTATTGCTGAAGCCAGAACAGCAAGAGGGAAAGCTGTGCAGAGCCTCTTGTTGTGATGCCTTAGCCTAATCGTCCCTCCTCCTTCCTCTTCGTCAACATTTGATTCAGAATTTTTTTGTTTTTATTTTCCTCCTCTAAAAACTAGGTGCGTCTTATGGTCGGGTGCGTCTTATCGAGCGAAAAATACAGTACCTTTTGACTTTCCATCCTTACGTCCATGATGTTCCTGTTGTATTCTTTTATCTGTTACCACAACACCATTTATTTTCTGTCGCATTATATCTTATGTTACAATCATTTTTTCATTTTCCTTCCCTTGCCTATTCCTCCAATTCTGCTCATTTGGTTATAGTTTTTTTCTCAAATAGTCCGAAAAGAACCTCCAATCTCTGGCAAAATTCTCATCTTTTTGATCTCTTATTTTTCCTGTCAACTTCACCACGTCTACATATTCCATTAACTTTAAAATCCATTCTTCTTTTTCTAGGACTTCTTCTTCCCACTTCTCCGCATATGGGATTCTGGCTACAGTACATAAACAACCAAAAGTCTGAAAACTGTAGACACACATGCCTGCATACTCCATTCAGGCAACTCAGAAGCATTATTGCAAGGCAAGGACACATTCTGGTTGGGCAAGAACACATAAGAAACAGGAGCGGCTTGTCTGGTGGGGCACAGCTGGAGCAACAACTTCCCTGCTGTGGTGTCAGAGCAGAGAAGATGACATAGCCTGGGAAGGGCTATGGCTTGGGGAGAGTCCCAAGTGCCCAAGAGATGTCTGGCCTGGAAGCTCTCCGCCCCTTTGGCAGACCCTATTATCTTAAGAAAATCTTCCTGACTATATTCCTCCCAAGATTACAAAGTCAAATGCATTTTTCAAAGGCCTTTTAAAAATTTGTTTTCATTTGATTTCGTTGTTCTTGTGTTATGTTGTTACTGGCTTAAACTTGCTAGTGTGTATATGCTTGTGTATGGGAGTCACTCTGAGAACTGGTACTGAAGAGCAGGGTATTAAAATACTTTAAAAAATAAATTAAGCTTTAAGCTGGTGACACTAGGGGGTTTAGATTTAGAATTTCAAATTTTGATCTGCTTTTCTATTGTTTGTATTTGTTTCATGCTGTATGCTGCCCTAAAATCTGTTATGACAAAGGGCCATGGGGGAAAAATGTTCTGCATAAATACTTTCAAAGCTGAAAGTGGTAGAAAATTATTTATTCCAATGCATATTCAAAAGAACAACTTTATTTCAAGTGTTCAGGGTTCCAGTCACCCTCCTTAGAAAGTATTCCACTTTCTCTACTCCCCAGCACCCATTCCCCTCCTTTTTTTACAGAACAGATTTAGGGTGTATTTGATGGTGAGATGGTGGAAGTTCAGTTGTGCAAGCAGGTTGCACTAACAGGATGACTGACTTAGTACAGTAGTACTTTGGATACAAACCTGTGTGTGTGTGTGTGTGTGTGTGTGTGTGTGTACATACACTTCCCCCAAAGTATGCTGGGACCAGGGACTTCCTGTTTCTCAGTGTTTGTGTTTCAGCTCCAGTCCTACCAGTATTCACCACCTGAGTTTGTTATCAGAGGCAATGATACCGACTTTCAACATTTAGGAAAACTAAACATTGTCACTATTTTATTTCAAAAATTGCAACAAAAGTGCCACCAAGATTTTATTCTCCACTCCCTTCCCTGTACTCAGTGGCATTTACGGTAATGTGTAATGGTTTGCTCATGGGCATCTTGTCCATAGAGGCAAGTGGCACGGGGCACAACGATGTCAAGTTCTGGAGGGCACCAGGGAAGAGGCAGAGGCAGAGGCTGGACACAGCACCTCCCGGCATCAGCTCACTGCCCTTGCCCGCCTCCACCATGCCGCACCTCCGCCATGCCACACCTGGAGCCTCTGCCTGCCGTGGTCTCCACAGCACAGGCGCCAGGGAAGAGGTGGAGGCTGTGTGCGGTGCCTCCCAGCATCAGCTCATTGCCCTCACCCACCTCACTGAAGCAGCGCTGCGCCCGGAGCCTCCGCTTCTTCCCCACCAGAGGAGCCGCCCTCCAGCCACTGCCCATCTCCTCCAGCCCTGCAAAGCTGCCGGCAGCGCTGTAAAAATGTCAGCAACTCTAGGAAACGGGGGGGGGGTCAGAGGGATCTTTGCACCATGGCGCCAGATATACTTAAGATGGCCCTGGGTTTGTTTCAGTAACATTTGTGATGTGTGTATCTGGAAGTAATCTCACATTTCCATGCAGTTATTCCAAATGCTAGTGGTGTGAATTGAGGATTTATATCTATGACTATCTACTGCTTTCTTTATCTGTCCTAGGCAGCAGGTTCCTTATCAGACAGCTTTATAATTATGAAAGTAGCTGCATATTAATGATCCAATGCTTACATAAACAAGCGGCCTTGGAGAAATCTAATGGAGATTTGATTTTGCTTAATTAAACGTAAATAATGTTTAAACTTGTAGATTCTAGAATCCTTCAGATGTTTTAATGTGTACAAAATATTGTTATAAATGCAATGTTTAGCTATTATCCTTCTGCTCAGGTAGTAAAGCAAAACTGCTGCAAATAGTTTAAATCAAGTTGTTCATACTGGTTTGGGGTTCAGGGCTTTGAGCAGAGAAGGGTCAGCTCTCCTGCCTTCTGCCCTTTCATACTGTAATATGTGTGCCAACCAGGGCCAGATTTAGATGAAGAGAGGCGCTAGGCTACTCCACTTGTGAGGGCCTTCCCCATCCCCCACCCTCACAACTAGAAGAAAATGGAAGTGTTATAAACAAAATTGAGTGAAACAAAGGATAATGATGGGTATTTAAAATTCTATAATTCACAATTTCTCCTCTAAAGAACATAAGATATTATTGTTAAATACCATGGTGATTTTTAAAAATGCATAAAATTAACACCGAATAACTTTTGCAATAACTGAACTTTGTAAACCTTTTGTGGCCTGGGCAGGCCTGGAAGTAGTTCCCATCTCTTGTTGCTCTCTAAGGAATCAAGGTTAAACTTTGGACCTCTTGGAAGCGTGAACATTTCCAAACCTTCTCTGAGTTACTAACCTTATCTGAGTGGCCCTTTCAGATCTGCATACTATACACAAGTCTTCCATGCTAGGCTTCTCCTCTTTCTGGGCATGCCGGGTCATGCTCTTATATACCTGCTGGGATTGACAAGGCATCTGACCCTCAACAGAATCTCATAGATCTCCTGTAGCTGCCTCTGATTAGTTATCATTTAACTCTCTCTCTGCTCTCTTTTGACCTGCATTTTGGAGCTTTATAATTTAGGAAGACTTTGGAAGAACTGGTTGACAAGTCTTATCAGTTGCTGACGTATGAGCGGATTTTATTTGCTACTATTCTGTGCTTCTGGTGCACCAGGGTTTACACCAGTGTAATAGGATGGCCAGGATGCCAGAAGAGATACAATTTACAAGCTTTCTCCACTATCTGCACAGTAGGGGGTGTTTAGTCAACAGTGCTAAGGCTGAGCTGAAGCATTCCCTGCTGGTTACCTGCTTTCAGCAATAAGGGTCACTGTTTGGTAGTACCCAATTGGTTAGCTGTCAGATTCTAGAGCTCCCTATTGGTGGCTCTTAGGTAATTCACAAAATACAGAGTCCATTCATAAAACACGGTGTTCATTCGTAAAGCAGTAACATAAATCTCCATTGCTACATATTGTATATGTGTATATTTTAGCGGTTGAATGTACACGTTTACGGCCATGCTGTAGTGCAGTGCTTATGCGACTGTGAAAAAAAGGTGGCTGGACTCATTGTCTCAGGGTTTGGGGGGGGGTGACAAAACTGATTTCCAAACAATTCCCTCCTTTATTTCCATAACAAGTCCTTGAGTCTGTACTCTGAATGGTGACACCAGGGACTTGTCAGTCCAACCCCTGCACAGTCTCATCAGGGCTGACCTTAAGGCAATTGGAGCAACTGGGCCAACTTGGGCCCCGCAGGCTGCTCCTAAAGGGCAAGATTGCACCAGGGCAATCTAGATGGATTTTATTTATATCTATAAGATTTTGCAAACTTTGGCTGTGAACTGGGACCCTGCAAAAAAAAAAAAACAAGTTGCGCCCCACTGCTTCAAATTGGGCCCAACTGGCTAGCCCTGAGTCTAATAGTTGCTGGGCCTGAGTTGCCCTGCCCTTGCATGAAATCTTGGGTTTACAATTTTGGGAGGGGGGAGACTGCCCGCTGGGGAGCAGGAGGGCTGGTGAGGCCCCCTACATTTAGAGGCCCTAGGCTTCAACCTACTTAGTCTATACATAAATCCGGCACTGGTGCCAACCTCCACTGAGAGTCTTAGGGCTTGACAAGAGTCAAAGCTGTCAACCATAGCTGAACCAGAAACCAAGATGCTGTAGGACAAACCTAAACTCAGGACAGCAGAGAAAATCAGAAGGGAAGGACAAGGCAGGAGGTAGGTCTGAGGAGCAACCAGAAGTCAAGATCAAAGAATAGCAAAGGATAACAGGAACACGCCAGAGTTCAGGAGGACCATTTTGCTCAAGGAAGGCTTTTATTCTTGTTCTTGCACAGGAAGATCAAATGGCTAGCCTGAGTGGGCAGAGTCAGCCTGGGATCTGAAGATACTTCGTTGTGAAGTTATCACCTGCAGTTCAGTGCAGTTCAGCATACAAGAGAGCTCCACACACATCCCAGAGCCACTTACAACTTGCTTCTCATGCTATCTCCCAAAGTTCCTCTGGACTCTTATACCAGCACATCCATCACCTTGATTTTTAACAGGCTGCACCATCTAGGTACGATCATTTTCTGGTCTGCACCATGTCCATTTTTACTTATTGTGTGCACATAAGGGAAATGGTAGCATTATTGAATCTGTATTCCATCCTTCCTCCAAGTGACTCAGAGCAGTAAAAGCTTAATAGGTAGGTTAGTGAGTTTCATGTAAGTCTAGAGATCTTGGAATGAAGTCACCATGCAGCATGGACTGTCCTGGCTCTTCTCTATAGCCACATGAACAACCCTTCCATGTGATCAAACTGAACACACAAGGGTATACATGAGTGTTTGTCACTTGATGACTTGCAGTGCGGACAACTATGTGAATTTTCCTCCCCAAAAAGCAATGAATTCCAGCAATGGGCCTTTGTCACTTGATCTTTTACACTTGCAGTGCAAAAGGAACATTAGAAAGTGAGACAGGAGCCCATAAAACTAATTCAATCAACTCCATCTCTGAATGCAGCCTAAGGCTGCAATCCAAGCCCCCTTTGCCTCAGGCTGGAGCTATTTCTTCACCACTACAACAGGGCATTATGGGGGTGAGGAGTAGCTGAGACACCATGGGATGCACTGGAACCCAGGATAGCCTTGCTGCTGTCACTTGACGACATTTGTCCTAGTTTGAGCCCAGCCAGCTCCGCCATTCAGTCATGCCTCACTGCAGCTCACTCAGGATCTGGATGGTCCTGTAAACATATGTTCAGTATTGTACCTTTGCATAGAGTATGATTGTGATAAATTCACTCAAACCCATATCTTTTGATATTAAAGCTCTGTTTTCCTTTGGCTACCAACACATGTATTGTCTATCTATTATGTATCTCTCACCTGCTTTCTTTTAGTCTGGTGCTCAAAGTAGGCTAATTGTGGTGTTTTCATGTATTCAACAGCTTCTGCTGCCAAGCCTGCTACAATGACCTATATTTAGTAGTTTGGTTTTATATCTTTATTTTTATTTTCTTGCTCATTCCCCTTTGACTGCTCTCCATTTCCATTAACTTTTATTTTCAGTGTATGCAATAATGAGAGCAGGAGTGCAATTGACCTACGGGCTCCATGATATGGAAAGCTGTATTTGATTATCAGCAATGCCATACTCCCCCCACAGACAAAATGCAAAAAGTGTATGAGAGCAAATACATTAATGCCTTTTAATATGCCCAATCAAACACAGAATTTGTTAGCTTATTCCTCAGCACATAGTTCTGTTTAGGCATTTATTTTCTGTTGCTGGATTAAGCTCTATTTTTAATATAGATGCTTGAGGAATTCAATCTTTGTGAATTATGACTGAGCTGATCTGCACCTCCCAGATTAACATGCGGATCAGGAAAAAAAAGTTTTTAAATACATCATCAAATACAATTTTTTTGGACAGGTTTTTTTTTTTAAAAAAAAAAAATTGTAGATTAATGTGGCAATGGGACAGCATGTATTTGTGTAACACATGTGAAAGTGACAGAGAACAGAACTACACTGATCTGTCCATCCCTAATTCACATATAGGAAGATCTAAACTTGCCATGTACAACTAAAGCATAACAATGAGCTGAAACAATTCAGAGCCTGTGAAAATTGTATGGTGTTATCTTTTGCAATAAAATATGCCAAACGAACTGATCTCATTGCAACAGTTTAAATCTTTATCAGTTATCAGTGGCAAAGTCATCTTTATAATTGATGTAATCTAATATTTTTGTTTGGTGAAGGGGGAATCTGTTAGTCAGGAATGCAGAACCTGTGGCCTGCTGGACTATAAGTCCCATTATTTCTGACAATGCTGCTTTGGGGCTGATTAGAACTGCAGTCCATCAACATGTAGAGGACAAAGTTTCCCCCTGTACTTGTATGAATGGTACCTTGAACTTAAAGCTTTAACATTCATTTACCATATTTTTCCATGTATAACACGCCACCATGTATAAGACAACCCCTTTTTTTTTTGACCGCAACAAAAAATGGGGGGGGGATGCCCAGAGTTCTTTAGCTTGGGGAGGGGGGTTGCCGAGAGTTGGAGAGTTGTTGAGCTTTTTTTGGGTCACCACCACCAATCACTCTTCAGCCTGCCCACCAATGAAAATCGCCACCAATCGTATGCAGGCCTTGCCGCAGCAACCAATCACATGCCCAATTGCCACTGCCAATCTCCTGCTGGTTGCTGCCACCAATAACCCACCAACCCCTGCTATCTGTGTATAAAATGACCCACAATTTTTGCCTATTATTTCTAAAGAAAAAATATCATCTTATACACAGAAAAATATATTTCATGAACTCAAAAACCTCCAAAATCTATCTATACTGCTTGCTGGTTTTTTTAAATAAAAAAAACCCACCTCGAAGTGGTTAATAGACCACAATATATCAGGAATTCATTAATAGTCACAATATATCAGGAAATTTTAAAAGAATTGATAGACCTTTAGAAAGTTCAATTTGGCTTACATAGGATGCCTAAGAGTCTTTCAACCAAACAGTGATCAAGCTGAGGCCTTATTAGCTTAAGCATGGAAGCAGCATCATGTAAGCACCATTGTGCTGGAATTTCATAAATATTGTACGAGGAACTTCTTCAATATGAAACAATTTCCATGTGACTCTTCATTCAGACACAAGAAGAGATTTCAAATCAGTTTAGAGGTTTTCCAGAGCCCTTAGATACTAATGAAATATTAACAAAAGGCAGTGGAGTAAGTCAGATTTCTTTTTCTTTTTAATATCCAAGGATTATGTAATGCACTCAATGCACACCTCTCTTTTCTATCAATCAATAATTGGTCAATATTGTGTTGTTTGCTTCCCAGCTATTTGGATTATGCTACAACTAGCATGTAATAATTATATGATCAATAAGAACAAGCTTGAGAGAAGTGGGTCTGCTTAAAAGAGAAACATTAAGGCTGATGCGCACAGTGACAATTTCTATATGAAGAAACCAGGATTTGACAATGTTATCCTGAAGATACAAAAGACCAGAGAGGACAGATTAACAGTGACTTTGCCGATCCAAAGCACAAGAATCTGAATTAGCGAAGGTGTCAACAGCATCAGTCTATATAGGACCAATCACATATAGCTTCAGTGGTTTTGCATCAATTCCACATCAGCTTTAAGGAATCATCAATACATCACATAGCCTATAAAAATCAGTCTGGTAGGTTTGCTGCTGTGGTGACCTTCCCAAATTTGCCTGCCTGCCAGCCAGGGTGTAGGAACATGTGACTACTCTATGCCACACTGTCATCCTACCCCCCACCCACCCACCCCAGTTTTTGTAGTACTACACCATCACACACACACAAGGAGGCGAGATTTCACCTACCTAACAGAAAGGTCAAGCATGCAGAAATTACTGCAATTTCTCTATGATCACAACAGCCCCTTCCACAGACAAAACCAGTATGAGAACCATAACAATAGGGGAATCTTTAGGATCAGGCCAGAGGGAAGAACCTGCTTTTTCCCCATCATGGAACTTACCCCTTTAACAGCAAAGAAGATTCTCTTCTTTTCTGCTCCCACTCTGTTTCTAGTAAAAAACAGTCGTCCTATTTCCAAAGCAGGTTTAAAGTGTAAGAATAAAATGGTATTGTTTTTACCACCACCACCACCCTTGCCAATTCAGGCATACACAGTCAAGGTACTTTAAGTAGATATCAGAGGCATGGGGAACAGTGTTGTGTGGTACAGGGTCTCAAATGCCTTGGGCAGAACTGCAGAAAAAGACTTGGGAGGGTGTCAAATCAGGGTTTAGTAAGCAAAGGTGCTTCCAGCTATCAAAGCAGCACATGAGATCTCAATGAGATACAGAAAATAAGAAGGCAGTAGAGTAAGTCAGACTTTTTAATATCTAAAAATTGAGCTCAATTGTTATTATTTATTTAGCTTGCATATGCTGTGCAAAGCTCCAGAATTTGAACTAGTACATAAATGCAGAGCCATGTGTGTCTGTAGAGATCTACATAAGTGTAAATCAAATCAGAATCTGGCCCAGTGTGTTTAAGCTAATTAATTTTAAAAGTTAAAAAAAAACCCACTCGCATCGCATTAATCCTAATGACTTTCTAAGTGAGTCACATTTTTTTTTTAATATACCATGTTGCTAATGCATCGCTTCACTTTGCAAGCCATACCCCTGCAGCGCTGAAATGGTTAAGGCGGAGAAGCCAGGTTATTACACATTTCAATTCCAGAGTCAAATATAAAAATTTCTATTATAGGGACAATTAATTACATCTCAAAATGGCAAATGTGCATCCTTGTCAGGTAGAGTGTACTCTGATGGCCTTTCCTCAAACACTGAATGTGGAGATTTGATCTCTTCTAATGGTGCTGAGAAAAGGGTAATTACGCTATGGTCAAAGCTAATTTGCTTTCTGCCAGATGAACTGTTGTATTTTATTGTACGCTGACATTTTAAAGTAATTACGGCACTGTTGACCTTAGACAATTCCAGTTGTATCGCTGTCTACAGCTGCAGCTTTCTACCTTTGGCTGGCAGACAGAGGCTGTAACGAGGTAATGACACGGACAAAGAGCACCATATGGGGCTCCTTTGAGATACACAAAGCCCAGTGAAAGGAAACAAGGAAATTTTAACATCATCATTACAGTCGCACATTTTTACAGTCATAAAGTATATCGTTTCCCCCCTACCCCCACCACCCCAACAAACACGCAGAATGCTCTAAGTAGCTTGCCTGCTTATACACAGGATCCCAATGTGTTTTTTCCCTTCTCTAAATGGCACCCTGCACTAAGGAGAAGGAGGTCAGGTAGAACCGAATGTGACGGCCTGGTCCTGCCCTGACACAGGGTTCAAAGGCTAAAGACTATTGATTGAGATAAAAGCCCAGGTTCTTATCTAATGTTAAAGACACTCCTTGTTGTCTGAAAGCCGGCCACATAATTAGGTGAGAGGAAAGCACTTGAGCCAGAAAAATCGCTATGAAACTGAGCTTCGTTAAATGGAGATATTAGTTAATTTCAAGGAAGAAGTTATTATTCATTGATATATTTTAATGAGCTATCTCTGGCTGTCTTTTTTTTCTATGCTAAGAAATATAAACGTGTGCGCAGTTCTCCCTAGTTAATATAGCCCAGCTAAGACAGCAAAATAGATTATGACTTGGAGAGAACAAGGCTTCATCTTGTTTAAGGATGGGGAAGGGGGGAGGCAGGGTGCAAGACACAGCATCCCAGAATTGATTAGAGCAAAGAATTAGCAGAAGATGAAACTTTGCTGTCACGTTAAACACTACATATTTGACATTTTAGTAGCATATGGAGAAGTGGGCTATAGGAATATCCACTTGTTCACAGGCAGCCATTCTACCCACAATGGGCCGTGTGACTGGTCTGTACGGCAATTACGAAGAAGAATTTCTCTGAGGGTTACCTTTCCGTTATGACAGCAGAGGTGCAATTGCAGTCACGTTACATGGAGGCAGCATTTACAAATGAGGCTAGCAAGTGAGAGCTGGGTTCTACAAAGTTGTCAGGAATGCATTATACCAGGGCTCACTGCTCAGACACCTGCTGTTTTTCAGTGTTGTGAATTGGATCAGATTTCATGTAATTTTCTTTTTCCACCCACATACTTCCGGGAGCTCATGGGCATGCTGGTAAAGGCTTCTCTCCTGTTTCCTTCATCCAGGAACAGCCCATCGGCTAAAATGGTGGCACAGAGCTGCCCTCTCAACAGCAACAGCTCTGCTGCTTACCTGGATGGGCAGCAGCATGGCTGAGGCTGCACTAGCCCACCAGCGGAAACACTAGATTGTCTCTGTCACTGTGCCCACACCTCACCCTGCCCTGACCCTGCATCATCCAGGTAAGCAGCATCAATGCTGCTCTTGGTGGATACACAGATTTGTCTTTCCATACTAGCTACTGCTGCTATTGTCTGGTATTTATGGAGGCCTATTACCTCTGAAAGATGGTGCTGTGGGTTAAACCACAGAGCCTAGGACTTGCCGATCAGAAGGTCGGCGGTTCGAATCCCCGCAACAGGGTGAGCTTCCCTTGCTCGGTCCCTGCTCCTGCCCAACCTAGCAGTTCGAAAGCACATCAAAGCGCAAGTAGATAAATAGGTACCACTCCAGCGGGAAGGTAAACGGCGTTTCCGTGTGCTGCTCTGGTTTGCCAGAAGTGGCTTAGTCATGCTGGCCACATGACCTGGAAGCTGTACGCCAGCTCCCTCAGCTAGTAAAGCGAGATGAGCACCACAACCCCAGAGTCGGTCATGACTGGACTGCCATTTTCTTTTTCAACAATGTCTCTCAGAATGATGACATGAGGGGGGCATACTACCAGTGAGGGAGGGAGAATAAAAATAGCCACCAGCTGGTGATCGCAGGGATAAACATTGTGGCTGCTAGGAAGACTGTTTCTGCTGCAGTGAAACAGGCAGTGGTAAAATACAGTAGGTCTGTAGTTCTGTCTTGGATCAGGGAGAATAAAGTTTGAGGGAGAATGAAGCATCTGTCGGTGTGATATCCAGACAGGTTTAGAGCCAAACTTTCTCATTTTAGAAATTTGCTGACATACTCATAAAAAACAAGTTAGCAAGCCAAAATTAGTCGCAAAGTGGTTTGACTTGCTGCACACTCTACCTTACACTGCTAACATTATTCTAAAATACTGTAAGTACTCCCTTACCCTTCCTCCATCTCTTCAAAGAAACTCAGTAATAGCAGCATTTCCCTCCTTCAGCATTCAATAAGTTCTGAACTTAAGATATAAGAGGGGATCCTTGGAAGCAAAGGACACAAAACCTTTCTGGAAATGTTCTTTAAGTGATCTAGAATTGCACAGATTCTAGATCAGCCTGTCCTGTCCCATCCAGCAGACACTGCATCTTTTAAATATTGAATGCAGGGAACTAGTTAAGACAGAATTCATTGCAACACATGCACAACACATGCACCATTTGCTCTCTTAATCCATTCACAAAATAAGTGCATAATGATTAAATTTTTAAAAAGATAAATATGTATTATAGAAAGAGACTCACACCACACTCACTCCACTGCTGCTTTTTTGATCTGTCTCTAGCAGGATCATAAAACAAATACTAAACAAAATGAAAAAGCTCTTCAAAATAGGACACAAACCCTGGTACTCTACTTCTCTGGTTGTCAGAATGTTCAAAGAGCTGTGAGGAGGTTTAGCCTTCAAGGGAACAGTCTTGAGGATGCTCAGAGCATATATCCATGATTCAGATGGGCCTATCCTGAGGCAGAATTCTTTAAAAAATGAATTATTTAAAATTCTAATTAAAATTATTTAAAATTAGAATTATTTAAAAAATGGTTCCCTCGTTAGGTCTCTGTTTCTGATATGTAGAGATGCTATTGTCCCCTCAAAGGTGGTGGCAGCTTTTGCTTTTAGAGTGTTTTGAGGTGGATTTTGTCCTAGTCAAAAAGGTGGCGCAAATAGACACCTGTCTCACCCAGCGCACATCTTTAAAGCTCTGAAGGGTTTCTCTGATGGCAGCCCAACTTTGCAATGTATTCCTGAGGGAGACATGTTTGGACCTGGCACTGTGTTCTTTAGGGCGCCAGGTTAAAACCTTTTAATTTGCCCAAACATTTTAAACTGTTGAATATTCAGCTGGCTAAATAGTTTTGATTCCCTCAGTTGTGTTGTACTGCAATTTAATGTTGTAAATTCCTATGTGTACTACCCTGAAATCTATTTCTGAATGAAGGTGTGGTTTATAATTTTATATGTAACATCTTCCTTGCCTGAGGGTGCTGGTGTAAGGAGGACAGTAGGAAATCTCCAGGTAACACTCTGATACTGGTTTTCACTGAACCTTCCTGATTTTCTGAGAAACAGTTCCAAAGAATAAAATTGACAGAAAGCGAAGAAAATCAACCAATAGATAGATATGATTTCGTCCAGCTTAAGACTCATGAAACAGAAGAGGGTATACTTTCCCTTCCCAACATGACTTACCGTATTTTTTGCATCATAACACTCACTTTTTTCCTTCTAGAAAGTAAGGGGAAATGTCTGTGCGTGTTATGGAGCGAATGCCTGCGGGTGACGGGGGGAATCTGCTGCAGTCGTGAGCAGAGGACCCATGGTTCCCCTTCCTTCCCTCCTCCGTGGTTACAAAGCATGGATCCTCAGGATTTTTGCATTGGGCTACTCCAAACTCACTATCAGATCACATGTCTGTGGCCACAGCATGAACCACAAAAATCATATATCTACTATTTCATTTAGAATATTTTTTTTCTTGTTTTCCTCCTCTAAAAACTACATGCGTGTTATGGTCTGGTGCGTGTTATAGAGCGAAAAATACGGTACATCTTTCTTTGTCTTTCATTCCAAAGTGACATGGAAAGCACCAGGCCCTGTTCAGCAGAAATGTTCAAAGCCAAGTATGGAAGGGGAGGGAGGCAAAAAGGAACCCTACAGGTTGCTCTGCAGCTTTGTGGAGAGCACTCTTCCATCTTAAGCTTTCCAGTTCTGCAGTCCTGCCATTATATGAATTGGATAGGAGAAGCCATCCATCTCTGGTATAGTGGCTCCTTATCCTCTTCCTAAAAGACTGGAAGATGCTTACAAATTATATAAATACATGGTTTTCACAAGTGGAAAAGTTAGAGCAAAAATGTATGATGGTTGATTTTTAAAATGTGCCCTCTTAAGGATACATAAGCCAACCCCACCCCTTTAAATTTGGAAGGAACATGAGAGATAATCTAGCCCCTTGATGATACAGGAAATTTCTGCTTCAACATCCCTGATACATGGACATCGAAAGCATGTCTAAAGGAGAAAAATCCAGACCTTCTAATGAGGTTTGTTCCATTCTAGTGGCTTGTACTATCAGGATGTTCTTCCATTCTAGTAGCTTGTACTATCAGAAGAGAAATTTGCTTCACCCTCTATGCCTAGGATATTTCTCAATAAAACGATTCCCCTACAAAGCACACAAATAAGAAATTTGCATCTGTTCCTCCCTGCCAAGCAAAAGTGCCCCAACACAGAGATCTGAGTACATTGCATCCTTGTGTGTAAAGCCAAGTTGGAACGAAGGGGAGGTATAAAGATAGAATTAGAAATAACAGGAAGGGCGTGGAAATTTTGAATGAAAATATAATGAAATAATGACAAAAGTGATATAATTAATTGTGTGAGGGGTAGAGGAATTGCTGGTCATCAGCTCTGTAACAGGCTAATCTGTGACAGAAAATATGTTTTGATATAATATGGCTACAAAAGATGCAAAGCAAGCTTTCGCCATGCTAAGGTAGAGTGGCATTGTATTTTCTGCACTCAATTTTATTAATGTAAATCTTCTGATTTTTTTTTTCCTAAAGGAGCCAACATACCACAAAGAATTTTGCTGAAACATCTTGGCTGTTCTTTTTATTTTATTGCAAAGTGGTTCTCTTTACCCTATTTCAAATGAGCCAGTTTTCCATGCAAAGCTATTTTGGGCTATAAAAATAGAGCAATTCTAATCAAGTATATTGATTCATTAAGGACCATACTAGATCTGTGTCAGAGATGTGACCCTCCAATCTGGGCGCAGTTAGCTGAGGCAATACCATCTCCTCATTACTATCTTGAATTTATTGTCCATGAAATAGGCTGTTGCCTGCTTTTCTATCAAAACAAATATAAAGACTAATCTGGCACATAAAAATGTAAGTCAGAATATTGATTCCTCCGAGCTGTTCTAGGTATACTATTATAGCAAATCTAACAGTCTTTAGGAATTGTTCATAACTTCCATAAAACATATATATTTTTAAGAATGATTCATCCTGCAGAATTGTCTTTTTTCATTATTTTGATGGTGCAGATACAATTGTTTTATATGGGACTTTCAATGAAATGTGATGTATGCTCACAACTTTTGAAGCAAGTCCCCCTTTTGCTGATGTGTAATTATGACTTGGACATAAAAGAAATGGAATACAATAATACAAATAAAATTCTTTGTATGATAATGGTTTCTATAAGTGTATGATAAAAGAGACAGTAGTATACCTTTTAAAAAAATATTGATTTCTTTTATCGGGATCTTTTTAAAAAATCACTGAATCATAGGACTTGATGTGTTATCAAAGGACTTTTTATCCAACCCTCTTTATTTAAAAACTTGTTTTCAGTACAATAACAAACTTGTGTTGAAAAACTCCTTCAGATTACCAACATGTGTTTCTTTGCCAGGGTGTGAAATTTATTTTGAACATTTGCCCCCACTCTTTAGAATCCTCACATTTAAGCTATAGTTCCCCCATCCTCCACAATATCTAAACAATGTTGCTTTGATTTTAATAGAATATTTTAATAGAATATTTGCTTTGATTTTAATAGAAGGCATGTACGGTTGCACCTTGGAAGCTGAGTGCCTTGGCTCCCGAACAAATCGGCTACCGAAGGAACGAAACCCGGAAGTGAGTGTTCTGGTTTTGGAATGCTTTTCGGAAGCTAAACATCCGGCGCAGCTTCCGATTGGCTGCAGGACACTCCTGCAGCCAATCAGAAGCTGCACTTTGGTTTTCGAAGGGTTCCAGGAATCGAACAGGCTCTCAGAACACATGCTGTTCAGAAACCAAGGTACCACTGTATATGAATGAGACAAAATGTGACTCCTTGCTGAGCTTTCCTTAGCTCCTTTTTGCCAACTTATGAAAATAGTTTTATACAAATTTATTTTATTTTTAAAGGCTATAGCCTTAAAACACCATAGCTCTAATTAAGGATGCTTGCAGAATCCAGTGTTTTAAATTACTATTATGAAACCTTTCAGACTCACGATTGGATTGGAACTTCTCTATATTTTAACCTGCAGATTTCTGAATGTTGTGACTCTGTTCTCAGAAATGTATTTTGATCTCAATGTATTTTGCAAGTAAAAGACTGACATAATAAATATTTTGAGAAGGTTTTTCATTAGGGAACAGACTGGAAGTGTGGGTAAAACAGATACATGAATCCTAAATGCCCTGACACATTCCACAATAGAACTTATGGATTCTCTCCCTTTCCCCTTGACAAACAGATGATCATTGGGAGAGGCAAGATCTAGTCGGCCTTTCAGGTGGGCACCATTGTCATTATAAGAGAACTAGGGAGGTGTTCATTGTGAGCTCTGGCATCTCTTTTCCCTAGAAAAATAGCCCTGGCCCCTGGGGCAAATTAACTACATGCCAGGAAGCGACCAACAAAAGTTGCCAGTGGTCCACTGACAGTGTTGAGAGCCAAGTGGTGACGTTATTTATATTCCATTATCATCTTGTTTGTTATTTAATAATCCCTCGGATTTTATTTGAGGTGGGTGCATTTTGGATGGTTCCCCCCCCCTTGTATAGAACTTTCTAGAATTTGAATTTAACACTTCTGTAAAATTGATGCTGACACAACTCAATCTCCTATTCAACCATAATAATATACTCATCCTATCAACTGAAGCAGAGTGTGAATGGCCCTTTACCTGCCTTTGCTTTACACTTTATAAAAATTTCTGTTCCATTGGCTAAACAGGGATTCAAAGTGGTCAGTCAAAGCTTTTCTTCTCACTTTTCAATTTTATGGTCCTATTTCATTACCCCTCCTTTTGTGCAACATGCCATTTCACATTATCTGTATTTTTTCATATTTTACAGAATGTCACACTTAAATTGACCAAGCTTCCACAGCCCTGAATGCTGCCTCTTGTATCTCAACTATTGTTTTAAATCACCCAAAAAATGACAATGACATTCCAAAGTTGTATTTTTTCATTAGACTGCTTAAAATCTTATTACTGTCTTTCTAATCAAAATGTTCCACCTGTAATGGGAGTTGCTTTTCAAAGTTTGACAGAGATGCATTTTGGCGAACTAAATAAGAGTAAATGTTCTTCCGCTTGCTTGTTTAAGCGAAGAACTGCAATTCTAAAACTTATTAACCTTTGAAAAGTCTAACGATTCTTAAGCTTGGAAAACAAGCACATTTATTTTAAAAATGGGATTGAGTAATTGGACATTATTGAGAAATGCTGGGGGCCTTTTCTTTATTGAGGGTTCCCTGAAGAGATTCAATATCTTGTAGGTATTAGATCTGCAGGTTTCTCTTGCAGTTTCAGAAGGATGGTCTTTACTTTTCTAGGGGTACTTTTCAGATGGTTCTAACACATTTACCTGACTAGAACTAGGGATCATAACACCAGTGCAACCACATTTGTGAAATGTTCTATTCCAGTGTTTCCCGAACTTGTGTCTCTAGCTTTTTCAGACTACAATTCCCATCACCCTGACCATTGGTCTTGCTAGCCATGGGTGATGGAAGTTATCGTCCAAAAATAGCTGGAGACCTAAGTTTGGGAAACACTGTTCTAACCTGCCCTGATGAAATCCTACCCTTTGAAATGATCAAACATGAGAGTTCAGTCACAGATTCATCCACACATATGGATCTAGACTGGACACAAACCTGTTTACACAGGAGCCAACTCCTAGGGGCCAAGGTCCCTCCCCCCCCAATAAAATATTTGAGGGGGTTATCCCCCCAAACTGATGGGCATTGCCATTCAAATGCTGTGTGTGTACCATGTCATGTGATTGATTTGGTGGGGCAGAGCTTACCTCCCCCCCCACCCAATATTTTATTCAAGTTGGCACCACTGCCTGTCTGTTTTTAGCACAGAACCACAAGAACATGCTATATATTATTCATCCTGTCTAGCATCCACTGATGAAGGTCAGTACTACAAAGAATATATCAAAGTATTGTATTCCTTGTTGCTCACTTTTTTAAACCTGAACTTTAGGTTTACTTCCCCTGCCCATCTTGTCTAATGTTGATGTTGGCCTTTCATATATGTATCCATCATAGGAGCCAACTCCTAGCATCTGTGGGGGCTTCAGCCCCCACAGTAAAATATTTGAGGGGGCTACCTTCCCCTCAAAGTTGATGGGCATTCCCATTCAAATAGTGTGTGTGTGCGTGCACTGTGTCATGTTACCTGGGCCCCCCACAATATTTTATTCAAGTTGGCACCCCTGCTTTCCATGCTACAATGGAAGTAGCATAGATGATAAAAGCAATGGACAGAAGATTCCTAGGCTGAAGACATACAACAAAGAATCCTCTATTCTGGTAACCAGGCAAGGCCCACACAGTTAAGACTGCTTATGACACTCTGTTTATTAGAGGTGTCTGTTTTGAGCTAGAGATACATATTGACATTCTTGGATCCTGTTGCTGAATAGTATCAGGAACTCTGTGGTATACTGTGTTGCCAGTGTGCTTAGGGCCAGCTAAACAATTACAATAACCATATGATTTCCGTATGGCAGTGGCTTGAAACAGGAGTCATTTGAAAGCTGTTCACCCTGTGTACAGCTCCCCTGGTTGTCTGAGGCATGTGTTTCTGACAAGAGCCCTACTTGTGTGAAGAGGCAATGGTCCCATGCCTTTAGCCCCATCACCATTGTGGGTTGTCCCCCCCCCCCAGATTTCCATATGTTCAGGGCCAACATCTGCATCAGTGAGTCTTCTGCACCCATGCAGAATCCTCAAGCAATATAGGAAACTTCATGATCAAGGTATTAAACGCTGCAGGAAGCCAACATTAGAAATATATTTTCCCTGAAGAGCACATACAGTGGTACCTCAGGTTAAGTACTTAATTCGTTCCAGAGGGCTGTACCTAACCTGAAATTGTTCTTAACCTGAAGCACCACTTTAGCTAATGGGGCCTCCTGCTGCTGCCGCACTGCTGGAGCACAATTTCTGTTCTCATCTGGAACAAAGTACTTAACCCGAGGTAATATTTCTGGGTTAGCGGAGTCTGTAACCTGGAGTGTATGTAACCTGAAGCGTATGTAACCTGAGGTACCACTATACAAGACTGGAAGGAGCTGCACAACAAAGGGAACAGGGTGACCCACAACCCTTTTGTGCTCACATTGTCCCTTCACACAAATAATGACTGAATAGGACTATGGAGTCTCTGGATAGTGGCCATAGTAGGTGAATTTCCATTCTCATTGCCAAATTTCTTTAAAGGTAAAGGTAAAGGTACCCCTGCCCGAACGGGCCAGTCTTGACAGACTCTGGGGTTTGTGCGCCCATCTCACTCAAGAGGCCGGGGGCCAGCGCTGTCCGGAGACACTTCCGGGTCACGTGGCCAGCGTGACAAAGCTGCATCTGGCGAGCCAGCGCAGCACACGGAACGCCGTTTACCTTCCCGCTGGTAAGCGGTACCTATTTATCTACTTGCACCCGGGGGTGCTTTCGAACTGCTAGGTTGGCAGGCGCTGGGACCGAGCAGCGGGAGCGCACCCCGCCGCGGGGATTCGAACCGCCGACCTTTCGATCGGCAAGCCCTAGGCGCTGAGGCTTTTACCCACAGCGCCCCCCGCGTCCCTCAAATTTCTTTAGCTTTCCTCAAATCACCTATATTATAGTAGACTTAATATAATTATTTATAACATATCTACCAAGTGTCCTGGGGGAAAAATGGACATCCCATTTTTTCATGTGAGATTGCAGCAGCCATTTTGGGTGCCATAATCTTGTGCACTCTCATGCCATAAAAGGGGTCCTGGAAGACACTCGTCCCGGGGTTTTTTATATGAAAAGTTGGAGAATGTGTTATAAATGCATTGCATTTAAAATAAGTAATCATGTTACAAAAATTATTGGGGATGCCGAGGGGGGGCAGCCTCCCAGAATTGGCAGGTCTGGTTGTTGTTGTTGTTGTTTTGTTTGACAATATATATATATATATATATATATATATATATATATATATATATGCAGGTTTTGGTGTCTTCGGGTGTCTTCCCGTGTAAGAGTCGGGGTGTCTGTGCGACGTTTCGACGAGGTCTCACTCGTCATCTTCAGGCTGGTGCTTTCGGCTTCTTGTTACTGGAACAGAGCAGAATCTGGTGTGTTCCAGTAACAAGAAGCCGAAAGCACCAGCCTGAAGATGACGAGTGAGACCTCGTCGAAACGTCGCACAGACACCCCGACTCTTACACGGGAAGACACCCGAAGACACCAAAACCTGCATTCCTGTACCCGTGAAAATCTACGAAAGCAAATATATATATATATATATATATATATATATATATATATATATATATATATATTCTGTGGAGGGATAGGAATTATGGCCTGATAAGAATGAGCCTGTAAGATGGGCACTCTGTTTAGGCAAGTTATGGCTGGTTTAAGAAACCTCTGAACTGTCACACACTCCCTGAATTAATGAAGCCATAAAGGTCTAAGGTCCCTAAAAGACCTATCAGGATTCAGGACTATTCATTCTGTGGCGAGTTGATCAGCATTGTGAAAGCAACAACAGATGTGGGTCTTCCTATGCATAATTTTATAAAGATTAGCAGCCACACTTTGATCAGTATTTTTGAACAGCATTAAGTTTGGCTATATGTTATTTCTCTGTATCTAGATGTTGTTGTTTTTAGAAAAAAAATGTATTCTTCAAAGTGAGGCATATGAAAACATAACAGCATAAATCAAAGAAAATATAGCAGTCCTAACTCAGATATTTAGAGAGTTTTATAACACTACTGTTGCTTATTTTGTTCTCTACCTTGATTAGAAAGATGGTAAATAAGTTTCATGCTAAATAAAATAAGCATACTGTTTGTTATATACTTCTAGCTACTTATATAACTTATAGGTACTTATAGGTTCCATTCATGTCACCCAAAAAAAGTGATTAATAAAACCAAAATCAGAAACTGAACTATGCTCTGCAATCATAATCACAACACAAAGCTTTGCATCTGAACTAGGTGAAAATAATAAGGATCATTTCTGTGCTGAGAACTTAAACTCAATCTAGGTTGTGAAATAAAAATGTTACATTACTCTTACATTGGTCTACAAAGGACCAGGTTCTTTGATGCTGCTATATAAATGAATAAAATAGTTATAGCAGCTCTAAAAATTAAAAATTAGTTTGTAGGGTCAAACGAACAGTTATGCAAACTTAATGCAAAAAAAAAATGGACACCATTAGCACAGAATCTTGTTAAAAACCAGAAGTTATATAATGCAAAAGGATTAAATTCTGAATGGAAACTGGTTACTTGCTAAAATGCCACTTAAAAGCCTTCTTGTCCTTTTTCTTAAAAAAGATTCAGGTGAATGTGTTCTATTAATGTCTCCATTAAAATAATTTTAAGGAACTTCTTTAATTGTAGATAAATGTAATAGACAATCAACTGAACAGCTCAGGAAAAAAACAATTAGCTACCTGGCTTTTAATTTCTTACACATTAACATTGAACGGTCAAAATAAGAGGTTATTTTGGAGTGATTATTATGATTGTAATCAGGCCTGACACTTGTGACACTTCAAACATGCAACCACCAACAGTTCCTTTACAATGAAAGAGCTTCCAGCACAACACATTTTAATAGTCAGGAGAGTTGTGAATTCGCAGCTTTGCACAGCAGGTGTAGCAGCACATCTTTGCACCCCTAAATACACATGCTCATCTAATCTGACAGATTAGACAATGGCACACAAAAAAACCCCATCACTGATGTTTAAACAAAGACTTCATCTCCAGCAAGGCAAAGCTTTTTGCTCAATCTAATGCCACTAATAACTTTTCCAAGTCGAAAACAATGTATATTTTCTTAATGAAAACCAAACGGAAGCAGGAGTGGGGTTTGCTGACATTAAAAAAAAAATGCTTTCCTGTCTCTTTTCAATATTTACCTTTGCATTATCCTGTAGAAAGGTTTTGTTAATTAGTTGCATCTTGCGTGTGCTGCTTGTAACCAAGACAGCATAGAAGCTCGGGGACTGTTCTAAGGGAAGATTAAAAATCCATCAAGCAAGGGAGATATAAATTTACCATATTTAGTCAATTGTCTGTATATCCAGTGGTGGCGATGTGCTAGCAGAAAACACCAGCACCTGGTTATTGCCAGAAACAAAACCCATGTCTCCTGTGGCTCCCTGTGCCTGCTGAAATTTGAGATTTGGGGGACCGTCTGGAGCAGTGGGAAATATTAGGCAGCAATGGCTGCAGTATGTAGTGTAGGCAGGAGGAAGATCAGCAAAAATTGGCTGCCTCATTTTACGTGGGTTAAAGTGCTTTTCACAAGATGAAACCCACCACTAGATACAATCAATGGCTGTTAATTTAACATTACTGTACATTTAGTCAGAAACCTAAATATAAAGATGTTTATCATCACAGCCATATTGGTATTTTCAAAAGAGATAAAACCAGAAAAATCTCATTTTCTGTTCAGTTTAGCAACTGCGCACTCAAACATGGGCCTAGATATGTGCATATATTTACCATGAGGGGGTGAACTGGGCATTAATGGACTCTAGAGGGTTATTTGGAGACAGCTGCACTTATCATGAATCAGGAAAGGGAAATAGCAGGCCTGGTGTGCTGTAGGTCAGTTTCAAATGTTGACTTCAGAGAGCTATAAATCTCTAGCATTACTCTAGCAGCTGAGGCTCAGAATACCCTTCTAGCATCTTCCTATAATTTAAAGATTATGTAAGGTGTATAGCGAGTGTGTTCGACAAAAATATTAATTTAGAGATAAATCCTGTAAATGCTCCAAAGAAGCAGCTTCTGTAGAGCAAGATCGTCTTCTGCTGCACTGCAAATAGGAATTGCTGCTAGTTTTGTCAACAGTAGGAGGTCGTGGAATCCTGCCAAACAAAACAAGGTCTTTCTCGGGAAAACGCTTTCAGTTCTATGTAGTTGCCTAATAGCATCCTGTACTGTTTTACTACTGATATATAATATAAATGAGGATATATTGTCTTCTGCTGACAATTCCTTGAGTCGGAAATCTAAATCAAGAAACTGAACAGGAGTAAAAAAGTAATTAATCGCAGTTAGCTCCTTCTGGCAGGTCCCACCATTTTCTGTTGTTGTTGATTCACTATATTCTAAGAGCACTATCCAGTCTTGCAGATGTTTGCTCCTGCTGTGAGACTGATGGCTTTCAGAATCTAGTGTTTGCATGTGGAAATGTAAAGCTTTTATGAAAATTCACAAAACTTCACTGCCATATTAACATTTTAATTACTATGACATTTAAGGGGATATCATTGTTTCTATGAGCATGCTACAGAAAGCAAGTTTTCTAGAAAAGGGTGGTGTTGGCAGCTTGGGACATAACTGGTCTCTCACTGAGATCACTACAAAGAACTTTTGCAATATCGAAGGAGAACAGAAATGGAAGCTGTGTAAAGGTTTAAATTTGTTCCAGGAAGCAAGCAACAAGATTCTGTTGCCCTTTCCCAGATAAAATGTACCTTAATACAGGGAGCGTAACTGTTCCTAAGTGACTTTACTAATGGGAGAGATATCCATAACACACAGTAGTGGATGGGGTGTGTGGTGTGGTGGCACAACTCACTTGACCTCTGGTTGATCATGTTGTTGCGTATTGCAAGTGGAGGCAAGGCACTGTCATGGTGTAGTCACACTGGCACAGCCAATTTGGCACTCCCATTGGTATATTTGCACCACACCAACCTTGCTGTCACCTCACCCCTCCTTCTCTATCTCCCAGTAAGGAGCAACAACGCAACCAACAGAGCCCACCACTCTGTCTCCTACTGATAGCACAGCTATACATATATTCACATAAATGGTTCATTTTTTAACATTTGAGTTCAATAGGATTCCACATATAGGAAAATGTCATGGACCATGAGCAGACAATTCTGATACCTGCTCTTAAATAGACTAAATTATTGCCACTACGTAATTCCAAATCCATCAAGACTTTTAGAACTTCTCTTGAGAAAGGAAACTTTATGTTGCTGGCAGAACAGACACACAAAAAAAGCATTCTGAAGATCAAAGACTTTTTCCCAAATACTCAAAGCCTGTGGTTCATTTTTAGCCCAGAAAAGAATTAATCCGTTCCTGAGGTTCTTTATCACACTGACTAAAAGGTTATAAACTAGAGAGTTAGGAAGAATGGCCTATTGGATCCAGCTCAGGAGCACTAAATAGAAGGAGAATGGGATTGCTCACAAGTGAGAGACCCTAGCCATCATATTTGGCTTTAAGAAATTCCACAGGCATCTGAGGGGAATCTTTTCACTATGGGAAGAAAACACCAGTTGTTACTTTGCAACTCAATGAAAACAGAGCAGTACCAATGACAGCAACAGCATGACTACAACAACAGGCTTTGGGAGCAACTGCAGATGAATATAACATAGCCTACAAGCTGGAAAACAGTCTGGCTGCTGATCCCCTGAGCAGATTAGCACTACCTGAATTCCCCCCTGTTGAGAAGCTCCCAGAGGAAGTCATAATATTGATGGGACATCTGGATCACACAACAGTAAAAGCTTCTCAGATAAGAATGTAGACTCGACAGGGTCCTCACCAGTGCTTTGCAGCATAGCACATTAGCGCTGCACTGAGAATTTCTGCCACATCCTTCCTCACCAACCCACCCATCGCAGCCAACCAATGTCCAGCAGTTAATGAGGAAAGAAACTGCATGTGAAAATTATCAAAGGGGAGAGAAAAATTTAGCAAAATTCTTATAGGTGGGATCCATTGTTTGGATTGTGATTATCTTACTTCCAAGCATGTGAAAGTATCTCTTCCTTTCATTATACACATCAGATGACTGGTGGTCCACGTGCACTAATGGAGGGCATCTACGTGTACACCATCACGTTCCACCCCACCCCTGTTCTGCCCCCATTCTGCCTTCTTAAGGGTACCAAAAGAACTGCATTAGCAGTCTTGCATCAATTGGACGCACCTAAAATTGTCACCACCTGTACATGTAGTTTATATACACATTTAACCCTAACTGCCACAGATATTAGAAATAATCTGAAATGTTGATGCAGTGCTGAAAACCAACAATGACTGGTATTTAACTAAATAATTATGTTCACACAAGGATTACTACTAGTGCACATGAGCACTAGTTCACACATGAGCAGAATGCCTGAAAAAGTAGGCTATGGACTTGAGTTACTGAGGACACATGTAATTTGCGATTTAGATCAATAAGTGCAGATATCCAGGCAGTGTGAATTATGAAAATATCCACTTGTTGAAATATTGGTATGCATATGACAAAAATTGCTTTCAAGTCTTTTCCTTTTGCCTAGCTTCTTGTGACCACGTTCCCTCAACACATGTCCAAAAGAAATCTTTGCTCCCTAGAAAGCTACAAGGCAAGTATCTTGAAAACTTGTAGTTTATTTGGCTACTGTTCAGACGAGAGATTGTAACCCATCTAAAAGAAATGCCCAACTGCCTATACTGACATAAGAAACACCCAGGGCTGGATTTAGGTTTGATGAGGCCCTGAGCTACTGAAGGTAATGGGGCCCTTTATATGTCCAGCTGTCCTTTGTCAACAACAAATTGTCACTGTTTTTTGTGTTGAATATGTGCTATATGGTAATTTATGGACCTAATAGGTCCATAAACAACAGAAAACACTGTTGCTGTAGGTAGGTTTTATTTTATTTGTTTTTATCTTATATTTTGGAAATGTACATCCAGTTTCCCCCCTTTTAATTTCCTTTTAATAAGAGAATGGGGCCCTAAGCTAGAGCTTGTTTAACTTATACATAAATCCAGCACTGGAAACACCCAATGCAATCGAGCCAGGTGCCAAAAATTGACACCCTTGGGCAGCTGCCAGGGGTCCATTGCCCTAGGCCCCCACTTGCAACACTCCCAACAAGCACTAGGCTGCTGCCACTGCAACTGCTCACAATATCCTGGAGTGTGCAAAGTTGCTCTGGTACCTTGTGGACATTGACAGTAGTGGTTGCCTGGCACTCACCAGAAAGGTGCAACTGTCAACACCATTACGGCCACCCTCTTCTGATAGGGCCCGACCCTCATTTCCAGTGGAAATAAATAGGAGATGGAGAGAGGAGGGGAAGCTAGATGGGGGCACCAGCATGCTGTGGCAGGGAGCACCCAGGGGCCTGTGCCAGACCTGGCTGTTATAAAGAGCCAGAAGAAAAATAATTTTAAAATGTAGCTGTGTTTAAATGTCTTTGCACATTAGCCAGTTTGAGGGGAGGTGGGGGTTTCGACAGAGCTCTATCAAGTTGCCACTACTAAGGTTTGTTTGTTGTTGTGTTTTTCCCACCTCACTTTATGACTTTGAAAAGTGTTTCTTCACATCAGTTGTACGTGACACCCTTCTTAAGCATGTGTACGAGGGAGGGGTGCATGACAATGAAGAACACATTTTGTTTGTTGGAAATTATTACATTAAGTGCCTGTCCTCCGTGCAATTTTCAAACACGAATCAGCCAAGTCTTGTGTGGCGATGTGCAAATTTGCAGGCAATTTGAACTGATTTGGCTCTTCAGAAGGTTAAGGTAGTTTAATGGTTGAAAGCACATTGCTGCACACAGCAAGCTGCAAAAAGTCAAAGGGTTAGAGGATTAGGATTTCATTTCCTTTTAGCCATTGCCATGTCTGTTTTCTGTCCAAACTGCTTCTTGTTCATGTTTAACCCATGCTTTTAAAGACAAGAGTGTTCACGAACTTGTGGGCCTCGGGCTTCATTTTAACAAGCCGTCTCTTGCACTTTGGTGTGTAATTTGTCATAAATGTCATAGGTCAGGGTGTGCTAGAAACCTACAGCCAGCAGATGGTCATTATGACAGTGGTTTATGTTTCAGAAGCAAAAAAGATGCTTTGCGATATTTACTCAAGAGTGCGAAGGTTGCAGCTCTCTATTTTTTTCAGCTTCTCTGTTGAAAATAAGTCATCATTGCTTAATTTTTAGATAGAAATGGACAGCAGCCAACAAGAGGCATTCTGGTCATCTTACTCAGACAAGTCGTTCTATGTGAATCACACCTCACCTGTGAGTAAACAGCAGGATTTGCTTTCTGTTTAACTGGTTCAGTGTTAACTTTGTTCAACATTCAGCTAAGGGATCCTATATCTATAGTACATTAAAAGCTGACTGCGTTGGGTATGGTCCCTTTTCAGTTATTGTACAGCTATCTTCATTCTCATTTCTTCTAATTATTTCATCAAACATAAATAGTAATTTTTATTTTATTTTTTGCATGTGGCAGAGGGATTTCAATCAGCATGTTAACAGATTCTTGTTGTTGGTATTAGTATTAGTATTAGTATTAGTATTAGTATTAGTATTAATATTATTCCTAGTCTGGTCATATATGCTTATTGCAAAAAAAAACAACCTAATTCTGAATCTGAGTCCACGGTCCCGTGAGGATGAAGTAGCTGGAGCTAAATTAAGCAGATTTGTACTCCTATAGAGATATGTGGAAACATTTTTTTTAAATGTAGCAACAGTGGACTACCCAACATGATAATTTACCTATCAGGGACTGCCTATCAGACAAAAGCTCTGTTTAGTCTAGGATCCCAGTTTCCCACAGTGGCCAACCAGATGCATGAGTACAATGGGCCTCTCCTGCTGTGCTTCCCCAACACCTTGTATGCCTCTTGTCTGGAGGTAGTGTTCAGATATAATGACAAGTAGCCATGATAATCTTACTTGTGAATTTGTCTAATTCTACCATCTTGTGGTAGAGGATTTGATAGTTTAACTGTGTGTTGTGTCAATAAGTATGTTCTCTTGTCCTGGTTCTTCCACCAGGAGCTTCGCTGGATGACCTGGAGTTCCCTGCCTACTTCTCCAACACCATAAATAATATTATTCTCTTCAATCACGTCCTCCTCTAACTTTTCCCCCCAAACTAAAAAGCCTCAGGCATTGGAGAGCTGCTCCTTTCTTCTTCCCAAAAGAGTATTCTCCAAGCAGCTATGCTTAAAAGTGCCAAACTATCAGGTTATAAACTACTTCATGAGCTGTAGCCCCTGCTATAACATGGTGAAATCTCTGGGAACTGATATTTTGTAATCTGAGCCTATATGAAAGCAGTGATTCTTCTTCAGCAGTCTTCCTTGGTGCAGGATTTAACTTTAGAAATACATAAATGACCAATGTGAAGTTTATGTGGACTGGAAATTGCAAACTGCCTGCATTTTTATAGAGATCTAATTTGGGCTAGCTATATTCACTTTTACAAATTCATTGTACAAAAATATTTACAGATTGTACCATTTCAGTTAGCTTATGTGGGCAGATAATAATACCATTCAAAGCTTTTTATGTTTGTTGAATGCTACCTATTATTTCCAAATGTGGTTTCCTGAGAAGGTGTTGAGATGCTGGGAGAACTTCCCATGCAGGCAATAAGAGTGAAACTGCCTTTCTAACTCTAAATTGTTTAGTCATTCACCTATGTGAACCTGCCTCCGCTTTGAGGTCAATCCTGGAGACCCTGTTTCTGTGCACACCCCTGAGAATAATTAGATGGGCAGGCATGAGGGACAGGACCTTTTTGGCTATGGCTCCATGTTTGTGGAATTATAGTACTAATGAAAATATATGTGGTCCTATCAATTCAGGACTTCAAACAGTTGCTTTATGTTAAGACAGATATTGAATACAGCTGTTAAATTGGTTTTACATTAACTCGAAATAGTTTTAACTTTTTAAAAGGTTTTTGTGCAGGTTGTTATTGTTGATAATTTTATTGCTGCCAGACGCTAGTGTTTTGTGGCATTTTGTTACATTTTGATTTCATTGATGCATTGTGTTTCCTATATTGGAGGCCTCATTGTAAGGGCATGACTAAATGGTGGCCTGGAAATCCCTTTTATAATATGCAAATAAATAAATTTAAGTAGTTTGTATGGTTATATCTCTGTAGTAGAATCGGCATTCGTAGCTAAGAAAACAGGTGTAAAAAATGGGTAATTTGCTCCAATGGGTACAATTTGCACTGTGCGTTTCAGATGAACATCTACATTCCCAGTGGACAAGCCTGTTGTATTTTCTCATGTTGTTGCTGAAGAATAAAAGATTTAATCACAGGCATGGTATATTTGGCATAAAAACAGCTTTTTATGACCACTTATCATTAAAAGAATGTCCTTGATTCTGAAAAAAAAGGAAAATACATTTATTTAAGTGTGCATAAAGAAATTAGACCTCGAATTGGAAGTGGTCCTAATTAATAAAAACAGAAACATAATACCTATAAATATTTAAGCCATATAGTTTGGACGTATTGGTAGGGGGTGGCTATTAGCTTGTTTCTGTGGTGGTAAATTCCTGCATAGCTCACAATGGAATAGTATAGGCTGCACCACTGTGAGAGGAAACAAAAGATCCCCAAGCAGCCCCACCCTCCGCCATTCTCTTCTGCGGCACCACCCCTTGTTCACAAAACCCCTTTCAATTATACTCTTTGTTGGCAATGTTTACTTTTTCCATTCAAGCCTGTTCGCTCTCTTGTTCCCAGTCTTCCAGGCAGCCAGCTAGCTGGAGCCAGAACAGAGGGCGAAGAAGGAGGGAGGCTGCTCCAAAGCGAGACACCAACAAACCGCACCAAAACTTTCAAAACTCTCCTAAGTGCTGCAGTCAGCACAGCATTAGGTTTCAATAACAGGCTCCCACCACACTAGTAGCTGTAGTGTTGCCTCTCTCTCTTTCTCTGTTTCCTTTAGCCTAAATGCTAGAGGAAGGCACCTGATCACACAAAGTGGCAAGCATTTCCATGTCCTCTGCAAAGACCCCTTTTCCAAAGACTTGCTGGTATTTTAAAACTGAGTGTCTTGAGAAGAGCGGTGTAAATTCATCAGCAACAAGCAGCAAACAGAGGAAGAAGCTTTTGCTGGGCCCTGTTGTCCCCAGAATGTCAGGGGCTTTTTGCTTTGCACAAAAGTGGTATCTTCCCTTCATGTTTCAAACTGAATACAAAGTGCATGTTTATGTTACACTGTACACCCTGACAGGCATATTGTATTCCGAACTAACAACAGAAGACAAAAGAAATGGTGGCTTCTAGGTTATTTATTTATTTCATACAATTTATACACCCTTGAGTGTTAAAAAAAACCCAACAACCCCTCAAAGCCGTTTACAAAAAGATAAAACAATACAATCGAGAGAGAAATCACAGCCATACTTTAAAACATACAAAAGCTGAAATACCAAAACAGATTAAAATCACCTCAGCTATAACAATGTTTTCACATAGCTATTTGCAAAGTGTACCACAATTAAAACAGACTCCATTAAGCTCAATACGTTCCATTAAACTCAGAAAGACTTGCTACAAAATGGATATGTATAGGATTACACTGTTAGGCTTTAAACCTAAACACACCTGCTAAGGAGTAATCCCCATTAAACATTGTGGGACTTACTCCTGAGTAAAAGTGCACAGCACTGTATTGCACATAAAACCCCTGGAGAGAAAGCTGCCCACCATCCCGTACTCCTCCCCAAAAACAGCAGCTACCAGTGGTTTCTTCTAGAAGGTGGTTCAACATTTGTTGTTTGAAGGACCAATAGTACAGGTGGGGTCATTTCGAGGGTGAAGAGAAGATAATGGATGATGCTTATGCAATGCCCCTCCTCCAACCACAAATGGTTGCAGAGTCTCTCTTTCTGATATATAATGTTTCCGTGTAGTAATCAATAATCAAAGTGTGGAAACTGGCCTGTAACCTTATTCTCATTCGCAATGCAGCTGTCCTTTTCCAAAACTGGGTCAGTTAAGTTGCCACGAGATTAGCTCTGCTCTCACTAAAGCACATTTGCATTCGAGTCATGGTGGACCTTAAAAGCTCCCATGTATTTAGTGACTAGTATATAGAAAAGATTCGCAGATGGCTTAATTTGGTTTCGGAATGTGAGTCTGCAGGTGCGTTGCCTCTCCATTTCCAATCCAGCTGGATGCCGTGTTTGAACTTCTGACCAGGGAAAGGCTTGATTGACAGTAAAATGGAATCGGAGGACGCAGCAATGGAATGTTTCTTTCCTCGTCATCATTAAGGGGGGATTCCTCTATGGTGCAGAGAGTGAACGGTACAATTTAATGTTCTCTGGAGAGTGGGAGAAGGGCTCGAATCTTCCCAGAGCTGCTTTCTGAGTGGTTCATCTCAGTCCTTGTGGCAAATGGGGTGTCCCTGTGGAATTTGCCATCGCCTGGCCTGAAAAGAAAGGGATTAAGACCCTTTAAAGGATGGAAATGGAACAAAAGAAGCACTTTTATGATGTAGCAGCATAAAATAAGGAGCTCTATTGTGGAAACTGATTGCTAAAGATCTTTGAATTGAGCAGCCTACATTGTGGGCCTTGTTCCCTGAGGGTTTGGAGGCTTGTACAAAATGATATGTCTACACTAGAAAAAAGAGTATAGCTCTCATTTAGGGGCAAATAAGAGATTATTGGTTTGTTTCTACATCATTTTTTTCCACACCTACTGAAAAGTGGCCTGTAGGGAGATTATACTCTAGTGAAAGTTGCTGCTAATTAAAACAAGTAATTAGTGTTCCTCCAGGCTTTGCGGTTTCACTCACTTTTGCCCGCCAGACAACATTAGTTTAAAAGCAATCCAATTTCTAGCAATAACAGACTGTAAAAAAGTCATTTAACAAGTATATAAGTGTAAGGTTACAGTTCAGGCTTTGATTTATCTCTCCCTGGCTATTTAGAAATGCCTTGCCAAAGTTTGAGGGTGCATGGGTATGGGGAGATGGCAATTCAACATTAAAAAAAAATAATTTTCATTTTTTAAAAAACCATTAAAATCCATTTCATTTACAAATATATCACAGAGCCTATAAGAGAGTGTTCTGAAACTGCATTTAGGAAGCCAAATTTGGATTTAATGCAGTTTCCTTACAGCAGACCCTCACTTAGCATTTTGTAAACAGATCATTTCATTAGGGCCTTTTGTTCTGGCTCCTGTGTCTGCTTGAAATGGAGACTTGTTATTGACTCCGACTCTCCTTGACATGAACAGAAGCAGTTAAGTTTAATGTATTGCTGCTTTAGGCTGTCATGAGACAAAAATGATTATGTATATTTGTTGTTGTTTATCCAAAGCACTTTGAGACCTGCGCAGATTAATCTAAAAGTTCGAATACTGCTTTTTCCTTTAAAAGGTTATACGGTAGCAGAGTCTGGAGATGGCGGAGAATTTAATTCAGCTTGACCTTGCATTTCAAAAATATTTTAAGTTTTTCTTTTTAAACACTGCTATTGAGAAGCAAATATATACAAGCACGCGCTGCTTGTATATATAAAAACATGCGCTGAAAATTTGCTACTAATGGGAGGTTGTATATTCCTGGGATGTTTTATATTCCAGGTGTCATATGGAATATACAAACTGAAAATTAGAATAATCCTGGACCACAATCCACTGGCAGCACTTCCCATTCAGACTTAATTAAAATGAGTAGCAGCATTTTGAAAGTATGTCTGAATTCTGCCTCCTGATTGTCTATTCAAACATTGTTTCCTGATTGGAAGAAAGATACTGAGTTTTTTCACCTGTTCAACCAGTGGGCACTCTCTTTTTCTCTCTGTCTCCTTTGAGCATAGCTTGTCTAGCGATCCTCTTGAAGAATGAAGTCAGAAGAAGGAAATACGATTCCTGATAAGGGAGCAAAACATTTTACAGAGAACAGAAGATGGTTTCACAGTCAACACGAGAAGGCCTGTAGTACTACACAAAACTGTCATTTACAACCAGATATATATTTTTCCCTAGCCAGATACCACTAGAAAAATCTGTACAATGGGACATATTTCTTTCACAGGCTTCATTTTAAAAGAAAAGAGACTTTGCTATCATCAGAAGGAAAAAGGCAAGAAGGAAATCTCTAAGCCTAATCATTTCCCCCCTTAAACCGCCACATATTTTGGATGCAATTTAAAGAGCATCATTCACCAGTGCTTGTTTTCCAGGTTTTATGCATTATCCCCGAATCAGGTACATTGTAATACTAAAAATGTGTGCAAAAGGATAGCTTTATGGTACAGACACCTACTAATGGAGTATTTTACATGCTATCCAAGATAACATTTGCGAAGACTGTGATTATTTTGATTGCATATAATAAAAATCAGGACAGGGTAAAATCATCTTGTGGTTTGTGTTTTCCCAATTCATTTTCCTTACATAACAGATATGGCAGTGTTTTTTGATGCTCCAGTCTAGAACACCCAGAAACATCTGTAATGTATTGAATTGTATTATTGTGATTGAATATCGTTTCCCAAACTGATCATACCCAAATGTATTTTTTTTCCCCAGAAGTATTTTTGCATGCTGAAAAGTCTTCTTTAGAAAGAGGGGGGGAAATCCGTTTCCAGTGATTTGCTTTTCTGTTTCATCAGAACATATACAGAATACATATATGCAGAGCATAATCCCCAGTAGGATGTTCTCCTTGGCGAGTCTCATTAAAGTGAATTGGAGTACTTATGTACAGCTCCTCCCATTCATTTTGAACAGGTTTTTCCAGGAGATCTTTCCAGTATCCTGTGACCAGAGTTTCCACTGAATCTAGCATCAGCTTTTTATTCTTTGTGTCAGTGTGTGCCTGGCTAGTTCTGTAGCACAGCAGCCCTCAGGGCACCAGAGGGCAGAATCTGCTCTGACATACACGGACACTAAACCCTTTTATAGATTAGTCCAGAAACGTACAGGGCTGTATAATAGCTCTAATTTTATGTAATAAGCAATATTTGCACAGCAATTCCATTATCAGGCAGAAGACAATTTTAGAAGTAATTTAGGAGCCAAGACTGTATTAGTGCTGAGTCTGAGTAAAGAACAATCTCTGTAAAGCACAATCAAGATTCTCTTCTGTTACTTTTTTTTTTCCTTTGTAAATGATTTTAATAGTTATTTCTTTTTGCTGCAAATATAATTTCAGCATAAGATTCTCTCTCGCTCTCTGTCTCTCTCTCACACACAAGCACATTCTATATGCATATTAGTAATGCAGTTTCTGTACATTTTAACACTTTCTCTTTTTCATTTAGTTGTCTTGGAAATGACTGTGCACACACTGCTTTCTTTCTAATTGCTGCATTAAATCCATTTCCAGTATCTCAGAATGAATTGGAATACAGTTCATCAGATATCACAGTGCCTGCTAGGGTTCCGATCCAGCAAGTGCAATGCATGCCCAGAGGAGCAGGTTTAAGAAGGGTGCTGAGTTCGGATTTCTGTTTACTGTGCACAGCACTGAACTAGCAAAGCAGCTAGCCTTGAATATGTGGTTTGCTTATTTCCAGATCCACCCTGCCCCGGCTTCCAGTCTAATTTTCTGTTGGAGCAAACTCTTAAACAGGTGATCATTGTCAAATTGGCAAAGATAACAATCTGTGGGATAGGGATGTGCACAAGCAACCCATACCTATATTTTACGGTGCTCCTTCTGTGTAATGTGATACAGACCTTGAAGTTTTTTGAAATAAGGAGCAGCTCCTGTGTTTTATGGCCAGGGGAGGGGGAAAAACTTTTAAAAGCAGGGAATATACCACTACTATAATTCAGTGCCAGATTTACGTATAAGCTAAATAAGCTATAGCATAGGGCCCCACTCTCTTGGAGGCCCCCAAAAAAATTAAAGGGGGGGAAACTGGATGTACATTTCCAAAATATAAAATAAAAAACAAATAAAATAAAACATACATACAGCAACAGTGTTTTGTGTTGTGTAGGCTCCTATGATGTAAGTAATGGGCCCTGCTGCTAGCCTGCTCCCTATAATATTACTGGTTCGCACATTTCTATATATAGGGTGCCTACATTCTTCATGGACTGGTTACAATTACTTCGATAAAATACATATTTTGTCATGTGTAAATGGCTTTAGATACCTATTAGGTCCATAAATTACCATATAGCATATATTCAAAACAAAAAATAGCAACTATTTGTTGTTGACAAAGGAGAGCTGGACATATAAAGGGCCCCATTACCTTCAGTAGCTTAGGGCCTCATCAAACCTAAATCCGGCCCTGCTATAATTGCAGTACAATACAGTGGTACCTCGGGTTAAGAACTTAATTCATTCTGGAGGTCTGTTCTTAACCTGAAACTGTTCTTAACCTGAGGTACCACTTTAGCGAATGGGGCCTCCCGCTGCCGTTGTGCCACTGCAGCGCGATTTCTGTTCTCATCCTGAAGCAAAGTTCTTAACCCGAGGTACTATTTCTGGGTTAGCGGAGTCTGTAACCTGAAGCATATGTAACCCGAGGTACCACCTCCAGAACAAATTAAGTTCTTAACCCAAGGTACCGCTGTACCAATGAGAAGCAGGACCTGAGTGCAACAGTGCTGTCCCCACCTGCAGTTCCCAAAAACCAATATATAAAAACATATTGCCTTTGACAACCGGGGGGGGGGGGACATAGCCATTCTGATTAGTAGCCACACAAAGCCTTCATGAAGGCATATGACTCTATACCCATTTCTACTCTGGCATGAAAATAAAGACCATCTCATTTGCTCAACATATCTAAATCCCAATCCAGTCACTCATGGATCTTAAACTGTGCTAATCTTTCATCTACCAGAATGCAATGGAAGTGCAATAGCTGAGCCACCATGAGTATCAATATCTGCAGAGCGCAATCCATCCCCAATTGTTATTGTACCAATAGTGTGGGATTGTCTCATCTTTCTTTTTTCAACAGACTTCTCTCGAGCATCCAGATGTGCCCTGACAGACGTATGGTGACAGCATATCTCCATAGCAGTGAGATTTCAGTCCATAGGATTCTTGCCAAATTAATTGTACACTCACATCCCAGCCTGAAACATTGCAGCTGCCAGGAAAAGTGCATTGTGGGAACGGGCAGCCCACTCTCCTGACAAATAGGTGAAAATGGCTCCTTTTGCAATGTGAGTAGACTGGGCTGTCCTCTCGCAACCAAGATAAAAGAGATGGTTTCGTAAGTCAGCTGCCAGTCAGCTATATAAAAAGGCTATTATGAATATGATACAAAACCTAGTATATCTGTCATTGGGGTGTATAAGTAAAGAGCTTTTGAAATCTTTGTTGTTGTTCAGCAGGTGGCCACGGTAAATTCTGTTTTGTTTTTGAATCCCTCTTGGCCGGGCATGCTTGGGAACAGACAACATTCCCACATGATTGTGACAAAGAGTTGAGAATGCATCTGTGTCTAAGTAAATCAGAACAGCATTGTGCTGTCATGTTGCTTCTGGGGGATCTTATAGTACAGTTGTGTGTTTTTCCTTCTGGAAATATTCCTTAAATCTTTTTGTATTGTTTTAAGCCATACACTTTCCTTAAGACGCATAAGGTGAGTGTTTCATAATTTATTTCAAAACTGTCACTTTTTGATCACAGATTCCCTGTTTAAGGGTGTGTAAACTGGATTTCACTATATAGACAGTCCCCACCACCACCCTCAATTCATTCTCAAAGCAAATTCTGGCATAAATCACTATTACCTCAGTTCTACAAACTGAAGTAAGGTATAGGTGATGCCCAAACAAGGTTGGTGTTTTTTTCAGGTATCAGTATGTTCATTCCAGTATATTTGTGCCTAAACTGAGAGTGAAGTGGTTCCCCACAAGCTTAACTTGGGGGAAATGGCAGGGCCAGTATGGGCCAAATAATGATACACCCAACAATTAGTTTGGCGTTCTTGAGATTTCACAGAGATATCACTGCTGTATTGGAAATAGAATTGGGTTTGGCAGCAACACTACAGCGCTACAACACAACAGTGCTACAGTGTTTCAGGAGGAATGCTTAATAAATGGACAATCTTATTTTTGTAGCTGCATCACTAGGCGATTTCACAATTCTCAGGTCCCTTCCCCTGAATAGAGATGGAAAGTGAATAATTGAGGCCTATTTTTTCTCGGGTGGGAGAGGATTTCCTCTATGGGCAACATGAAAGATGGGAGTCTCTTCTCTCTCCACTACTCCACTCCCAGCAGCCTGATTATTACCTGAAGCACTTTTTGGGGAGGGGGGTTGCCTTAAAAGTCTAGCAGGCTTACTTTATGCCACAGCAAATCTGTTAGCCTCTAACAATACAAGTCTGCTCAGAAGCATGTCAGATTGGGTTCCACAGGTGTTTTTGCTAGTGGCTGTACACACAAGGCAGTTGTAGCTTTCATTTATTTAATTAACAAAATTTGCATACTTTGCAAGCATACCGCTTGTCAGAAAACCTAAGCAGTTTACAAAAATACAAAATAAAACATTAGTGTTCTCCATAAAAAAGGTATTTGAAAACATTCCAGAGATAATTAAAATCCACAGTATCTAACAAGAGAAATGCAGCTTCTATATTTGAACAAAAATGCTTTAAGCAGGCACTGAAAAGAAAGTAGAAAAGTTTTCTGATGCCAGCAGACAGGGAGATATTTTGTGTAAAAAGTTAACAGCAGCGCTTTTTTCCCCTGGCAGTACTCAATGGTATGCAGTCCCAGCACCTTGTTTTCTAGAAAAAAAGCTCTGAGAATGAGTATTATGTAAGATCCGTAGCAGTGCCAGTTCTGAAGATGGAAGCATTCGAATGAGCATATGGGGGTAAGGTAGTATGGGGTAAGACAATATACCCCCCCAGCTGAAGATGAGGGGTGCTCTCAGGGGCCATTACAAAGAAAAGAAAGGAAGAAACATCTCCACTTCAGCTCTGTTTGCAACTGTCCTCTAAATAAGTAATGCCTTTGCCTTGATTCTCAATGAGAAGTGATGCAGTCACGTACAAGCTCCATAATTCCCCTCAAAAAACAAAGCTATGCCATATACTCTTTGAGAAGCCGACTTTTGCCGCTATGCTTTCTGTCCACCAGTTAGTTTGTATGTGAGACCGGGCAAAGGGTGAGGGTTTGTGTGTGTGTTTTACAGGTAGTTATGATTTACTTTATAGAGAGAGGAAGAAGCTGATATGCCCAGATTTCAAGAAATATATATTTACCTTTGTGCACTTGTATCATTACACTCTTAGGCTATAAACTGGGTATGAGCTGTGCTTTATCGCTGTAAAGTGGCTGTAAAGTGGCATCTCTCTTTTCTTACTCATCTAAGGAATAATGTGATGAGCACTGAACACTAGAGGGGGAGCTTAGCTATCCAGGAGAGCAAAATCCCTGAACCCCCTTGGAAAAAAAATGGCCGTGTGACACTGTTGCTACTGACTTAAGCAGGCAAAGTTAAGGCTTGGGCAAGCAAGGTTCAGAAGCTGAGAGGTCAAGAATGGCAGAGAGCCAATTTATTGTCATTTTCTAGAAAGGCAGCAAATCATAAGTGGAAGTGAGAAATTTAGGGCTTTGCTCAGATGAGGAGTGTTTTAAAAACCTCTCTGGAGGCAGTTTAACATGAAGTGTAGGATTACAGGGATATTCCCTCTCCCCCCACCCCTCAATACGACTGCCTGTCATGTAAATGTCTGAGGAGTGATGGAATGAATTATCATAAAATTTTGACAAATTTGATGGCTCAACCAAAGGGTGAAAACAGACATTCCACTTATTGGGTTCTAATAAGACATGACATTTCAAATGAGTTTACATGGCAGTTAGACCTTTGCTTTTCTCCCTCTGATTCCAAAGTACTTCTACATAGTGACCACTTCTTTATATATCTAATGTCTGTGGAAGTTACAAAAATACTTTCTGGATTCACCACTTGTTCGTTTGTTTTTTAAATGAAATTGTGCATATTCTGTAATATGTATACATGTATATTGTAATATAGAGATGTGGGTGGCACTGTGGGTTAAACCACAGAGCCTAGGACTTGCCGATCAGAAGGTCAGCGGTTCGAATCCCCGCGACGGGGTGAGCTCCCGTTGCTCGGTCCCTGCTCCTGCCAACCTAGCAGTTCGAAAGCACATCAAAGTGCAAGTAAATAAATAGGTACCCTCTGGCAGGAAGGTAAACGGCGTTTCTGTGCGTTGCTCCGGTTCGCCAGAAGCAGCTTAGTCATGTTGGCCACATGACCCGGAAGCTGTATGCCAGCTCCCTTGGCCAATAAAGTGAGATGAGCGCCGCAACCCCAGAGTTGGGCACGACTGGACCTAGTGGTTAGGGGTCCCTTTAGCTTTACCTATATTGTAATATACATACATAAGCACACATGCTATACAGTCCTGGTCCAGCTGCAATGCTGAACAGCTTCCTAATGCTGTTCATCCGTATCCCAGAGCAGGAATGGGGAACTGTTGCTCTCCAGATGTTACTGGACTTCAATTCCCATCAGCCTACAGAAACATGTCCAATAGCCAGGATTATGGAAGTGGCAATCTAGCAATTAGTACAGCCTTTCTCGACCTTGGGTCCCCAGATGTTGTTGAATTACAAATCCCATCATCCCTAGCTAGCAAGGCCAGAGCTCAGGTATGATGGGAGTTGTAGTCCAACAACATCTGGGGACCCAAGGTTGAGAAACATTATTAGTACAACCTGGTCTTTTTTTCCCCCAGCCAGAATTCACTGGAACTTAGTTCTGGCATCTCTCAGCTGAGTGCCATTGCCATTATAAGAGTACAAGGGAAGCATTTATGGCAAGTTCCAACACCTCTTTTTCTAGAAAAATAGCACTGTGTACAACAATAATGGGGAAAGCCAAGCATGAATTAGCTATGGAGAAAGAGTGTGTGTTATAATGAGAGAGTCCTATTGTTTGTAGAGCTTAAGCAGGTTGGGTCTGTGTGCTTATTTATGGTCACATCAGGATCCTTCTATCTCAAAGAAGCTAAACGTTGCATGTTCACAACCAATGGGCATTTCACTTCCCTCATAAAAACTGCAGTCTTTGCTAAAATTGTACTGCTGCTTCTCAAATGTTCCCCAGTTGGTTCATGATGGCCCCTTGAGAATGAGAGAGCATCTCCTTCAGGTTCAGATGCAGGAGCAATCAAAGTCAATTGAGTGAGAAGCCCCTTCCATCTTCCAGATTGGCCCTGCTCCTGGGGGAGAATGAGGCGCTTTGCTGAAGTTACCAGTCTGCTTCACAAAACACTTCACTGAATCTGTTGTATTTATCTCCCCACCACCACCCCAATCTCTTCTGCTTCCTCTTCTTAGGATCAGTCTACATGATACCTTTTCCCCATATCACATTGCTCCTCTGTGGTGACTCTCTTAGCCTGCCGCTAAAGTCTAGCACAACTTGCCACATCGATCCTCCGTACATCACATACATCAAATGCCTCAAGGAACATAGCAGCTGTTGCCTGAACAATATATTCACAGCATGGAACTCACTTGTGCTGCCCTTCAAACATTATGGTAAGCTAAACTTGTATTTTGCTACCAAGAGATTATTTCCATGTAAGGGGGGGGGGGAATCATGTGAAATGGCCCTAAGAGACAGTTTCTTATGGGTTCTTTTGAAGATACTCTATTGCACTGTGTTTATATATTTTTTTCATGGTGCATCCAGATGTAGAGAGCATTGTGTGATGTGTGACACAAACATTACAGAATATAATTCACAGATCACAAAATGTTATGCATATGCGCTTATTCTTTTTCTGGTGAACCCAGCTACTGTTTTAGCACCATCTCTCTGAAGTTCTCAGTACATATTCATGAGACAGGATATTGGAAAAGTAAGTAGAAGGGCTGATTCCATGCTATGTAGAACATAGACAGCATGTGGGACCATAAGCATCTTTTGCACGTCTGTTACATCCTTTTACATGCTCCCCAACAACGGATGAGGGCCTACAATGGAATTGTCTTCTGGATTTTAGTCCATTTCACAAGAAAGAGAGATGAGGCCCATTGTTTCATGCTTGGCTATTTTGGTGAGAAGAGCTTCCCTTGATGTTCAACAGCTGAGTGGGTCCATATACAAAAAGGCACTCCTTAAAGAAGCTGCATCTCAAATCCTTTGGGGCAGCCATAGGCAAACTCGGCCTGCCAGATGGTTTGGGACTACAATTCCCATCATCCCTAGCCAGCAGGACCAGTGGTCAGGGATGATGGGAATTGTAGTCTCAAGACATCTGGAGGGCCGAATTTGCCTATGCCTGCTTTGGGGTTTTATAATACCAACACCTCCAATATCAGTGATATAGCAATACTGTTGTATAAGTGAATTCAAATGGAGTTTAAAGGTAAAGGGACCCCTGACAATTAGGTCCAGTCGTGACCGACTCTAGGGTTGCGGCACTCATTTCACTTTACTGGATGAGGGAGCCGGTGTATAGCTTCCAGGTCATGTGGCCAGTATGACAAAGCCGCTTCTGGCGAACCAGAGCAGCGCACGGAAACGCCGTTTACCTTCCCGCTGGAACGGTACCTATTTATCTACTTGCACTTTGACATGCTTTCGAGCTGCTAGGTGGGCAGGAGCAGGGACCGAACAATGGGAACTCACCCCGTCACGGGGATTCGAACCTTCTGATCAGCAAGTCCTAGGCTCTGTGGTTTAACCCACAGCGCCACCCGCGTCCCTAAAATGGAGTTTAGTGAAATGCTAATGCATTTTTATTCTTTTTTAAGTCAAATTGTTTTCTATTTATGCCTCTTTCTTCCTAAAAGTCATCTGTTTCTGAGTTCTTCTTCAGTTAGGAGTTTATTTGTTAGGGAGAGAAGGAAAGCCATGGGTCATATGCATGCCATGGAGTCCTACTTTAGAGATGAATAGTCCTCCATTTGCTGTCAGAGAAGACAACATAAACAGCCATGACAGGGAGCAGGGGTCTTGACGGTGCCCATTTACAGTTGGACCTGGAAAGTAGATGGAGCTGGCACAAATGCCTGGTTATTTTCTTCCCCACTGTGGTGAGATATATTTCTATTTAAAATATGGTAACTATTTCTAAATTTGTAGCTATACGTATAAATTAGCCCGTGCAAGTTTTATGGAAATCTGTGCCCCTTTCTTTCATTCTTTTTGGTGATGCACTTGTAAGGGGCCACCTTTGCGCTGCAGTGAGGAATGCTTAATGTGACAGTTTCACGCGCAAAAATACATAGTAAGCTTTATTAGAAATTGGTATTGTCACCAGCAGGGCCACAATTTGGTGTCAAAGGGCTACAAAAACAAAACGATGGTCACACCTCAAAATCATTTGGGGAAGCGCTATAGCTCAGTGGTGCAAACAGAAGGTTCCACGTTCAATCCCCAGCATCTCCAGGTAGGACAGGAAAGATCTCCTGATTTAAACACTGGAGAACCACAGCCAATCAGTTTGGACAATACTGAGCTAGATGAACCAATGGGCCTAAGTTCCTCCAGTTGTCTGGGGTCCCAAGGAAGCTTTCAGAGCTGTCCACCTTGGCATGTTTTATCATAGGATCTCCCCTGCAGGGCATTTAATAAGTTTATTCTTGACTTACCTATCTATCCAAATCTGCCATCCTTCTGGAAGATATGTGCTTTTGACTTTTACTCGCACAGCCTAGCTCAGTCGTGTCACTATGAAATGCTTTTCCGTGGAAAGAAGCCCAAATGTAGTGAGCCTGCTTTATTAAACGAAAATGGCATCAAAATGAGAAGGGAAAACAGCATAGCAAAAGGCTTAAGCATCATTGGTTAAAATGGATGGTTTATAATGTGTAAAATGTGTTTATTTGCAAATCCAAAGTTCAGATTTCCTCATACATTTTCATACTGATGGAGATAAAATGCTAAAGTCTTAAATCCCTCTATGCCATGCTGAGTTGCTAAGGGCTGTTGAGTTTTTGTTATTTCTCCTCTTGAGTTGGCTCTGATTAAGCCTGCTGAGTGAAAAATTTGTATTTGCCGACAGAAATAGGAACCGCACCACGTGCGTTTGCAGCCAGCAAATGCTCCGATACATCACAAAGATTTGCTCAACCCACCTTCAGAGGGCAAATCGAGCATGTTATTTTCTGTTTAGATCTGATGTTGAAGCCTATCAGTCCTGAGTGTTACCCAATCTCTGATTAAAGAAAAGGCCTGCAAACTGCAAGTGCTCATGCACTGCCTCATTAGAGGCCTGGATGGAGTGACCCAGGCGTTCTTGCACAAGACTGTGAGTGAACTTCAAAGAGAAGAGTGCATCCATCAAATCCAAGAGGGGCTTATGTCATTTTTCCTACTTTGCCTCTAAAGTCCTTTAAGAAATGCCCTTTCCAGTTGCGCTGCTGAGGAACATCAGTAGAAAAAAATCAAGCCAAAAGTGCAGAAAGTGCCCTGACAATGACTTCTCCCCCACTTTCCGTATAGAGTAATTGTTTCGCTCGGAAATACAGCAGGAACAAACAATATGACATGAATCTGCAGTATATTATATACCACAAAAGTGGATAAAGGTTTGAGAGGCAGGCTATGTCTGGAGAAAGGGCTATTCTATTGCATGCCTATTCGCCAACCTGGAGGGGACACAGAGAGGGTACTTTGTCCATGGAGAAGCATTTGTCCTATTTGGACAGTCTAAGCATGTGATAATAACTGCATAAGAAAGAACAGCAGGGTCACGCCTGTTGAAACGGATGTAAACATGTTAACACTATCCACATATTTTGTACAAGTATGCAGCAGGGCGACCAACAGAAAAGCAGGAGGCTGTTTCCCCAAGCAGGGGGTAATACGTCACCCTGAGCAAGGACAAAATTTGGTGCCTCCCCCAATATTTCTTATTTTCACAGTAATTGAGTAGGTATCCACCAATACAGGGGTGGTGGTGGTGGTTATGTACCCCCTTGGCTTGGCACCTGATATGGAGGGAAGTCAAGGGCCAACATTAGCTAGGCTGCTGGAGCCCCAGCAGTTGCCAGAGGATGCCAGCTGCTGACTCAGATCCTGCCATTATCTATGTACATTACAAGGACTGATCCAAATATTTTGCAGATGCCAAAATTAATCCTAAAACCTGCATGTGATTGCAAGTTTGGCTGCCTAACCGATTTGTGAAAACCCCAAGTCCTGGTTGTAAACGATTTCTGCATTTACTAAATCATGCACAAGAATGATACTCATGCCTATCAAAATATAATGTCTGAATAAGCAGTGTTGCTTGAACTGCAGTAGTCCAGCAGCAGCAAAAGAAGCTATAAAGAAGAGTTACGTGGAAGTACATATTTTACAGTTCTAGATTTTTTTTTTTGGCAAAACAGCCTATTAGAGGAAAAGTCCACTGCTTGCTTAAACACCAGCTGTGTTTTCTTTTGCTTCTCTTCCTTTGTCTCATTTTATTTTCATGCAAGCAACTTTGCTAGTAGAGACAGCTAGTAGAGACATTTAGTTAACTTCTGACACTGATGGCGCCATATTCGGCATTAATTCTGTTGGCTGTCAAACTGGTAAAAAGAATGAATACTAGGTTGTTTCTCCTCATTAAATCATGTTTATTTTTAGAGAGGAAGTTGCTTATGCTTGAGTAGGGCTAGGAGGATATCTACTGGAGCTCTGTGGCTGCATCGGCGCATAGTATCTGACAGTTTGATCATCTAAATCAAACAAGTCGCCAAGGCTACACTCTCATTACAGTTGTCAGCTGTTAACTGGGACTTACCTAATTTTGGCATCTACTTTATATTGCAAATAGGAATCTTAGCCATAATATGAAGCTAAAGTGATGTGGTGTTATAGGGTGCCGATAACCCAGGTTCAAATCACTTTGTAGCCGTGATGACACCACTAGTGATGGCACTGAATATTGTAATTACCTGGATCAGTATCTGAGTTTGCCCAGCTCATAATTCTTCATTGCAATGAGAATGAAGCATCATTTCCTTCACAAGTTCTTCCCTAGCTGTGGGGAGCTTAAGCAGGATTCTGCACATGCACTATAAAATGTTGTGAGGCCCATGCAGCAGCATTTAATACTGAATATTAACTGCTTAAGCTAAATGAAATGATAGTTGTGGGGGGGAAACCACAAACTAAAAAGCCAGCTGCTGTGAAGCACATGCACAGAGGTTCTTAAACTTGCATTTCTATGAATGACATGATGAAACTGCCTGAGCACCATCACCCCCCAACAGTCAGTCTGCCTTCTGTGCATGATCATTCTTTATTGGCCTGTTTTGTGAGGTCCACCACAGCCTGTTGATATGCCTTGTTCTTGTGCATGGGTGGTGAAATTTTAGCTACATAAGTAACAGCACTTACAGCCTGAACATTGGAAACAGAGGGAACGAAGCTCCACTTTGCACAAAATTAAAGATGTGTTCCATTTTGTGGGCTAGCTGTATAATGAAATCAGCAAGAGTTTGTTTCAAGTGCACAAGTATAGGATGGAGGTGAATATGAGTTATGGATTATATAACACTTTGCACATGAAGTCTTCCATGCAACTAAAGGAGGCTCTGTGTGTGAGTGGTTCCAATGTCTAGGATATAGGCCAGGCAGTGTTGGATTTACGTATAAGCTAAATAAGCTATAGCTTAGGGCCCCACTCTCTTGGGGGCCCAAAAAAAATTTAAAGGGGAAAAAACTGCATGTACATTTCCAAAATATAAGATAAAAAACAAATAAAATGATACGTACATACAGCAACAGTGTTTTGTAGGGTCCTATGATGTAAGTAGAGTGGTACCTCGGGTTACATATGCTTCAGGTTACATACGCTTCAGGTTACAGACTCTGCTAACCCAGAAATAGTACCTCGGGTTAAGAACTTTGCTTCAGGATGAGAACAGAAATTGCGTGGCGGCGGCGTGGCAGCAGCGGGAGGCCCCATTAGCTAAAGTGGTGCTTCAGGTTAAGAACAGTTTCAGGTTAAGAACGGACCTCCGGAACGAATTAAGTATGTAAACAGAGGTACCACAGTAATGGGCTCTGCCTGCTAGCCTGCTCCCTGAATTATCACTGGTTTGCTCATTTCTATATATAGGGTGCCTACATTCTGCATGGACTGGTTGCATGGCAACATGTGCAAATGGCTTTTCATATCTATTGGGTCCATAAATTACCATATAGCATATATTCGACACAAAAAACAGTGACAATTTGTTGTTGACAAAGAGCAGCTGGACATATAAAGGGCCCCATTACCTTCAGTAGTTTAGGGCCTTATCAAACCTAAATCCGGTCCTGAGGCCAGGTACCTGTTCTGGATGGGATTGCACTCCTCATGAAGAGAAGCTGAAATGTTGTTTGGGAGTACTCCAGCACCCATTGTTATCACTGGAGGCTCACATGGCTTTGATAGCTGGGAGCGCTTTTTACTAGTTTCAGATGGGTATGGGTAATTCGGCATGCATTCTTAACCTCAAGACTGGCTTATTGCAATGTGTTCTGTGTCAGCCTGCTATATTTTAATTGTGTATTGTTTCAGAACATGGAAATTAGGTGGTTTGGTTTTTAAATGTGAATCGAATCAAGTTTCTGCCCTGTTCCTAGCTGTAGCTAGTGCAGAACTCGGCAGTGCAGTTTGTGGCTGCTTCTCAGCGTATAAAAGCAGCGCAGAGGGAACTGCTTCGTCTCCCCGTATATTGCCCAGTGGATCAAGTTTAAGCCCTAAACAACTTGGGACCAAGTTATCTGGGGGGCTGCCTTATTCTCTATATTCCTGCAGTCATATGTGGGGATGCTCCTTGCTTTGCCCCATATGCCAGACAATCGCTCTGAGACTGTGACTTTGGTGCAGTAGCTTCTGTTTTGTGGGATACACTTGATTGTGGCCTCAAAATGAGGCTGGCATAAACGATCCATACTTTTCATTGCATGCTAAAAACTTTATTATTTCTGCAGGCCTTCCCAGAAGGATGAGCCTGTTCACTGACAGGAATTTACTGGCAGATCGTTGTTTGTTTTAAATGGAAATGAATTTAATTTATCTGTTTTACTGTATTGTGTTACTGTAATGCTTCTGACACTGAATTTTTTTATTAAAAAAATTCCTTTTAACTGTATTTATGGCTTGTTTCATATTGTAAGGCTCTTTGTGATTTTCTTCTTCTTCTTTTGCTTTGAAAAGTGAGCGCAAGTTCCTAAATAAATAAATAAATAAATAAATAATAAAGTTTGTCATTTTTAGTTGAAACTAATGTAGCAAGTTAGAGGGACGCGGGTGCCTAGGGCTTGCCGATCAGCAGGTCAGTGGTTCGAATCCCCTTGCTTCTGCCAACCTAGCAGTTCGAAAGCACGTCAAAGTGCAAGTAGATAAATAGCTACCGCTCCAGCGGGAAGGTAAACGGCGTTTCCGTGTGCTGCTCTGGTTTGCCAGAAGCGGCTTAGTCATGCTGGCCACATGACCCGGAAGCTGTACGCCGGCTCCCTCGGCCAATAAAGCGAGATGAGCGCCGCAACTCCAGAGTCGTCCATGACTGGACCAAATGGTCAGGGGTCCCTTTATCCTTTACCCAATGGTGCAAGTTAGTAGTCCGTGGTAGTCACAGCTATCTCTGTGGCAGACTGGGGGAGGTGGAGAGGTGAGTTGGTAGAGAGGTTGACATGATGCAAAAACTCTGGCAGGAGCACCGGATTGGCTCTGGCAGTTCGTTTCTACCACATTGACCTTGCTGCTGCATTGCCCTTCTCACTCCTGGTATGACACAACAACACCAATGATGGGAGGTTGGGTAAGATGCTCTGCCTTGCCAACCCCAGCAGTTAATAGCAACTAAGATCTTATCCAAACTTACCTTTCCTCCATTCTTTCCAGGCATGGCCTCTGATTCAAAGCTCCATGTCTGAGCCCCACCCCCTTCTGCTTTGTTTGCTCCAGAGCTTTCCCTGAGAAACCCTTCACTTTAAAGCTCAATCAGAGCAACACTCAATCCACAGAAAACCCAAATCGATGTTTGCTCTGATTCAGCTTTAAAGAGCAGGTTTTCATGGGGAAAGCTCAAGGGGCAGGAAAGCATGCTCAGACAGAGCGCGTTAAGATGCAGACCTCTGCCTGGAAAGAGCAGGGCAAAGTGTGAAGAAGCCCTAAGCTCTGTTATTTCAGTGGAATTTAAAGCACAGTTCACCTGAATAGGGACCAACCGAATAGGGACCAACACAATAGGGTTTTTTGCAATTGTAGCTGCAAAAAACAACAACACAGGGCATTAGTCGGGTTTAACATTAGTCAGTGGGAGATGTCTGCTTTGGCAGCTGATTTTGGGTGTCACATAAAGATAACAAATGGTCAGTTATTTAATTTATTGATTATTATTTTTGTTGTTGCATTTTTACTCCCAGGGACAGGTACTTGTGGGATTTTCTGTCTCAGGTGCCATAGAGCTGCTTGACAGGCCAACCTTTGGTACTTTGTACTATGACTTGGGGAGAAGAGGACCATTTCTTATTCTGACTTGGGCCAGCCTTGCTAGAAAACCTTCTACTGTTTCATTCTGTTTCCTCAACAATACCATTATATGAAAGCATCACCTGAGAACAGGAGATATAACTCTGCTTTGCCCAGTCATCTGTTGCTTGTGGGATTGCTTTTGTCTATATACTTTTTGAGGTGACTGAGAATTAATGAGACTGAAATCTGTCAGACAGAGAAGTAATTAGGTAGAATGTGCTCCTGGAGGTAGCAAGCATACTGTCAATCTCTCCTCTTCAAACCCCCCCCCCCCGCCCCTAAGCAAAAAGGCTAGAGACAGGCTAATAACAATGAGAGGAATTTCCCTGAAGATGTAGAGTGATGTTGTACTTGGTTGTCGTATTTATTTGTTTAAGTGAATGCTCCTGCAGCCAGTCTCATGCCGGGGTGGGTGAATGCCTTGATAGATGAAGTTTCATTCATAATAAAAGTAATTAAAACATTCAAAGCCTTGGCTAACAGGTGCAGAAGAAGGGTTTGATGGCTGAACACAAATGCTAAAGTAATCCTCCTAGTTTCTTGCAAAGCTGAATGTTGTGAGGAGATTTTTGTGGAATACACAGGTTAAAAAACAACACACCTTCAGTAAGCGGAATAGATCTACTCTGTTTAGTGTTTTCGTTTGTTAATACAGCAGCAGAACTTCTGTAAAAGGAAACAAAAGGAAACAACATGTCTTACAGCCAGTTAAAAATCTGAGGAATTACCGGTATCTTATTTTTCCATGTATAAGACTAGGTTTTCCCCCTGAAAAATAATGTCAAAAAATTGGGGGTGTCTTATACACGGATAGCCCATTTTCTTAAATCGGAATCCCTCAAAATAGGGGGTGTCATACATGGGGGCAACTTATAGATGAAAAAATATGGTAGTTTTATTTCATACAGTAATTATGGCCAGTGATTATAAAAGAGTGCAAAGTTTTAAGCAAAGTTGGAGACAAACTGGAGGGTGTATGTGGTCAAATGTATTGTATTGACATCAGAGGTGTGGCGTGGGGGGACCGGAGGGCCATGGCCCATGGCACACATTTTTTAGGGGGCACAACCAGGCACCCCCACAACCGGCATGGAGCCCTGGCAGCTGAGTGTGGTGGCAGGGGGGTCGGTTGAGTGGGCAGGTGGATGAAGGCATTTGGCAAGGAGCCTGTTGGAAGTAGGCTCTGTTCACCCTCTGCATGTGCCCCCTGGCATGTACCCTCGCCCAGTTCACCAGGGGGGCACAATGCTTGCCCCAGCCCAGGCACCAGCAACCCATGCTACACCGCTGGTTGACATGGAACATCTAAAGCAGTCCCTTTTCATGCTGGATGCAATGGATGGGCTTTTGGAATGACTCCTGTGGAAACATAGATGTAGAAAATGTTATGCTGGAAGGTTATCACAGTAGATTCTTCAGAAAAGAGCCCTGGATAGAGCAAGAGATTGTCCCAACAAGGAAAGCAGGGAATAGGCTCTGTCTGGCCCTGTTTCTCTTACTATTCTATCCTTCTTTGGCTGAAAAAACTCTTAAAATAACAAACTTTTTCAATGGGGCAGGGGAAGACAATAGTACAATATATTATACTGTTAAGTTACAGCAGAGTTTAAGTCTCCACACTGGTATGAAAAGATCCTTATGCCCAGTTCTGTGAACTTCCTTGCTCTTGCAGCAATGTAAAAGTTCACCTCATAATTGCTTGCTCTCTGCCCTATCCTCTTTTTACGTCTTTTTTCTTTTCTTTTTCAACCGAAATGCACGAGTGCGCTTACCACTGTGGCCTCAGAGACTGTGCAGTTGCTTCATGTGTGGGCTATCTCATCTGAACACACAAGATAGAAAAGATCGCCCTTCCATCTCTGTTATTCTTTGTGGATGATGCTGGTTTCCAGCTGCAGAATGGTAGCTTTAGTAGCATAACTTTAGTTGTCTAGCTCCCATATGTCTCTTCTAGTGAACTGACAAATCTAGGACTTAGGACCACCACTGTACCACTGATAGACCTCATGGGCAAGGCCTTTTAAGGTCTTGGGACTTTCATGGGCCTTGAGGGGTCTTGAGGGAGATAGGCAATCCATGAGAGAAGGAGGAACCTCAGTACTCGCAGGAGGAGTGCTCGCCTTTGGGCGAGACAGGGAGGTGAGTCACCGGGGGATCAGGACCGGCTGTTACCCCAACAGAGATAAAAGGCTGCTGGACCCTGCCCCAGGTCGCAGGAGCAACATCGCTGTTTGCCAGAACCTGCTTGTGATCCTGTGCCTGACCTTGCCTGGTTTCCTGCCTCGTGTCCTGCCTTGGCTCTGTCGGACTGACTCCTCACGGAACCCTTGGGTTCAGGACTGGACCTGGACTGCGTTACTCTGGTTACCCCTGGGCCCAGCACAAACTCTTTCAAACAGTCCATTCATCTTATTTTCTTGAACTTGACTTTCACTCACAACAGGTTTTTGTACCAGTCGCCATCTCATAGCCTAACCTACTTCACAGCGTTGTTGAGAGAATAAAATAAGGACAGGCAGAAACCATGAATACCTTGAGCTTCTTGGAGGAAAGTTGGAATAGAAATGTAATAAATTAATAACTCATTAGCACATTTCTTACCCTTTATACTCCAAAGTCAGCATGAACCATCCTCAAAGTTACTTTTCCAGAACTGCCAGGTTTCAACACTGGGCTCAAGACCCTGATTAATTGCCACACAGAACTGGAAGATTCTGCTCAGCTTGGATAGTGACGAGTAGCTCAAGCTATAAACATCTAAAAACAGCCCTAATAAGTGATCCTGACAGGAAAGTACCAGATACTGTTCAGCTCTGCTAGCCCTAGAGAAGTATTTAACTTTTGCAGCCTGATCCTATGCAGATTTACTCAGAAGTAAATCCCAATGGGCTGAATGGGCCTCTAGTAAGCATGCATAGGATATTAGCCTTTGTTGCGTTTAGGGCTGAGCATAGATGATAATTTTTAAAAATGGAAGAATGCTCACATTAGGCAAGCAAATAGTCTCACATAGCATCCATCTATAGTAAACTCAAATGCTACCTGGAACCTGGGAATTGCAGAAGCATTCGTGTTTATTTTTCAGATGCTCATTAAATAAAGTGAGCCATAGATTATGACAAATCTTGTGTTGCCCTTCAGAGATACATCATCTACTGCTTCAGGCCAAGAAATGAGTAGTTTCCATAATTAGTAAGGGAAATTGAATAATTGGGCTATGGTTTATGAGGGTTCTTACACTAAGAAGAGAAGTTCCCAGTCAAGTGGGTTAACTTGATTTATTTCTTAGCACACAATTAACTGCTTCCATTTAGCATAAATTCTACACTTGCATATTTATTTTGTACTTTTTTCCTTGCCAGCAAAACCACAGGATGAGCATTTTCTGCTCACATTTTCTCAATGAAGATGTGCCCACACAGTACTTAACATGATTTCTGGCAGGCGTTGTGCTGTAATGTGGTTTTCCCATAGACAGTAACAGAAAAATAAGTAGCTTTTCTCCAATAACTTAGGCTGTATTTTAGTGAAAGCTCCGCCTATTCAAAAGAGAGCAATTCAATTCATTTCCTCATAAACAGTCAGCAGTGCTTAGGCTGACGAAATGTTGCAGTTTGAATGAAGCTGCTTCAGTCCTGAACTTACTCATGATACAGCCAGGATAGTCAATATAGGGTGCTTCAAAAGTTGTTGGACTAACAACTCCCCTCAGCGTCAGTTAGCATGGCCAATGGTCAGGTTGATGGAAGTTACAGTCCAACAACAATTGGCTAACCTTGCTATAACACAAACCCCATTAAGCTCAGCAGGACCAATTTCCAAGAAAATATATTTAGAATGTCTTTTCAAAGAGCAGCGATCTAATGGTCTCCCAATGCTTTTTATTCTTGGTGTGGGAGACACAGCTTTCCCCATCATCTCTTACAAGTGGCTCCTAAAAGACATAGCTCAGAGCCAGTCCTACTGTTGGACAGAGTGAAGTAGCCTCGGTGGCTGATGCTTGGGGCAACGGGTGGCAGCAAGGGGTTGGAGAATAGAGCTCTGTGTACCACATGATCTGCATGCACCCCCTCAGCTAGCCTTCTCAGATTCAGCGGAGGATGTGACCTCATCACCAGCAATGTTGAAGTAAGCTCTAACTGCCTCTCCAGTCACCTTCTATACATGGAATCAGGGAGGGGAGCCATCTTGTTTTTTGCCTCAGGCAGCAAAATGTCTTCAGCAAGTCCTGCTGCAGCTTTCGAGTCTGAAGCCAGTATGACCAAGACTGTGTTGCTCTCAGTCTGATTGAGAAATTACCCAGATCAGCTGTGGCCATCAGAGGTGCATAGGTTAATGTTCTGCGGAATGCCCCAATACTATACATACACTCTGGTCTCTATGCACTTAGTCGGTACTCTCGATCAGCTGAAAGTGGGATATGTGACATTAATCAAATGTCTTGATACTTCCTTTCTCTCCCCCTTTAATAGAAATTAATCAAGGGACTTTGTGATTGCACACTAATCCAGCATGCTATTATGTGAAAACGCACAAAGAGAAAACTCTCATTAGGAAAAAGAAAATCTCATAAGAATAAAGACAGAGTGTGTTTTCAGTTGAACTTGAAATGTGTAAATGTCTCATCTACCCTTATGTTAATCCTCTTGTGTACGGAAAGTTACTGGCATTTAAAAAAGAAAAGAAAAATACAGTGTCTCAGTTGCTCAGAAACTATACTTTTATGATTTTGCAGCTAAAAATTGTAACTGAAAGTAACTTGCCAATTGTCACTTATTATTAGAAATAGCTGACATCTTAGTAACATATTTATGTTGCAAAAATTGGGAATTTATTATCATGCACACAAAAAGTAGGCAGCCTGTAAATTCAAAATCAGATAGAAGGCTACCATCTAGCAGTAAAATGGGATCAATCTTTTACTTAAAAATGGATAGGATTATCTTGGTATCTATTTTCAATGGGAGAAGAAAATTCTGCAATATCATAAATAGACTGCCCTAAGTATGAGTTGTGGGAATATATTTGTAAAGGCGCCCCATGCATCATTTTCTAAAGGCAACAAGAAAACCTGGGATTGTAGACATCATGCAATCTTCTTTTATTTTATGACGGGGGGTACCAATCCAAATCCCATTGAAGTAAACGCTAAATCACCCATTGATTTTCATGTCTGTGCACTAGTTAAGTATAAATAAGACATAGGCCGTGTGCTTGGCGCCTTATTCATAATCTTTCCATATGTAGACTACTAGGCATGTAATATTCCTGAAACAACAATCTAGCTTTTACAAATAGATGCTTTCCGGTAACTATTTTGTTAGAAAACAAATCAATATTCTTTCAGTATTCGCTATTCCCCCCATAGCTTAACTGAAGTGTTGTTCAATAGACACACACACACGGAGAGAAGGCAAGGAATGAAGCAGGAAGGAAGAGGGGAAATTATGCCGCCTAGCTACAAGCTGCAGAGGGAAATTAATATTCAAAAGGTTAAGGTGTCTGTGAAATGTATGTAATGAGTAACACTCATAGTTTGTTACTATAGGTTCATTGCCTCTAATGTTGAGGACGGCACATGGATAATTTACGATTCCCATTGTCCCCTCTGCAGGGATTAATTCTGAATTATTTATGTACCTATATACGCACAGAACTGAAACATTTTAGTTAAAGTCAGCCACTCACTCATAGTCTTGAAATTATGCAGCCCTTGTTGCTAAAAATGATGTTAGCCTCTTGTGATTTAAGTCATAACATTTTATTTTCAGTCCCACTGAGAGGGAAAGCATACAGAGGGTGGGAAAGATATATTTTCCTCAAGAAATCTCTGAATGCATTTTTTAAAGATGTAAAGAGATAATGGTAATTTTGTTGAGTCAAATTATCATTGTACCATGCATGTAAATAAAACTTTTTTTCCCGTGATTTCACTGCCTGCCTGGTTTCCCCCCCTTCCAGATAGCTATCTTTAAATAAAATACTATGTAGTTCAGCAAAAGCAGTCCCATCTATTTATACTTAATTTTAATAAAGGCAATTTCATTCAGTGGTTAATTCTCACCAAATTGGTATATTTTTGTACCGGTGAAACCCTAGCATGTTTTCTTTCCCCTTTCTAGCACTGATATTTCATTGCTGGTCTTAATTGTGGTCCCTTTGGCTAAATCAACAATCTTTAATCCTGGGAAAAATACAGGATTAAGCATTTCTTAGTAAAATATTAGATTAGAGAGAGTCAGTTAGAACTGATCTGAGGATAGTTATAAAGGTCTGCCTTGATCACATACATTTCACCCAGCAGAAGAGATGTGATTTAGCATATCGAGCACGTTTTAACAATTCTTTCTCTTTTTCTCAGCAAAATTTTTCTTCATGACTGCAACTGCAAGCAGGTTGAGACCCAGCCTAATTCCTGTAATGAGGCAAAAAATACCCACAGTGAGAATGAGGCTAATTAACACAAGGGAGAAAAGAACTAAAGCCTTCACTAGACCGACCCCAACCCTTTGGGGTTTTCAGACAAACTGGCCTGTTCTCCTTTCAAGAATTATACCCCTAATAATTATGATGTACTGCAAGCAGACAGCTCCGTACACGATTGGGGTATTTAGTATACAACAGATAAAGATTTAGAAGTGTCTGAAGTGTAAGAGAGGGAGAAAAAAATGTATAAAAGATCAATCCTCCCTTTCCCCCCCTCCCTCCTTCTCTGTACAACTCAACAATTGCTAATAAATTAGAAGGAGGGGCATATTGATGTACTGCCTTGACTGTAACACAAAGAAGTGTAGTTAGCAAAAAGCTGCGGTGGGGAATGAACAGTATTTTAACTCGGCAGTTTAACCTCGGAGTCTGTCAGCTGTGACCTTTTACCAACCCCAATGAGAGCCTGATTTCTCACTTTGGCTACTCACTGCTGGATGAGTGAATGTAGAATTTGACAGCGAGAGGTTTTACATGAAAAGGGAAGGTACTTAAAAAGCATGTTTTGTGATGATAGGCTACATTTATTCACTGTTCATTACTCTCGGTGCCGCAGCCAGCCTTTGTGGATTGATTTGGGTGGGAGCAGCTTGTCTCCGGTGGAAGTGAAGAGGCATTATTGACCTGCTTGGGAGCCGCGGTGACCTCGGGATGACCCCCTTTCACCTGAAATTGACCTTGAAAGCAGCGCCCCCCCCCTTTGAATAAATAAATAAATAATGCCCCCAGAAGCATGCGGATTATTAGAAGTGACGTATTGCACTTTTTTGCCTTCTTCTCCTCTCTCTCCCCGCCCCCCCACTTTTATAGAGGTCCACAAGCAGAGGGGTGACGGTGGGGGGGGGGGGAGAGAATTGCTTTCTAAATATCCTGACCCTGGAGCTGCGTGGCTCGGTATTGGTGCAGATTTATGGGCAGAGGGCAACTAGACGTTCTACTTGCTTGATGGCAAATTTTGCCATTCATCATTATTGATTAGAGCCCGCACTGTATGACAGAGCCCAAACCTTACGATGACAATTGCTATTTCAGTTGTTATGGGCCATAATGGGCCATAGGGATGATTTAAAAGAGCACAATAGCTATCTGTAATTACACATGAATAATCCATGAATTCTCGACGACTGTGCTCATAATCAGACCCTAACAACCAAGGCCAAGATATTTGTACTTGTTTTCGCCTTCCATAGCTGAACATGAAGAGATCTTTGGGTAACACACAAACCACCGCAGTGGACAAGGGGCACTTCTAGTTCTTTCCCTCCTGATTCTGTACACCCTCATTCTGGTTTGAATGAATCGGTTAATACGGAGATTAAGGGGAAATTGTGTTATCTGCCTCTATCTCCAAATAAACTTGACTTTTGGTGGGTAAAATGGTGACCGCACTTTGGTTAGCTGCTGTCATTTAAGCCGCAGAGTTTGTCCACAATTAATTTTTGTATGTGCTGTTTATCAGGCTGGGAGACATTAGCCGCTCTGAAAAAGTTCCCCTCTCAGACCTGATCGGAAGTATGGCAAAAGTCCCTTCTAAAAGAGACCCTGCTGTAATTTGTTTCATGGCTTAATCAATACCCGGTGTTATCCGAGTCGTCACCCGACAGAACTGTCTCCCCATATATGAAGAATCAATACATGCTGTCCCCAGTATCCCACAGCCTGAAGCAATCATATCTTGCTTGGGTGGGGAGCAGCAGCCGCCATCTTGGAAGCCCGTGACTTTGGTGGACCACATTTTCCTCCGCCATCCATGCCTTTGTGCCTCCTTTTTCATTTGTTGCTAATGTTAGCTGGCAAGGCAGACAACAGGAGGAAAAAATCATACACAGTTGTGCTATAGCATCCTCACAGGAGGAACCTACTAATCTGATTTTTTGCCCAGCTTGTGACCTGCTTACACCTGTGATTGTTCCGGAGCACCACAGTGCCCCAACTTAAGTGAAGCATGTTATCTGTTACAATTCATCTATCTCCTATGTCTTTACATTGATGAATAACTACAAGGGTCCTCAGCAGGTTTCAGGACCTGCAAATTACAATCATCCTAATTTAGAATTATATTGTGTGGTGGGGGGGGGGTTTCCCCTCCTTTTGGTTCTTTGCAGTAACAGAGGTTGGGGGTGGGACTGTCATGCTTTTCTCCTCTTCATATATTGTTAGTATAGTACTGGGAGTTTAAACATTCTGCTACGTGGGCCCTAAATCTTTAAAAAGTATCTATTGTTGAATGAAGGTTGTGCAATCTTATTCCGACTGAGCTGGGCAAATGATTTTCCCCCCCAAATATTATTTCTTCCTCTCTGCTGACATTTATCTGTATGTCAAGTAAACACAAAGCGAGAATGTGCTTTCTTTAGCAGCTAAGTCTTTACAGAAGAGGGGGGAAAGGACTTGTAATTGGTATGACATTAGAAACCTATGTAGTCGCTCAGTCAGCTCCCATCTCATCTTTGTTTCTACCTCTCTATAAAGGAAAAGGCAGTATTGCCAGGAGGAAGAATATAAAAAAGGACTCATCGTTAAAAGGTACATTAGCACACAAAGAGAGAGAGAAAGGAAGAGCAGCTTTATCAGGGATATGAGGGGGAAATATGTTTGCATAGTAAATGATCAGTTACTTTTGAGGTACATTAAAAAGGTTTACAGTGCAGTCAGACTACTCAGAAGTAAATCCCATTGAGTACAGTAGGACTTACTCCCAGGTAAGTGTGTATAGGGTTGCAGCTTTAATCTTAGTGATCATGAGTTAAACTGGATGTTTTAATCAGTTAGTGAGTGCCAGAAATAATTATGCCAGAGTGCTTCGTCGGCAGAATGTGTGTATAAAGCATATAAATCCTTCGGTTCCCCAGGGATATCACCAAATAACACACAACAAAAAGACAAAAGCAATATCAAACTCATATAAATTAAAATTGCAAATGATGTGAAAAATACAATAAATAACATGACCCTATCGCTCTGGGTATGCTATACAGGGAAGAGTGTCCAACACAAATACATTCATTAATCTCCTGTATCCCTTTCCTCAACTTTTTCAGGAAACTTTTCTTATATTTACTTTCTACAGTTCAATCGGAGGTCATCTCATACATTTAGAAAGTGGGGCTGGTTACCAAGTAAAAGAGAAAGTCTTATGTGCCTGGGTATGTTTTGCTGTTTGTGTTTTTTTAAATATATATATATAAATAATGCAGCCAGCAATGTATTCCTTCATAAACAAACACATTTGCAGGATTTAATGCCCACTCTGAAATAAACGAAAGTAATCAAAAGCATCACTAATTTCAGTCTTCCCTCTCTTTCTGCACAAATAGTTACAGAGTTTCATTTGTACGGAAACTTGGTTCGTTCAGCGACAAATTCTGGATTGTATTTGCATATATTTTTTGGTAATTACAGGTGATGGGATGCAAATTAGAATTGGATGGCTGTGTAGGTGAAATGATCTCTAATCCTTGCAGCTTTTGCAAAATGGGTTTGGAGCTGAATTATTTGTATAATCCTTTTACTCGGAAAATGGAAGTGGAACATGCCCCTCTTACCACTCTGTTTGGGAGTGCTTAACAGACAGCGCCCGTGCTAACAATCATTTTCTTGGAACTAAAAAGTTTTTTCCCTTTTTTATTATTATTTCTGCAATATTTCCTTCTTTTGGTTCACTGGAATAGCTTTCTCACCACTCCACGCAAACTGAATTAATCTTACATCTGGTGGTAATTTCACTGAATTTATTTATTGTTACATTTTTATCCCATCCTTCCACACCAAGATGCTTAGAGCCACGAAGCATGTTTGTCTGCAGCTTTGTCACAACAACCTTGTGAGGTATATTAGGCTGACCGATTAGAGACTGGCCCAAAGGAGGCCTTCGTGGTCAGTTCTGGCACCTCCTTTTTTCGAAAAATAGCCCTGCTCTCCACTTGCACTTTTAGGAAACTGACGTACAGAGGCAGTGGAGGTAGAGCATAGTCGTCACAGCTAGTAGTCACAGACAGCCTTATCCCCATGAATCTAATCCCTTTTTGAAGCCATCCAAGTTGATGGTCAATCATTACAACTTGTGGCAAACAATTCCTTACTTAACTGTGCACTGTGTGAATAAGTACTTTCTTTTGTCTCTGTCCTAAATCTTCCAATACAGTGATACCTCAGGCTAAGTACTTAATTCGTTCCGGAGGTCTGTTCTTAACCTGAAACTGTTCTTAACCTGAAGCACCACTTTAGCTAACGGGGCCTCCTGCTGCCGCTGCACCGCCACTGCACGATTTCTGTTCTCATCCTGAAGCAAAGTTCTTAACCCAAGGTACTATTTCTGGGTTAGCAGAGTCTGTAATCTGAAACGTATGTAACCGGAGGTGTATGTAACCTGAGGTACCACAGTATTCGGCTTCATTGGATGACACTGGGTTAGAAACTGGGTATTATGAGAGTGGGAGAAAAACATTTCTGTTTCCATTTCCCACACCGTACATAATATTCTACACCTCTGTCATGTCCGCACTTACACCCCCCTCCACCAAAACTAAAACACCTAAAAAGTTATATAATTCCTGTATTTTAACTATTAATTTATTAAATTTGTATACCACCCTTCATCTGAAGATCACAGAAGGGCTCCCCTTACAAAAAAAAAAAAAGACTCCTTGGCTATTTTTGTTGCACTTTGTCTGCAACATTTCTGGTTCTACAATACTGTTTTTGAGGGGAGGTGACCAGAGCTGGACACAGTATTCCATGTGACTGAACCATAGGGCATTTTAAAGCATTATGGTCTTGTGGATCGAGGGCCCGACCCCGCTATGTGAAATAAATACACAAGGACACGTGATATAAGGTTAATGGGCAAGAAAAGGCCACAACTTTATTGATTACAGCAGTGAAAAGGTATTGGCTTAGGCATTGGATGACTATAGGTGGTGGGTTTATTCAACAGTAGGTGGAGCCTGTTGATGCTCATCCAACTATAGGCTCACCCCCTGATGTCACCGAGGGTCGTGCCATGGCCTCCCGCCAAGCAGGCATCGGACGGAATACACGACCGCCAGATTCCTTTAACGGAATAACCCACGGTAGATAGCATAGGCAATGGCCACACCTAGCCCTTGACACAGCACAACACATGAATCCAATGCCTAACCTACCCACCAATACCACAAAAGTTGTGACGATTGCTATGAGGTAGGCGAAAAAACCAAAAGGCCTAATGCCAAATGGAAAAATTCCTACCAGGCCCCCCAGCCAACCAGGGCGACCAACCTAAGGTCCATAGCAAGGCCAAAAACCTATACCCTGAGCTAAATGGGAGTGGAGGGTGGGTGACTCGCTGAGGGACGACGATGAATGAGGAGGAGGCGGAGCTGGCACCACAGCATTAAGCTGCTACACACGCCCCCCGGAGGCACCTGGTTGGCCACCTCCGGTGGGCGTGGGCGCCAGCCAGGTAGGAGGGGAGGGGGCTAATGCCCCCTACCAGGGGCGGAGCTCGGTCTCCCGCCCACAACCACTCCCCTCTCTTCCAGGGAGGAGAGTCTTTGTCAGTTTTATTTTTCATTCTTTCCCTTGTGACCTCCAACTTGGTGCTCAGCGTTTTCTCAGCAGCCACACATTGGGTCAACATTTCCATCCAGCTATGCACTGTATCCCAAGACAGCCCCCCTTTTTCCAAAAAAAGAGAGCCACTGCTAAAACTAGAAGTAGGCGAATATGTTGATTTCAGTTTCTTATATTTCCAATGTCAAATTCATTTCTCATCATTTCCACATTAGTTTGCAGTGTGTGTGTGTGTGTGTGTGTGTGTGTGTGTGTGTGTGTGTGTTCTCATGAAAATCCATCAGCGTTTTCGTATGAATTTCTCCTAACATACATTCTTGGTTGAAATTTTGCTTACCATACACATTTTTTCAAAGCAATTTGCCCTCACTGAATGCATTTCTCTATGTTATTTTCACTAATGTATGAATTCATATTCACACATTATGCTATGGATTTTTGTGCAAGTTACTTGGCTTGAGAACTTCCTTACAAAACTGCAGACTTTGCATCCTTGTGTAATCTTACACAGCATTGGAATTGAAAGTATAACTTAGTATGCTGTAGAAGCATGGAAACTATCACACCCTATTTTATCATGATGCTCAGAGAGGGTATTCAGACTGCTGGTGCACCAGTGGCTGACAGGGATTGGTTGGACACACAGGAACGGGGAGGAGCCTGCTGGAGAGCCCTCAAGGGAAGGAGGCTTAGAGCCCAGGGCGAATACCTGCCCACACTTTGGTTTCATTTCACACAAGTCTCCCATGTTATATTTGAATAAACATAACCAATCCCTGTCTGCAGTCTTCATTCCGAGTGTGTGACAAGCTTAAATGCTTGTGTGGCAAGTTTCTAACAATAGCAGAACAGGTTTAGATATTAATGTGGTCAGAGGACTTGTGTATGAAAGTTAAGCAAGAAATTGGCTCCCTCTGTCTAGCCCTTTTTCATAATTATCAGAATCTGTTCTGTCTTCCTTTCCTCCCAACTCAAAGTTAAAATGAATGATGTACTTCCTTTAGAATAATATTTTTAAAATCATAATATTACGGACAAAATGGACAAACAATTTTACTTATTATTATTGTTACCCATCATCACTTGCAAAACTAATTTATGACAGCTGTACCTCTACCTTACTACACCTGAACTAAATTAAACTGTTTACACTTATCTATCCTTAACTATCTTTATATATCTATACACATCTATACAGTACTACATCTATCATCCTATACCTATAATTTATTCTTTTCTATCCAATACTATATGCTGTGATTTACTACCATAGTACTAGCACATTCTATAGTTATCTAGCTGTTACATGATAACACCAAATGAGAAATATTGTTGAACAGACAATAAAAACTGTTAACAAACTGTCAGAGACTCCTCGGGTTCAAGTGCAGAGATGCTTTGTTACATGGGGCTCAATTCTGGTGGTCAAAGGAGTGTAGAAACAAGAAACATTCTCCAACATGAAAATCAAATAAAGACATTTCAAGCAAACAGAAAGTCACAGTACACCGCTATGAGATTACATTCTGATGTTCCAGAAGTGCCCATACACAAGATTCCTGCTTAAAGTGGTTCAATTCAGTTCATTTGCTCTCACACAGCAGAACTTTTAATGGCAAAAATTATGCTGAGGTGGTATTTATTTATGTAGTTATTTACTTTTTTTGTACTGAGAGGCTGCACCATAAAGGTGTCATAGTTGAGAAGTGTAATCTACCCCTCGCGCCAGTCAGCTCAACACAGCTTAGTAGAACTCATGTCAGTTTGTCTTCCTCCTGAGAGAAGGAATCAGGAAAGAAATGGTGTTTAGGCTTCCTGAACAGAAAGGCAACTGATGACTTGCCAAAGAATCACATGGTAGGGAAAGAGAGCCAACAGCACCTTCTTTTTCTTGAAATTCCCCTTCCTTTTCCAACTTCTGTCTTTCACAACAGTAGCCAGTATCAGCAGGGAACAATATGTGTTCTGAAACTGAATACAGGGAGAATGGAGCACAGCAATGTGCTTTAAATGGAAATACATCAATAATATGAGCCAGAACAGAACTTTTGAATATAACCCTTGTTTTCTGCAAGGTTTTTCAGAAACTTGGAAAGAATTGGCTGATTATAGAGTGAGATGAGGCTCCGGGAAGTGCAAAGGATCTTTATGATATAGCACATTTTACTTAATTCAGTTTTGAGGTGGTAGGCACTTTGGTCTACCTAGCTCCACCATAACCCGAAACCTCTCCATTGACACTAAGCTGGACAAGCATATTGGCAAGGCAGCTACAGCAATGGCTTGCCTATCCAAAATGTGTGGGAGAATGTGATGCTAATGACCAATACCAAGAGGAAGGTCTATCAAGCTTACGTGTTGAGCACATTGCTTTATGGAAGTGAACAGTGGGCAGGAGTGACTCCTCAACAACTTCCATATACAGTGTATCATGAAGATTTTGGGCATCACATGGCAGGACAGAGTCTCAGACAAAGACGTGCTCTCCCAAGCCACATTCCCAGCATGTTCAAACTTCTGTCTCAGCAACGTCTATGCTGGTTTGGTCATGTCCACAGAATGAAAGATGGAAGGATCCCCATAGATGTGCTCTATCGGGAGCTGGCTTCAGGCACTAGGCCTATGGGCAGACCAACTCTGTGTTACAAAGATGTCTGCAGATGTGACATGAAGGCTGACAACATTAACCCCGCCGTGTGGGAATCCCTTGTCAGGCCACCCCACTGCCTAGAGGCAGACAGTCAGGTAATGTATCCACAGCAGTGACCAGAGCAAGAATGACTGCTGGGAGGGTCACAGACAGAAGAAATGCCATGGTGCTCTTGTAGCAAAACCAGATGCCTTCATCTGTCTCACCTGCAATAAAACATGGCTCTCCTGCATCCATCTCTACAGTCACAGCAGATGCTGTAACTCTCCAACAGTTTGAATTTACGCCCAAAGAGGCACTCTTCCATTGTCTCTCGAGATGGATGGATACCAACAACTTGGACCAGCAATAGACACTGAAGTCTGACCTTCAGTGACAGACCAAGAAAACTATTTTAAATATTATCATTGGAAGCTACAAACCCGGTGTCCTTTGTTTTGTCTGGCAACTGTGTTTTTCTCATCAATGTGCTTGGTATTCTAGCTGGTGCTCCAACACAGTCTACTCCATGTGGCCAAATTGGGAACACATATTCAATGTCAGAAAAATTATCAGGGGCACTCTGAGGTGATCAACATTTCGATCCCAAGTAGAGCTCAGAACAATCATAGTGTTCTCTCAAATTATGTAGTCCACATATACTACAGGACACAATGATGGACTTAAGGGCTGCTTCAGACATCCTTTTTGTTGCATATTTATGATTATTTGTGCTTATGATGCTATTTGGGTGGTCACACATGATTCAACTTGCAATACTGTTCATGTCTGCACAAGCTTTGGGGTGGTAATTTCAATCAGTGCATACCCTGTGACTTCTTGCAACTTCTTATACAACAAATGTACCATTTTATATTCCTTCTGCTTTTGTTTTGCTATAGTCCCACTGGACAGTAATAACATGGTAGCATTGGGGAAGTGCCACCGACAAGCTAGAGCAGAATCAGTATACCACGAATGCACAATTATTGTGTCACAAACATTTTGCAGAATCTCAATAAAACATCAATCTGGAGGGATCCTTAATTTTTATACTGGCATAGACCTGGGTGCTCTAGTGATGGGGAGGGGATGGGGGACTTTAGGTATGCCTTTCAACTTTCTGCACCAATGCTTTGCTTGGCACAGCACTGAGATTACACTTGAAGTCTTGATCAATGATCTTTGTCTACAGATCAATTGGGTAATTGCACCCTATTGATCTTCTTTGATTTTTTTCTTTCTTTCAGCCTTCAGTATCATTGATTATGAGCCATTGGTAACATGAGTGTGGTGTGACATTAATTCACAGGCGTTCCCATAGGGTAGTGAGGGATGGTTTCTCATCAACTCTGAAGGACCTCCTGCACTGGCTTCTTGAGAGGTCTGTCTTGTCCACACTTTATCCTCCCATTCAGTCTGCCTGAGTTCCCACCCAGGTATTAATAACCTTAACAGAGGCCCTTCCCATGTGTCCTACCTTCTGGCAATTAGGTGGCTGGCAATTGCTAAGAGGGTCTTTCTAAATTGTGTTGTTCTCCTTATGGAATGCTCTCCTCAGGAAGGCTTGCTTGGTAGCTTCTCATGCCTTTTGGTGACAGGCATAGATTTTTTTTGTAATGTGATATGGTCTTGAGAAACACAAGGCAACCATTTTGCTGAAGCTCAGCAGCTCTGACTCTGATCAGTACCTGTATGGGTGACTGCCTGGGAACCACATGTATGCTACATTGGATTTCATGAAAGAAAGGAAGGTGATAAATAAATATCAAATGTTGCTTCCCCAGGCTTTTTTAAATACCATCAGAATTATGTCTTAGAATGCTCTTTTGGGTGCTCCTATGTTTTATTCTCCCCCGCTCCAATTTTATTATTGTTCTGTTTCACTTTATTTTTAAATTTTTGTTCACCTCAAGAATATTGGTTACAATTTTTATAAACAAACATACATGTGACCTTGTGCTCTCAATGCTATAGATTTTTACCCTGCTTGTAGTCCAAAAAAGACTTTCAAAATAGCAATCACAAAAATAATACAAACAAGAAAATATCATAAAATAGACGCTGTCAAATCTTAAAGTGATTTATGTCACTCACAGTTTGACTCTAAACAATGAGATAACAACAAACAGAGCCCATGTTATTCATTTCTTTAATAACTTAGGCAGAGTGATGAGTAATCTATTTTAATGCATCACCTGATTATTCAAGTCTCTTCTAATATCTTAGATTTGCCAATCCTGTATGCAAAATCCCATGTCAGTTACTTGCAGCCAAAGTAATATCTGTTTCCAAGGAGACGGGACTCTTTCCTTTCTCTGGGAACTTCTCTAAGGAATGAGATTCTAAAAGAAGGTATGAGGCAGTACTTTTCCTGTATTATATGAATCATAACATGTAAATACAACTCTGGGATCCCTACAGGATTTGGATGGAACGAGCCAGAGTTGTACAGTTTATTTATTTCCAACTATGGTGTGGGTTATTATGAGTAAAAACATACCAAATTAAAGGAGAATATGCATAGCGTATATATTATAAACTAGCAGTGAACTCATTCTCCAAGAGTGGATAATTATGCAGCCAAAACAGAATGATCCACTCACAAGAGGAAGCCATCAGCAGGCTTGGGGGGAATCTCAAGGTTTGCAGAATTAGAAAAACCCTTTAGGAAAAAATGGATTGGGGGACCTCAAAACAGACCAGTAAAAACAGTGATCATGGAATGCCGAGGGCTGGGGAATGGAACTAAGTGGATGGTAATGTGAGTAAGACACTTCGTTGAAGATCTTTTTACTTGTTCGTAGGTTTTGTTGTGAAATTATATTTGCACATTACATTGACATGCAGAAACAGGATGTTGATGTCCCCACTGCTTCCTGTTCCCCCACAGTGTTATATCTCAAATGCATCCTGCAGCCGTCAGAGACCACCTTCTCGCCTGTTTTCCACTGTGAACTCTAAGGTCAATTAAGAGCCATCTGTATGGCACATCTGTACTGTGTGGGCATGCAGATAGGTTTTCTCTCCATGACTGATCCACAGCTGTGCAACGCCCTTTCCTTGAGAGGTGCCAAGTCAGAGCATGATCATTTCCAGAAGACATTTTTATCTAGCCTGGCTTTTAATATGTGGGTTAAGTCTCTATGAGATCGCTTTAAGTCTGATATTCTATTCTAGCATTTCAGTGGTTATTTTGTTTACAGGGCTTGTTGAATTTTTAGTGTAGGGTTGCTATACATCCCCGTGCATCCCTTAGGATAGGCCAGGCTATAAAAAAATCTGAGTAACATATTTGCTTTTAATGCTTTTCCAGTAAAATGTTCAAATTGGTGTACTTTAAAAAAAAATCGCATCCAGAATGAATAAAACTTCATTAAAAGAAAATCAAATTCAGATAAATCACACAGAGCAGCAAAACATATAAAAAGAGCAAACAAGATAGCAGAAAAGAACTTTCAAATGGAGTGATTTCTACAGCTTCCATGCCACCACTGAAAAGTCCCTGGCCTCTATCACCTCGGAAGTGCAAGTTGTAATTTTATTGTGTATTTTATTTCCCATATTTACAACAACTCTCCACCAGATAGCCCCAGGGTGGGGTACATATAAAAACAAAAAAGTAAATTGACAATAACTTGGGTTGGCCTCTGGAATTTTGGCTAATGAGTCACTCTTGCATTTAGTAGCATTCAGAGTTTTATTTGATTTTATTTATTAAACTTACATCCTGCCCTTCCAAAGGAGTCCAACACAGCAAACAACTACTGATAAACCCATAAAAACATATTTAAAACATCTTAAAACCAATTCCAATACAGATGCTTGATACTGGCTTTTATATGTTGACGTTTTAAGACTTTATTATGAGGCCCTTCTTTGCTTGCCTCCTCCAAGAGAGGACTGGAGAGTGGCAGCACAAGAAAGGGCCTTTTCTGCAGTGATTCCCGATCTGTGGAATGTTCTCTCCAGAGAGGTTCATTTGAAGCCTTCATTGTGCATCTTTAGGTGCTAGGCAAAAACGTTCCTCTTGAACCAGACCTTTGGATGATTGGCATCCAATGCCCTTTTAAATGTGTTGTGGAAGAGAGGATTATTGGTTTGTTCTTGTTCTTGTTTTTATTATGTATTTTGTGGTGTGTATATTGTAATTTTATGTTGTGAGCCATGCTAAGATCTACAAAAGAAGGGTCGTATACGACGACGACGACGACGACGAAGAAGAAGAAGAAGAAGAAGAAGAAGAAGAAGAAATAAGAATAAGTTTTATTATTTTTTGGTAACCTAAGGGATCTGTATGGGACGCGGGTGGTGCTGTGGTGTAAACCACTGAGCCTAGGGCTTCCCAATCAGAAGGTTAGTGGTTCGAATCCCCGCAACGGGGTGAGCTCCCATTGCTCGGTCCCAGCTCCTGCCAACCTAGCAGTTCAAAAGCACGTCAAAGTGCAAGTAGATAAATAGGTACCGCTCCAGCGGGAAGTTAAACGGCGTTTCCGTGTGCTGCTCTGGTTCACCAGAAGTGGTTTAGTCATGCTGGCCACATGACCTGGAAGCTGTACGCCGGCTCCCTCAGCAAGTAAAACGAGATGATCGCCGCAACCCCAGAGTCATCCGCGACTGGACCTAAGGGTCAGGGGTCCCTTTACAAGGGATCTGTGGTAGAACTGTGATGCCCATTTTGTTGCCGTTTTATTTACTTATCTAACAACATTGTAAGAAAACTTTTAAAATATAAAATTAGACATTAAAACATTATCAGTAAAAACTGTTAAAAATAGGTCTTTTTAAAAATATGCAAAAGACGATTAAAATCAACAGTAGCTAAAAAGAAATAAAACACATGTAACTTCTGCATGTCTGGATAGGCTTGACTAAACACAAACAAAAAATGTTTTAAGCAGGTTCCCTAATTAGTGCATAGGCAGAGAGTTCCGATGAGTAGGTACTACCACACTAAAAGACTGGTTCATTCCTTACAAGTGCTGGATGATAAAATAAAAGAAATACGCCAAATAGCATATTTATAGTGGATTCATCATCTTCTGCACGCTGGAGTTTATCATCTGCTATTTCCCTCCACAAAAGCGTCACATGAGCATACAAAAGAGTTTATTTTTTTCGGATGGTGGGGAGGAATAACAAGCCTGGGTGTTGTGTCTAGGAATCAAAAGTGAGCACAACAATCTAATCACCACTTGTTTTTTTTAAGTATTAAATATATAGTTTTTCCTCTGTCTCAGCAGGATGCTACAAAAGTATATTATTTTTTTTCCAGTTGATTTCCTCCTTTTGAAGTCGTTCTTTGATTGTTTGACAGCTTTATCAGAGCTGTCATAGAAATAGCAGACATTGATGTGTAATATATTGGACAGTGGGTGTGTGTTTTGGGAACGATGAATTAAGATCTAAATTTTATGTTAAAAGACTCTAATGGGCAATTTTATGCAACTGCACTCCTTAGTATTATGGGTAATATGACAGTGACAGTCAAGTTGGTAACGGGTAGTAGAAGGCGCATTAAAATACCAATAGATGGCAGCTAGAGCCTTTAATAGTTTGTTTACTGGAACTAAATAGAGGGAGTCAACTTGTGATGCTTACATGGTAGCTAATCAGCATGATACTATAAAGATGGTAATGAAACCACAAACATGAGCAAATGTGTTAAATACAGCTTTGGAAATATTAACCTGTGTACAATGGTTCATCCATGCACCATTTTGAAAAATATTCTGTATTTCATTTTTTTTTCATTTTTTACACATTGTCTATTCTCATTATGACCCATTATGTAATTACTGCCTCCCCATGACCACCTCCCATCAGTAATTATTAAAAATGTCTGCCAAAAGTCCAGAACACTTGAATGATTTCTTTACTAGTACAACATGTAATCAGGGTCACCAGCACTGCCCTGCAAAGTACCGTATTTTTCCATGTATAACACGACCCCATGTATAAGATGACCCCTTTTTTTGGGAGCCCTCAACAGTTGTTGAGCTTCTTTTGTAAGTTCGCTGAGCTGTTGAGCAGCTTTTTGACGATCCCCCGCTCTGGCTGACGGAACTGGTGCCGTAATACACCACATACTGGCACTCACCAAATGTTCATCCTAAGCCGGGAAGAGCAGGTAAGCAGCCTCCTCTCTGATATTTCCCTGCACCAGCCCTGCAAGCAGCCTCCTCTCTGATATTTCCCTGCACCAGCCCTGCAAGCAGCCTCCTCTCTGATATTTCCCTGCACCAGCCCTCACTTACTTAGCATATTAACCCGTGTATAAGACGACCCTCATTTCATCACACAAAAAATTCAGAAAAAGGTCGTCTTATACATGGAAAAATACGGTACTCAGAATCAAATCCAGGAAAGAGTGGCAAATCCTGTACTATAAGATGCTTTGGGGGGAGATGTTACTAGACTGGGGAGATGTTACTAGACTGGTTATTGTAAAAATGCTTGTACAGTGGTACCTCAGGTTAAGAACTTAATTTGTTCTGGAGGTCCGTTCTTAACCTGAAACTGTTCTTAACCTGAAGCACCACTTTAGCTAATGGGGCCTCCTGCTGCCACCGCGCCGCCAGAGCACGATTTCTGCTATCATCCTAAAGCAATGTTCTTAACCCGAGGCACTATTTCTGGGTTAGCAGAGTCTGTAACCTGAAGTGTCAGTAACCTGAAGTGTCTGTAACCTGAGGTACCACTGTATATGAATTCCTGTTATTGTAATGATCTCATATATGTGAAAAGCAGCATTGTTGGCAACTGTCTCTCTTGGGGCACAATGAATAGTGCCTCTGGGGGTGCAGTCAAACCACAGGAGAATCCCAGCGCCAGCTGTGGCTGCAGAGACTGGTAACTTGTAACTGCTGCCTCCCACGTTGTTTTCTATGTTAGCAGCACCAAAGTGACTTCTCTGAGGCACAAGCCTTGGCAGTGTGTATGGAGGTCCTGGACTGTCCAGATGATCCTTCACCTTGTTGGTGTAGACCAAAGAAAAGCAAAGCAATACATTTGGCCCCAGCTTGGTTGCAAGGAGTTGCCAGAAGGAGGGATAGAAGATGACATCCAACTGTCTTAGGAACTCTACTCTGGATTTGTGTACGGTTTACTCCCTAGTCTTTCCTTCTCCCAAAGATGTCCCTCAAGGCAGCATGTATGGATTTTTCCTCAGGGTTTAGTCCAGAAGCCTTTCTCACAAATGAGTATAGCCACAAGACAGCGGAGGTTTAGGATCAGAGTTTTCCTTCTCCTAGATGGGCTACCTTCCCAGGTTGACAATTCCCATCTTGAAATAATACCAATACACATATCGCTTCAAATGAAGGATAAGGGATAAGGATGCTTGCTTGGCACAGAACGCATAGAATTTCCATTCCTGTAACACTATGTTGGTTCCTCTTAACTGGTAGAAGATGTCAAGCATGTGTTCTTCAAGGAAGCAAAGTATTGAAAACAGCACACTCAATCCATTAGTGTTTTCACATGGGAAGACAAAATTTGGATTGCGATTGTAGTCATGTGAAAAATATTTCATGCGAACGAGCCCTTGGTGGTAACACCAATTATCCCTTCTTATATCTCTTTTGCTTTTCCTCAGAACATTGGGTTAGGATATAACTAGCAAATGGTTGCCCAAGGAAAACAGAGGCTGCCAAATGACATGGCAAGTGTGATGCACCTGGAGTTTGAACATCAAGGGCTAGATGCCAAAAGCCACTAGATGTGTTTTCATGCAATATTCAGCACACATTTATGTAAAACTGCCTCCAAATGAGTTTGTTCAAGCTCACTCTCAGCGGTGAACTAAATGACCCATCTTCAACTACTTATTGTATGTCTCTGTAGACACTAAATATATATGGCAGCATGGCTAGAATTCAACAAGTGATTCATCTTTGTCTGTTAGAACCCTAGTATGCCCATGCCGTGCTCTGTCTCGTACACACACATAGCCTTCAGAACCTAGATGTCCACACCAGGCCTAACTGAGCAGCAACTGATGGGGGCATGGAGGAAGAGCCTTTCATCAACTAGCCTCTGCCTATTTGTTTGGCATCCATCTGTTTCAGGAGACAATGGAAGATTGCGTTTTCGGGGGTGAAGTCAAACTGTTGAAGAGTTACACAATCACTATGCAAAAAATAAAGGGGGGAGGGCTCACATTGGGACATAAAAATAGAAGAAAACCACCTCTTTTATCATCAATAACCAACATAATTTATTTTGCAAACATAAGAAATAGAATGGTTTTAAGTAAATGTACTGCAAATGCTGGGCCAAATATAATAAAGCATGATCACTTACATAGATCCCTATGGGATACAGAGGTACCAGCTGCTGAAGAGTGATGTACAATACTGAGAAAACAGAAGCTGTAACTATCAAGCCAGCCCGTTTCAGGGAAATTTAATCATGAGCATAAACAGCCATGCTGGGAAGAATTTTGATGGATATATTTGGCATCACAGTTGACCCCCTGCTACTTGTTGGATTCCGTGATTGTATCCTACCAAAAGTCCTGCAAGCATGAGTGCCATTGTTCTCATGTCCTGCTTGTTGCTTCCATAGACATTTGGTTGGCTACTGTGAAGACAAAATGCTGGACTAGATGCCTTCAGGTCTGACCCAGCAGTGTTCTTCTTACATCTCTATTTAGCCCTTGACTGGTCAATCCTGGATAAAACACCCAGTCAGCATTTTCTGGTTCTCTCTTGTTCCATGGCAAAGTTCTCATCTGAAAGATTGTGTGATGGAAATTGGTTTGGCCTCCTAAGGTTTGCTTAACCTAGCCTGGGCACCTCCATACTTCTTACACCAAAACCTCTATTCTAGGTTTTGCTTGTACCATGACCTGCTCCAAATTGTGACCAACCTTGTGACCGCCTGAAAATGTTCCCCATTTTTCCCCTTTTTTAAATCTGCTCATTTACAGTGGAACCTCTACTTGCAACCATAATCCATGCCGGAGGACCAGTCATACCTAGAGATGCACTTTTCCATAGAAAGTAATGGAAAAGTGAATTGATCCATTCTAGACAATGAAAAACACCCCCTCAAACAGCAATTTAACACAGATTTTACTGTCTAACGAAACCATAGATCCATAAAATGAAGGCAATAATCGATGTACTGTACTATAAAATAAATAAGACAGTATTGTAGATGGGGGGAAAAACTTTTTTTTTCTTACATGCACTGAGGGTGGGTGGGCTTACCTACAAGCAGGGGTGGGGCAAGGGTCAGTAAAGAGCTGATTCACTTCTGCCAGGGTCACTTTTTTTCTTGCCAGGGCAGGTTCTTCTCCTGACTACTTCAGGTTAGTTCTTCGGCGGGGTTTGGGGCTGCAGTGCACCCTGCTGTGCCTCTTGCAGGCGGCACCTCTTCCACAGCTTCGGGGGTGGGATGGGGGCCCTCTCCCCAGCAGCGGAGGCTCCAGCGCTGCTCTGCAGCTGGCTGGGCGAGCTCCGGGCTGCTGGCAAGGCCTCTGTTTGTCTCTAGAGGAAAGTTCATACGTCGAAGCACCTACTGAAGGTTGTAACTGGAATTGTACGTAAGTAGAGCCATACGTAAGTCAAGGTTCCACTGTATTCTGTTTCACATGCACATTTTTGTGCAATCTCTTGGGAATTAAAAGATAGGAAGGGGGGAGACAATGATCTGCATGAATTGTGAATCACATTCTTCCCAGTCATTCATTGCTTTCCACATGTGCTGCTTCATGGCAGATTCTTGCTGTTCTTTCAAATAGTAAACAGTTCTTTTCCTTATACCTACCTGGAGGTAACTTACGGTTCCCTGGGGCAACCAAGGTCCGGGTGGCAACAAAGGAATCATGGAAATTGGGGAGTTTTGGAAGACCCACGTTGGCCAAAAGAACTAGGGCAGTTCAGAAAGGATTACTTTTCCTGCCTAAGGCCCCATCTATTTTAATACCTCTTATGCTTTTTTGCCATTTTTAGATGTTTTCCTTGTACTTTTGAATGTCATGTAAATTCTGATTTCCTTTAAAGTAAATTCAGTTTTACTTTTTAATGATAAGTTGGTGCCTTGGGGGTTTCATCATTGCCTACCCCTGCCTGCTCTGGTGCAGCCATACCTGTTTTAATTAATGTTTCAGCTCAAACCAAGTCTAAGGATTGCCAAGGTCATGCTTTCGAGCAAAACAGGGGTAGGGGTGGGGTGCAAAATCCCCCCAAACCCAACTGTGCCTTTATTTTCTTCTTCTGTGGCTGTTTATAAGCATAAAACAGAAGAAGCAAATCATATGCGGCTCAGCGCGGGAAGCCTTCCCATGCTGTGCTGTGAGCAACTGCAGGTTGAAAGAGAGAGTCACCTGATTCTCCATCTCTTCCCACCAGTACCACACTATGCTTTGCGGCACGAGATGTGGAGAATCAGGTAACCTTCTGTCTTTTCCCAGCTAGTGCTGCACTATGGGTCACAGTGTTGGCTAGACGAATGTGAGCATTGGCGACTCTTTCCTCTCTCTCCTAGCCTGTGGTGGCTTTGATGGGCTTTAAAACAGGATTAGGCCAAGCCATGGAGAATTTAGTTTATTTACTTAATGACATTTATAAGCTGCTTAAGATTTCAAAGATCTCTCAGCAGTGTACAACACAAAACCATTAAACAATGCCATTGAAACAAAATACAACATAAACCCCATAAAACAGTAGTATACGAAAGCATATAACAACAAAGCAAACACACAAAATCAAGGTTTGACCTTATGGGTCTGGGAAAGCCAAGGAAGAATGATGTTTCTTTACAAGTCATCTGGCAGAGGTGGGTTTTGGGCAGCGCGAGCGGTTCTCTCACCCTGGGTGCCGACCTGAGGGGGTGCGTTGCAGGGCTTCACAACTACAATGTAGTGCATCAGAAGTCACATCAGAGACCTTATAGGTTGCGTCCAAGGCTTCGGACATGACTTCCGGGGCTCCCAGGCACAGCATAAACGATGTAATGTGATGTGATGACATCACAATGTCATGATGTCACGTTATGCCTCAGGTGCTGTTGGCACCCATAATCTGGGGCCCAAGTTGGTGCCCCTGGATCCCCCAGCATGGCAAATACTTCTCCACAGGTGGAAAGCCCACCTGCTGTCCTCACCCCAAAAGGGCCAGCTTATCTCTGGAGTAATACAACAGCTTCTCTATACTGAATGTTGACTGCTGTGCTTGAAGAGGCAGCCTTAGCTGTGTCAACCATTCTTCCCTCACCTGCCGCCAACACTCTTGAAAGGATACTAAAGATACATTCACACCATACAATTATAGCACTACACCACATTAAACAGTCTTGGTTTCTCCCAAAGAATTCTAGGAGGTGTAGTTTGTGAAGGTTGGTGAGAGTTGTAAGGAGACCCCTATTCCCTTCACAGAGCTACAACTCCCAGAGCCCCTTATGAAGAGAGATTAATCAATTAATCCACTCTGCAATTAAACCGCACTGGGGATTGTAGCTCTGGGGCAAAGAATCATAGAATCATAGAGTTGGAAGAGACCACAAGGGTCATCGAGTCCAACCCCCTGCCAAGCAGGAAAGAAATCACTTTAAAAAGTGAAGTCTTTGCTGCTGTCCCCTCCATGCCTCCCAAATTTGTTAGAATTTTGTCAGCCTACCAAAGACTGTGGGTTTCATTGCTCCCTTCTTTCTGTTCCCACCATCCCACCCCTATGAATGTGCCAAAATATCCCCATGGGAACTTTCTGGAAGCATTCATCTTAATGAATCAGTTCGTTGTTCTGCTAGATTTTATTATTTTGCTATATCCACTCCTCCTTTGGTTTTATTATTTTACTATTTCTCATTGAGCTTCTCATTGCGTTTTGTACATTATTATTTCAATGTGAGCAGCCCTGGGAGCTTTTAACCAGGGTGCGGCTTCATACATAAGATAAGTAAATAAAAAAGGAAATGAAATAATAACTGATAATTGAAACTGATAATTGAAACTTCTGTTTCAGTGTATCTGAAGAAGTGTGCATGCACACGAAAGCTCATACCAAGCACTAACTTAGTTGGTCTTTAAGGTGCTACTGGAAGGAATTTTTTTATTTTGATAATTGAAAGCCAATTTAGATTGCAATGACAGGAGGTAATGTATTCGCAAAGGCTGACCTGTGTGGCCAGTTTGGGGTGTATGGGGTGTTGCCCCCCGATACCTCTAGTAGGGGAAATGCCATGCTCCTTCTGAGGTAGTTTGTCCACCTTTGGTCCCCATCCTGCACTTAGCTCTCACCTGTGACTCCTAGAAGCTACCAGCATGCAACAGCAGCCACACCCCAAGAATAGATTTGACTGGCTGGCTAAACCAGGTGAGGGTAGCCAATGGGTTTCAAACCCTCAGTGAGTTAAGGACTTCCCCTGCATGTGAAGTCAGGCTCCAGCGAATTGAGCGGATGAGAGCAATAGTGGATCCAACTGTCAAGAAGACAGTTTCTGCGTGTGCTGTAGAGCAACGTGAGGGCCAGATGGGGCTCATCAACATGGGAAAGTAGCCCCTTTAGGAGAAGGAAAACTGATCCCAAACCTCTGCTGCCTTATGGTATATCAGCAGGAGAAGAAAGGAGTAAACCCTACACAAAACTGGAGTGGAGTCCCTAAGTTGGTTGGATGGAACCAGTGTTTTTTTCCTGGGGGGATGAAGGGGTATACATACCCCTAAATATTTTGTGAATCTAACAGGAGAAGAAACAAAAAATATATAGTTTCTTCTCTAGCAAGGTGAATCGTCAGTTCCGTTCCTACCCCTGATAGTGGCCTCATTTCCTCTCATGCTGTTTCCTGAGTCTCAGACGGAAGCGAGCGTTTAATGTGTGAAGCAGTGTGGAATGTGGATGTGTGGTGTTTTACTGATGAAAGTCGGGAAGATGTTAGTGCACACTCATGCCAATGTGGAAGTTACTGTAAACTGTCGAGTGTGCAATATGAGGTAATGCATGTGCTTTGTACTTTCGTCCATTTACTGTATTTATTTTCCCCCAATTTGAACTATAAAATGGTGATTTTCTTGAGTCAAAATGAGAGTACCCCTAAACATTTTTTAGGGGGGGGAGCACTAGATGGAACCATGTACTTCTCCTTCTGACAACTCCTGCAGCCAAGCTGGTGCCAAAAGTATTGCTGTGCTTTCCTTTGGACCACATCAGTGAGCCTGAGAGTGGGGTCTTGTCATCTGGACAGCCCAGGACCTCTCTACATAGTGCCCAGGCATAGGTAATCATAGGAAGTGAGAGAGTTCGGCACCATTTATCCGAGAACCCTGTTTCCTTTTTAAATTATAATCTCCAGCAAGGTTGTATTGCACTGGAGAAGACCCACATTTAAAGAGACAGTGTGCCTCTGTCCCATCTAGCTTGGTCTCAAGCCAGCATACAAATAATGCCATCTGAATGACCTTATTACCTTGAATAAATGCCATCCTTACACTCTCAGTTAACCACCAGGAGGTATGGCCCTGCCAAGCAACACTTTCCCCCCATTTTTGTATATTGGTTGAGTCTTAAATGAGTACATGAAAGAGATAAACCAGAGCTGGATGAGAACATTGGGGTAGTGTGTCTCTGTATCGGCTGTCATGCTGTGTGGAAGGTGACTTGCCTTCGCCTCTTTATCTGTGTGTCTAAATTTGTCCTTTCCTTGGATGTTTTATTTTGTCTACATGACAGGAATTCTTCCGTTTGAACTGCAAGTTCTGGGATTGGAACCTACGGGGAGTGGAGAAATGTTAAGTATGCTATGAAAAATGACACTTGTTTGAAATGAGATTGTATTTTAAAATGTTCAATAAGAGATTGTGTTGGGGAGTCTGTAAAAAAAAAGGAAAAAAGGAAACCCATACTTCTATCCCCTGGAATGTTTATGGTAGCATTAAAAACTACCTTTTCCATAAGATTCCATGTTATTGAAGGAGGCTGTAGCTCTCAAGCAAAGCTGTGCACAGAGATTTAACTTTCTGAAATATTTTTAGACATAAGAAAAATATGTCACTATTTCTCTTTCAAAGGAAACCCTTTCAGACAGTGTGGCAGTTCTGAAAGCATGGTGCTGTGTTAGGTATGTCATGCTGAATTCCTCCCTAGTATAATATTTCCATTAATAGGAGGGTGATTATTACCAGAGTAAGCCAGAACTTCTTTTTTTAAAAACCCAAACCTTAGTCCACTTCTCTCCTGAGTTCCTTGGCATCCCATAATATCACAGGTGAGTGAACCAACAGGTGGAGAGTTCCAAATTCATGGGAGATTGCATATGTTTGAATTCCTCACACACTCTCTGCAATCTGCATTTTCCTCAGGGGTTATTTCTCCCTCAAAATTTTCCAGCACAATTATTATCCAGATTTCTTCAGAGAGATTTTTATTTTCTGTCAGTTAAACTCAGTTTCAAACACATTTTTGTGTAAGAGTCAGCCATTGTAACATTTCTATAGCAATGCCTTGCCTCTAATCAATGTTTTTACATTCATTGAAGGGTTGGTGGGGTAATTTTTTCCTTTTGTTTTTTGGAAAAAGCTGTTTACTACACTGTAAAGCTTTGAAGACACTGTTTTAGTTATTTTTGTTTATGAGGATTTGTTAGCTCTTGACTGCAGAAATAATTTTGTTGTTTACATTTATCTATTGTGGCAGTATTAACTCCACATCATACATAAATATAATTATTGATCATTACCAGTTGTAATTCAGTGTCAGAATTACAGATTTACATAATTGTGCTATTAAGTGTAAACTTGAACTTCGTATATGGGGTCACAAATAACTGGAGGCAGTAGGAAACAGAAAATTCTGATTATAGATGTCATTCATATTTTAACACACGCTGTTGCAATTTTGATATGTGGTAATGTAAATATTTCTATGTGCTATAGAGTAATGAGATGTTAATGGCTGGAAATTACAACAATATTGATCTAGCTAATAAAATGGAATGCATTCGTACTGGAGAATATTTATTATCTGCTTCCAAAATTGCTGTACATCATCTGCTTGAAAAACATTTATTCCTTCCAGGATATGAAAGGAATGTTTGGTAGATGTGGAATAAGTTTCCCCTGAAATACTGAATATATGGATATATAGATATGTAAAAAGAGTCTTTACCAGTAAAGATTCCTACTATAAATGTGTGCAAAAGTAGGGATTGTTTCCTTGGTCACAGAATAGGGACATACTGCTTCTCCCTGCCACTAGTCTGTCAGAACTGGCATCACTGGATTTTCTGAGTCTATGTGTTTTGGGCAGTTGCCCAGAAGGATAGCTTGGCACCACTTAGTTGATTTTGCTGGTGTTGAAAATTGCACCACCAAGGAAACTTAGTCTTCAAGGCAGGGGTATGATTGCACCTTCTGTTTGAGGATGAGGCAAAATCCTATGGCACAGGGTTTTCTCTGCATTTTGTAAGTGAAAGAACTAATGCTGGACTGGCCCATTGAACCAGCCTTGTAGGGCCATACCAGGACACTTAGCCTTGCTGAGCAATTCATTTTGTAGGGGAAAGTACAGCACAAAGCCAGGTAAGCCTTTGCCATTTCTGATCCATCGGTTCTGTAAACTGACGGATCTTAAACCTCTTACAGGCCTTACAGCTCTGTAAACTTCCTCATCCGCATACTGAGCTCTGTATAGACTCCAGCAAATTGGAAAGAAGTGAAGGTGAGTTTTCAGAGGAGCATTTTAAAAAATAAAAATAAAATCCTAGTGTTCTTGAGTATTTCTTTTCGATATTTTACCTTGCTTTCATGTCAAAGCATTCAAATGGACATTTACGAATACTTTTACTATTCTCCATATCTCCACTCTTGCTTCTCCTGTCTACACTTGGACTCTTTGTCCCCTCTTGCAATAATAAGCTATATAAATGTGTTCCCTTTGAAAAGAAGAATCATGTGTTTTATGGCACTCAGACCACATATTCATATGCAATGTCAATAACAACAAAGTCAACCCCTTTAATTAGGCTGAATGACCTTAGGCAGAATAGAAACTGTCCACACAATTTCTTACAGATGAATGAGCAAACCAAAAGGGCTGACCTCCATTAGGGCACATGAAATTATGCTCCAAAAGCTGTTTGCCCTTTGAGGAGCACATATATAAGCATGTTTTTACATCACCACATTACCTCTAGCATTCCTGTTTTTTTGGTGGGCATGATATGCATATACAAATGATGGTTGGGGTGTGTGGTGGTGTGTTCCTGGACATTGTTTCACATAGGATACCTTTGCTTTATTGATTTCCATACATTTATTGGTATTTCCTTCTGTTGTAGCAGAACCTGGGTACATCAGACATGGATCCAAACTACTGGGCCATTTGAGAGGCAAGACTAGCCCACTTACTACATAGAAAGATGCTTTCAGAAGAAAATTGTGGAATAACCCAAGTCTCCAACCTTCAGTTAACTTTGTTGTAATTTTGTTTTTATGTCTCTTTCCTGTTATATATACATTCTTTCATTTGAACAAGATAATTTTAGCCTGGTTGAATTAGTAACATTACCAACCTGACAAGAATGCCTTAAAATCAAAATGTCTTGTATGGGATGAGCTATATAATGATGCCTATGAATAGCTTTTCCATCTGTTCTTGGCAGATGGATATAACAAGTTCTTACTGTATATGACCTCTCCACATTTATACACGCTGGAGGTGACAAAATCATGTGTTAATGTAATCTGAGCTACACAGGAGGCCATAGTGATAGACCAGTTGGGAAGTAGAGCTAATGCAAAATGTGGCTCCTTGTCTAACCACGGAAAACTTTATGCCAATTGAATAACATTATTAATAGAGATAGCAGCATCAGTACAGGCAGAACAAGATAAAATATCTGATAATGTGAAAACAAACACAGAATAGATGCAGGGGGTGACTTTCCACTGCACACCCAAAACTGGTTTGTTCCCTTAGATGTCTTTGCTAAGCAAGAAATTGACTGAGAAACTCAGTGCTCAGAGTAAAATGAAATAGCACTTTAAGTTGCATAACATCCGGCCTGGTACTATTACCTGCTGGTCACCTGGATATATATTCAGACTGCTTTTTAATTTTGTTCTGAAGATTTGTGACTATCACAAAACCTCTGCATGACTGTGAAATTTTGATTTTTAACATACATATACCTAGATAGGGTTCACTAGGCAGTCACATGCACTTATTATATTCTTTTTAATTCTTTTCTCTCTTTTCAAGATTAATATAGCAACGCACAACCGTTGGGACTTCAGTGCATGAAAGTACAGTACAGCATATGAATATTGTCACTCTTCAGGATTCCTGTATAAGGGATCGCCTGCCTCTGTTTTCTCTTGTTCACATTCACACTTCAGCAGGTTACATTAACCTGAATATAAGCTGCTTTAGACCAAATCACACGGACCCATCTAGTCTACCACTCAGGTAGAGGTCTTTCCTAACCATGAAACCTGCCATCCTTTAACTGAAGATACTGGGGATGAACTTGTGCTGCCCTACTGAGCTTCTGAGCTAATAGTAAATATGTGTTAATGCAAAATAGAATTTATGAAATAATTTCCAGTAATTTCTAGTAAATGAGATATATTAGGAGCCACCAGCTTGAATCATGCTGGGAAGGTAATAGAGTTGGCAAAAATAGTGAAAGTGATTCCCCCCCCCTTTGTTTTGTTTTTTTACTTCTGTTTACTACAATGTTTAATCCGATTTCATACTGTTCTTGATTCTCTCTCTCTCTCTCTCTCTCTCTCTCTCTCTCTCTGTATTTTTAAGTGATAGACAAGCTACCCCTGGCTCAGAAATAGGCTGCTACTTTCAAAGAAGAAGAAGTGAGAAGTAGCTCAGCAGATTTCAGAGTCAACCAAATCTCCTTTGAGCTTCCAAACCCCCTTTCACCTCACTTTCTGAGCTGCAGTGGTGACCCAGCTCCGGCAGGCAGGGAAGGAGGTGGAGAGAGGGGGGTAGGGAAGGTTCTTTTCAACACCTGTTAATAGCCCTTGGGGACACTATATTTCTTAAAGACCACAACTTCCCTAACTTTCTTCTCCCCATAGGTTGATGATACCAGATCACTGCCAGCAAGTTGGATTGAAGGAAGAGAAGGGGAGATTGGTTGGGGAAGAGGAAGGAAGGTTATGGGAGTGGTTGGGTGGGAAGGAGGGGAGTAAAAATCTGAGCTGAAGGGGGAGGAGGAGGAATTGTATATAGTTGTGCATTATGAGCCCTGTGAAAGTTTGATGACATCACGGCGATCCTTTCACTTATGTCATTTCTTTCAATATGAGCCATTGACACTTTCACTAAAACTTTTCAGGTTCAGTAGGAAGGATGAAAAACTCCTTCGCTGCAGTTTTGCCAGAAGATATAGTTCTTATCCTTATGTGGAAGCTGTGAAAAAATTGTCAAGTTAAAAACTGTGTCTTGGTGATAGTGCTTGATCCAAGTTTCAAGAGCAAGAAATGAAACCTATCCCCAGTGGAATGCCAGGAGATCATACGAAAGATATTCACATTAGCAAAATGCTGTGGGACTTTCTTCTTGCCATTCCCATCTATGGAATTAAATAAATTAAAAGGTTTCTGAGCTCTGAGCTCCATATGTATCTAAAAGTTTCCAACCAAGCTAATCTGAAATTTAGGACCTAAGCTTCTGCTGAAAAGAGCTGGCATTTCAGTTAGCTTTGTCTTGCATTTCAGGTGTGACTTCAGAAGCTTGTGAAATATTTCAAAATATCACAACTCAAAATAAATGCCATGTACATAAATTTCGGCTGTACATGTTGGACATGTCAGACAAATGATGTGGCAGTATCATTGCACTGAGATCTTTGGATGAAGGTCAGTATACAAATTTAATTAATAATAATAATAGGCATAGAATTATAGAATTGTAGCGCTGGAAGGATCATTTAGCCCAAGCCTCTGTGATGCAGGACTCTCAACTAAAGGATCCATGACAGATGGCCATCCAACCTCTGCTTAAAAACCTGCATGGAAGGAGAGTGCACAACCCACGAGAGAATCCGTTCCATTGTTGAACTGCTCCTACTGTCAGAAAGTTCTTACTGATGTTTACTTCGAATCTCCTTTCTTGTAACTTGAAGCCATCAGTTCAGGTCCTAGCCTCCAAAGCAGGAAAAAGCAAGCTTCCATCTTCCATGTGACAGCCCTTTAGATATTTGAAGATGGCTATCATATCTCCTTTCAGTCTCCTCTTTTCCAGGCTAAACATTCCCAACTCCCTCAACCGTCCCTCATAAGGCATGTCAGATAACATTCTTCATGGAAGTCATCACACTGGTCAAAAACATAACATAATGGAGAGGCTTTCAGGGGCAGACTAAAGGGCTATCTAGTTTGTGGATCGAGGGCCCGACCCCGCTATGTGAAATAAATACACAAGGACACGTGATATAAGGTTAATGGGCAAGAAAAGGCCACAACTTTATTGATTACAGCAGTGAAAAGGTATTGGCTTAGGCATTGGATGACTATAGGTGGTGAGTTTATTCAACAGTAGGTGGAGCCTGTTGATGCTCATCCAACTATAGGCTCACCCCCTGATGTCACCGAGGGTCGTGCCATGGCCTCCCGCCAAGCAGGCATCGGACGGAATACACGACCGCCAGATTCCTTTAACGGAATAACCCACGGTAGATAGCATAGGCGATGGCCACACCTAGCCCTTGACACAGCACAACACACGAATCCAATGCCTAACCTACCCACCAATACCACAAAAGTTGTGACGATTGCTACAAGGTAGGCAAAAAAACCAAAAGGCCTAATGCCAAATGGAAAAATTCCTACCAGCCCCCCCCCCAGCCAACCAGGGCGACCAACCTAAGGTCCATAGCAAGGCCAAAAACCTATACCCTGACCTAAATGGGAGTGGAGGGTGGGTGACTCGCTGAGGGACGATGACGAATGAGGAGGAGGCGGAGCTGGCACCACAGCATTAAGCTGCTACACACGCCCCCCGGAGGCACCCGGTTGGCCACCTCCGGTGGGCGTGGGCACCAGCCAGGTAGGAGGGGAGGGGGCTAATGCCGCCTACCAGGGGCGGAGCTCGGTCTCCCGCCCACAACCACTCCTCTCTCTTCCAGGGAGGAGAGTCTTTAGCATCTGGTTTCCCACAAAGGGCACCCAAACATCTACAAGAAGCCCACAAACAGGACATGAGGACTACTTTGGATGATAGCTGGATGATCAATAAATGAAAGATCTTCTTCACGCAACATGTAGCTAAACTATTGATCTTAATCCCACAGAAGGCAGTGATGGCTTAAAAGAAGATTAGACAAATTCAAGGAGGACAAGGCTATCAATGGGCACTAGCAACAATGGCTATATTCCACCCCTGCTGTCAGAAGCAGAGTTCTGTTGCGCTCATGTCTAGTTTGCAGGCTTCCCACAGGCATCTGATTGTGAGAACAGGATGCTAGACTAGATGGGTCACTGGCCTGATTCAGCTAGCTCTTCTTATGTTCTTAAAGCATATAAGTAAGCTATTATATATACGTTGTGGTTAATGTGAGTTGAATTAAGAATCTGGAGAAAAACCTATCACTGTACACACTCTCCTAACATCATGCGCATTATCATTTTCACTGCACATCAGCACTTAGTCTACTGAACCTGGCTTACAGTTTTTATGAAGTAGGTGGAAAGCAAAACAGAGGAATCAAGAGGGGATTCACACAATCAGTAGTGTTGGCTGCTTGAAATCCAGACTTCATAGAAGCTGCTCCACATGAGCTGTTAATGCAAAGCTACATGAGTTGAAAGAAGGTCCAACACTCACCATATGGATTTCTCCAAGCCACTGCAAACTGCTAAAAACAATCCTGTGCAGTTGGCAGAGTCGTGTGGCAATCCGCTCCATTAGAAGAGCTCACCATGTGGAGCAATCTCCATGCAGTTTGGATCAAGTCTCAGACTTGGAATGCTACATTAGAGGGACTTTGAGAATTGTATGCCAGGCTTTCTGAAAGGGTCATTTTTCAGATAGGAACTGACATTTAAAACACTTTAGGAATAATGTGTTAACTACTGCTAGTTTTCTATTAGCTACATTTTGCCAAAAACACCCCTGCCCTCCTAAAAATGGCAGCAATTTAAGACAGTCACAAAATCTGAGAAGAGAGCAGATGAATTCTGAGTGGATACAGCTGTAACCATTTATTTTGCCCCAAGTAAAATAAAACTCTTTCTATGTAGCAGTGCAAATCAGATGCTCGCTCTCATCAGATTCAAGTCATCTTCTTCTTTCACTTATACTTCATTTTTATTGAATCTTATGAGAATTACATCCAAAATGAGCTGAAATTTATTACTTCAGTTTCAATATACTGCTGTAACAACCCACTATCATACAAAACCCTTGCACTGACTGGTTGGGGGTTCACGGATGAGCATGGGGGCTCCCTAAAATGGATGCAAAAAAATGATTTCCTACACCATTTTCTTCCTGTTACGTTGAAAATTGTCTTCTTTCTTTTTTTCTGAGGAAGGGGTCCATAGTTTCATATCAAAAGTGTTTGTGACCCTAAAAGGTTAACAGCCACTCCACTAAAAAGTGAAGGGACTGGATTGTACTTCCCACAAACCAAAAGAAGAAGAAGAAAGAGTTTATGGTCAGTTTCTTGTAACACAAGAAACTGAAAAAGGAATAAAGGGACCACACATAATGTAGAACTTTGATCTTACCACAGACTGCTTTCTGGACTGTATGTGCACGCCCACAGGGGCAGCCCTACCAAATCTCCTCAGCAGCACATGCTGGAGGAGGAGCAGCAGAAACCTGTTTTCCCAGCCATTCTTCTTGAACCTCCAAGCCACTGTGCTTCATTGGAGATCAGAGCTATGTGTGCTGCAGGCCTGTCATGCGCTCCCTAAACTAGCCTACTCCCTTCATGTACACTGGGGGATACTGTCAGTTGCCAGTCCATTTAGATTCTGCACATGGAATTGGAGCAAGTGGATTTCAGGCAACAAAATGTCTTGGGGCAGCTCTGCACATGCAGCCACTGTAACAATGTAGTCCTATGCATATCTGTTCAGAAATACATACTACTGAGGTTGATAAGTGCACATAGGACTGCAGTCTTAAATGGATGAAATTCCAATCAGTTCAAAGCCAAGTGGCCCAATCTTCTCAGGAGAGCCAGTCATATCATTAGGTCTTGCCAGTGGCCACCTGCTTATGGTTTCTTATCTCCTCCTTCCATGCCTCACTTTAAGGAAGGCGAAGGGGATTCTTCCTGAGAACAAAACACCCTGGTGGGGTGGCCATGAGAATGCCTGCACTACTGTTATGGTTTTCTCTGGTGGCTGAACAAATTTGGGCATCATTTTTAGCCACCAGAAGAAAATATGGCTGTGCAGGTGCTCTCATGGCCATTCCACCAGAGTGCTCTGTTCTCAGGAAGAATCCCCTTAGCCTTTCCTAGAACACCTGCACCTTTCTATTGAAAAGGTTTTAATGTTTTTGTCCTTGTGAACCACTTCAAGATCTGTTAGTAATAGTAGACAGTATAATCACACATATTAATTTTTAAAAAAATGTTCTATTCCTTTTAAAAGAGGCAGACACAGTGTTTCTTGCACATATCATCAAGAGTAGCAAAGGCAGAGTACACAATGTGACTCTGAGTAAGTAAGGGTGAATGGCCACTACATACATAACTCCAATTGATTTTCCAGTGGTGTTAGTCACTTAGTACCCATTTGTGCTTCCTAATCGAGCTCCTGTTTTAATTGGTTTTTAATTTGTTAGAATTTTAGCAACTGCAGATAGATAAACCTTACCCCATCCTCCCAAAATGCTTATTCGAAAGGGCTAATGTAAATGCTGAGTGGTACAGTCCACATGAAACAAACTCTCTTTCTTTATTTTTATTTTTCAACCCAGGCTGCAACAAGCTGTGCATATGGTGCTTGGTTGATGATCTGTTCTTTTTCAACACAGTACATATATTTGAAGTATCACTTTCCAAAGTGATACAACTGTCACAGATAACTTAAAACAAAAACAAAAAATCTGTTCTTAAGGATCGTAGATGTGACACTGCGAACAATATGTACTTTTGCACCAAGTCCTGTCACATTGCCTGTCATTAGGCTAGGCGGCAACGCATGCCACGTGCGGGCTGACACTCCACAAGCACCTGCATTTCAAAATACCGTCTACTTACAAGTAAATATTATTAATTATACATGAACGCTACAGATCTGGGGATAATTAAATACCTGCTTCTCTGTGTAGAACCAAATCATATAATGTGGGCCTAACAGGTGTGAACAGCAGAGATGTGCTCTCACATCTACTCCGTTTATATGAAGCCACTTTTGCCTGTAAAAACATGCCAATTTGATATGCCTTTTTACTATTGCTTGATGTTCAAAAGCAAGCAGAGCACTATATCAATACGCTAGGCCGGCCTGTTCTGCCTGGGCCTGATGAGAAGTTTGGTCCAGAACATTTGGAAGACACCAGATTGGCAAAGCCTAGAGCAGGCTTTGCTCTAGGGGTTTGGGTTCAATGGTACCTTTCATCATACAGTAGGTGTCTTCTGCTCACAGATAAGCTAAATGCAGCAACATTCTCCCAGTAAAGTAAATTCAACAATGCCCTTCCACTTTCACAAAAGCTTGTGCAAACTCACACAAGTGGAAACATGAGAACTCCTATAGCACTGCATGGGCTCTTGTGCAAGCTCTTGTGGTGAACAGTGGCAGAAGCTGCTTTCCTTCCGCTCACAGGTCTTTGGAGCCAATCTATGAGCTGCAGTACAGAGTAAGGCATACCCTTCAACAATTCTCTGATGAAAATGGGGGTGTCCAGTGCTATTTTTCTAGAAAAAGAGATGCCAGAACTCATCATGAACACTTCTCTTGTTCTCTTACAATGGCAACGTTGCCCACTTGAGAGGTGCCAGAACTGAGTTCCAGCTGAAAAAAGGCCCTGGGGATGTCCTATCCCATGCAGTATGTCTTCCACCATCCCACTTGCTGGTACAATATTGTGCTGATGGTACAGCCAGTTCCAAGAAACCTGCCCTCCTAAGGTTAGTAGATCAAATACTTAATACAGTGGTACCTCGGGTTAAGTGCTTAATTCATTCCGGAGGTCCGTTCTTAACCTGAAACTGTTCTTAACCTGAAGCACCACTTTAGCTAAAGGGGCCTCCTGCTGCCGCCACGCCACCGGAGCACGATTTCTGTTCTCATCCTGAAGCAAAGTTCTTAACCTGAAGCACTATTTCTTGTTAGCAGAGTCTGTAACCTGAAGCGTATGTAACCTGAAGCGTGTGTAACCTGAGGTACCACTGTACAACTGAATCTGTTTCTGATAATGAAATCAAATGACATTGGATAGTTATTTAATCCAGTTAGCCAATATCAGGGAAATATTAGGGCTGGGCCAATCCCCCCCCCAAAAAAAAATTGTCCCCCCCCACCACCATAAAAATAGAGGTTAGTTTTCTATTGTTTTCTTCTTGGGAAAATTTATCTATATTTTTTGGGATGAGGTTATACTTATCTTAATCTTATTAAGTGGCCACGGGTTTTCCATTCCCCCCCCCCCTTGCAGTTTCCCACCAGGCGTAATTCCTAGAAGGCCTTCTCAGCCGGAAGCTTAGCAGCACTGCACAGCTCCCTAGGCATTCCAGGAAGTGTGGCTGGCAGGAAGCTGTCAAGAGTGCCACTGGCCACACATTCTGGAATGCCCTAGGATCAATGTGAAATGACTTCACTCTCAAGGCATCTGAGAAAGTCAGTGCAATCATCTATCCTAACGCGCGAATAGATATCTGTTTCTAGACGTCAAGTTAAGACATATTTTTTTCCTTCAGGCCTATGAAGATGGCTGGTTTAAGAATTGGTTTCTGCTGCAACTAGATTGCTGTTTTATGATGTGTATTGGTTTTATGGGTTTTATGTGATACTGCTGTGTTATATTTGAATGAATTATTTGTGTACCACTCTGGGAAATTTTGGGTTGAAGGGCGGTTTATAAATACAATTAATAACAATGCACCAATTCACGTTTCTATGAAACAGATATGTTTTCCTGGTCTAGATTTTGTGGGTAGCGAAAACAATAATTTCAGCTTGTACCACAAGAATTACAAAAATCTCATTGTTATGGGAATTTTATTCTACCTTTCCATCCATGAGCCCAGGGTAATGTACATAATCTCTCTTCACTGCTGCCTCCCCTCCACCAGTCTTACTAGAGCTGCACTGATTTTTCATGAGTTTTGATCGTTGTTTTACAATTTGCATGTTTGATGAAGAAGAAAGTTAAATTAAAAGCAAACTGCACGAACATCTGGGACTGCCAGCTTTAGAATATTGGGCTAGAAGCCGGGCTTAATGCTGGATTGGGCAAAACATTTCAGCCAAGGAGCCACATTCCATTTTGGGCAACCTAGTAATAATAATAATAATAATTTATTATTTATACCCCGCCCATCTGGCTGAGTTTCCCCAGCCACTCTGGGCGGCTCCCAATCAGTGTTAAAAACAGTACAGCGTTACATATGGCCCTGAACAGGGCCAACCCAGCCAGATGGGCAGCATATGAATAAAAATGTTGTTGTTGCTGCTGCTGCTGTTCTGAGGGCCATATACAGTGGTGAGTGAGGCCAGAAACAAACGTGGATGGAGCAATGAATGTAATTGTTACCTTTGCATATACAGTAGGATAGTTTCCACACACAGAGAGAGAGCACTATCCTCTATTCCAGCAAGCAAGAGACTTTATTGGAGTTCAAGGGCACATTCCAGCCAGGCAAACATACTTGTGATGCTTCCAAGTCTGGGGTTTCCATCCTTGCTTTAAAGAGAGTCATACGCAGTGCCAGAGGGGGATAGAGGGGCAAGTCTGCCTTGAAACCAGGAAATCATCCGCCTTGCCCCCCATTTCTGAACTCCTGTCATTAACATGTACTGTAATTTTTCTTTCTCATCCAGCTGGAAATATACTTTGCCACTTCGGTGCCCACGCAACACAGTTTTTTTACTTCAGTCCAGCTCTAATTTAATCCTTATGGCAACTTTGTGTGGTTGGTTAGGGTGAGACAACATGCCTGGTTCAAGGTCATCATTCATGACCGAGTAGAGATTTGAACATAGGCTTCCTCAACTGCTCTGCCCCCTACACCACATAGGCTCTGGCATCCCTAAACTGAACAATGAGTAACAGCATTTCCCCCATTTCCCAGAAAGATATATTGGAACTTATCTGAAAATAATTATTCATTGAGCTAGCAAAGGTATTAAAGTTAATCGCCGCAGTGTTCCTTTAACCTGCCATCTGTACATGACATACAGTTCTAGGATTACATTTTTGTTTTGACACACACAATAATATCTAACTGCTGGGTGGAATGAGATTACCACCTCAAATTCTTCCACACACAAAATCCCTGTACCTCAAAAATACTAAAAACTGTACAGTACTTCATGAACACTCTCCAAGAGGCAAGCAGAAATAATTTATCTCAGATGAATAATGCAGACCCTTTGGAATCACAATCCTTTGAAATGTATGTTTTTACCAATGTGAGCTATTAAGGTGTGTGTGCTCGTTTACAATGGGTATCTTCTACACTTCCATATTTCTGGTGTGCTCTTCTGATTAGCATGTGTGAGGGCTATTGTAATTTTTGATAGGAGGTGTAATTTTTCTCAGGGTCTCCATCACACATATCGGTCATCCTTTAAAATTATTATTTTTTTAAAAAATGGATCTGTGTATTCACAGTTGTAATAACAGCCAGATAGTAAAAGTGAAAAATGCTATATTTAGTCACTAATTATAAGTTAGAAAATGTATGTTTTCGTGACTTTTCGAAGTCAAGAGATGCATTTTAAAATACTCATGGCTCCAATAAACAAATACTCAAAAATGACTTTGCCCCAAGCACACAACCCAGTCCCCTGAGATTCCAAGATCTTTCCCCATTATTCCAACTCGATGAAAAATTCTTTTGAAGTAATGTTGATGACTACTTTTTGCTAACTCTCTTCTACAGGTGCTGTCACGCTTTTGACATGCTTTACTGCAACGTGTGTGAGAGAGAGTTTGTGTACTAATTTAAACCAAGGAAGACAAATGTATTTTTTAAAAAAATTGCCTCAACCTGACAGGCAGAGTGATCATGTTGTGTTCTATCCTTTGCAAGTGAAGAAGAGAAATCATGGTAGAGCATTTATATTTTTTAAAGGAAAAAAGAAAGAAAGAAATCCAGAATTAAACACCCAACATAAAAGTTTCTAGGAATGAAAAATAAATCTTAAATATTGCTTCCAGAAGTGTTGCTGTCAATTATGCTTGTATCTTTTCAGATAACAGAATATTGTAAAATAAAAAATAAAAAATGTACCAACTGGAACAATAAAATGATATTATGGACTTTCAGGTAAGTAGTATTGAAAGTCCATAATAGTCTCATCTGAGAGCAATGTGGCTAAGCTGAGCAATGTGGCCAATGCCACAATGCCCTGCTACTTGCACCCGCTACAGCGGAAAAGGGAAACAGTGAAAAAGTGAATTTTTGTTGCAGTGATTTGGAGCCCCAAAGATCTGGGTGCACAAACTTGGTGAAGGCTTTTGGGATTTTTTAAAGTCTATAACAAGCACTTTGATTGGGCTCACAAACAGACAATAAGCCAGTGAAGTTGATATCATATCAAGGTACCATATTTTTCTGTGTATAAGACTCCCGATTTTTTTTTTAACCCAAAATTAAGAAATCGGGCCCGGGTCACGTGCACCACAGCCCAAACCCAAACCCTTGCCCAGACCGCCCACACCAGAGCCCAAGCCGAACCCCAGCCCAGGCTGCCTGTGCCAGAGTCTGAGCCCGAACCCCTGTGCATTGACCATCCATATATAAGCCAATCCCCAATTTTTGACTTAAAAAAAATTAGTAAAAAATATCGTCTTATACATGGGAAAATATGGTATTTTATTTATGTATTAAATTTGAATACCGCCCTTCATACTCAGATCTCAGGGCGATAATGTGATCCAAAAAAGAAGCTCCAATCAGAACTTGTTGCTGCAGCATTTTGTACCAGCTGTAGTTTCTGGACTTTCTTAAAAGGCAGCCTCATGCACAGTCTGTTGCAATAATGCAGTGTGGAGGTGAACATGCCCTGTGTGGCCAGATCCATCTTCTCCAGGAAAGTGTGCAGCTGATACATGAGTCTGCACTTTACTAAACCACTTCATCTAGTCTCCCCAGCAGGAAACTTGATTCCAGGGGCATTCCCAAGCTACAAAGCTGCGCATTCAAAGAGAGCACAACACCAGCCAAACCAGGAGGCGTTGCTAATCCTGGACCAGCTTTACTGCTGAATGAATGCACTGCTATCTTGCGTAGATTAACTCTCTGTTTATTAGCCAACATCTACCCAGGCATCCCCAACCTTCGACCCTCCAGATGTTTTGGACTACAATTCCCACCAACCCTGACCACTGGCCCTGTTAGCTAGGGATCATGGGAGTTGTAGGCCAAAACATCTGGTGGACCACAGGTTGAGAATGCCTGATCTAGCCTATCACTAATCTCGGACTTCCATTCAGAACATTCACTCTCTTCCTGGAACCTGATGAAAAAGAGAGGAAGAGTTAGGTTTGATGTCACCACACACCCAATCTTTGGATAACCTTTCTGCATGGTTTCATACAGAGGTTTGCAATCGCTTATGCAAACAGGTGCTGTGGACATAATTCCTGGCACTCTAATAGCCAGGAGGGCTGCATATGCATAAGATCACAAGCAAGATCAGGATTGTTATCATCTGTCGAGGAAACAAGGACAGAACCAGGAAAAGAGAGGCTCTTCCCTCTTGTGTTTACAGTTCCAGCTGCTGGAGCATAAAGCTCTTCCACTGGCAAAGTGGAAAGGAATAGTAGTTAGCTGGATTCTGCCCAAAGTCATCTATGGTAACAGTCCCCCTGCAGCCTAACCACATGATTTATTCTGTATGTTGTAGGGTTGGGTGGGTTTGGGGGTTTTTTAAGCCTATTTTTGGCAAATAAGGAGAATGAGACCTAACCTGATAGAAAAGTTTGGTTTCCCATGGCATAACAGAGAAGGCTAGAATGCGGCTGCCGGAGGCCGTCTATTTGTTTTTCTCTTTAGCTAATGACATGATTAAATATTTATCTTCATAATTGTCCTCAGATGTTGGATACTTGTATGGAATGAAATGCACACAGTAAGGTGATTTAGCAAGCCTAGCTAGTAAGAAATTAAAAAGAGAAACCCACATATCCTTGATAAGACAGGTTTAAACAATAAATATATTAAAGCCTCTGCTGATCCTACAACATACTCAGTGCATGAAGTTACTCAGCAAATTTATTTGATGAGTTAAGTGAGAGTATACCTTCTAATTTGTTCTTATCCTTAATTATCCATTTATTCTTTTGATTCATATACAGTAATTTCATACCGTTGATTCCCTCTTGACCTTCTGCTTGTAACTGAATCCTGAGATCTGGCCTGTGGCCCAGGAATATGTAGAAAATTGTTTATATTAGCAGCAAGCTGCCTTGAGCTGTAGCACTTTGATTTAATGTTATAACTATACTAAAAGTAGCATAGCTTTCCCATGTACTCTCTATTCTGCTCAAATCCCTTGTCATTATAACAGATGTTTGGATTATTGTTCTGTAAACTATGTCAGAATTTCAATCTCTAGTATCTGTTTATTATTCTCCAAGGGTGATATTACAAATGTTCTCATGCACAGTTAATACTCATAATGCAGCCTGTCTTTTTCCCATAAAAACTCTTAAGCAGAAAGTTTTTTTGTTAATCAGGGTAAATAGAACTAATTTTAGAAGTAGAGATTTTGGCAGCAAGCACATACGCGAGAGCCTGGGCAACGGAAAGCACACAAATACAATTTTCAGATATGGTGAGGGGTGCTTTTTAGAATAATCCCTCTAGAAACTGGATAATCCCAATGAAAATCTTAGCCACAGTATTAATAGATGACATACAATTATTTTACCATTGTGTCCTGAAGCCATAATAACCAGCTTTTATTCTGCTTTAGTCACACCCCATTTATGCTGTTTTTCAGTGCTTCTGTGGTATATCTGACAATGGCAGCTCTTTGCAGTGAAATGGTGCTGATGACTAAACCTGTTGTATGAACCAGTAGTAGCTTGATTATTAGGGAAGTTCCCCTACTAATGGCAGTCTGTTGATTCTGGGGCTGATCAGACAAAGGATTCACACAACCATATCTTTCCCCCTTTACTCAGCTTCCTAAAATAAAGTAGTCCAGAGAGCTTTGAGTGAATTTGAATTATTGGCTTTATGCCCTTTGGTTTGTGCTATGGTTGCCATAATTCTGGTTTCAATCCTTATCCCCCCCCCAAAAAAAAAACTTTGCATAGACATGATAAATTAGGAGTCTGGTGCATCACCACATCAAAGGAGGTGGAGAGAGGAGTTCAAACTCACTCTACCTTCACCTCACTTTCTTAAAATAGCTGTTTGGACCAACAAGCTAAATTTGATTAATGGTGCAATCCTATGCATGCCAATTTAGAAGAAAGTCTCATTGAGACATACTTTTAAGTACACATGAATAGGATTGCACCATAAATGTAAGTTGGGTTGAGATGCCTGTTATGAGAGATGAATATGCACAAAGAGTTGTTGACTCTCACTTATTATAGACCATGCAACAGAATTATTTGTTGTTGTTTATTTAACACAATTTACATACCCCTTGATTATACAAAAAACCTCCAAGTGGTTTACAAAAAGTAATGATGAGCTGAATGCTAAGCTGATTATTAGATAAGGAGCAGGGAGAGGAAGATTTTTAAAAATTAAAAAGAAGAAAGTATGGTTTTTCAAACAATTTTGCACAAATCCTATTGAGCTGCAAAAAATACTGTTGCCTTTTGCTAACTGATATTTCCCCTCTACCGCCATGATTTTAAAGGCCTAAAACATTACTTTCCATGTACTGGGAATATTATTTCTGACATCATCTCATCAAACCTGAAGTTGTCTAGGGCTAACAGTTCTGAAATATTGGTTCTTACACATATGTATGCATATTTTATTTATTTTTTCACACCTCATAAATGTGATATCAAAAACCTCTAGATAGTTTCCATGCCAGATACAAATGCAGGATGTTAGCCATGTTTCAAATGGGAACAATCTATGGGCCTCCAGAATGCATCAGCTGTGGGCATCCTCTTAACAATGCTATTTGTGTACCATAACAGGAAGCTCATAGAACAGTATTCTCCCATCGGTTGGCCCAGTTATGGAGCTCCCTCATCCCGGAGTCATTGTGATTCATTTTGATCTGGGCTGCCTTTTGAGGAACAGAGTTAAGCCACTAGACAGTTGACAATTCAAGTGTGTTCTGTCTTATTTCAAATAAGTTTTAATAGGACTATATTTTAATATAATCCCTCACAACAAATTTGTGAGGTAGGTTTTGCTAAGAGATGGTGACTAGCCTAAAATTATGCATCAAAACAAACACAGCATTATAACCTAACACAGATTTGAAGTCAGATATTTCCAGTCCTCCTGGTTCAAAACTCTGGGCAATAGACAACACTGCTCTCTATAGTAACAGAGACATTATGTTCTTACTAGGGCTACAAAAAAAACATTCATTTCTTCATACATTCATTTCACCAGACTTATATACCGCTTGGTTGCAATAAAACTTCAAATAAAACAATGAAATTATCAGTAAAAAACAGTAAGAACAACAACTGAAAATGTTTTAAAAATAATAATTAAAACCAAGCTAACAACCAGATTAAAATACAAGTCAGGATTCTACATGTCTGGATACGCTTCCCTAAACAAAAAGGGTTTTGTTGTTGTTGTTTAGTCATTTAGTTGTGTCCGACTCTTCGTGACCCCATGGACCAGAGCACGCCAGGCACTTCTGTCTTCCACTGCCTCCCGCAGTTTGGTCAAACTCATGCTAGTAGCTTCGAGAACACTATCCAACCATCTCGTCCTCTGTCGTCCCCTTCTCCTTGTGCCCTCCATCTTTCCCAACATGGATCACTGGCTTGCCATGGTGAAGGGGCTTGAATAACTCAGAGAAGCTATGAATTATGCCAAGCAGGGCACCCAAGATGAACAGGTCATAGTGGAGAGTTTTGACCAAACGTGATCCACCTGGAGGAGGAACCGGCAAGCCACTCCAGTATCCCTGCCAAGATAACTCCATGGACAAAGACAACAGGCATATAAAAAAGGTTTTAGGAGACACCAAAATGAGTACAGGCAGCAGCCTGACGTCAATAGACAGGGAGTTCCAAAGTGAGGGTGTTGCACCACTAAAATATCAATTTCTTACAAACGCAGAACAAGTATTATGTGGCAGCTGTAACAGTGCCATTCCCATATATCAAAGCACTTGAGTGGGCATATATGGCATAAGACAATCTTGAAAGTAACTATTTTAAGATGTAAAATTCTGGCATGGGTTCTGATGGGTGATTTTTTAGCATCACATTGTTTGATGCTTAATTTATTGTGTCTTAGGTAACTGCTTTCATCCTATGGGGCTTGATTCCTTTTCTTTCTCTTAACCAGCATTCCAACTGCATCCCTTTAAAGGGGGCAAGGCACTTCTGCAATAAATAAATAAACTGTATATCAACAACTTCCTCTCCCAATTTTTTATTTTTATTTTTAATTCCATTCTAAAGAAACATGCAGAACAGCAGGAAAGCCGGGGGACGGGATCCATTATTATGGATTTAATTTACCCCATTAACTAGGCGTGCTTAGACTCTTCTTCATCATATCGCTCCTTTAAAAGACAACATTACTCCAGCCCACTTCAAAGTTCTGCTGGAATTCCGACATGTATTATGTTTGCATTTGGGATGGGAGAAGAAGGGGAGAGAGAAAAAACAAGGTCAGCTTTGGAAATGATGAATGCCTTTTTGCTGAAAGCTGTACTGAATGTCCTTGAGTTTAATCAAAACTATTTGTTTTTAGTCAGCTTTGCTGTTGTCTCTTTTACTCTTGTCCACTGATAGCTTGACATTAATGACATCATAAATCATGTGAAGTGGCGGCTTGGGTTTGGTAGCATTTCAAGTGTTTGTTGAGATGTCCTGGACAAGCTAAGGAGCTGGCGTAAGGATGGATATCAGCCGGGTCTAAACCTTCGGTCTATAGCATTGTTCTGTTCTTAAATCCATGCGGTATATTTCTTGAAACAATGGGCTTTTATTACCAGGTGGCTGCGTATTCCTTCTCCCAATGTAATATTTGTGACAAAATTGGGACACGTTTGTCCTTTTGACTTTCCTCCACAATGCAAGCATTTTCTGAAACCTTGTTAAAAACCCTCGCCTATCATGCAGAGGTATATAGCCTCTCCTTGCCAATTCCCCATGGTCACCACCGTTACAGGAAAGCCACAGGGTAAAGCTATATGCTCCACATCAATACCCTGTGTTGTCAATTGAAAACCGAGAAATGTATACAATTTGCCAAAAGATCTGTCAGTAGTCATTTAAAAATCTGGTTAAACATAAAACATCTGCACCTTGAAAATGTTCCCTTTGAAAAATGTTTAGCCTTTATCAGTTATTTGTTTAGGAAAGATTTCACCGGATCCTTGTATGTTTTATGACTTGTTATCTGCATGACTGTAGCCTTAGAACATGCTTTCCATTATCATTGTACCATACCGTTAGGGGGGACGAAACACTCATCTTTCCTCTGTTATTTATTCAGCTGCACTCTGTTATATTGCAGCACATTCTATTTCACAGACTAGGACGCAGGGAGTTTCTCATCCCAACACCCCCCATGCGTTTATTCTCTTAAAAAGTATGCACTAAGGCTGCAGAAGTAACCCTGTGAGCCCCGCTGAATTTAAGAGAACTTGCTTTTGAGTAGATGTGGCTGGGATTGCCTTGAAAGTTAGATGTCTTATTGATAAGTGTGGAGGGTTTCACAAGAAGCAGGGGGCGGGAAGAATAAGGCCCCGATTGGTTATCAGTGGCCTAGTTCTCACAGAGACAGTAAAGCGAGGGTGGGGAACCTCAAGGTTGGGATTCGAATGCAGGCCTTGGGTCACCCATCTCAGTTATCCGCTTTTCCCCAGGCCACACGCCTCACCAGCTCTGCTTTGTAGCCTCCTTGAGCATTTCTGTCAGGCTAGGGTGATCCTTTTGCTACCACATTAACCCAGAGAATTCCTGGAGTAAAGTGACAGGTTTTTTTCTGGGGGAATAGAAGTACACATGTGCAGAAGGGGCAGGGTGTAGTGATGTTGTCCAGTGGCTTTCACTGTTGTGTCACACCATGCCCAAGGATGTGAATGAAATTCAGTGCAACGTTTTGCTATAAAGCCACAGTTCCATAATGCAGTGGGCACTGCAGAGTGAAAGGAACATTCGGAAATGTGGCAAGCACTAACATGATCAGGAAAACTAACACAATATTCCCCCGTCTGAATGCGCCTCATGTCCATTCATAGGTAGCCCTATCAAATTCAAAATGGTTTATTCCTAAATAAAGGGGTTAGGATTGAAGCCTAAATCGAGGCAATCCAGCCTTTACTGGCTGCTCAGTCATTTCGCTTGCTGTCTGTCAAATCTGCCCCTTGACAAATACCCTGTTTCCTGTCTAACTGCAGAGCTGAGTGCTGACATCCTCATGAGGGCCCCATTTGCGCCACCGTTCCTTCTCCTGAGACTTTTCTACCTCATCCTGTATGCTTCTCTGTTTACATAGCAACTCACAGTGCCAAACCATTAATACCTTATCTGTTTTGCTTTACGCTTAAGCACAGGCTTTAATGGGGAAAGGTGGTAGCAGGGCACTCAGTGCCTTAAGGCTGAATGCCATATTACCGCATATCACTATATGATGAATGACAATCTGTCATTTAACAGAGTATTTCTTATATACATTAGAGTTAATTAAAAGCACGGCTGACTATGTATAAAAGCAACTTGCCAGAAACCGCTGGATCTGGCATCATTTCCAACATGTGTACGGTACTTGGCACATCAGGAAATTACCAGGGATGAAAGCATTCTCATGTTACAGTGGTTAAGGTGCCAATAGGTGTCAGTAAGGGATTAGGATAATATAAGAAAGTGCCTCAATATAGTTAATGTTGGCTGGCAGGAGGTTTCTTTTAACCTAGAAAAGGAGAATTTTTAAAAAATGGAAATCAACAGAAATGACTGGGTATTCTGACACTGCTGAGATCCCGTGTCAGTTTCATGTAGCAGGGTAACTTTTGAGGACACTATAGAAAAGTGCTTTCAGACCTTGCCCTCTCTTTCTCAAATATCCATCTCAGAATATAAAAATGGAACCACTACAGTTCAGTCTGGTGTCCATCCAGCTAAGGTACAGTGACAACATGTTTTCAGACCTGTAAAATTATTGTAATAATAAAACTGCTTAGGTGTTTCCCCATTCAATTTCCAATCATGTGGAGAGGAACCTCCTAAGTATGAACACTCATAAGTATGAATGCTCATGGGGTGGGGCCAAGCCTGCTGCTCCCCCATCCCCATTTATGTTACAGAACATACAAAAATGGTTAATGTTGTGGGCAGGACAGTGTTCTTTCATATGCTCAAGCTCCACCAAGCCATGCAGACAGCAGTATGGAAGCCAGCTGAAAATTCAGTGGCACGGAGGCAACTCTGTGAGCTAAGCCATTCACCGCTTCACAGTGATTCAGATGATTATCTCTACACTATGGCAGCCTTCCTCTTTCTGTAATTTGAGATAGCATGATAAAAATGGCCAGAATCATGTTTGCCATATGGAGGAGATCCCATTGCATTTTGAAGTGGCTATTCTATTGCTGTTTGAATGTGTGAGTAGACTTTCAACTAGATCGGACATGACACTAATGTAGGATGTTCACAGTTCTGTGTAATGCATAAACCATTTTTTAGAATTAATTCCTACTGAAAACCCAAGGAAATGCCTTCCTGGTAAATGCATGTAGAACAGGGGTGCCAGGCACCTCACTGCCACTTGCTGTCACTGGCAGGCAGGGACCAAGTATTGATTAGGTTGTGGCTGCTGTTTGTGAACTATTTCTTAAGGGTCATTCCAATGGATGCTAATTGGGGTTCTTCTAAGCGAGCTGATGATGACAGATTTTGATGTTGTTGTTTTGCAAATGGTAAGAATATATACTGATTTATTCATTGCACTTTTATGCCTCTCCAGAACGTAAAGTTCTCTGGGCAGCTTATGTTAAATAAATCAAAAACAGTTGAAGTGTAAATAAACCAGAATCATTAAAAAGGGAGGGTGCTATCACAAAGCTGAATTCACTACACACCCCAGATTAAAAACAGCAGAAGACTTGGTTACTTAAGGTATGTAAAAGGCCTGAAAAAACAGAAATGTCTTCAGCTTGTCCCCAAACAATGACAAAGACAGTTTCAGGTGAGCTTCCCACAGAAGACTATTCCATATACAAGAGAGTGCCAGATCTGGGGGAAGCGAAAGGAGGAAGGTGCCCCAGGAAGAAAGTGGGTGGCAAAACTATCTGGTTGCTCCTGGCACAACAGGAGGCAAGTGATGCAGCCCCGAGAAGATCTCATTCTGTGCAGACAGAGGATGGGTGAGAGACGGGTTCCCCAGAGGATCGAGGAAGGGCAAGTGAGGCTAGAGGTCAGCAGGGCTATCTCTGCAGCCTAGGAACACCCATCAGAGTCCCCTTTGGTTTGCTCTCCACCCAGCTGAGGGCTCCCCTACAAGGAGGATGAGGTCACAAGGTTCTCTTGATCTGGTTTTCTGCCTCCTGGAGAGGCTGGGCCAAGCAAGGCAGGGCTGGGATGAGATTCTGGGGCACCAAGAAGAAGAAGAAAAAGAAGAGTTTGGATTTGATATCCCGCTTTATCAATACCCTAAGGAGTCTCAAAACAGCTAACAATCTCCTTTCCCTTCCTCCCTCACAACACTGTGAGGTGAGTGAGGCTGAGAGACTTCAGAGGAGTGTGACTAGCCCAAGGTCACCCAACAGCTGCATGTGGAGGAGTGGGGATGCGAATCTGGTTCACCAGATTACGAGTCTACTGCTCTTAACCACTACACCACACTGGCTCCTTCTTCTCTGGCTGCCACCAGCCCAAAATCTGCAGATGCAGCAAAGCCCATACAGGCAGCAGTACCCTCCTTCTCCTCCTAGTGAATGGGGAGCTCCCCAGACAGGTAGAGGCACCTACAGGTGGCCCAGAGAGAGCAGGGAACAGGGAGCAGTGGGGTGTACCTCCAACTGCACTGTTCAGGGATGATGAGGACTCTTGCATTGAAGAGGAGAGCTATCGAGGACATCTGGCCTTCTTTAGGAGGGGCATGATCAGGGTCTGAACTTTTCCAAAGTCAGAGGGCTCAGTCTCAAAGTAAAGACCTCTGAGATTGCAGTGTGCCCTCCCCACATCATTGAGTTGTCAGTCCCCACAAAACAAGATGTGGAGCTTTAGATGCCTACTAGCTAAATTCAGGGTGGGGAAAGTACAGGCACATAATGGGGAAGGATGAGGAGAGATCATGGCCAGGAGAAGGAAGTGGCAACACATATATTTGCCTCCTGCAGCAAAATTGGTACATCTGGCAATGAACCAATATATTTTCTATAAGCTGTCTTTGGGGTACATGCAGTTTGGTTTGTACATCTGTACATTGCATATCATCCACCATATAAAACTAAAAATGTCAGCTAACTTGTGCATTGTTTTACTCATTGCTCATTGTATTGTATTTAAATAGCAACCTCAAAACATATATTGATTTGAACTCTGACTAGGAAACATGACTAGGTAAAGTGAATAGAAAGTAGCACTCTAATGCAGGATACTTCCTTGAGAGGAGGAAATTCTCTGATACAATTTAATAAAAGAATTGTTGCACTGTATAAAATCTGGCAGCTTCCTATTCAACGGATTGTGTCACACACACACACACACACACACACACACCAGCATCTCTGAGGTTAGAATAAGTGACATTTTATTGAGTGCATATCAATATTTTTAATTGCCTAGATTACACACTAATTTCAATTTTGCTATTCCAGATGATAGAAAAATTAACTAGTGGTATATAGTGTCATGAAAGTGTACTGTGGAATGAATACCTTCCAATGACAAGGAGATATATATTTTACTCCCACTTAATCTTGTAGTGGAAGCCTGATGGGCATCTTTAACTGAATTTATTCCAGAATGAGCCCAAGTACAAGTTGTGCATGTAAGAATATAACTATCTCTCTCTCCCCTCCGTGTGTGTGTGTGTGTGTGTACACACATACATGAGACTGAAGATAATTACAGTGAAGGGACTAGGGAATTATTTATTTCCAACTAACAGACAGCACCTGACAGTCTTTGTATATCAAGTTGTTATTAAAATCTTGTGTCAGGATGCTAAGCTGACTTACTCTACAACTAATCTTCTTTCACAACTAATCATGAACTATGTATAGAGTTTGGTAAGTAAATTAATCTAATTTGACAAGGGACATATTAAAATCAGAGAATTTGTGTTACAAAACAGACTTTAAGAGATTTTTGTGAGTGTTAATCAAATGTATTTTTGAGCACAGACATGGATGTAAACAATTTTCAGCAGCTTAATATTTCCTGTTAAATGTGGCTTTACGTGACAATTATTTGTTTTATAGTTGAGAAGCAATTTCTGATAATTTATTTTATAAATTAGGGTATGATCCAGGAAAGCTGCCTCTCCACAGTCTACTCCAGTATTGCACTGAGAACATTTTCCAAACACCAATCGAAGATTGCCTTAATTCCCACACCTGGCATTGACATATAAAACCCTATATGACTTGGGGCCCACATATTTGAAGGAATGCTTCTCCCTATAGCAATCTCCCCATCTATCCAGTCAACAGGGAAGGCTGTTTTAATGGTTCCATTACTAAGTGAAGCACGTGGTGTGGTGGTGTGGGGTAGAACCTTCTCACTAATGGTGCCCCATCTCTGAAATGACTTCCTCTTCAATGTGCATGTGACTCCCATACTGCTTATGTTTTAGTGGGAAATGAAGGTGTGACTTTTTGCCCAGACCTTTGGGAGAGGTCAAATTAACCAGTCAGTCATTGATTCCATGGATTATGTGTACGTTGTTGACTTTTAGTTGTTGGCTTCTTTCTTGTATTTAATATGCTTGTGTGTTACAGTCTTACCTTGGTACTCGTCCGTTTTGGCTCCCAAGCACTGCAAACCTGGAAGTAAGTGTTCCTGTTTGTGAACGTTTTTTGGAAGCCGAATGTCCGACATGGCTTCTGCAGCTTCCGATTGAGTGCAGGAAGCTCCTGCAGGCAATCAGAAGCCACACCTTGGTTTTCGAACGTTTTCGGAAGTTGAACAGACTTCTGGAATGGATTCTGTTTGAGAACCAAGGTACAACTGTACCTGCATTTTGTCAGATGCCATATATTTTGTCTTTAATGTTTTGTTCTGTTGTGTGCAACCTCTCCTGGGGCCATCTTCTGACAGCTGGGTAGTAAATCATATTATCATCAATTTTGCATTTATTCATATAAATTAGTATATGCAGATCTGTGCCTCTTTTCGCCCTCTTTTGTTGGTGCTGCATAAGTGACCACCCTATATGGCACTCAGAAATGAAGGGTTGGATGAGTTATGCACACCTTTGTAGGAAGTGTGAAGGAGTCACTGGGTCTATGGCTTCAAACATAGATAAAGTCTGACAGGTTCCAAAGGATGCATTAATGCAGGGATGGGAAACTTCTGGCCCTCCAGATGTGGCTAGACTACTTGTCTCACCATCCTTAACCATTGGCCATGCTGGCTGAAGATGATGGGAGCTTAAGCCCAACAACACCTGTTCCCCCGCCCTGGTTTCTCCCCACATCCCTGCATTAATGACTTCCAGTTTAACACAGGAGACAACTGCAAATTGGGGTGGCAAGGAATGATATGTCTGATTATGGGGAATACACAGCTGTCTGATACTGAGTCAGGTTGTTAGGTTCATATAGACCAGTGCCAGTTACTCTGATGGTGTCCCACTAGGGTCTCTCAGTCCTGCTGCCTGAGGTGTTTTACCTGGAAGTACCAGGACTGAACTGGGGACAGTGATGGGCAGGCCCATGCAGAGGGACAGAGGTCAGCTGGGTACACTTGCCCCTGGTCATGGAGGGCTAAACCAGCTGGGGTGGGGGGCACTAGGGACCAGCTGCTTTGTTCTTTTGAGTTTATAACTTTATTCTAACAAGACTTCTGCCCCGAGCCTCAGACAAGCTCTGCACAGGCCTGGTGATGGGTCTCCCTGGTACCAGAGGGGATGAAATTAGTTACCTTGCTTCTTCTCTGAGTTCAGGACAGTGTAATGTGCTCTTTCTCCACAACCACCCTGTGAAGCTGGTTAGGCTGAAAGGTTGCAACTGGTTCACAGTCATTCAGGGAGTGAGCTTCATGACTGAGCAGAGATCTGAACTGCAGCCTCAGTGGCCCAAGTCCAACACCCAGGGACATGCAACATGGTGCCTTCTAGAAGTTGCTGGACTACACCTCCCCTTATCCCTGACCATTGGCCATACTGGCTGGGGCTGATGGGTTTTGAAGTCCAGCAACACCTGGAAAGCACCATGTTGGTTGTCCATGCTCTATTACATCAGTGGTGAGGAACATCCATCCCACAGGGCCAATTTGACCTCCCACCAAACCTCCCAATTTAGCCTTTGTGTCCATTTTTGTCTGGTCATTCCCACCTCTAACTCACCTAAACTCATATAAAGTCAGGCACGGGAGATGTAGATCTGCAGCTGCAAAGGAGCATTCAAAAATGCATTCTAAGTCAGGTACTTCCAATTATTCCTTTGCACCCGGTGATGCTTACATTTGGTGTCAAATGCAAGCCCCACTGCTTTCAGGCAAGATTGATTCTACCTGATATCATATGATGTCAGATGATTGACAGGTGGGTGGCCTTACCCACTGGTCAAATGTGTCCTGCAGAAGGTTGGCCAGGATTTGGTCCTGCCCTCTGGCCAAAAGTGATTCTGCACCCCTGCATTACATACCACATTTCCTTGTCAATTTATCACCATGCTTAATGGGCTCAGAAGAATACTAACTTCCCAGTGTCTCCTTTGAACAAGACACCCATTTCAAAGCTGTTTTAAGAAGAGGTGAATTTGCTTCATAAAAAGTTGCCTGTTTTTTAATAAAGAAAGATACTTATGATAAACCATTAAATTAACGTTGATCATAAAAGCATTATGAGTAGCAAAAAGAGAGAGAGAGAGAGAGAGAGAGAGAGAGAGAGAGAGAGAGAGACAGAAAATCCACAAGAGGTCATATGACGTCTGCACCCAACAGTACTATATCCCTATAAAAGCATAGACCCCTGCTGGCATATGTAATTTAATGTGCAGCATGGCTTTCCTAATTCAATCAAGTCTCTACATCCCTTCTTTTATATCCAATTGGATTCCATGTGCTAAAGCCATCAAGATTTTCAGGATGAAATGAATGCCTGTATTAATCCTGCAATTTCCATTTAAAACACAGCATCGATTTGATTAATAAGGTTTGATGCTGAATAATTATATGGCAAATATGGAAGGTATAGGAAAACCACAGATGTGACCACCAGCAAAAGCCTTGTGGGAGAAAGGGGTCAAAGGGAAGCAATGGCCATGACTGAGGTGATGAATTCTTTGGCTTTTCTCTTATGCAATTAACAAGCAGAGCTTCTATTAACTTGCCCCCCCTTCGAGGGTTCACTGGTCAGATGTCCCAGGGTCAAGGGTCAGAGGGGAAGAGCAGGGGTCAGCATCACAGCAGCACTGAAACAAAATAGGTTATCTAAGGAAATTCAAATTAAAAGGAAGGATATATACATGCAGTTGTATGTGTTTGGGGAGAAAGATCAGGGAGGGAGTGCTTCAATGTTAAGAACGCTGTTTTAGCATAATAAAAATGTTCTCTGCACATTTAATTCAAAGTAATCAATCTGAGGTGCAGTGCTTGAGCATCCAATAAAAGAAAATCAATGTGGTCTCTACGAGGGAAGACAAACAATGCTAGCTTTTACTAAAGGGATTATAGGTTAACATTTATTCAGTGTATTGTAATCTGATGTCAAGTGGTATAAAATCAAGCCAACAATCCATTACCGCCCTTTATAGGCTGGGTGCTGATCCCATGCAAATTGACTTTTCATAGAACTTATTAAATCATTTCTGTGTTCTGTCTATAGACCATTTTTATACAGCAACCAAGCGTCAATAAATTCTATTTCATACCTGCACTGCTGATTATCACAAAGATAAAGATTTGTCATTTCAAAATGCAATTTAACTTTTCTCTGCATTTCCTTACGTTTCCCATCTATTAATCAAATTGAATGTGTTGTTTCTGATTTGTAAGGAACAAAATGGAATGTAGCTTTAATTTGGGAGCCAATGCAATAACAAACCTTCTAAATGTCAATTCCATTTTGCATAATCTCCAAGAAAAAAATGCCAGTCTCAGACTGGAAACGGTATTCAAAAATATAATAGAATGACCCAACATTGCCATTTTAATGCAATTTCTCTAAACTGCAGGAATTATTGTTGCTTCCAATGAATGCCTGTTCCATTCTGCTCCAGAGTTAATGCCCTGGAATTATAGCACTGACATCAGAAAACGATAGCATTATTACTGTGTGATCCTTCATGCACTTACCTATAAACATAGCATAAGACAATGGGGCAGACCTGATTAACAGTTATGGAAAGTATGCTGAGGACAAGGGTTCCATATGAAACGAATCAAAGCACCACAGTTAGTTACTAGAGAGCTGATTCACACGAAGCGTGGGAACTTTCTCAAACCTCCTCTTTTCATTTGTCATGAGCACAGATGTGAGTCTGCATACTGTTACAAACAATGGTGGGCTGAGCACTCGTGTGCTCATAAGGGAAAAGTCACAGGGGGGCTTTGTCACAAACACACCTAAATCAAGACAACCAGCCATGTTAGCAAAATAACAGCCTACCACACAACTAAAGGCTATGCAAACCTGGCTCTTTTTCCACCCTTGCCCCCTTTAAAATTTCTCCCAGAACTGGACATTTGTGCTCTTCCTTTTTTACTTCATATGGAGACGTTTCCTCCTTTGCATCCAGCTGTGGAAAAATGAAAAACACTAACAATTTAATATTTTTCTTGCAACATCCAGCATTCAGTAAATGCATGATGGGGCAGAGGATCACAAAGGCACATTCTTCTCTCATCTTTGCATGTCATTTAAAGGTCAGAATAAGGTTGATCTGCATGAAACTACACTCACAAGGCTCCTCTGTTAAATTGGGACCCCTGGTTTTCTTGGTTTCTCCATGGCATGGACATGAGTTCCAACATCCAATCTTCCCTCTCCCGCTCCACACATTAACTGAATAATTGATGTCATGGGCCTGGCTCACATAGGCTAACAGCAGATTTCACTTGTGTGGTCACCAGTGGTGGTGTTACAACAAGAGAAGGCAGACTCCCTACGTCTCTATGTGTCTGTAGAGAGCTATTGTAGTGCAGTGGTCAACAGAATGAGTAATGCGCCAAGCAGTGGCATAGCGTGGGTTGGCAGCATTGGGGCCATGTGAAGAGGGTTGTAGGGCAACAAACAAATGGAGTACGCATGCACATTCAACTGCCCAACAGTGTCTGCATCACCCAGAAGATTGCAGCTGCAGAGATAAGAAAAGAAGAGTCTCTCTGAGGTCATTTTCTGGTTCGCATGGAGAAGCCGTTTTCAATGGAGCCCAGCAACAGAAGCACACAGCTGTATTGAGGCAGCACTGAGTGTTGCATTTTTGCACCCCTAACAATTTTGTGCCTGGGGCAACCACCCTTGTACCCCCCACACACACACATACACAACGTCATTGGTGCCAAGCTATCCTCAATTCCAGCCTCATCTTTCAGCCATGAGCTTAGTGGGGAAAGGATAGGTGAGTCACCATCTTGCAACTTCAGCTCCCCATCTATAGTACTGGAATGATAAAATATAGGTTCATCCTATAATGAAGATTAAGAAGGTCAGTTTAACTTCAAAAGAGAAAGGTTTTCAAGAATGAGTGGACAGGGAAAAAGGAAATTGAACAAGGAAGTTAAAGGGACAAAACAAGGTGAGCACCCTAATAAACTATAAATAAAAAACAGGGTCAAATCTCTCCATACTTCTTAGGGGTCATTCAAAACCACAATAACAGAAGCTCAGCTAGAATATATATGACATATCAGAAAAATGTACCACCAAAGCCAAGAAAATGCCAGTGTGGTTAAAAGAAGTCTAACCACATATATGCTTATGGAATCTGAAGCTCTAAACTGTCAGTGTCTGACCAGGAAAAAAATGTCGGAGTCGTGGTGGATAGCTTCATGAAAATGCTGACCCAGTGTGTGGTAGCTGTGGAAAATGTGAAGTCCATGTTAGAAATTATTAGTAAAGAGATTGAAAAATAAAACTGCCCAAATCATAATGCTGTTATACAAATCTATGATGTGGCCAAACTTGGAATACTGTGGACAGTTCTGCCCACCACAGTTTTTAAAGGATATTGTAGAGCCGGAAAACATTCAGAAAATGACAATGAAAATGATCAAGAGGCTGGAGCAACTTCTGCATGAGGGAAGGTTAACATCTGGGACTTTTTAGTTTGGAAAATAGGTAAGGAGGAACATAATAGAGGTGTATTATGTATGGTGTGGACAGCAAGTGGATAGAAACATTTCTTCCCTCCATAATACTGGAACCTGGGGTTATGCAGTGAAGCTGAATGTTCAGGACAGACAAAAGGAAGACCTTCACACAGCACTGTTAAACCATGGAAATTCACCAACACAAGATTTAGCATTAGCCACCACCTTAGTTTTGACAAATTCATAGAGTACAGAGCTATCAGTAGCCGCTAGCCATGGTGGCAGTGTGCTACCTCCAACACTGGAGACAATGTGACTCTGAATACGAGTTACATGGCACTGCAAATGGAGAGAATGTTATTACACTCATGTCCTGCTTGTGGGCTTCCCATAGGCCTCTGGTTGGCCACCACGGGGACTAGATGCCTGATTCATGTAACGTCTGGAGGACGTCACTTTGGTCAAAACTAGTGCAGATAATACTGAGATAAAGGAACCAGTTCTTTGATTCTGTATGACTTGTTCCTAAAACTCTTATAAGTTGCATTGAGATCATTTATTTGAAAATCTCCTGACCTTGAGGAAAAGTGCTGTGTAAATACTTAAGATGGATCGTTTTAGGATGGATCGTTGCATGACTATCTGAAATTAATGCAGGTGAAGGCTGCACTGGCATGGTCTCAGGGTGGTTGCCCTGGGCACAAAATTATTAGGGGCACAGCATTTCAAAAGGGAAAAAATAGCATACTCTCCCCCTCAGTCTGTGCCTCTCTCAAGAGGCAGGGAACACCTCAAATCCCACCCACCCCGGTCCCACGATTTTGCTCCCACATTCTCTTTCCCCTCTCAAAGCTTTCAATTCTTCCATCAGGTAAAAGGCACATATTTTGTTGGGTTGTTGTTGTTGTTATTTGGGGAGGAGTTAGTAGGTGGCTGCAATCCATATTGAACTGAAGGTGGAAAGAGAGTAATTGGAGTGGGGGGCTGATCGAGGAGGTGATTGGGCTGCAATTGCCACAGCGGTGCTGTCACGGGTTAGGGAGAGCAATACTTGGCTTACCCCAGGCATTGGTAACCCATGCTACACCACTGAAAGGCTGTAATGTGGGAAGGGCCTTTGCTTAGTGGTGCTAGCCAGCATATCTAGATAGGGCAGAGAACATCCCCTGCTTGAAAACTTGGAGAACCACTGCCAGTTAGTGGAGAAAATATTGAGCTAGATCAGGGCCGGATTGAGGTTTGATGAGGCCCTAAGCTTCTGAAGGTAATGGGGCCCTTTATATGTCCAGCTGTCCATGGTCAACAACAAATTGTTGCTGTTTTTTGTGTTGAATATATGATAATTTATGGACCTAATACTGGCATGTTTTGGGGCTACAACTCCCATCATCCCTAGTTAACAGGACCAGTGGTCAGGGATGATGGGAATTGTAGTCCCCCAAAAAATTGGAGGGCCAAGTTTGGCCATGCCTGTGTCCTAATAGGTATCTAAAGTCATTTGCACGTAACAAAATATGTATTTTATCAAAGTAATTGTTGAACTGAAATACAATTAAGAAGAAGCCTACACAACACAAAACACTGTTGCTGTATGTAGGTTTTATTTTATTTGTTTTTTATCTTATATTTTGGAAATGTACATCCAGGTTTTTTATTCCGTTAAAAAAAATTGCGGGGGCCAAGAGAGTGGGGCCCTAAGCTGTAGCTTGTTTAGCTTATGTGTAAATCTGGCACTGAGCTAGATGGACGAATGGTTTGACTCTGTATAAGGCAGCTACGTATGTTCCTCATTCTGGAAGGAGAGGCGCTGCATCATGGTCCATAATGGGGCCTCCAATAGGATTTAATCAAGAGGAAATGCTTTCAGATTGGAAAGCAAAATCTGTTTTTAATAAAGGTGCTCCAGAAAGTAGTAGAGACCCTTTCAATGATACAGCATTAAGATGTATATCAAACACAGATTTTCCTGCCAGGTGCTAATTCATACCAAGGCAGCTTTTTCTAACACCGGAAGAACTATGCTGTCCTGTTGATTGATTACTTTACTAATCACTATTTATTGTGCTCTGCCCAGCAACTATGGATGTTATAGTGATTGTTTATTGTTTCAGGAGAAAAAGATTTTAAAATTGATAAAGAAACATTTAATAAAGTGTTTTCTTAATAATAAAAAAAGGAAATGCAGTTTGCTGCTTGCTATGGTTGGGTCACTTTTATATGTGAGGAAAAGCATTACCATATGTTTGGAAAGACTGGTGATATTTTGCAGATTGTCTTTCATTGCAGCCTTCTAGGGCTTCAGAATATTTTAAAGTTCCATGCTGTTTGGGGAAGAAAATTGAACTTGACATTAGCTTTATTGTAAGAGTTAAGTTTAGGGTTTCCTCCCCCACCTACATTTCAACTGTGAGGGTGTTTTTTCCCTTCCCCCCAATCTGAAATTTTAGTTTATATGTTCTGGCATCAGAACATCCAAAATAAATCTACACTCTTTGAACTCAGTGCTGCAGAGATTCAACTTCATGGCCTTTGGATGCAGATTTTGGTGCTGGAACAAGGTCATGAGTTGTGGTCTCAGATGAACACTGGATCCTGAGTGCTGGGTCTATTAATTCCTTGTGCTTTCCAGTTTAACCAGTGTATCAAGGAAATGGTTAAATGCTTGTATAGCTTTGGATAAAAAGGTATAATTCTGCTCACTCTCTAATTTTATTCTGATAGATTGTCTTTTTTAAACTATTGCTGGGTTTAAAAAATGATGCTGAGGAGAAAGTCTATTGCATTTTCTTTCTTTTTTTTTAGTTCCAAACTTTCCCTAATTATCAAAACAAGATTGCCAGGATGAGTTCTGTTATAAAGAAAATGGTTTCTCAGATTCCAAAGCCATTCCTGCAAAGGCTTCAATATTGCTGCCAAATGTGTGGTGCAAGTAAAAGGTTAATGGATATACTTGAAGATTAAAATGTCAAATCCACTTTTAAAATCCTCCCCAATGTGTGGTTTATGTTTTCAAAATGTCTAAAGAGAATTTGAGGCTTTAGGTTTCTTTACATTTTTATTTGCAAAAATACTGCCTGGTGAAATAACATCCCAAGCACATGAATTATATCTTAAAATTTGAGAAGGCTGCAAATGCGTAAATGGCTGGTAAATAGCAATGACTGACAAACCCTGCTCCATTTTATTTATTTTTTTGTCCAGGCTCTGCGTGCCTTATGTTGGACTTTGAATTTAAAAAGGGGGACTCCTGTTTTAAGAACATATTGAAAAGCAGACGTTTTTCCTGTTTTTGTAGTGTGTGTGTGTGTGTGTGTGTGTGTGTGTGTGTGTGTATCTATAGGCTGGGTAATAAAAGGTTGCCATTGGGGTATTGTAAAACTACTGTTGCCGGTGGATTTTATATAGACACAACCGGTTAAAGGTGATTGAATATCAAGGGCTGAGTGGTGCTTATAATACCTGCTGTTGTGAGACTTCAATTCATTATTGTAACAGAATGAAAGAACATTGCTTCTGTACAGGACATGGTTGTAGTATTGATTGAGTTTCTCAAAAGTCTTCTCTTAGGATGCAGAGTGCAGTCAAACATGCACAAACATCATTCAGCTCCCCTGATTCTGTCATGTGTGCCTTGTACCTCAAACTAAAGCAGCCTCGAGATACAGGAAAATGCCTCCTCAGTTGAAGGCAGACAGAGCTCTAAGCCTGACTCAGGGGGGTTATGCAGATGTTGTGACCTTTCTTCCACAGACCAGATTTTACACTCAAATTGCCATTAAAGCTCTTTTTCCCCTAGAGGCCCACAGTCAACTTGTGTGTTTTCTCCATTAGGGTTAAAAGTCAGCATGGCACCATGCCCACACCGCATACTAAATGGAATGGAACATAAATAAACTGTAAAATGGCCTTGCATCTGAGTGAGAACGGCAGTCTTTGGTTAACACAAGCCATCATCACAGAAAATGCTTAATTAGGATAATATGAGTTCCATACTGAACAATATAGAGCAGGCACTGCCCCAGTCTCCCTGTCAGCATTGCTTCCCATTCATATAAGTCTCTAAAAATAAGTTTGTTATGTGTTTGTTTTTGAATATCCCCCCCCCCACTGCCTTTCTGCAAAAAGTGAACAGGGCTTAGTTGGGGAACCCTGCTACAAGCATTTCACCAATAATGTAACTCCTCTCATAATCTTCAGTTAGGGTTTATCCACATGTACTTTTCCTATGCATTTTCCAGAGACAGTCCACACTTTTGTGCACTGTCTGGGAGCTCTTTTTTCTTCATCATTTTTTGCTCCAGAGCTTTCTTTGTGAAAACTCGCTCTTTAAAGCTAAATTGGAGCAAACGGCAATTCACATAAAACCCCAAATTGCTATCTCCGCCCCCATCATTCAGCCCAGACACTCCAGCTCTGAGGGCCTTCCGGCAGTTCCCTCACTGAAAGAAGTGAAGTTACAGGGAACCAGGCAGAGGGCCTTCTCAGTAGTGGCACCCTCCCTGTGGAACACCCTCCCTTCAGATGTCAAACAGGTAAACAACTATATGACTTTTAGAAGACATCTGAAGGCAGCATGTATAGGGAAGTTTTTTAAGTTTGATGTTTTGTTGTGTTTCTATATTTTGCTGGGAGTGGCCCAGAGCATCTGGGGCAACCTAGTCAGATAGGCGGCATATAAATAGTGGTGCTGCTGGTGGTGTTTGTGCCTCAGCTTCAAAGAGTGGGTTTTTACATTCTTTTAGGTAAAGCTCCAGAGGGACGCGGGTGGCGCTGTGGGTTAAATCACAGAGCCTAGGACTTGCCGATCAGAAGGTCGGCGGTTCAAATCCCTGTGACGGGGTGAGCTCCCATTGCTCAGTCCCTGCTCCTGTCAACCTAGCAGTTCAAAAGCACATCAGAGTGCAAGTAGATAAATAGGTACCACTCCGGCAGGAAGCTAAACAGCGTTTTTGTGCACTGCTCTGTTTCGCCAGAAGTGGCTTAGTCATGCTGGCCGCATGACCCGGAAGCTGTACGCTGGCTCCCACGGCCAATAAAGCGAGGTGAACGCCGCAACCCCAGAGTTGGTCACAACTGGACCTAATGGTCAGGGGCCCCTTTACCTAGGTAAAGCTCCAGGACAAAAAGAAAAGCACTCAGGCACAGAGCTTTAAAGCACAACCCTGTGCCTGGAAAGAGTTGGGACAAAAAGTAAGTGGGGATAAGCCCACAGGATACATATACAGTCCATGTACTTTATGCTCAAATACTGTAGAGCTTTTTTAAAAAACCAGAAAAAGCTTGCATTTATATCCTGCTTTACTTTGGTCTTGGAACCAAGGCAGCGTCCCTGTGACTTTCATGTGGTCACTCATCCAGGCACAAGACCTAGATCTACTTTGCCTCAGCAAGTTGGTGTTACCAGACCATACCTGGATATGCGGACTTTCTCCCCCAACACACACACACACACACATTCTAAATTCACTAAGTCAGGCTCCTATCATGTCTGATCACTGGCCATGCTGGCAGGGGCTTATGTGAGTCCCAGCAATATCTGGAAGCTCCCACATTGGTTCTTCTGGCACTAAGGCATAGATGGGATGGTGCCCACCAACCTCACCATGACTTTCTCCCCCCGATAGCTTTGCACTGCATCTCTTTTAAGTCCATTAAACTAACAAGTAAATAAATAAACGCCACCCTACACATCTCAGAGACATCTGTGCCCAGGGATAAGAGATTCAGGAAAAGATAGTTTTAGAAGAAAAGTTCTTTTAAAAATACATTCTAAAGTTTTCTCCTGATTAGAGGGCAAGCCATCACACAAGCCATCAAAACCTGATTCCTACAAAGTGGTTTTTAAGAGCATCACTCCTAAAACAAATGAGAGTGGAGTGCTCTGTGATCTTTCACATGGAATCTGGGTGTTCCACAGAAGGCAAGATGAAAAGGAGCCTTCCTTCATTTCAGAGATCCAGTGCAAAAAGAACTAGGAAAGTATGGTGTTCTGTGGGACTTCACACCTAGGGATGTCTGATCCTATACATATTCACAGTTGGTATTTGAGTTAATTAAAGTCTGAATAACATCCACCCCAGTCCTTTCCTAAGCCCACATTGCTAACCACTGTTTGATGTGAGGCTGCCTGATCTTGGCTTAAACTAAATTACAGAATATAATACCTTTTTTCCTGTTAACTATTTAAATGCTTAGAGCTCAAGAAGCAGGCAGTTGAGGTATGTAGGCCCAGTCAAAACACAGAGCAGAATGAAGTGATAGAGTCTCAAAGCGGCAAAATGTATTGCACCACTTCTGCTGGTGGGTAGAGAATTTAAGAAAAAGAAATTTGCAAGCTGATGTAGAAATGTGGAGAACTGGGTTTAGGACTGGAAAACTAAGGAACGGAGAGAAACCAAAACAGGCATTTTCACTGATCCTTAGTCTACCCATCCTTATCTACATGTTCAATGTGAAGTGACAGTAGTGATCAATGGTTGGGAAATCACTGATAGCCAGGCAGCCTCACCCATAGGAACACCTTCCTTCTTCTCCCCCACAGAAGGCTTCCTTTCTCCTCAGTGACACCACCTTGCCAAATCTAATTGGTGTCATAATCGTATCACTGCAGGAGGAGGCATCGTTCCCCATGAAGGTGTCCCTATTTCTTATATGCTCAGCTAATGAAACTGCTGCACACAAACAAGTAATGGTGAAACAGTTTCACTGTTCTTTGAGCCCCAACAGTACAAGATTGCTTTTCATGGATGCTGAAACCTTAGGAATGATCCATCCTCTGCAATCTTGGTTTTGAAGCAATGCTACTAATGCAACCTCCAACCTCTGATTCATGTTTAATTTATTCCTTTGCTTAAATAATTTAAAAACTGAATTTATATACTGCTTAACTGCAAGAGTCTTTAAGATACAATACAAAAATTAAAAATCCCTTAGAACTATAACATCCGACTTCCATGAAAATGCTTGCAGGAATAAATAAAAAAGGCTTCAGTAGGCACTGGAAGTTCAGTGGGAAGGAGGCCTGACTGACTTCAACTGGAATGGATTTCCATCAAAACGGGCCTGCAGTGGAGGAAGAGGAGGACGGTGACTCCTGGGGGATAAGAAGTGGGCATCAGAGCCATGGGGGTCCACTAACAGGGACTGCAGTGAAACGCTCAGTGATCAGGTTGATTTATAAGGAATTAGGTGGTCCTTGAGGTGTCCTGGACCAAAATGGTGAAGGGCCTTGTAAATTAATACAACAAACTTGAACCTGCCCAGTACTATATGGGCAGCCAGCGCAGAGTTATCACTGAATCACAGAGTTGGAAGGTACCCCCAAGGTCATCTTGTGACTTGTCCAACCCCTGCAATGCAGGAATCTCAACTAAAGCATCCATGACAGGTGGCCATCTTACTGTCAGAAAGTTCTTCCTTATGTTTAGTAGGCATCTCCTTCCTTGTAACTTGAAGCCACTGACTCGTGTCCTACCCTCCAGAGCAGGAGAAAACAAGCATGCTCCATCTTCCAAGTGACAGCCTTTCAGATACTTGAAGATGGCTATCATATCCCCTTCTCAGTCTCCTCTTTTGAGCACTGGAGTTCTGTGCTGGCAATAGTCTGCCCCCATCCACAGTCTAGCTACCATGTTTTACATTAGCTGGAACCTCCAGACCAGGGGTAGCTCGATCCAGCCATTTTATAGTAGCACCTAGCAGCAATGAAGTATGGAGTTTACCAATGCATGGATCACACTCAGCCAGGGCTTCACTGTAATAGCCCAAGGAAAGCCTTCTCCTGCAGAAGCTCTGCTGGTATGAGGACAGATGCTTTACAGGAGAAAGAACCACAAGCAACTGGCTGCTCATGTGCAAATGATTCTGCGTGAAGGTGAACCTGTTCACCAGACTAAAAGCTATTGTCATGCTATTGCAGCAGCAGCACCACTCCTGTCTAATCAGAGCACTGGGGCTCTGTTTCCAGTATAAATGTGGTCCTTATTCTCAAGATGTTCATACCGAGCTACCTAACAATGTTCACCTTTGTACATGTGGTTGTATGCTGTGTCTATCGATTGAGCCTTCGGCTGGCGTGCTACGACATTGGGGTGCAATTCTGCCATGAAATGAAACACTACTAACTTGGTTACCACACTAATGAGTATCCTCTTGCGCAAGCTGGACGATGGTAACATGAAAATGAAATCATTTGAGTTGATGGAGCTGCGCATTTAAATATTATTCAAAGGAATATTATTGACCGAGTGCATTGTAATTGCTCTCCCCGAGTGCTTGCAGTCTGTCATGTAGATTCTCGCTTAGTTTCCTATCGATCTGCCGCACGACACGGACCGTTGCGCTATATGTATAAATAGTGATATTGCAAATGACGGCACGTGCTTTGCTCTTTCAGCAGAGAAAGCAAACACTTCAGAATGCAGGAACTTTGAAATGGAAAGGTACAAATCTTGACACCAAATAACTCTCACATTTTGCTTTCAGGAATAAAGCTATTTTTTATTTATGAGGGAAATGTAAAAGAGGCGCACAAAGCCACAGAAGGCTGTCGGGGTGCTTCCCTCACCCCCACCCCACCTTCTTTGCAACATGAAAAAGAGTGACTTTTTTTTTAATACTGTAAGAGAAATATAACATTTTATCCTAGTCCTCTGTGCCAAGTTTCCAGAGTGCATTTTTATAGCTGTGTGAAGAATAGGGGTTATATTTAACAGAGGTTCCAGTATGCCCTGAGTGTAATAAACATAGGTAGCATCAAAGGAGGGGGGGCAGGAATCTACTGCTTAGAGGACTCCTGTAGACATGGTTGCCTTTTAGCCCCCGCTGTGAGATAGCGAGGGATGAAGAGGCTGAGTAAAACAACACTTTGTGGCAATATGATAATTAAGGGATTGTAAGCAGTAATATGTGCTACTGTAGATGAAACAACAACCTTTAACCCATGAGAATTGCTCTGAACATTGATTGTCACCGGCACACATTATATCTGTTTCTGCTGGGGACAAGTGGGTTGATTTTGGCAGCCTTAAATCCATCAGAAATACCCATTTTATTATACCTTTTACAAACATTAGGCTTCAGCTATCAGAGCTTTGAAAGCTTATTTAGAGCAACCCCACCTACAGCGACTAACCCTCCTTTTTTTTTTTAACCTAGGACATAATTAAACTTCTCCAGATCCCCATTAACCTGTTCCTTTGATCTCTGCTGTGATGATATGCAAAGCCACACTATAAGGCCTCATCTCTTACTATTGGTTAGAGGTCCCCCCCCCCTTCTCTCTCTCTCTCTCTCTCTCTTATTTGATAACTCTATGCAGAGTTCTGAGGAAGCAAAATCTATTGAAGATTTTCTCAAGCTATGGACAAATCCAGCTCAAAAGACCCAATTTAAAAAAATCCACGTATCAACCAAAGAGTCTTCATTAGGGCCTAAGACCCAAAAGAAAATACCAGGCCAAGGAAATTCCAAAGGTCTGTGGCTGACCTTTCTTTGGTTTTAATCACTGAACCTCCCGACAGCTTAATAAGTTGAAGGTGCTGGATCACAGTCAAACTTAATAAGGCCCACAGCAGAGCCTTGGCCATTCCTGATTGCTCCCATAAGTCTTAGCACATCTGGTCTTCTGTCCTTGGGTGAGAACTGTTTTCCATAACTTGCCTCATGTTCACCACCCTGCACATAAACTGTTTTTATTAACCCACAAATGATAGAGTGCTGCATTTTTATTTCATTTTTGGCCTGAGTGCTGGCAGTTTCTTGCCTTCGAGCCGATGACAGAGATGATTGCTCCCTCCCAAACAGAATTAAAGATGGTGCGTTCTCCAAATTCTCTCTTGATCCTCTCCACCCCTTGCATTACAGCCAGTCACACGGCACAGCCTAACCTTCAGCTAAGACGTGATTAAACATCTAAACACAAGTCAGGGGAGGGATACTCTTAAAAAAAAAAGTACTTGAGCATTATTTTAAAAGGTCAATAGAATAAAGACCAGAGAAATATTAGATAGGAAAGAGGTACAACTGGGGGGGGGGGAGATAATAGATAATAAGGATAAAGACCAAAATGCATTTAATTACTGGGTATATTTATTTCAGCATCACATTACACAGACTAAGGGTGGAATATATATAATGAATAATACAATTTCATACATTTGTGAGATCTTTTTGAAAAATGCAAAGCTTCTAGTCCCTGAATCGGGCAAGGTTTGTTGTTTCTTTTGTCTTTCACAGCAAATATTAGTACATGGTAGTACTTCCTGCTTTGAAATGTATTCAGCTGCTGATTTCTGCAGATTAAGCTTTTATTGCCGGAAGAAATATCAACAACCTCAGATATGCAGATGACACAACCTTGATGGCAGAAAGTGAGGAGGAATTAAAGAACCTTTTAATAAGGGTGAAAGAGGAGAGTGCAAAATATGGTCTGAAGCTCAACATAAAAAAACTAAGATCATGGCCACTGGTGCCATCACCTCCTGGCAAATAGAAGGGGAAGAAATGGAGGCAGTGAGAGATTTTACTTTCTTGGGTTCCATGATCACTGCAGATGGTGACAGCAGTCACAAAATTAAAAGATGCCTGCTTCTTGGGAGAAAAGCAATGGCACACCTAGACAGCATCTTAAAAAGCAGAGACATCACCTTGCCGACAAAGGTCCGTATAGTTTGGTTTTCCCAGTAGTGATGTATGGAAGTGAGAGCTGGACCATAAAGAAGGCTGATCGCTGAAGAATTGATGCTTTTGAATTACGGTGCTGGAGGAGACTCTTGAGAGTCCCATGGACCACAAGAAGATCAAACCTATCCATTCTGAAGGAAATCACCCCTGAGTGCTCACTGGAAGGACAGATCCTGAAGCTGAGGCTCCAATACTTTGGCCACCTCATGAGAAGAGAAGACTCCCTGGAAAAGACCCTGATGTTGGGAAAGATGGAGGGCACAAGGAGAAGGGGGCAACAGAGGACGAGATGGTTGGACAGTGTTCTTGAAGCTACAAACATGAGTCTGACCAAACTGTGGGTGGCAGTGGAAGACAGGAGTGCCTGGCGTGCTCTGGTCCATGGGGTCATGAAGAGTCGGACACAACTAAACAACTAAACAACAAAAAATGCATTTTTTCCTGGTCAGTTGGCAGCCATGTGGTGACAAAAATACCAAAGTATTCAAAAGCAAATGAACTGTGCAAACAGGAAATATCAGATGTTTTCCATCGTTATTTGTAAACATCATAAAATGGCTGGATTGGGTTTTTCACAACTGATGTTCAGCCATTGTAAAAGGAACTTATGCGTGCTATTAGATTTCCTTGGAAAGCAGCTTGCATGGGAAAGGCAAGAATAATGCACTGCTAAACTTGAATCAGATTCTGACAAAGCATGGCAATAATTTGAAGCTACACACACAAACCCCAAAGTTTTTTGGGCTAAGCCAGGGTTCCTGATCACAGGGAGGTTTCTAAGTGCATTCAGCTGAGCATCCTTAAAAGAAATATATCTTCAGGCGTTGACACAAATTGTGTGAACAGCTCAGGAGCAGCCAATGTACCCAGGGCTGTTGCGGGTGGAATTTGCATGAATGCCCTTTCCCAGTTTAAACCTTCATGTGCTCAGGCAAATGCCTGAGCAGAACTGAACTCAAACTATTTCTGGACTTGAAGTAACAGAACTGTGGATACATATTAACTTTGAGCAATCCATTGAGGCACATGTGTGCTACAATTGAGAACTCATTGTAACCACTTCAACTGATATTGCTCCCAAACCAAGAATCTTGTGAAGAGACTTCTGAATCTGGGAAAGACTATTTAAATGATATTCCTCAGCATTTTCACAAAGCTACAGTTCTCACAGTTCCTGGTAGTTTAACTGAGTCATTTTTACAGATTCATGCAGATTCATAGTGCAAATCTCTTGAAAATTAGGAAGACATTAGTCTGTTGATTGGACCAGTGGATAGACAGAAACAAAGCTGTTGCTAGGCTAGTCTTTTCTGAAAAATATTAGTGGCCAGTTTAAGCACACTTTCTAGACAGCATAAAGAACCCAACATGTTTTTTGGTGTTTTCCATCTTATCCAGATTAGGAATAAAATAAGTCAAAATATCATTTGAAAAGAAAGCAGTTGCTGTCACCAATGGTAACAGTGTAGGGTGTGGCACAATAAGATCCATGACTGGGTCTCCCTTTTGTTTTTGCAAAGAGTTCGCCATTCATATTGCAATCGTTATGCTGGAGGGAGGCAGGGGATACCTAAAATACAACTTCTTGTCTCTTATGTGTATCTAGATTTGTTCAGTGCAATCTTGTGCATGTTTCCACAGAATCTAAGTTCCGCTATGTACAGTGTTGGGCTTGTTCCCTAAAAGTGTGTTGGGTGTTGTAGCCTCAGAGACAGAAATCACAACCCCGGGGACTGACTATGAAAGAGGTAGATACTATCAGTGCAAATATAGCATAATCAATGTAGCAATACAAATATTCACTCTGGCCTACACTTTTATTCAGGAGCAACAATTTTTTTAATCAGGTGCTTTAAGATGGCAGTCTAGTTTATATAGGATATCACTATAACTCCTGCTTTATTAGTCAATCTATCAATCAATTTATTGTGCATAGCCAAAGGCCTTTACACTGTACAGCAGAGGGCAAGGCATGGCTTTCCTCTTATATCACATAAAAGTAAAGGTAAAGGTACCCCTGCCTGTATGGGCCAGTCTTGCCAGACTCTAGGGTTGTGCGCTCATCTCACTCTATAGGCCGGGAGCCAGTGCTGTCCGCAGACACTTCCGGGTCACGTGGCCACCGTGACAAGCTGCATCTGGCGAGCCAGCGCAGCACACGGAACGCCGTTTACCTTCCCGCTGGTAAGCGGTCCCTATTTATCTACTTGCGCCCGGAGGTGCTTTCGAACTGCTAGGTTGGCAGGCGCTGGGACTGCACGACGGGAGCGCACCGCGCCGTGGGGATTCGAACCGCCGACCATGCGATCAGCAAGTCCTAGGCGCTGAGGTTTTACCCACAGCACCACCCGTGTCCCCTTATATCACATGACATACCCTATGAAAAGTTTACAGTATGAAAAGTTTACAGAATAAAAATTTAAAATTAGAGAGCATTGATGTATCCAGAAAGGAGCTTCTTAGCTGCCAGAGCAAATTGGGCTACCAGGTGTGTAATCTGTAGAATTTTATCAGCTAGGAGCTCAACTGTCACTTGGGGGGGGGGACTGGCCTGACAGAAAGTAAAGAATATATTGAATATTGAATATAAGGCATTGAATATAAGGCATTGAATATAAGGGGCAAAGCAGCAGGTAATGCACAACATCCTCCACCTGACTGCATCCATAAATGCACCTGTGTTCCGTATGGGGAATTCCCAGGTGTTTCCCCTCTAAATACGCTAAGGGCATCTGTTGGAACCTTAGTTCAACAAACGCCCTATGCAGCTGCAGGAAAGTCAGTGTCTCAAGGTAATGGAGCCTTGAGTGGCTGATCTTGATTTGGGGGTACCAAAGAGAGTAACGGGCAGCCATGCTTTACTATACTTGTTTTAATTTGAAAGGGGAGAGGCCAGAGAAAAGGGAGTATGGCTAGAGGAGGTGGGCTCAGTGGAGAGGAGCCAGAAGAGTAAGGGGAAGTACCAAAGGGAGCCCACTTATATTCAGTTGCCCAATAAACCACAAAAACTTGGAACCAGGCCTGAATGTGTATGATAATGAAAGAAAGAAAGAAAGAAAGAAAGAAAGAAAGAAAGAAAGAAAGAAAGAAAGAAAGTCACTGAACCCAAAAGTCAAAAAAGAGGAGTAAGATTACATCTGGCTTTCAAGGAACCAAAGCATTCCCCAGAAATCTGACTTCACACATTTGTCGGTTCCATCTGCAGTGGGATGAGGCTCAAACTCTTCTCTGAACCTTTCGATGTGCATTCCATGCCGTCTAACTTTATTAGCCAGATCACCGTTCCTCCTGAAGGAGATACGATTATGTGATGATGAACCATTGTTTGCGTAGTTTGAAACCATTTGGAAGCTGAAGAAAGTGCATGCTAATCAGCTCTCTTTATCCTGTGTACAGCACTGTTTAATTTAGGATAAGTTCTAAAACCTGTGTCGTCCTTCCCCTCCCTTTCCCCCCATTGTTAGCAGCTGCAAGCTGAATAGTTGTAGCCAAGGGAGTTGGACTGAAGCATATTCCCCTATGCAGCTGCAGATAAAAGGCAGGTTTTAGCAGCTGGAGTACAAAGAGGGGGAGCTGTTTTCAAATCCTGGGCTTTCTGCCACAGGATAAGTCTTCTTAGTTCAAGGATCCTCGGTGCTCTCTCTCTCTTCTCTTTTGGGTTTAATGGCATTCGTGTGCACACATTCATAACACACCCTCACTCTCTTCTTTCCAGGGTTGCTAATTGAGCTCGGGTGCAAAGGATGGGAAGCCCTGAACACAGCCAAACAGCCTTGGAAATGACAATCAAGATTGTGTAAGAAGGCCTTGCTGTTCTCTTGGCTGACTTTAAGCTCTTCCAGAAGTTGTGGTGAGCCCTTCGGAGCCCACCCACCAAAAGCCCCAGAGAAGATCTGTGAGCAAGAAAAAATATGCAGAGCAACTTTGGTAGCTGGGGTCTTGTCCTGTGAGATGTGAAAAGTCTTTCTGGCTTTTGAAGCCTGCCAGAAGTTTAGAAATGTTGGCTGAAAAGTCAGGTGCAGGTCCAAGGATTTTCTCCAGGCTAGCATCCATGCCAAGTATTTATTACTGTATGGGGATTTTTGCTGCATAATGTTGACCAAATGGATAAAATAACTTCAGTTCAGCAAGGTAAATTTTCCCCTCCTCCAGTCAGTTCAGTCTGCCTTCTTAATACCATTATTGACTTCTCACTGTGGATACACTTTCCCCCACATTTCAATTTGTTTTGCTATCAAAATGGGGGAAAGACTTACTGGGATGCAAATCTAATCAACAATTTGCAACTCAGCTTTGCGTTATTGATCTAATCAGATGGCTCAGTTGGGGAATGAAAAGCCCACATTCTGCATCTGCCCACCAATGCCTCAGCTCAAGTAGACCAAGTGGGTTAGTAATTTCCTACTGATGTTAACCAATTGCCAATGAACAGCTCAAACAGGAAGGACAAGGTTCATTGCTTGTGTGCATTTGATTTCTAGTGTATGAGAAGCCAAGCGGCTAATGCACCCACATGTCCTCCGATGACTTGTGGCAACACCACTGCCTAAGAATAGAAAGTGTTTCCTTTTGCCTTCACCATAGAATTGAACATATGGCAGCAAATGTGTATCATTTATGTCATTAAACATAGCAAACCACAACAGCAGCTTCAAATGAGATTTCTGATGTGGGGAATTATGTTAATAATGCAGTTGCCATTCAGAGAGTAGGTCATCCTTTGGTAGGCCCTGTACACACATTTAGCAGCAAATTTATTCTTGCACCAAAGAACATGCCTTGTGCTCTTCCTGAAAAAAGCTTTGAGGGCGCAGTTTAATCCCCTGATCAGCACTGATGGGGGGGGGGTTAGGACTGGGCAGAAGAGTCCAAATAGAGTTTGATCCAAATGGAGTAGAGACAGTGATTTATACAGATATTCATTTTTTAAGGATATCAGCCCTTGACAGTTGGATAGATTGCTCATTTATTTGTTGTTGGCAGGCTGCCTTTTAAAGCCAAACATATAAGCTCTCACGGCCCTCTCCATTAAGGGGAAAAAATCAGATTCTTATTCTAGTTTGCAATGTTATGCTATATATTGTTAACTAAAAGTGAGACCAAAGGTTATGGAATGCATATTTTAGATGCAGATACAGATGGCCACACTTGGGACGCGGGTGGCGCTGTGGGTAAAAGCCTCAGCACCTAGGACTTGCCGATCGAAAGGTCGGCGGTTCGAATCCCCACGGCGGGGTGCGCTCCCGTTGTTCGGTCCCAGCGCCTGCCAACCTAGCAGTTCGAAAGCACCCCCGGGTGCAAGTAGATAAATAGGTACCGCTTTATAGCGGGAAGGTAAACGGCATTTCCGTGTGCTGCGCTGGTGCTGGCTCGCCAGAGCAGCGATGTCACGCTGGCCACGTGACCCGGAAGTGTCTCCAGACAGCGCTGGCCCCTGGCCTCTTGAGTGAGATGGGCGCACAACCCCAGAGTCTGTCAAGACTGGCTCGTACGGGCAGGAGTACCTTTACCTTTACCTTACAGATGGCCACAGTTTTTGCCCCACTATCTCCAATTGAAAGCACCTTTAGGGAGCAGTGCTAGGAAAAGGATTGACATGTGATCTTGGAGAACTGCTTTTCCCAGTTGGGGTAAAGAGTACTGGAGTACATAAATGAATGATCTGACTCATGTTATTCAGAAGTGCTATTGTGAGTAGCTACTCCTGAGTTTACTCCTAGATGGGTCTAGAATGTTCCTAACTGTTGATAATACAGAGGTGCTAACCCCAAGGCATCCATATCATTGGAAACCCTGCAATTAGAATGTACAATAGTAGCCCCTAATTAACATTCTTCACAGTTAGTATAGTTGTGAAGTGTTTTCTAAGTAGGTAAGTTCTGTAGATGTGAATGTTTTGTAAAGCCTGTAACTTAATTGAAGCATTAACCTTGGAGCTGGACTGATTCCATGCTTGTTCTCCTTGGCTCCAGCATGTCACAGGCCTTTAGACATGCTAAATATATGCATCGCAGAGGTCCTTGATGCTCATAGATTGATGTGGTTTTATAGTTGGCAGTTTAGTCCAGTCACATGACTCTCCTCATTAAGTAAGAAGCATTCCAAACAAGGATGTCCAAATAAGAACTATGCAAGACATGGACTACATTTGTATGTAATATGAAACCACAGTTTAGGGCGACACGGACAAATCTCAGCACACTCGAGTGAAGTGCTGAGCTCATTCTGTCATTGTCCTCTCTCCTACTCCCACATCTTCAGGAGGAAGATTTCTGACGAGTTCAGTTTCCCTTTAAAGGATCTCAGTTTAGCATTAGATATGAATGATTGGGGCATCAGTAGGACTGCATGTTCATTGGCCCCCAACCTCCACCTGTTCAACCAAATATGAGAACAAGCTCTAAGTTTGTACAACTGTATTTATGTAGGGTCTGTACTCACAATCACAGCAGGGTCCCTGATCATGAGGACAGAGCCTATTCATTCCTAGTGTTCATTCTCACATTGGGCCAAGTATCTGGAGGCTAAGTTGGAAGACCCCATTCTTCCCTCTGTATTTAGTGAATGTAGACATTATGTTAGAACAGAGCTATCGTCAGATGCCACACAGCAGACACCAGGAACCTCTAGCCTGTGGGCCTGCCAAGCCTCTGAACCAGACACTTCCCCCCTCTCCCAGGTCTCCTTTTCCTCCACTGTGGAGCTGTAATCTCCCCTCTCTGAGATCTCCTGCCCTCATGCTGTTCTGCTGGTCAGAGATTACAGCATCTCTAGGGCTGAAGTGTAATCTCCAATCAAGTGAACAGCAAAGAGGGGAGGTTTGTGAAGAGGGGGGATTTAAAATCAGCTGCTCATGAAGAAAGAAATTATTCACTCCCTCCAATGACAATTAACTGTGTTTCTGTGCTGCATGTGGAGAAAGGGGAAGCCCTTTCTTGGCGTAGAGCACAGAAGACAATGGAACTGTGTGTGAATGTGATGAGCAGGGATGTGTGAGGGAGAAAGAATAAGAAGAGGGTACATATGTAGGTGGCTGAGTGTTGTATGTGCTTTGGCCGTACCTGGTTGAGGTTTGTGTCACCCACTGTTCTTACGCACACCCTAAGTATTTTTCCTCTGAGGTGATGCAGCCCTTGGTTAGAGGAATGGTTCCATACACATTCCACAAAGGCACCAGTATGATTTCCAGCATCCTAAAATTATTTTAGACCAATGGAGTACAGTGGATAAGTGTTAGGGCAAAGAAGTCTTTGCAGGTGTAGGTAGCTTTAGCCAAGTCTGCCCCATTCTCCAAGCATAGGGTTGGGTTTGTTCATGGGAGGCAAGAAAGAGCTCCCATTGCAGCAGTAGGGCTGAAAGGTTGAAAGAAGCCAGACTGTGTAACAAAAATAGCCATGGAAATGGGCTACTTTTAAAATTAAGACTATAAGAGCTCCTCGGGTTTGAGATGAGCCATCAAATCCACTTGTACCTGGTTCTTATGATTTATTAAATCACCATTAAACCACTCAGTGACATTGTAATTCATGGTTTCCTAACTTTTCTTCTCTTTATTGTATAATAACTCATTTTATAGATATTAGATAGAACACACTCATATAAAAGAGTAGGTAACTGTGGGCTGAATATGTAGTCATGTATTTTGGATGCCATACTTGTAGCAAGAAAATGTGGGGGGGTCAAGTTTTGAAAGTCTAAATAACTAGAAATCAAGCTAACCCATCCTATTCATTAAAGGCAAGCTTTGTCAAGTGGCATTATGCAGAAGCAAGATGCATGATATTGAAATCATACTGTCCCTCACTATTTTAACGGATTTATTTAGAAACTGAAGAACGCAATCCTTGTAAGGTCAGCCAAGAGTCATCATTGAAAGAAAATATGTGAGATCACACAGAGATTAAAGATGAAAATTATTCAGTTCATCCAAACATTACAATAATAGGATTATAAAAATAATAGGATTATAAACCTAAATCTTGGGGGATAAACTGTGTTGTTAAGGAGATCTGTAGTTGGATCTCTTGGTTCTGGGCCACTTTTGAACCTAGTCTGGGGACAGGGAATCAATTTAACCCTTCCTGACATTGATTAACCATGTTGTGCTAGACAAACCCTATAAAATAGCACTGTGCCATTAGGGCATCTTCACAAGTCAAAATGTCTCATGGTACAAGTTATGTGGAATAATATAGCTATAATCAAATCTGAAGTGATCAGCAGTGCAATTCTTAGCATGCAGAAGAGAGCAGAAATGGGGAACTAGTGACCCTCTAGATGTGGCTGGTCCACTTCCCATCTACCCCAGCTGGCATGGTCAATGATCAGGAATGGTGGTTCCAACCCCTGGCATCTTCAGTTATTTAAAAAGGAGTTATTTAAAAAGCAATACCAGGGAGCAGGTATTGCTAAAGACCTCTGTCTCAGATCCTGGAGAACCCCTGGGGCTTATTCCTAGTTAAGTGTGCCTAAGGTTGCAGTCTAAGGAGCGCTGAAATAATTAAGTCATCATAACTAACCCAAGTTGCATTGCTTTCGGTATGGAACTTCATTATGACCAACTTTTCCTAGATAAGCTGTCATCCACCAGGGCTCTGCAGGGCTGTGATGTGCATATTCAAAGCTATGCAGAGACAGGGGTTGCCCCAATCTGTACAATGTCACAGTAGGTATGACTTTCCACGCTGCACACAGACCTTTCCTCAACACACAAGAGGATGTGGCAGTCTCTGATCATGCAAGTCTCTGCGAGTTCGCTGGCATCTTTGTATATATGTGTCAAACTGAAGCAGAACAGAAACTAGGGAACTGTACAGTTCTGGTAATTGTGACGTGCTCAGATTCCTCTATCCACAACCTGATTGTACATCAATTATGTTGTGCCCGATTCAAAAGGGGAGGGCCCCATTTTTTATGAATAGCTAAGAGGTCAGATCATTCTTAAAGGTGGGAGTGATTAATAAGGGCTATGCATAAGTTTTCAAGAGTGTAAATAAGATGTATCATTCACATTAAGGGACAGCACTTGGCAGGATGATTCATCGGTTATTTGAAAGCATAAGATGACAAAGTTAGGGGCTTCTGTGAGCATGTCATGAACTAATTGGTTCATATAAAATATTAATAGGAAAAAAATACAAACTCTTGAGAGGAGTTTTCTCAAAGAGATTTTTTAGAAATTTAAGGAAGAAAGGGCTGAAGCAGAGTCCATCAAAATTAAGTGGATGGTGGCAATAATCTGATTGTCTTCACTGTGTTAAAAAAAATAATTCCCAATATTAGCCTCCCTTCCTACGCATTAAGATATTAGTCCCCCTAAGACTATGGGATTTTATCTATATGGCCCATAACAGCTCATCTCTCTCAGTTGTTAAAGTTGAACCATCCAATCAACAGCTTTGTGTGATGTTTCTGCTCCTCGATTCTGCCACTTCCAGCTTCAAGTGAAGCCTCAAATGATAGAATATTTCTCCATTTTAAAAATCTCCCTGCACCCAGTAAACTTGAATGACAGGGGAATGCCTTATCATTTGAGGGTGCTTTGAGAGTGCTTAATAGTGCAAAGAGGGCACTGTAGTACCTCAAACAGGTGAGTGGCAGGTTATTTCAATGTATTGGGTTTTCCCTGGAAAGGGTAATTCTGAATTAAATGGAGGGGGCCTGAATATGGACTGGCACTTAAAAAGATAAAGGGACCCCTGACCATTAGGTCCAGTCGTAGCCGACTCTGGGGTTGCGGTGCTCATCTCGCTTTATTGGCCGAGGGAGCCAGCGTTTATTGGCCGAGGGAGCCAGCCATGTTGCCAGCATGACTAAGCCGCTTCTGGCAAACCAGAGCAGTGCACGGAAATGCCGTTTACCTTCCTGCTGGAGCGGTACCTATTTATCTACTTGTACTTTCAAACTGCTAGGTTGGCAGGAGCAGGGACTGAGAAATGGGAGCTCACCCCGTTACGGGGATTCGAACCGCCAACCTTCTGATCAGCAAGTCCTAGGCTCTGTAGTTTACCCATGTCCCTGAATATGGACTGGCACTGAGATGAGCATTAATCTCATAGCAAGAACACTTCTGGAAACACCCCAATTATCAATGACGTACTAGTTGTGTAAGTACATGGAGTTTGGGGGGGGGAGAGAGAGAGAGAGAGAGAGAGAGAGAGAGAGAGAGAGAGAGAAGGGGGGGGGACCTCTAACCAATAGTAAGAGATGAGGCCTTATAGTGAGAGAGATTGCAGGACGAAGGAACCTATGGCCCTTTCCTTGTTGTTGAACAACAGCCTCAGCCAGGCCACCAAGAGATAGGTGCAGAGGCAGTGGCGTAGCGTGGGTTCTCAGCACCCGGGGCAAGGCAAGTAATTTGCGCCCCCTAACCCGTGGATTTTAGCACTCGAGTCTCTTCCGCCCCCCCCCCAGATGTTGCGCCAGGTGCGGCAGGCCCCCCCCTGCACCCCCCACGCTACGCCACTGCTCCCACCACAAGTCTTCAGGACAGCCATCCGAAGGCTGGCGCGGGGAGAAGGTCTCTCCGCCCCACCGCCAGGCTTCGGAGCAGCCTTCCGAAGGCTGGCGGTGGGGCGGAGAGCCCTCCTCCCGCCGCCAGCCTTCGGAGCATCCTTCCGAAGCCTGGCGGTGGGAGGAGGTCTCTCTGCCCCACCGCCAGGCTTCGGAGGAGGTCCGAGGACAGTGGGGAAGACGCGCTGCGCTTCCCCGCTGTCCCGGGGATTTCCCTATGGACTTTTGTCTTGCGAAGGGCCGGCCAAACGCGCGCCCCCCCCAATGTTGCACCCGGTGTGGCCGGCACCTCTGGCACCCCCCACGCTACGCCACTGTGCAGAGGGTACTGATGTGCCAAGCCTGCAGCTTTCATTGTTTTGAAGAAGTGAGTCATTAGGCCTCCTGGAAAAGAAGATTTTAGGCAAAATATGCAGACAAACTTCTAAGTGATTTCTGTGAGATGAGCCAGCCTGACTGCTCCCACCTTTCCGTATTATTAGCCAGGGAGTGAACCCAGAGCTTTGACTGATGGAATCTCAGCGCTTTTGCCCCTTCTCTCCTTTTTTCCTTCAATGAGGCTTACTCTCAGGTAAGTGGGTACGGGATTGCAGCCTTACTTCTGAGAAAACATGATTAGAATTGTGCTGTCAGTGCTGTTATTGGGTCCCAAAGGGCCATATCCTATCCACACCTTTTTGTGTTTATGACAGGATGATTGAATCATAGAACTGTAGAGTTGGAAGGGACCATGAGGGCCATTTAGCTCGACCCCCTGCAATGCAGGAATCTTTTGCCCAAGAGAGGCTCGAACCCACAACCTTAAGATCAAGAGTCTCAGGCTCAAGCACGAGACTTGTTTTTTTAAAAGTATATCAAGTTGCCCAAATGTTTTGTTGTTGTTTTTACTCTAGCCTAAGTTCTTTGCATAGTTTAGGTTTGGCATTAAGGGGAAAGCAGGAGTCTAGTTCCTTGAGTAGTAGGAAGAAGCTAAACAGCGTAAGCCTTTTCTAGTACAGAAATACAGTTGTCGCCTGTTGATGTTCGTTCCATCAGACATCTGTGCAGAACATGCTGATGCCTTGTCCCAACCCCTCTCCATGCCAGTATGCAGCACAGCAGCACCCTTGCCTAGGAGCAAGTCCTATTGAACTTCATGAGCTAACTTCTGAATGGACATGTATGGGATTGCATTGTCCATTGGAGTTTTTAATGGGGTGGGGGGGTGGGGGTGTGATCTTTGAGGTGAGCTTCAGAATCTCTTGCAACAAAAGTTCATGAGGCACAACTCTGCTTGTTTGTGACTGCATGCAATTTAAGAATTGTGCCAGCAGCAGCATTTGACAGTGATCCTCTTACAATTGCAACTCTCATCTGTTCGGGGCAGAAAAAGTCTTGGATAGCATGCATCAGTGCTTTCTTTCTGGGTGGACGCAGGGGTACGCATACCCCTAAACATTTTGTGAATCTATGTTTCGCCTCATTGAGGGGCAGTATTTCAATATGAGTAGGAAAATGAGAGCACCCCTAAACATTTTTTTAGAAAAAAAGCACTAGCATTCGTACTGATTTGTAACAAGAGCAGGTGTCCAGAGATTATAGAACTATAGGTGCTAAGTTCTGGAAGTTAGTAACATTGTGACTAGAAAGCTGACCTATGAACCAGGAAGTCTGCTATTCAGATCTAATCTCTGCCCTGAATTAAGGGAAGCTGCTGTTTCTTAAGGTTTGTCCATACTTCCGCTTGTCCCATGCTTTCTGGGTATGGGTGCGAATTCGCCCCACTGCTTTCCCCAGGAAAACCCACCCTTTAGCACTGAATCGGAGCAAATGTCAATCTATGGGAAATCCATCAGAAGTTTGCTTTGATCAGGCTTTCCTGGGGGGCTGGTTTCACTGGAACCAACTGTCATTGAAACTTTTAAATATGCTTTCACCTTGCATTTCTGTGGCATATTTTGACTGCAGTCTTTAACACCCTCAGTTGCAATTGCCATCTTCATTTGCCCCCTCCAGAGGCTGGCAACATGAGAGCAGGCCTTTTCTGCAGTAGCTCCTCCCTTGTGGGATGCTCTCCCCAGGGAGGCTCGCCAGGCAGCTTTGTTATATTTCTTTAGGCACCAAGTGAAAACCTTTCCTCTTCACCCAGGCCTTTGGCCTTTTAAACTATGGGGGCGGTGTTATTGTTTTGTCTGTGTTATGTATTTTTTTGTTTTTATACTATAAACTGCCCTGGGATCCTCAAATGAAGGATGGTATAGAAATTTAATAAATAAAAATAAAGTGTAGTAGTCGTAGTAGTAGGGCATATGACCCACTGAGTTTTCTTAAGAGTAAATGCACTTGGGATTCTAGGGTTAGAAGTTGCTGTGTGCCTAGGCTACTCAAGTGCCTGACATAGCACTGGAACAGGACCTGCATAAAAGACCACATGCCTCCCTCTGTGTAAAGGGATTTCCACATGTTCAGCAATTTGAGAAACCTCTGAGCACTTTGAAAAACATTTCATTTCATGACGTTCACTAAGGGAGAGGAATTTCAAAAAGACTTACTAAATGAGAACTGACTTTTCAAAGGGAGTTTGCATTCTGAAATGTACCCTATTGCATAGTGTTGGTGGGGAGAATTCCTCGTTCCGCCTTGCATGTCTTTGAAGGTTCATCTTCTAATGCCATTTGCTTACATACTCTTTATCCTGGCTTTTGAACAGCTATTTTATACGTTCCTGTTTTTTTATTATTATTATTTGAACAAAGGGCGCCACAGGTGTCAGAATAAATGACAGCCAAGATGCATAAACTTTATTGTTATTATTACCCTTGTGATGAGCAACTGTCCCAAGTGGCTGTCTATTGGCTATTCAAATGGAAAACAAAAGCCTGTTTATCAGCTGGCTAATTATACTAAAATATGAAATAAGACTCCCAAAGGGACAGCTTCCTCCCGTTTCTGTTTCCCCTCCCAAGCATAAACCTCCTCATGAACCAGACACTTCCCCAGTGTTCAAATGTTTATCACAGAGAACCACACCTGACTGTTGACCTTTCCTTTTTAGAGAGCTCTCTGATTGTCTCCTCCACAACCCCGGTGAAAAAGGAAGCACATTTCTTAGCATTTTCAAACTTCTCTTTATCTCCCTTTCTCACTTCAGGTACGAACAGGGAACTAAAATAAACCCAGTAATCTGGTGAAAACAATATTGTGAGATGGTATCTTTCTGCCATGTTACCAGCATCCTCCATATAGAATCATAGAATCATAGAGTTGGAAGAGACCACAAGGGCCATCGAGTCCAACCCCCTGCCAAGCAATGTATAGACAAGCCTTTTAAGCTATTCAAGAGATTTGTAAAGGGGTGCAATACTTTTAATTTTTCAATATTCCATAATTGGAGTATTAATAACAAGGCGCTTCCTCCGAAACACTTGATGGTGGCAAAAGATAACAAAGAGATATACTGGTATAAACAGCCATTGGCACAAACCCACTTCCTCAATAGCAATATTACATTTTTCAAGGACTGAAATCTGTAGCAACGTCTTCCTACAATTGTTTAGCACTCCATTTACCTGACACTGAAACTGAAGAGGATATCCTTCAGAAACAGAACTCCTACAAATGTTCAGTTTCAGTGGATTCCTTCATTTGAATTTTACAGATTCGGTAGACTCGAGTCTCAGCATACTTGCTGCCAGATAAATATAGCTAAAGGCAGGAAAATGAGTTCCAATCCTAATCTCAGTTTCACAAACCAGATTCTGGCCAGGGGAATCATTTCCTTTGATTCAGCTGTTTGCCCTGTTGTGCTCCAGTTGGATTCACCTTGAGGGAAAGCAACAGGGACCCTGCAGAAATCCTACCCCAAAATACATTTTCACTCCATCCGGAGATTTTGTGATGGAAGAGAAGCTTGTGAACTTTTCTGGGGAGGAGAGGGAAAAAAATGAGCAAAGAAATACAATACAACCTAGGTACAAATAAAATGTGGAAGTGGAATGTTATTCACCACATGTCTAAATATAATTAAATTTGAGATTAAAATAGTATTGGTAGCTGATAACCACCTTTTTTGCTTCTAAGGCAGTGATGGGAAACCTGTGGCCTTCTAGACTGCAACTCTCATCATCCCTGATCCCTGACCAGATCAGGGGCAGATCAGACTTGGAGCCCAACATCTAGAGGACCATAGATTCCACATCCCTGCTGTAAGCCACAGTTGAAAAAATGAAAACCTACAAGGGACTTCATGCCTGCTCATCTCACACACAGGTTCCCTCCATCTGTGCTATTCCATTGCTAAGCTACATACCTAAAACGTCACCTGGTCACCTGGTTGCAAGAAGTCCAGGTGATCTGTAGACTGCTAGGTCATAACTTTGTACAGATTTTTGTATTGTCCACAGGGTCACCGTTGCTTGTTTGCCCTAGTATGCCTCTGGGTAATCCAGGATCTTATCAAACAACAAAGTTAGAACCTAATTAAATCTGCAACAACGTCTTCAGTAATTCCCTTTGTAAGACCCAACTAAGTTTCAGATAGGGAAAAAATAATGAGTGGAACTGTGCACTTGTTGAGGAACATTTAAAAATATAAACATTTTTCTAGAACATTTAACCTGAAGGCAGCCCTGTTTAGAGAAGTTTTTAATGTTTGATGTTTTATTGTGTTTTTAATATTCTGTTGGGAGCTGCCCAGAGTAGCTGGGGAGGCCCAGCCAGATGGGTGGGGTATAAGTGATAAATTTATTATTATTATTATTATTATTATTATTATTATTATTATTATTGCAGAAACTCACATTCTTTCTGGTAAACAAAGTTTATTCCTAAAGTGGTAGGATCCTGAAAGAACTATACCTCCCACCCCAATGTTTGCAAGATAATGTCCAATTCAGTTATGTAGGGTTAGTGAGAAGCCTCAGAGGTCTAGGAAGTGCCCTGTGTGTCTCTTTGGATAGGATGCATCCCAGAACCCTCTGCAGGAAGAAAATGTCAAATGTGCTAAGATTCCTCTGCAGCAGAGCTGGGGGAGCTTTCCAGGGGCCACATTCTAGTGGTGAGCAAAGCATAAGGCCAAGGTGGCCAATGTGTGTGACTTCCCAGCCACACAAAAGTCAGGCGTTTCTATACATGCATGTGACCTGTCATTCTCCATCAATGCAAGCAAGAGGAATCAGTACAGCTCAAGGACATATTCCAGCAGAGGAAAGTACTTGAGGGCAGTGCCCCTGAGAGGTATGGCTTAGGGAAAGGGCATAGCTAGCATCCCAAGCGCTGGATAGAGAGCCCTGGAGGACTGTTTTTGGCCTAAGAGTCTGCACACACCTCAACACAGACAGCACTGACTGAAGGTAAAAAGCATGAACCACTTCTCTATCTTACAGCTATGTATTTGGAAAGCTTTAAATAAAGGAAAAAGCAATCCTCTGTGGAATCGTTCCTTCCCTTTCGTTCCTTCCTTCCCTTTCTTTCTTTCTTTCTTTCTTTCTTCCCAATTTGAGTCACACAACTCAAATGGATTATTTGTGTGTGTGTTTTGGGGTAATAGTTTTTATTAAAGATTTCTTGGTTTACAAAAGTATGTGCAATGTCTCTTTTTTCAAGTTACATTTTCTACAGGTCAGTTTCATTTGTTGAGACATTAGGGTTACATTAGGAAGAAAAGGGGGGAAGAGGTGGAGGGGGACATGGTGGGTGGGGTTGGGGTTGGGTGGTGGTGTTTCTATTTTACTTAATGTATGTGTGGGGTTTTGCGTCAGCGTCGCTTGTGCGGGTTCTCTTTACTATTTGCTTGTGTTCCTTTGGTGGTAAGAGAGGTTGGGGTTGGCCTAGGGTGTGGTTGCTTCTTTGTGATTGGCTGTGGTGAACTTTGTTTTCGTGTGTGAGTGGGGTGGGTGGGTGTTTTTGTATCAGGTTAGCCATATTGATGCATGTGCTGTTGGTGGATTCTTGTCATTGTTTTGTTGGGCTGTGTATGTGATAAAGGGGAGCCATACCGGGGTGAAGGTGTCTTCTTCTATTTGTCCCCATGTCAGTTTCAGTTTATTGGTTAATTTTTCACGTAGGGCTGTTTCCCTTACTATTTGGTACCATTGGTCCATGCTTACTCCTGACAGGTCTCTCCAGTGTCGTTCCTTCTCTTTCTGATGTTCGGGCTGTGGATGCTGTTCCTTACCTAGCGAAATTGGCACCAGCCTTGCACAAGAGCAAGGTATCAGCAGGCAAGATTCTGCAGAAGTTAAAAAAACAAAACGCTAAGGGGAAATACATAATAATAATAATAATAATAATAATAATAATAATAATAATAGCCTGATGAGAGCTGAGCATGTTTAGTGGCCTTGGAAAACTGACTGACTATTGTGGGAGGAAACTGGCAGGAGGCTGGGTTGGAATGGAGTATCCTGAAGAAGGACATGGCTGGCTGGCTGGTTGAAACCGTGAACAGGAGCTTTCCGCACGGTAGCGTTTTATTGCAGGTCCCATTTGTAGATATTATTTCTCATCCCTGAAAGCCTTTTTTTGTCCTTTGGGGGGGGGTTAGCCTGCATCTATACACTTCTTTTCTTTTTCTTGTTGCCTGCCACTTCCACTCCCCCTCTCATTCCATCATTCCTCTCTAAAGATTCATAATATTCGGCAACACCTGCTGGGGCGGTTACAGCAGTTTGAGCTTTTGCCATTAACTATGCCCTGCTTGGGTTTAAAGAGCTGACGTTTGCCTGTGCCGGTCCTTCTCGCTGCCCAGCCTTTGGCTATAGCCATACCTTGAGGGATATACACAGTCCACAGAGCAGCCCTCAAATCTACCAAGACACAAGAGTCCCGTTTCCCATTGTTAGGAACCGGTGATGCCGAGAATAGCTGCAAAAGCCTTTCCAGTACAGATGGTCAACAGACTTAAGTGAGCTTGAGCAAGGGCCAGATCCGCTTTAATTACTAACCTCCACTGTTCAATTCATGGCAGGGAGATTTAACTTTTAGCACACAAAACATGTCAGTAAATACCTGCCAATGCAGAATGCATTATTTAAACAACCTCCTTTCTTTTTCAACCTTTCTCTGGAAAAGCCTGAACATTATTTGTATGGATTTATGGAGATGTGAAAGCTTAAAGTAATGTTTCAGAACTAACAAATGTGGGTAGATGTGACTTGTAAAAAAGAAAGAAAGAAAGAAATCAGCAACAAGCTGATCATATACCGGAACAACAAAGACCGGAGGATTAAGGCAGTCAGGGAAGATGAAAGTGTAGGCAAGTTAGCAGGGGTGGGGAGGGGAGCGTGAGCTTGCGAGGCGTTCCGAAACAGGTTGCACACACACAAAAATGTTTAAAAGATTTGCCCGTGTGATTTCCCCCAACCAATCGAGAGATCACAGGCCTGCAAATGCTTACAAGCGCTCTTGTTTGATCTTTACAAGCCACAAATATTAAGTGAAGCACCTTCCTTCGGCCTCCTACGACCTTTAATGGCGGCAGGAGAAGGGGGAAATAGAGAGAGAGATTCCCTTGAAATGGTTTCAAAGCAATGAATTTGGCAAATAAATGTGAAAAGCTATTCCAGAAGTGTTGGATCCTCACATGAAATACTAAGTTAATTAGTAGCTCTCCCCCCCCCCTCCTCAAAATGAACTGACACCCTTAAAGAACTAAGGAATTTCTTCCTTGTTCTGGACACCCACATCCCCCCCCCACCTTGTTTGAACAATTCCAAGAAGTGATAACTCTGGAGTCTTAAGCATTGTGCTGACAGTCAGCTGTCATTCATTGTCCTTTCGTCTGACAACCCCAGGCATTCAGGCCTGGATTCATGAGTTTTCCCTTTCTCTCGATTTTTAAAAGGAGCTGGGGGATGGGTGAGTATATCAGAGGATTCAGCTGTGAATAGACTTTTGTTTTTCTCTTTCTTTTGCCTCCTGACTGTGTCAAATGCAGTGTGTCTCTCATGCAGTTTCCCTCTTTAGAGAGCCTTGCCTGGGCCAGCTAGTTAGTATTCAGAAACAAGCGAAAGAGGATAAAATCCTTCTCTCCGCCTTGCTGAGACTGCAAATAAGCACTTAGACTAAAAAGTGGCGTAGGGGGTGGGAGGGAAGAGAAGACTTTTGCAGCCCTTGTTGTTGACTGGGACCTGCCAATATATTCTCCCTCCAAATGGCATAAAAGAGAAATATCTAGGCAGTAGGAGGGATAGATGACAGTTAATACACTTGTAGTGTATTTGCTCGAAGACAGCTTACTTGTGCGCTGTACTCTGAACTGTAGGATTTGCCATTTAATCTTGTTTACTTATTGTAATGAGAATCAAATGGGGAAGTTAGCAGTGGAAATGAAAAATTCATCCTTTCCCCGCATGTAATAGAGTCAGTGCTCAGAAAGGCACAGATCAAAGTAGTCAGGGCTCTCGTTCCTATTTCATTTCTTGCTGAAACTCCCTCTCAGAATATATCAACCACTTTCCCCCTTTCTGGGGCTTAATAGTGAGGGAATATGATTTTTTTTCCCCAGAAGGACAACATGCTGAAGAAAAGTAGTTCATGTTGCTGTGAGACCTGGGCTGAAATCCCTGCTAGTAAGTTGTTGGGAAGAATTGAGCTTAACGCTCAGGCATCCCAAAACTAAAAGTATTCTAGTGTATTGTTGCTTCTACCAGTGCAAACTAGTTAACTTCCTAGTCTGACTAGTGGTGCCATCAGGGTAGGACTTGGGGATAGAAGTCCAGATGTCAGCAGAGTGAAGCGTAAGGCTCCCAAACTGGCTTTAACCCATTTAGACGTGAGGTAGAACACACTGATATCTACAGAAGCCCCCGCCATAAAAGAAAAGTAGGCTCAGAGTCTAAAATCACCTAATTGCACCAATGATATTGGCCTAATATTTATACAGCATGTTCAAAAAGTCCACACACATCATCTCAGTAATCTTTCCAAGAACCTTCTAATGTAGACCAACATCATAATCTGCATGTGGGGGTGGTGTAGATGCAGTGTAAACATTCAAAGATAGGGCCAAACTAGACAATAGTGATTACATTTAACACACCTGGATTGTTCATTTTAACAACAGCTGCAAACGGTCCCACCACAGTCCTGACACCCACAAAAGTCCCCCTTCCCAAAACTGCTATTTATCTCAGAAGTTGCGACTGATGCCAATGGAAGCTTCCTGGTGAACAGCGAGAGTTGATTTCTTGTGAGGACTATGGCAGAGAGAAAGTTTAAAAAACACAAACAGCCTTTCCCCAGTCTTAACACAGCCAGTCTTAACACAGCCACACACACACAGCACAACACAGCACAGCACAACATGCAGCTCGTTTTTAAAAAGGAGTGCACACACCCCTCAAAAGTCCTATATTTTATTTATTTGCTTTTTCACCCTACCTTCCTTCTATCCTGGAACCCAAGTGCCATTCACGTGGTTCTGAGGAGGTCACGCATCCCAGCATTGACAAACCCAGACCTCTTTAGCTTCAGCAAGGCCACATGAGCCTTCAGACTAGTTTGGTCCAAGGTGGCCTATTGAAGCTTATTGAAGAAAACTCATGATTGAGGTAGCAATTGAGCCAGGAATTTTCCAGCTGCTCTTTGCAGCATTCTACACTACTTCTCTTTTTTTGCCACCCTGTGATCCATTCTGGGTGAAGTGCTTGACACTCAGGATTCATAGTTTTGAGTTCATTCCTCCATTTTATATACTTGTAGTAGTGTACTAGTCAGTGCCAGAAGGAATATTGATCCATGTGACTTGGCATGTTTCCAGGTAGGGTCACTGTCCCCTTCTCCTGTCCCTTCCAGAGACTCTCTTTACCCACATCTAGAGTTCAGTCAATCATACAACCCTAAACTGGTGCAAGATGTGGTGTGTTGGGCACACCACCAATGCATAATGCTGCATAGTGATGTAAAAACCCTTGCAGCCAATTCTGTCCAACTTTTTTGCCTTGGCACAGCAGATCCTAGGACTAAGTCTCATCCTCTATCCTTAAAATGGGGAAGTGTTGTTATGTCAGCAAGTAAGGTACAGATTGCAAACCATTTTGCTTATTAATGGTGCTATGATAACACTTACCTTCTGTGCTCATAACTCACCCTCCCATCACTTTTCGAATTTATCAAATTATTTCCCCATTTTGCTAATGAAAACTTGCACTCACTTTCCTTTTTGATGAGCAGTTGGCACCTTCTACACTTCCTTTCCCACTTGGCCCTTATAAATACGTCCAGGATGCTACTATCTTTTCTCTCCTCTGCTAACTTCTTTCCTGGTATCTATTAGAAGCTGGTAAGACAAAAGCACTTGATTGCAAACCAGCTGGGTGTAGTTGAGGTTACTATTTTGAAAGATATAATTTATCTTTAAATTGCACATAATCCAATTGTATGTGCACTGCCTACATCATTGTTCTTCCATGACAACTGTAACAAAGAGACAGTGGGCACAATCTACCAGGAAGGTCCTCTCCGCCAGACTTTCCCAAGCTGGTGCCCTCCTGATGCTTTGAGCTAAAATGCCCACCAGTCCTAGTCTACATAGCTGTGCTGGCTAGGGTGAAGGCACCTGCAGTCCAAAACATCTGGAATGAATGTGAGCAGTGCAAGATCACACTATTGTTCTTGCACAGGTCATCTGTTGGGCTTGTGTAGAAGAACTTCACCTTGGGTTGTGCCCATTTATCGCACTGGATTGTGCCTAGCAGTGAAACAAAAATAAAGGAACCTAAATTTAGAACTGAATTATAGGGAAAGCTGGATTTCCATGCTCCCCAAAGAGTGACCCCTTGGGCTGATCTTTCAGAGCAGTTCAAAAGTGTCATGAAAGTGTTCACTTAGCCAGTTGACTTAGCTACAGGACATAACCTCTGCCCACACCTGATTCACCTGCCTTCAGTGACATCACAAAACAGCCAGATCTGATTGGCTGTGAGGTGCCATGACACCATCAGGCTCCCTGTGTGGCACCCTGATTGGCTCAAGGATCACTAGAGAAGAAGAAGCCCCAGCAAAAAAAAGGGGGGGAGATATATACACCAAAACAGTCCCAGTCAGTGGTGCTATCAGGGCAGGACTTGGGGGCAGAGGTCTAGGGCTGTCCTCACCAGAGCTGGCACAGTATGTTTTGAAGTAAGTGAAGTAATACACATTATTATCTTCAAAATGTCTTTGATCATTATGTACAGTGTCTTAAATAAATTAAGTGTGCCAGTGAGAGGAAAGGAGAGCTACAAATCACTGCAGACTATTTGGGGGGGCTGTAGTGTGGGTTATTTCAGGGGGCTGCAACCCCTCAAACCCCATTTTACTTCAATTGTTTTCAAGAATGAAAATTGTGTGAAGCACTCCTTAAATATAATAGTTTCTATGCTACTGAATCCTTCTGCATGTTCTCTATTCTGCTAAATGGTAATGTTCTCTGTTCTGCTACATGGCAATTAAACAATGTTTGTTGAATTGTTTAATGATAAAATAAAATTCTGTGGTAACCAGACAGAGTCACATATGCCAACACAGGTACTTAACTTTTTTTGTGACTGATACATTATGCCTCCCATGTCTACCTTAAGGCTTTATCTCACTGCTTTTGAAGTAAATGGGAGTTTAAGTGGGCTTTTAACTGAAGAGCATCTGTGCTCAGCCCTGGAGTATCATCAACACTCACAACTCCTGCAGTTTGTAAGCTCTAACCTGCCGTGTAGCTTTGGCTGATCCAAAGCTCAGACTTCTAGCCATCTAAGCTTTATTGAATTGAGGGAATTAAGGTGGGAAATGAGTACAAACAGGTGGAGAGAGTCAAACATCACAGATAGGCTTTGCTACCATGCATCTGGGAGCCAGGCTGGTAGCTGACTGAGGAGGAGGTGTTGTTGTGGGACAAATGCCCTATACCAGCCCTACAAGCTGATCGCTAAACAGGTGATCACCTGCACTGCTACCTCCCACAGTACAAATCAGGTATGGCCGGAACTAAGAAATTATCATTGGAAAGAACATAGTATTTCCCCCCCCTCCCCGATCCATTATTTAATTTGAAATAGGTAGCCATTGCCTATAGTTGCCAAATAAAATGCTGCTTTGACTTACTAAGCTCCATAGCTTCAGTCTGGTCCACAATCATGGATAAGAGAATGCTTCTGCACTCAGCTCTTGCTTGTGGGCATATGGTAGGAATCTTGTTGACCACTGTGAGAACAGGATGCTGGAATAGATGGGTCTCTGAGCTGGCGTCCTTATGGGTGCCATCTCCCCACTGCAAGGCAGGGGATAATGGAAGCCTTGGTGGTGAAAGGTCCAGGGAATACTGGGATTTAGAATCTTCGCAAGTTTGATGCACTTGAGGTTTGAGGCTTGCCAAATTTGTATTAACCTATTATCCCAACTGGATTTTTAGTTTGTGATGGCTACATAGAATCATCTCTTGGTACAAAGAGATTTGCAGTCTGAGACCTGCTGGCTTCTGCAGAAAAGGAAAAACCATTGCTGTCTTGATTTTATAGCATACTAGAAGTACTTTGTAGTGCACTTTGAATATGAACTGTAACAGGATATATACTGTACATATTTTATGTTAACAATTATTTGCAAAATAGCTTTGCAAGACCTGTAAGCAAATCACAGTAAATTTACAGGAGAGAAAACCAAGTTTAGGGGGAAATGAATGAGATTTGACTGGCTTTGAAAACGTGTTGAAAGACAACATATCATCTCCAGACTCAGGATGAGGGATTGATGGGACTTCTGCTCCAACCCTAAACAAATATGAAACAAACACATGAAGAAAAGAATGGCATCATAGAGAGATGGGAGATCTGTGGTCATCCAGATGTTTCTGAACTACAGCTCCCATCAGCCCCAGCCAGCATGGAGAGTGATCAGGGATGATGGGACCTGGACTTCAACAGCATCTGGAGGGCCACAGGTTCCCCAGCACTGACATAATACATCGCTGCCTTGTTAAAGTGTTAAGAAAATGTTTGGGAGGGGCAGAGGATCCACACAGACACACACACAAACTTCAATCTTTGTAGGTACAAATATACAGAGTGAACCATTTAATGGAGAATAGCTCCTTATCTCTAACTCACTTTACAAGGCAACTATTAGTTCTTGTTATCGGAGGTTTTGCAGAATCTTCATATTCTGCTAAAAGCTATATATAGGATTAGGTTTTATTCTATCTAATCAGATGTTTTCTATGTAACTTGGATTTTTGTTGTCGTTGTTTTTTTTACATATCACTACAGTGTTTGTTTTGCAGTTTTAAAATCATGCCACCTACATTTTTTTATCTGTGTCCTGCCGTGTAATAATAATAATAAATCAATGAGGTTAAACTGTGAAAAGTCAACGCCTTTTTCTTCTCTTCACAAAGCATTTTGCAGTAGGTGGCAAAGTATTTAAGCCATTTCAAATTCATGTCAACTATCCCAGATATGCATGGGTAAGAAGAAGGAAAGGCTGTACTTCATTATTTGCAGCAATGAATTGACATGAAAGAAAACATTTTAAAGAGCCCAGTGACTTCATTTTCTTTGTGTGCTGAATATCAGGGGTTCCATACCATGAATGTTTTGCCTATGTAATGCATAATGAATTCATTGATAAGCTATGCACAGATTTTATGCTAGAAGGAGAGCAGTTGCACTGAAATTTCGGACTCCTCTGAAGATACAGAATCAACCCACACATTTTCACTATAACCAAGTTTAGACACATTAAAGCCAGATTCTTGCCATTGGCTTCTGCACAATTAAGGTTAAACTGGGAGCAAGTCCCACTGACCTCGAAAAGACTTATTTCTCAGTAGTGATGTATAGGATTTCACTGGAAATCAATTCTATCCAAGCCCAGTGGCTTAACCATCATTTTGTTGTTGTTTTCAGATTGTTTATTTTCCACTGTGTTCAGGAATAGTCTCATGCTGTTTCTGACAAGATGCGTAATGATGATGGCCCTTGTGTCTCAAAACTGGACTCAGGTAGGCCTGGACAGGGAGCTACAGATGAGCAGGAAACTTAGAAGCTTCCTGCTGCGTTCTACACCTGCCACAGCTCACGTGATAGGCATACCAGGAGAAGGAAGGTATGAAGGAAGACAGAAAGCAAGTCCCACCTCTGCAGAGTGCTATTGTCAGAGCAAACCTTTTCAAGCCAGAGTCGTTGCCCCAAGAAACCATCTCTATAAGAGGTGACTTCAGACAGATGGAGAGTCTGTGGCTCTGCACATGTTGTGGAACTCCATAGCCCATTAGCCCCAGCCAACATGGTCAATAGACTGAAGTTATGGCAGTTGTTGACCAACAACATTTGGACGGCGAGAGTTTCCTCATCTCTGCTGATGGAGAAATGTGTGAGGGAGTACAGTGGTGCCTCGCAAGATGAAATTAATTCGTTCTGCGAGTTTTTTCATCTTGCGAATTTTTCATCTTGCGAAGCACGGTCAAGTCGCAACTGTACCTCTTCAAGCGGTTTTAAGAAAAAGGAAACAAACTTGCAAGACGTTTTCATCTTGCGAAGCAAGCCCATAAGGAAATTCGTCTTGCGAAGCAACTCAAAAAACGAAAAACTCTTTCGTCTTGCGAGTTTTTCGTCTTCCGAGGCATTCGTCTTGCAAGGTACCACTGTAGTCAGGTGAGCTAAAGGCCATGAGAGGGATGTCTGATGGAACCCCACCGTAATCCTTGCCCATATCCCCTCATCGTGAATTGTTGAAAGCCTCTCTGCATGAAGCTAGTGCCTAGAGAAGAGCTGTACTGAGAGAGAATCAGAAACGTGCAGCCATTAAAACAAAAATACTGATATAGTTGTCTCCCAGAAGATGTCTTTGTTTAAGACTTCTCCAGTCACAACATGACTGCCAGATCACCTAACAAAAACTGGGTTTTTCCCCCCTTTGCGAAGCAGAGCTTATCCTGTGTTTCCAGCTTGTCATAGAGTCTGCAATTCTTTTGTATATTTTTGTGGTGCTTTTGACATTCAGAAACAACCTCAACCCATGCAGCAAACGGCAGTTAGAAAAAGTGCAGCCAGGGAGTTAAAATATTCTCTTGATTTCTTTCTCTTTTTTTATATATTTCGAAAGCACCAACCTAAGCACGTCCACAGGAATTTTTTTTATTAGCAACGTCTAAAAATATTTGGAGGTGAGCCCTCTCCTCCTGTAATAGCCTAAAAGAGCTGACGTGTTATCACGTATGGTTGAAATGTCTTTATCTGGTTAGCTTCATGCCTGTTTGAAAAGTGTGGGGAGTTCAGTTTCCATCTGTGTTTGTGCCCAAAAGGTTACTGAGTGTCAGATGTTGGGGCTCAGGCTAGGTCAATCAGGGATGCAGAAATGTGCAAAAAAATGATAAATGGCTTCAGAGGAGAGGGGAAAGCGCAAAACCAAAGCTTCTGTAATAAGCAATCTTTTAAGCAGCCCCCTTCAAGGTCAGCATGGTGTAGAACCGCTGTGCTTTTATGGAAAATGGTTACTCTATATATAAACTGGAACATTATAAAGTGGAAAATTAGGAAAAGCTGCTGGGAGAATGATATTCTTAGAGAATTCATCTTCTGCTATCCACTAAGAATGATATGCTTAAAAGTTCCTCCATGGTTAACTACCGTATTTTTTGCACCATAACACTCACTTTTTTCCTCCTAGAAAGTAAGGGGAAATGTCTGTGCGTGTTATGGAGCGAATGCCTGCAGGCGGTGGTGGGGATCTGCTGCAGTTGTGAGCAGAGGATCCATGGTTCCCCTTCCTTCCCTCCTCCGTGGTTACAAAGCATGGATCCACATGGATCCTCAGGATTTTTGCATTGGGCTACTCCAAACTCACCGTCAGATCACATGTCTGTGGCCACAGCATGAACCACAAAAATCATATATCCACTATTTCATTTAGAATATTTTTTTCTTGTTTTCCTCCTCTAAAAACTATGTGCGTGTTATGGTCTGGTGCGTGTTATAGAGCGAAAAATACGGTATACTCAGAATCCCAGCTCTGATTGGATGCTAATAGGAGCAATTGTGGCCTGATCATAATGGGATGCATTGTCCGCTGCTACCTCCCAAATGAGGAATGAGGCAGAATAAGACAAAATATGAGGATCTCAAGACAATGATTGCTCTGGAAATAACACCAGGCTATGGTCAAGACCTTGCAATTTGCAACCAAGCCATATGACAGCACAGTCAGATCAGCACAAAACAAAGCCATACAAACCCACTACAGACATAGATCGGGAAAGAGTAGCAAATGTCAGTGCCACCATGGCTCCTGTATCATAGAGAAGTATGGTACTGTGACTGGTTCAGCGATGACCCAAGGCTGCTGACTGTTCCCATTAGCTCAGCTATGTATTGGTATCCAGAAATCAGAATGAACTGCTGTGTAGATCACATAGGTCACATAGGTCATAAAACAAGGATCAGGACTATTCCAGATGTTGTGCAGATGCTAGTGCACTGTTTGCATGGGGGTTGGTTGTGGCTATATAGTATTAACTATAGTATGTCTCTGGACTTCCCCTGTGAGAACACAGGGCTGTATTCAGCTAAGTCCTACTCAGAAATTCATGAACCTAAGTTGGTCGTGAATTTTAGCTTCAATAGAAGCATAGAACATGGAATGTCATTCACAATGCCTGTTAGTGTGGTCCACAAGGGTTCTTGCACCAGTGATTGGGACAGTTGCATGGAATTTGTGGCTCAGTTGCACAGTGGCACTGTGTTGATTTGCACATGAGCCATGGACCAATCAATATGTATGTGTTCTTTCATCACTGTAGGAATAGCACTGGAAGTGATGTGCTAATTAGCTCTTAGCATGGAGAACACCAACAACCACATGGGTTCAGAGTCAGTACTGACTAGCAGTGGCTCTCCAGGGTTTCAAACAGGGATCTTCCCAGCCTTACTGGGACCTTCTGCATGAAAAGCAGATGCTAGCAAGAATAAGGGAAACCCCAGTTGATGAGTATGACTTGCAGCATGGGACTGTACACAAGCATTTATCATTTTAGAAACTGAGCACTGCATGTACCAACACGACCATTTCCATCCCTAAAGCAACTAGGAAAAAAGGAAAAAAGAACTCTGCTCAATTAGACCCTGTTGTTACTTTTAATGAGGACTGTTACAGAGTAATTGGAAACATATGTTCCAAGTGACTACAAAACTGAACAATATTTTTTTTCTGCCTAATCTTTAGATTGAAATCTTATGGATTATTATTACAGCAAAATTCAAGGAAGCCTAGATGACTATGGCTGATTACTTACTCTTTTCACTTTCCTTTTGTAATCTATAGACAATAGATTGAATGACCTGCATGGCCAGAATGGGACAAAATTCAATAGCTCATCTGCTGGTGATCTTGGTGTTCATTTTCTATTTTTTTAAAAAAATAATCTAGTCCTCACAGTGGCATAGTAAAACCAAAAAGAGAGGAGCTAGAAGGTTGGGGTTTTTAGGACAATTTGTGGGATTTCTCCTCAAAAAATAGAAAATAGAAAATCTGTTCCTGTCTTCAAGGAATAAAAACACATCCTTTCTTTCACGGCCTTCCCAGAAGTCACAGTGTTCATATAGGGACTGTAAGGTAAAAGGTAAAGGACCCCTGGATGGTTAAGTCCAGTCAAAGGTGACTATGGGGTGCAGCTTAGACCACAGCGCCACCACGTTCTTTACCTTTACCTTATAGGGACTGTATATGTACACACACACACACACACACATATATATATATATATATATGCTTTCGTAGATTTTCACGGGTACAGGAATGCAGGTTTTGGTGTCTTCGGGTGTCTTCCCGTGTAAGAGTCGGGGTGTCTGTGCGACGTTTCGACGAGGTCTCACTCGTCATCTTCAGGCTGGTGCTTTCGGCTTCTTGTTACTGGAACAGAGCAGAATCTGGTGTTTGAGTTCCTATAAATACTGTTGAGGGGTGTGGTGTATAGCCTCCAACGTTCTGGGCAGAGAGGAAGTTCCTAGATTAGTGTGCCTTTTCTTCTTTTGTTCCTTAATTACTTGAGGGATATCTTGAGTGATTTCATGAGTGATATTCTGAATACCACTGGGTGGGTCATTAAGTGTAGATTAGTTGCTAAAGCTTTTGTGTCTTGACCTCTTGAGCTTGTGAAGAGTTTTTCTGAGAAGATGGCTGTGCTGCATTTAGTTGTGCTCTGGCTTGGCTTCGTGTATAGGGGCGAGCTGTGGTTTTGTGCCTTGTGCCAGCCAGATCTGTGTAGGGATTGCAGGGGGGTGCAGCATCCGGAGGTGCCACTATAGTTTGGCTACTGGATGGAGTCTGTAATATGTCTGTGGAGAGGGTCTGGGTTTGGGTCTGGTGTGGTTGATTGGTGACGGCGTTCTGTGTGCCTCTGGTTCTGGTGTCGGTTTTTGTGGGGAGGGCTAATTTCCAGATGTCTGGCAGGCGGGACGTGTCGTCACGCTTGTTCATGTTGTGAGGGTGTTTCTCTATCTCGATGGCTTCCATGATTATTCTCTTGTGGTGATGTTCCATGTTAAAGAGCAATTTGGAATCTGCAAAATTAATTTCGTGTCCTGTTTCTTTCATGTGTTGGAAAAGAGAGGAAGTTTTTTCTTCTTTTTTGACGGCATTCTTGTGTTCTGCGATACGTGCATTTATTCGTCTGTTTGTTTGTCCAATGTACGTGGCTGGGCAGACTTTGCAGGGTATTTCATAGACCCCTTGGTTTTCCAGCTGGATTTTGTCTTTTGGGTTTCTGAGGATATTGGCTATTTTTTGGTTGGTGCAGAAGGCTGTGATGAACACATCGGACTACCAAGCAAAACTATCAAATCTACTCCAAGACCCTACCTACCAACCTATAAAAACAGATCCCACCACCTATCTGGAAAAAACCACCAAATCCAAAATAAAAGCCTCTCCTATCAGTGAAGAAATCCAGCTAAGAATCATCCCCAGAGAAAAATCTTCCAGATGCCCCAAACTCTACGGTCTCCCCAAGATACACAAAGAAGGAACACCACTCAGACCAATAGTCAGCTCCATAGGCTCACCTCTACAAAATCTCGCTAAATTTCTCGCTAAGCAACTTCAGCCCTATGCAGAATCCATCGCTTCACACGTTACTAACTCCTTCCAGTTCATAGAAACAATAAAGAAGCAATACCTACATCCCGATGACCTACTTGTGAGCTTCGATGTTGTATCTCTCTTCACTCAAGTGCCCATTAATGAAGCCTTGACAGCCATTCAAAACAAATACAACCCCCCCAAATACATCCTGGACCTGACCAACCACTGCCTAACCAACACGTACTTCATCCACAATGGACAAAGATACAAACAGATAGAAGGAGCACCTATGGGATCACCCCTCTCACCGGTCATCGCAAATTTGTACATGGAACACTTTGAAACCAATGCTTTAGACAAGTCAGAACACAAACCCAAACTTTGGCTCAGATATGTTGACGACACCTTTGTAATTTGGCCACACGGGAAAGAAAAACTAGATAGCTTCCTCACACATCTCAACAGCCTACACCCCAAAATACAATTCACTATGGAAATAGAAGACAACAACCAACTCCCCTTTCTTGACGTCCTAATCTACAAAAAACCTGATGGCTCCCTAGGACACACTATCTACCGGAAAAAAACACACACCAACCGCTACTTACATGCACAATCACACCACCACCCTGCACAAATAAACTCCGTAGCCAAGACTCTCATCTCCAGAACCAAACGCCTGGCTGACAAAGACCACTTGACAACTGAGTTACAGAATCTCTCAAATGTGTTAATCGCCAATGGATACCAGAAAAACAGGGTTACGAAGCTAATCCAAAAAGAAACACCCCCCAAAAACCAAGACACAGAAGAAAACAATGGCATGGCCCTCCTTCCTTATATCAAGGGCACTACAGACAAAATCAGCAAAATCCTCCATAAACACAATATCAAAACAGCCTTCTGCACCAACCAAAAAATAGCCAATATCCTCAGAAACCCAAAAGACAAAATCCAGCTGGAAAACCAAGGGGTCTATGAAATACCCTGCAAAGTCTGCCCAGCCACGTACATTGGACAAACAAACAGACGAATAAATGCACGTATCGCAGAACACAAGAATGCCGTCAAAAAAGAAGAAAAAACTTCCTCTCTTTTCCAACACATGAAAGAAACAGGACACGAAATTAATTTTGCAGATTCCAAATTGCTCTTTAACATGGAACATCACCACAAGAGAATAATCATGGAAGCCATCGAGATAGAGAAACACCCTCACAACATGAACAAGCGTGACGACACGTCCCGCCTGCCAGACATCTGGAAATTAGCCCTCCCCACAAAAACCGACACCAGAACCAGAGGCACACAGAACGCCGTCACCAATCAACCACACCAGACCCAAACCCAGACCCTCTCCACAGACATATTACAGACTCCATCCAGTAGCCAAACTATAGTGGCACCTCCGGATGCTGCACCCCCCTGCAATCCCTACACAGATCTGGCTGGCACAAGGCACAAAACCACAGCTCGCCCCTATACACGAAGCCAAGCCAGAGCACAACTAAATGCAGCACAGCCATCTTCTCAGAAAAACTCTTCACAAGCTCAAGAGGTCAAGACACAAAAGCTTTAGCAACTAATCTACACTTAATGACCCACCCAGTGGTATTCAGAATATCACTCATGAAATCACTCAAGATATCCCTCAAGTAATTAAGGAACAAAAGAAGAAAAGGCACACTAATCTAGGAACTTCCTCTCTGCCCAGAACGTTGGAGGCTATACACCACACCCCTCAACAGTATTTATAGGAACTCAAACACCAGATTCTGCTCTGTTCCAGTAACAAGAAGCCGAAAGCACCAGCCTGAAGATGACGAGTGAGACCTCGTCGAAACGTCGCACAGACACCCCGACTCTTACACGGGAAGACACCCGAAGACACCAAAACCTGCATTCCTGTACCCGTGAAAATCTACGAAAGCATATATATATATATACACACATATATATATATATATATACACACACACACACACTCAGAATCGGTTATTTCAAACCTTCCTCTTCCTCTTAGAATGGCAATGGCACCCACCTGAGAGCTGCCAGAAGTCCCCTGAGACATTTCAGAACTCACCGGAGAGGTGCCAAAACTGAGTTCCAGCGAGTTCCCCCTGAAAAAAGCCCTGCTCCTATTTATGACTAACAAGCACTACAACTAAGCTCTCTTCAGGCATTCCAATGAAATGGGAGTGCTCACACTGCCTATGGGCCTAGGGATGCGTGGTCCAGCCCTACCCCAAATGTCCTTGTGGGGATTCCCATGCTTGGAATGTTGAGTCAGGATCTGGGAAGCCAGGATTCATATCCATGAAGCTCATGGGATGACCTTGGACCAGTCACTGCCCCGTAGCCTAGCCTTTATCACGATGCTGTTATAAGAATAGAACCAGGAGACTCTGAGCTCCTTGGAGAGAAAGTAGGATGTAAAAGTAATAATTAATAAATAAAATGTCAGGTGCAGCTCCTCCTCTACCACCATTAATGCACTGAGCATGAGAGCTTGTAAGGAGAGTCTAACCGCAGTCACAGCTAAAATCTCCCTGCAGCTGTTGTGCTCAACACGTGAAAGGTCAGGAGAGGAAACGGGGGGGCATTGCGCATGGGGGTGTTTGAAACCTCACATGTCCTTTTGAACAGAGCCTTAGTACTAAGGAGGTTGCATAGATACATTTGTTTCCAGAAGAAGGGTAAAAACGAGAGAGAGAGAGAGAGAGAGAGAGAGAGAGAGAGAGAGAGAGAGATCTTTTATATGAAACACTGGGGAAAGGGAGAAAAGGAGGCAAGATTCTGGGACTCTGAGATCTCTAAGAAATCCAGAGCAGACCCTCGTAATGGGGAAGGCATCAGTAGGCCAGTACCACGGTTCTGCTTCTTCGGCCCCTCAAAGTAGAAGGAAAGAATTGCCACAGCTCCATGAATGACTCATTCCTGGTTGGAGCGTTCACAAAGAGGCAGGCAGAGCTCATCTGGAAATCCGAGGCAGGCTGGAAGCAAAACTTTTTTCCAGTATTATTATCCTGTTTGCATGTGCCTAATTAGTATATGTCCTCCTGAATGCTGCCCTCCTTCACCAGCCACAGCCTGAATGCATTGATATTGTCTCCTTAAAAGTTCAGAACCCCCCCAGTGACAGGAATATTAATGCACCAACCCTGACATATCTGTTTCAGCTCATACATATGCAATGTCTTTGTTTTCAGAGATTTATGTCAGACTTTGCTGGAGTGAGGTATTCTACCATTTTAGATAATAGCATGCCAAAGTGATGTTATCAGGCACATTCGCTACTCACTCAGGCAAACGAGAGAAGCTTCCCTTCCCTTCCCTTCCTTCCCAGCTTCGGCACGCAGAAACTGTTATTTATCCTTATTTGATGAAATCTTTCTGGGGGAAATGGTATATTTTTAGAAGAAGATTATGGTCATCCTGTGGATTATCTTTTAATTAAGAATGGATGATTTGTGCCCACTCTGCTGTAGCAAACGTCTTGCTGCTAATGAAGTTTAAACAGACTTACTTTATTTAATTATGGCTAATCACTAGGGTAAAATGTGGAATTGTCTTTGATCCACATGTAGACTGGTAATCCTTGTGGCAGATAGCATCTTGTATTCCTTCAAACTTTTTTTTTAATGTTTCTCCAGGAGGTCCCGGCTCAAGGAAGGGTTAATTGAGATAGCTGGACTTGCGTGATTGATATTTTCTCTCTCCCCCCCCTTTCTTTTTCCCAAGGACGGTCCTTCTCTTCTCTTCCTCTGCCTGCCTCTCTCTCTCCATGCATTCACCTTCAAGCCTTGTAATATAGTAGATAGCTGCTTGTTTGACAAAAGGGACCTGAGGGGGCCGAGGGCCTGCTGGATCCAGGAGAGAAAAAACAGAAACGGCTGGAAGGAAAGCAGGGGGTGAGGAGAGGGCAGTAGAGACCAGTGTCAAGCAGAAGAGGGCACTAGTTAACTGACCTATTTCAGCCACCGACTCTTATCCAGCAGCTCAAAACAATTGTTTTCTGCATGGGGCAGTAATACAATTTCCCTCCCTGAAAAACACATGTTTCTAACATAAATGACACGACTGAGCATTTGACTATTTGAGCGTATCTTACAAGTTTCTGGTAAGGCATTTGATTGTCTATCTGGCTTAGTCTCCCACCCCCACCCAAACAAAGAGTAAAACAATTTATAATAGAATAAGTAGTTCAGTGAAGAAATGCAATCCCAACTTATATCTGAGTAGTGTGGGGGTTAGCACCCCCTCCTTCTGACCTATGTTTTTTTATGTGAGGGAGAAGGATTGCCCAGCCATCACTGTAACGCCAGACAATATTATTACAGGAAATATTCCTGCAGCAGAAGCACAGAGGTTTCTCAGCTCTCAAGCCACTAAACCCAGTTTAGTGGGAATGATAAAATGAATTGTGGGTGGGTATTACACAACAGACCTTCCAGACAGCCACAATATTTTTGGTAGGAGGGGGTAATTTAAGTGCATATTTAGGTTAGCAGTCCTTATCCTATATACTGTACCTACAATATGAACCCAAGAGATCTAGGTGGGGGGGGGGGCAGGATTTAAAATAATTATTGAACTTGCCAAGCACACATTCCAGACCCAATTTTTTCCAAAAGTATATCCTATTAAGATTAAAAGAAGGATTCGGAGAAGACAAATTAACAAAACAGAACACAGAAACCAGCGGAACTCTGTGGCTCAAGCCCAACGGATCCTAAGCTATTTACTTTCAACATAGCAACAAATAAATAAATAAATAAATAAATAAAGCAAGAAATATAGTTACTGGTTTCCCGATGGTCCTTGTTGGATAATGGGCTCCCGATGGTATGAAGGAGACGACAGCTTGTGTTCAACAGCTCACCTTTAAGGGCTCTATCCATGGGCATAGCCAGGGGGAGTAGGGGCAGCTGTCTCCCCCTAAATCAAGAAAAATAAATACAAACCTGAGGTTCTTCCCCTCCTAACAAAAGCCTGCGCCCTTAAAAAACACACGCGCCCCCCCCCCACAAAAATCCTGGCTACGCCCATGGATCTATCCCAGATACTGGTTTGAGTGACAATTGCTATTCAATGACTAATCAGACCCCATGTAATGTTTTGCTGATAAAAAGGGTCTGACACCCACTGGGGAGTGAGGGATTGCTAGACACTGTGATCAGAGGAGTGGGACTCCCTGCTTACCTTGCTTGAGGTGGACTCCCATTCCTACCTCTTCATGGATGGATCTATTCTAGACACATCAAAGAAGTGTTTCAGGAAAACGCGTTGAAAATTTTATATGAGAAATCGCATTGGCAAAAACGGAACCCAACAGCACCATCTGGTGTCACAGTGTTATAATGCATATACAACACATATAAAACACTTTTTCTTTACCAATCTAGCTGAAGTCCCTTGTCTCTAAACCAGGAAGTGATCCTCATTGTTTACAAGGATCATTCTTTTAGGGGTGAGGCATGCAAGGATTGACAGCAGGTTTGCAGCAGGGCAAGCTGCCAGACATGAGTATGCAATGTTCCAGCTCAGAGGCACATCCAAAGTCTTTCAGCAAATTACCCTGCTGAAGACCCACGGAAACGCCTTGGGATGCGGCCAGCATGGGGAGTGACGGCAGGGTGAGTACATACACCCTCACTCTTCTCCCTCACACAATTGTCATTGCAAAGTTGTAAGTGCCTGCACAGGACATGTGAGCTCCCCTTTCTAGTGCCAGAATTTGGATCTTCAGATATATGGCAAGGTGATTATCTATCTACAGCAAAATTAATCCCCTTCCATTACCTGAAGTTAGGGATATAGATCACTTGATTTGACTTGTGCAAGCAAAGAAATAATGGAACTATCCTTATGGGGGCTGGATGCCCTGCTTGCATTTGTATCACTTGTAAACCTTCCTAGGTTTACAAATCGTGGTCAGCAGAATTTCAGGAGGAGCCGAACTGCCACTTAAGACATTGCTGTAACTTTTGACCACTGCAATCCAATGGAATAATCTTTGATGCTTCTGCTGGAGTAACACAAATTGGCCAATTTTTCCGCAGATGTCTGAGAGAGATCAGTAGCCCTAGTCATGTGCACAAAGCAATGGTGTCTGGGCACCAAGGTTCTGTGTTTTAACATTCCTCCTTATTACTTTCCCTGACCAATCAGCTTTCAAAATATTCTATTTCCTCGTCGGGCTTGCAACATGTGTCTCTTTTTGAATGAATAGGACCTAACATTCACAATGCTCAACTCAGCACTCAAGCTGGTATACACACTAAAGCCAGTCATCCAGACTGCAGTTTAAATGGGCAGTGACCACTGGGGACTAGAATTCACTGTGTTTCTGTACTACTGAAATCCATGTGTCTGTTCCAGGCATGGGAGATTCCAGGAAGAGCCCATCTCACATGAAATGTATGTGGATTCCCACAGATACAGCCACATCTAAATGCACATGGATCCCTGGATCAGCGCATATGAAGACAGCCACTCCTCAAAGTAAACAAAATGCAGAGGTTTCTTCCCTGAGTCTATCTTTGTGGTTGAGTTACCACAATCACTTGTTAAACATCTGCAATTTTGTCTCTCTGCTGGGATGCATACTTTTGCTGATGTCACATCCTGATAACTTCAGTGCATTTGTGATATCTTTATAAGTGATTCTTTCTGCCTCTCTCCCAAGGAGTTACCGGGGCCCCAAAATCTGGCTTGCGCCTGTGTCCCATTTGCTAGATGGCCACAGTATATAAAAATATTGAAGCTAAACTTATCTTGCCTGTTTTCTTCTTAGAGGTGTTTTAGCTTATACTAAAATGCACACATACCTTTTCAAGTTATTTTTGACGCTAAAGTTTTAGGGACATTATCTTTTAGAAGAATCAGCATGCTTTTCTCCCTTTTGCATGGCAACAACGGCAGCATTCACATGAAAAAGGGAGCTTGTTAAACATCATGTAACACTGAATGTGCTGAATATTTTAAAGGTCAGGTATTGACAGGCTTTGAGCTGCTTATGTTTCCCTAATGACCCCAATTACATCCAAGCTGAGTAAGTAGTCAATAAACAATGGCATTAACATATGTAGAAAAAAAGTGTTTATTTTACATTTCCAAGACAATTGGCAATCTCCGGGTTTGTCACCCAAATGCTGAGGCGAGATCATGGGGTCCTTTGATGAATGAGGAGAACAAGAGAGGGGCCAGGGGTGTTAGAGACTTCAGGCCTGTCTGAGAAAGTTCAGGTTGCCTATCTCACACTATGGCAGACAAAGCGGATTTATCACTGCAATTATGCTTATGTAAATAATTCCAGGGAAGAAGTTGTAACCCAGCATCTTGTTGCATAGGGTTGGCTGAATATTTAGCAGGGCCCACGGGGGAACCACGTTACTTTAAAAAGAAACTTGAACTGTGTGTTGTTGTTTTTAGTTTCTCATGAGTCGAGCATGCATAGATCTACTCATTTATTTTTAACATGTTTCCATGGGATGAGCTTTTTTTAAAGCTTTGTTTAGGCAAAAGCAGTACTTTTCAAATCCGCTTCTAAATGCGTGTGTGTGTCTCTCTCTCACACACACACACACAGAGAGAGAGAGAGAGAGAGAGAGAGAGAGAGAGAGAGTTTAGACATTAGAAAGCACCTATTCTATATCGAGGTGAGTGGAAAGATGTATCTAAAGGCATAAAAACAAAATATTCAAGACAGAAACAACAAAGGATTCTGTGGCACTTTAAATGTATTGTGGTATCAGCTTTGTTGGGCTAGAGCCCATTAAAGCAGATCCCTGAACTAGATGTTTGTCTAGATCTTCTTGCTCCTAACACAGTGGGCCCTCTGACCCTTGAAAGCCTTTGCCACAATCTGTCAGCCTTTAAGGTACCACAGGGCTCACACTAGCATTACTGCTACTATTCTGGAATACAGTACAAAAATTCGCATTGGCTGAATTTTCTTCTGAAGTCACAGACTACAGCTTTAGAAGGGCAGCATGACCTTGATACACAACTTTTGCAATTATTTAGAAATGGTAAGGATACAGACAAACAAACAAAAAAAAACCCAGCATCAAACCAGAGAAATACACATGCCTTGAGATTTCATGGTGTACAAGATCCTGGATTGTCCCAACAACTGGCAGTTTCTTTTCAGAGCTGTTTCAAGGTGAGTTGACATGTTTGGTTTGAGTGATAGATAACCCATAATAGATCAATAGTGTGTCAGGCTGTAATGTGTGGGTTGTAACTATCCCATTGACCTCATCAGTAAACATGGTGTTGATTGGGTGATAGGCAAGGAAAACATCTTCCATTTCATTTCAAGCAGTTGATCTCACTGGGCAAACAAATGTCTATTTAGAAAACTATTTATATTTCACCCTCCATTGTTGATGTGAATATGAAGCCATACCATCCACACTCAAGAATTTTAGCCACCTATAGTCAAATTCTGAGGGCAGGCACTGTAAAAATAGAACGTTTTCCAGGAGAAAAATGTCAGTGGTGATTTTGCGTACAGTTACGGCTTGCAGATCAGAAGGTTGGTGGTTCGAATCCCCACAACGGGGTGAGCTCCCGTTGCTCGATCCCTGCTCCTGCCCACCTAGCACATCAAAGTGCAAGTAGATAAATAGGTACCGCTCTGGTGGGAAGGGGAACGGCATTTCCATGTGCTGCTCTGGTTCACCAGAAGCAGCTTAGTCATGCTGGCCAGATGACCCAGAAGCTGTCTGCGGACAAACGTCGGCTCCCTCGGCCAATAAAGCAAGATGAGCGGCGCAACCCCAGAGGCATCCGTGACTGGACTTAACGGTTTACCTTTACCTATGTAGCTATACTCTCAATGGAGTTAGTGAGATTTAAGTAGTATAAAAAGGTAAAGGGACTCCTGACCATTAGGTCCAGTCGCAGACGACTCTGGGGTTGCGGCGCTCATCTCGCTTTACTGGTCGAGGGAGCCGGCATACAGCTTCCAGGTCATGTGGCCAGCATGACTAAGCCGCTTCTGGCGAACCAGAGCAGCACACAGAATGCCGTTTACCTTCCTACTGGAGCGGTACCTATTTATCTACTTGTACTTCATGCTTTCGAACTGCTAGGTTGGCAGGAGCAGGGACTGAGCAACGGGAACTCAGCCCATCGCGGGGATTCGAACCGCCGACCTTCTGATCAGCAAGCCCTAGGCTCTGTGGTTTAACCCACAGCGCTACCCGCGTCCCAACTTAAGTAGTATAACTCAGTATTATTCTGGATATTTGTCTTTCTTTAAAAATTGCCTTTTGTCCATGATATGCTGACACTCAGAAGTCAGGTATAATCAATGGCCAATAATTAATAAACAGACAAATGACTAAACAAATAGCCGTTATATGCAGGGTTCTGGTAGGACAGCAGAACAGTAGCCATATCAAGGAATACTATCTTTGTACTTCATGTTAATTGAGTCAAGAGCAGGAGCCTTGAGGGATTAATTGCCTTATTATTATTATTAATTTATTTTTACAATGTGTGGGCGATCTGGCTGCGACATCTGTCACCCCATTGATCGCCAGGGTTGATTCAGCTGATCTGGCTGGCTAGGTGGGTGTCCCCTTCCTCCCACACCGCTCCATGTGTGTCCCTCCCAAAGCTGCACGCTCGGTGGAAGAGGACAACCATCCCAGATAGGAGGAGTGTACCATTCTTTGGTCAAGAGTATACAATAGCTGCACTCCCCTGCTAGAACCTCCAAACCAGTTGAGGGATTAATTGCCATATCTACTCTCAGGTAGGCATTGGTACTCAAGCAGTGAGATGCCACACCTCACCTCTGGAAAATTAACTCCAGGAAAGGCAAGCAGCTTACCACTTATGAGGAAGCCATTGCTATGCCCCCTCACAAGTAAATTTAGGCTGTATAACAGCATGAGGCTTGAAGTGCTGGTGCAGAGGGGGGAAAAACCAGAATGACTCAAAATGCAAAGGATTGTAACCGTTGTAGCTGAGAATGAGGAATGGTGTAGGAGTAAGCCAAATAAAATGTCAAGAATTGTGCTCATGCAGGCAGATCCTCACATAGCCTTTCCTACTTCATTGCAGCATCATTAGACACTGCCGAACTACAGAGGAGGTCACAGAAGCTTTGCCCATCACATGTAGGGTCTGCTTAAATAGTGATGCAATCCCTATTCATAGGGTGTCCTATCAAGGTGAACCCTGCTCTCTTCAGCAGGTACTTTCAGTCTGGGAAACATCTGCTAGGCCATGTGTAGAAGAGAATATATTCCAGAGCAGGGATGGGGAACCTGTAGCACTGCAGATACTGCTGGACACCTATCAGCCTTGACCACTGGTCCTGCTGGAGGGCCAAGGTTTCCCATCCCTCTTTCAGACCAATCCTTGGGGCAGCATAATCAGGTGAGGCCCCTCCCTCTTGTGCAACAGCATTGTGGACCACCATGTGCAGCAGGACAAGTGATGTTAGAACAACCCCATGGTGACCCAAGATTGTGTTTAGTTGTTTGTTTGTCTCGGTTGGGATTCTCTCTTGCTGCTGGTTAAAATGAAAGGGGTTGGCATGGAGCTGTGTATAATTTTAAAGGGCTTTGCAGAATTTGGCAGAGCAGTAGCGACACCTCCAGGCATGAGGCTGGGGTAGAGCCATTATGGTCTATGAGGCTGAACTAGCAAAATATTCAAGGTGGATGTTGTGTGAATACAGGGAGGGCTTCTATATTACAGCATGTTTTGGGGCATAAAAATCCTGTGGGATCCTTGTGAGTCAGGATCAGGCTCCCAAATGTCCAGAAGTCCAGATGTTGCCCTCTTTGTACCTGAAGCATGTCACACACACGCACATTGTAGCTAGTGGCAGCAGTTCACTTATCAAAGTAAAAGGATCTATTAGGGCATAATGGGACTTAAAAAATTGCTTCCTGTCCCTGATGAGCCCAGTCATTGAGAAGCAAGCTTTTTGCCTACATCTACCTGGCCTCTGTTTTGTCATCACACAGCCTTAAGATACAAGAGGCTTTCAGATACCCCGCATGTACTTGGGGTGGGGGGATGGAGAGGGATGCCTAGCTCCAGCTTCTGTCACCACATCTCTGCCTTCTATGTGTTTGGTATATAAATAATGAAGGAACCAGGCCCCTGTGCAAAGGAACTTGATATGTGAACATCAGGATGTGCATGGGGCCTTTTCTGACATGCTCTGAACATAAGGAGGGTGGCAGAGCCTCTTACACATTATTTCAAGAATTGGGGAACATCTAGATCCTTTAAATTGATCAACAGGGAGAGAGAACGCGAGGGGGGGAGGGGGAGCTCCTGGTCAATCTATTCTGCACTTGCCACAGTTTGTTTCTGATGAGAAACAGTTTCACAAAGGTCTAACTAATAAACAGACTTATATTATACACACTGAAATATTAAATTTAAAAATTGTTTGTTCCTAAAAACAGCAAGAAGCAACCACTTATGGTACCATGTTACATCCACATAGGGGCTGGTTCATCTATAAAAAAAAAAAAAGATTCAGATTTAAGTCCAAGCCAGACTCCTTTTTTCAAACAGTGGTTTTCGCCAGACTTGCTGTTGCCACCGATGATTGAAACTCAATTGCTTTCCTAGTTCTACCCCAAGCTAGCAGAGAGAGTTACAAGGATATGCTAGTTTGGCAGGAGGCGAGATCCCTGTCACTCAAGGTCTTCCTGATCAACATTTAAAGGGAGAGTATTTTTCAAATAAACTTGGAGCATCAAAATGTTTATTGGCACTAAAAGGCAGGTAGCACAGAACGGCTTGCATTTTCCCTGAAATGACAGTTCAAAGATGGCATTTTAGTTGTCAGTCACACAAAGCGGTTCTTCCACCCAGCCCCCAGCTTTAGCCTTATTAGAAGCTAATTTGAAAGAGATGTAGACTAGAGATCAGAGCAACAGCTGTGGTCCACATCCATGAACACGGCTGTGGACATCCGTCTGTGCAGCTTGCGGGGGGGGGGAAGGGTAGTTGGGGGTGGCAAATTTAGCCATCACACTGCCCATATGGCTGCCACAGGAGCAGTAGGGTATGAAGGTCACAAACAAAGTCACACTCTGCCTTGCCTTTGTTTATAAAAATGCCCTTGCATTCAATGCATGGTCCTGCCATTGCTGAGATGCTACAACCCCGGGGTGTCACTTAAGGCCTAGTTTCATTAAGGCTCTTGAACCTTATCATGTTACACTTCAGAAAGAGTGACCAGCTTATTTAAAACAAAGAAGCTCTGACCTTTCTCCCCTTTTGAAATTAAAAACAGATGAGGCTAAAGTGACTCATTTCCGGCTTTAAACAAGCTCTAAAAAATACTTTCCATTTACAGTTGGTAAGCTTTTTTGGTCCCCCCCCCCTTTTTTTCTTTTTCTTCCTCTCCTTCTTTGCATAAATATCTCATTCCTTCTCTCTCTTTTTGTCAAGGTCAACATATTTATTACTTGTATTCATGGTGTAGTCCTTTTTTCTTCCTTCGAGCTCTCTTTCTCTCTCTTCTTTTTTATTTTTTATCTGTGTTGTTTATAACCATGACCCTTGATCTTCCAAGTCTTAAAACAGCTTGGCTTTCAGCAGCTAAAACTGACAAGGTCAGCATTTTTCTGTTTATTCTGAGAATACTATTTACCCTCTGGGGTTTTTAAAAGCAATTCTGTAAAGCATCACTTGGAAAAAGTTTGTAACATTCACAGAGACTTCCATTAACTTTTCGCACAAGAAGCAGCGGAACTTCTCGGTTTGCTGAACTCCAGAACAAAACCAATGCCCCAGCCGGGCTTTTGCAAACAATCAAATAGCTAAGTAGTGCCATAAATGCTTCAAACCCTTTTAGAGAAAAAAACAATTTAGCAACACCTTATCCGTTTAAAAATTGCCTCATCTCTCTGCTGTGATTTTTCATGAAACTGGACATAACTATTTATATCGCACAGCTCTCGCAGAACAACAAAAATCCTAACATGTTGTGTTAAGGGATTGCATGTTCTCTCACTTCAAGCTGTCACAGCTACACTTTTAACAGACATGCTATTTAGGAACAATATTGATATGCTATGTGGTATCCTATATGTTGTGGTTAGTTCCAGCTTCCCCTTGGAGCTGGATGGCTCTCAGTGGAAGATTGGTGTACCTAAGTCCCACATAAGTCTAATCACTTAAATAATCACATAGGATCTATGAATTTAAAGCTTTTACACAACTGAAGCTACCATTCCACAAGCAACCAACTGGAAACAAATACCATGCCTACAGAATAACAGTAGTGTGGTAGCCTGAGTTGCATAGACTTCATGCGTCTGTTCCAGTGAGCATACAGATCTGGGGCATTTTTCCATAGCAGGGCTCATGTGCATTTAATAGGATTGCCACCTTTTACTGGCTGCTGCCACTTCTCTGCCTGTAACAACATTCAACAACATTATCAGGGGGGCATGTTGGTTCCCAACACCACAGCTGATCTCTGCATGTTGTGTGATTATTAAAGGTATAAGAGCAGGTCCAGCTGGGAGTTTTCAGGTAACTTGTCAAGCCTAGGCTTTAAAGGCTGCAATGGAAAAACAGGAAATTCAGCAGAAAAAGAACCCACAGTTACCTCCTCTCTTTCTCCCACTTCCTGAAGGCTCTCATATGCCTTCAAAAGCTGCCTGTCTGGAATTTGGCTGTTGTGCATCTGAGAGTCTCCCCACCCTTTTCCCTCATGCCTCCCAAACAATTTTGTTACTCATTTCCTATGATTTCTTCTCCCTGATTCCTTTTGCACTAACCTCTTGGCCTTCCTGAAATGTAAACTGTTCAAGGCTGATTCCTGGTCTGTGAGAATCCTGCCTAGCAACAACACGCTTCTAAACTTCCAGAGATGAAGACTGGCCAAAAACATTACCCACCAACAGCAAAATAAGAAAGCCCATCGACTAAATACAGGCAATGACCAATTTACAAGCATCCAATTGACGTGCAACAGTGCATACCGTATGTGACTTTTAAATAATGGCAAAAGCAGCCCTGAAAAGACCAGGAAGGGCAAAAATGGCCCGAAAACAGTGGCTAGCAAGAGCGCCAACTCCAATAAAATAGGAGGGGCAGGTAAGCTCCACTCCACATAATCAATCATGAGCCAACAGTGTGACGCGGCAGCTAAAAAAGCCAATGCAATTCTGGGCTGCATCAATAGGAGTATAGCATCAAGGGAAGTAATAGATCAAGGGAAGTAATAGTGCCACTGTATTCTGCTCTGGTCAGACCTCACCTGGAGTACTGTGTCCAGTTCTGGGCACCACAGTTCAAGAAGGACACTGACAAACTGGAACGTGTCCAGAGGAGGGCAACCAAAATGGTCAAAGGCCTGGAAACGATGCCTTATGAGGAACGGCTAAGGGAGCTGGGCATGTTTAGCCTGGAGAAGAGGAGGTTAAGGGGTGATATGATAGCCATGTTCAAATATATAAAAGGATGTCATATAGAGGAGGAAGAAAGGTTGTTTTCTGCTGCTCCAGAGAAGCGGACACGGAGCAATGGATCCAAATGACAAGAAAGAAGATTCCACCTAAACATTAGGAAGAACTTCCTGACAGTAAGAGCTGTTCGACAGTGGAATTTGCTGCCCAGGAGTGTGGTGGAGTCTCCTTTTTTGGAGGTCTTTAAGCAGAGGCTTGACCACCATATGTCAGGAGTGCTCTGATGGTGTTTCCTGCTTGGCAGGGGGTTGGACTCGATGGCCCTTGTGGTCTCTTCCAACTCTATGATTCTATGAATCACAAGACACGATGGATGCACACCATTTGAATAGCGATGCCCCTCAACTGGGGGGGGCACCAAAAATTTTAGGGGGGGTGAAGGGAGTTCAGTCCCTAGAAGTTGGCTCCTATGGCACCTAGCAATCCCACAAGCTTTGCAAGTGCAATCCCAGGAGCCCTTGCCCCAACCGTTTAGGCCTGTGGAGAATTGGAGGTTTGGAAAGAGTGGTTGTGGTGAAGTTTGGCAGAGTTTGGCATCTGATAAGTGCTGCCAGCTTTTTCAAGGGTTTTTTTCCAAGGGTTTTCAGAAGTTTAGAGGGTGTTTGCAGGCTTTTCCAATGGTGTTTAAAATATATGTGATTTCATGTAAAAACGTGTTGCTTTGGAATGTAAATTGGGAATTGCCTGTATCTTTTTGAAAATTAATTTTATTGAATTATTTTTTTTACATTGAATATATCACACTTTTTCAGAGGTAAAAGCTCATACTAGACATTGCCCTTAGCCTTTAAAAACAAAAACAAAAACAAAACATTTTAGGGAAGCTTTTAATGTTTAATAGGTTATTGTATTTTAGTGTTTTGTTGGAAGCCGCCCAGAGTGGCTGGGGCAACCCAGCCAGATGGGCGGGGTATAAATTATTATTATTATTATTATTATTATTATTATTATTATTTTCCAGAACACATACAATACAAATGAAGAAGCTTTTCCAGAAACCTAGCCCAGCAAACTCTCTGGAAGAAAACACACAGGAACATGCTACAAAGGTTCAGATCAGTTTATTGAACCATTCATATGCCATAGAACATACTCCCTACATCCCCATTTTTCATTTAGAAATTGTAGGGTGCAATTCAGCCAACTCACCCTTATAAACATCGTAGCAATATAACTTTAGGTCTGTGAGACACATTGAAAGGTAGATGGCTAGGGCTTAAAGATAGCAAGTGGTAGTAATCAGAAAACAAACAAACTTCTGATGCTTTTGAAAAGGTCTAATGTTTCTTTTCCTACCAGATATAATGAGCAAAAGCATCTATCGCACCAACTTCATCAACAAGAATGCAAGCAGGACAAGAGCACAAATATTCTTAGTCATTCAATGCAGCTCGTGCAGGAAAACATCCTCATTAATTGTGCCTAATTTTGATTTATCAGCATTTATTTAATTGTTAAAACAGTGGCATCCCTGCAAAAGCAAAAATTCAACAGAACGCTAAAGTAACATGGGCATCTTTGCTAGAAATCTCTGGTCGCTTCAATGTCTGCTGTGCATAAGGGGCATCCTTTTGAACCCAATGTCAAATGTTCACAAGAAGAGTCTTGTTAGGTGGCTCTGGCCAACAGGACTAGCATCCCTGCCAAAGAATTCTTCATGCATCTCTCTGAGGATTTCAGCTACATCTCCTTCCCCCAAGGAAGTATAGTCAGGATGCCTATCGTGAAGTATGAGCTAACTGCCTCAGGGAGACAGAGAGCCAGGGAAAAGTTAGTGGGTGGGCTGCAGTGCCCCTCTCCTAGACCCAGAGAGGTAGCAGAGTTACAATCCAATGCACATTTGCACAGGGGTAATTCCTTGTTCTCTTTTAATGGCAATGGCACCCACCTGAGAGATTCCAGAGCCCACCTGAGAGGTGCTGAAACTGAGTTCTAGCAAGTTCTGGCCTGCTTCCAAGTAAGTATATAGAGGAACCTGAGACCTCCATGTATAGGGCGGCATGTAAATTCAATTAAAATAACAATAATAATGGAACAGGCTACAGATATCACTGACCATCTAACCCTTTTAAGCTCTGAACTATACATAAAGGTAAAAGGTAAAGGTACCCCTGCCCATACGGGCCAGTCGTGTCCGACTCTAGGGTTATGCGCCCATCTCACTTAAGAGGCCGGGGGCCAGCGCTGTCCAGAGACACTTCCGGGTCATGTGGCCAGCGTGACGAAGCTGCTCTGGCGAGCCGGCACCAGCACAGCACACGAAAACGCCGTTTACCTTCCCGCTATAAAGCAGTACCTATTTGCGTGCTGAGGTCCCCCAAAACCCCTACCCCAATAACTCACACATCACACATAATTTTTGTTTAAGGTTTTTGGCATACTTTTGGCCACAACTTTATTTTCATACAAATTGAGAGTGGTTGCTTAGGCATTGGTTATGACTATCTGTCCCCCCCGCCTTGGGGACAGCGCTGACTCCCGTGAGTCAGCGTGTGGAGGAACAAGACCAGGGACAGCTGGGACTGCGACACAGACCCTCAGCTATTCCCTGCTTGTTCCTTGGGAACTTACACGGCCCGCACCCTGCTCCAAGGGTTTGGACGAAGGGATGGTAAGCCCCAGAATTCCTTTAACGGAATTCCCAGCAGCAGCAGCATTGGAGGGGCAGGCACAGCCAATCCATACCCCTCCACCAACCAATTTAACCAATGCCTAACCGCCAACCTTACAAGTTGTGACGATTTGCTAAGCAGTAGGCAAAACCCAAAAGGCACACACTAATCAGCCAATTGGAAAAATTCCTACTGGGCCCCCGCACCAAGGCGAACGACCCCATGACAGGCAGAGCAAGGTCAAGGCGCAAGCCCAAGCAAGGGAGGGCGGGCGGGAGATCCGATGTCCACAGCGAAAGAGAAAGAGAAAGCTGTGGACCTTGCTTAAATAACCACTGATCCCACCCCTAAATTGGCAACATCAAATTTACCCCAGTAACACCATCCTCCAATCTGCTCCAGGCCCCTTGAATCTAATACTGCCTGGCAACCAAGTGGAGTTTTGTTCGGCCCCATCCGCAACACGTGCTCTCTTTTAGTGAGAACACGCTTTGCGTGCTGAGGTCCCCCAAAACCCCTACCCCAATAACTCACACATCACACATAATTTTTGTTTAAGGTTTTTGGCATACTTTTGGCCACAACTTTATTTTCATACAAATTGAGAGTGGTTGCTTAGGCATTGGTTATGACTATCTGTCCCCCCCGCCTTGGGGACAGCGCTGACTCCCGTGAGTCAGCGTGTGGAGGAACAAGACCAGGGACAGCTGGGACTGCGACACAGACCCTCAGCTATTCCCTGCCTGTTCCTTGGGAACTTACACGGCCCGCACCCTGCTCCAAGGGTTTGGACGAAGGGATGGTAAGCCCCAGAATTCCTTTAACGGAATTCCCAGCAGCAGCAGCATTGGAGGGGCAGGCACAGCCAATCCATACCCCTCCACCAACCAATTTAACCAATGCCTAACCGCCACAGAGCCTTAGCTCACCGCCAAACCACTCACAAATGCAACCCTTCCTTCAATCCCAAAGCAACCATAGCCAACCAGGTGTCGTTCCCTATAGGGGAAATATTCACCCTAAAGCTGGCAGCAGCCTTGAAGGTAATCACAGGGTGCAAAATCATGGAACCACCTGAAGCAAAGCCTATTTTACTTTATTATTTTAATTATTATTTTATTTTATTTTATTTTATTTTACACTTCCTTATTAACATGCTTCCCGGCCTCTTTGGTGGTAGTTTGTCTAGGCACTGGTTCCTGACTAGCTGCACCTGACCTCAGCAGGGCAGCACTGACGACTGGGCCCCACCATATCGTCAGTACCAGCAACATTGTGGGGGAGCAATGAATCCCAAGGCAATCGCATCCCGCCAGGTGTCGTTCCCCATAGGGGAAAGATGCACCCCCCATCTGCCCCAAAGAGGGGAACAGTCTTGAAGAAAATAGCAGGGTGCAATATCACAGAACCACCTAAAGCAAGGACCTATTTTATTTTATTTGTTATTTTATTTTATATGTTATTTTATTTTATTTGATTTACTTTATTTATTTTATTTTCCACCGCCATATTAACATGCTTTCTGGCCTGCTCGGTGGTAGTTTGTCTAGGCATTGGTTCCCGACTAGCTGCACCTGACCTCAGCAGGGCAGCACTGACGACTGGGCCCCACCATATCGTCAGTACAAGTAAACAGCGTGGGGGAGCAATGAACCAGGATCAGACTCAAGCTCACCCCAAATGCTCCCAGGGACTCTTGCGTGGCCCTACCCCTCGAAAGGGGTTGACAAAGCATGGCAAATCCTTGGTTTCCTTTAATGGAATATCTTTGCACATTGGAGGGGACAGGTGCTCCAACCCCCCCTCCAGACCACCTTGAACCAAATGCCTTAAATTATTTTGAGTCCAGGGAGAGCTGCCATCAACTCAATCCAAGCCCTCTTGCATGCAGGAATGCAAACTTATGCTGGAGGAAGACAGCAAATCATTCTTGCCCAGCTGTACCACCAGCCCTGCGGGAGGACCTGCACAGGTCACACTCGACCGCACCAAAGGAAGGACCTCCTCCCAAAGCATTCCCCATCTGGACATCCAGTATATGTCCACATGGGCAGGAAGACTGAGATGGCGCCCCAGTCCAGACTTGTCAGCGCGCTTGCCAGCCTAGTGTACAATGCTGTGGCCCAAATGCGCACCGCTGCTCCTATGAGAAAAGGAAATAACAGACAAGCATCAGCACAGACATCATTGTGACACTTCCTGATATAACCCTTGTCAGCGTCAGACTTCCAATGACCCGTATTCACAATCCTGTCTACAGACAGGCCCCCAGTGTGCAGCCGTTGCAGCAGCCCTATTCGGAAGGAATGAGGCGTGTTCAGTGGTAGGCAAGCCGCAGGCCGTAATAACTGGTGCACGGCGTAAGCACATTAATGCCTGGCTAACGGGAACCCATTTTCATGCACTAGGAGTGGGCCAGCCCCCAGGGGAATGAAAAGCCAAATTTTTCTGGTATCCATAACCGTGCAAGGGCCCTCCTCATCTGTAATGGGAAGCCTGATTGTGGAACTCCTGCCCACTAAGTCTGTTTTAGAGTTCCCAACTCTAATGACAAGCTCCAAAGCAGATAAGGAAAAGTCCTGAAGCAATAAGCCTCCAGACTCTCAGCCCTGTGCTGGCTCCAACAACCATTTCCCCAACCCTCAGTGCCCAAAATGCAATGGAATACTGAAAGGAGTCTCGCCTTGATCTTTTACCAGCAGACAAGTTTTAACTTGTTGCAGATCCTGCCTAGGTAAAATTGACCGACTTCCTGCCCACTGTCCTATGAGGTTGGAGCCTATTCCAACCTTCCAAGGCCCTGCACATTACAAACTTTATGCAAGGGTCTCTGAAAAATAAAGCTTCAGTATAACAGACATTGCAGCGGACTGAATTCTTATAGTTATAACAGGACGCCCAATCTGCGGCAGGTGGACCAAATACTGCAGGATCTGCTCAGAGGATGGGGGCCAGTTCATCTGAATGGCCGAGGACTGCCAGCTTAAGGCTAAGAAATCCATCCAGGCCTTCCCATAAGAGCTAAAAGCAGAAGGGGAAATGGAAGCTGCTGCTCTCTGTAATTACTAATTGTTGTCAAAATGCCACAGGTGGTCTGGAAAAGTCTGGCAATAGCTGAGTCTGGAGCCCAGGATCTGAAGCGCTCCATCTGAAAATGGGATAGAGTGTCAGAGACATCATTAGAGGATCCCGTAATCAGGAGAGCAGAAAGCACAATAGTAAACCTTAAGCGGTGCAGCTCAAAAGCATGAGCGGAGGGGCGGAGACTCTGCTGGAGCGTGAGAACTGTTTAGCCAAGACGCTCACCACTACCTGGTTATCAGACCAAAAGCAGATCCGATGGTCACTGAACTCCTCGGGCCACATGTGAACTGCTACTACAATGGGGAAAACTCAAAAGTTAGGTCACATGATTGCCTCACCATACCGGGCTTGAGGCCATGGCTTTGCACACCAGCAGCCCCTGAAATAAAAAACCAAAGGGCAAAGATCCAGCAGCATCAGCATGAACCTGAAAAATCCCTGTGCAAGTATCCTGCCATGGCCAACTACTATTGCATACATATAGGAATTGCAACCATTGCATGAGATCCCATTGCATGAGAAAGGTAAGGGGACCTCAGGCCGCAGGCAGCCTGGCCTAGTGGGAAGGGAAGGGGCGGCCTGGGGCAACCACTCTGCATGCAAGATTAATTAAGTGACCCAGCAAGATCGGATCTGATGAAGCATCACTTGCTACAGAGGAAGTATTACAAAATAACTTCCTTCAAGGCAGACAGCTTCTCCATAGGCAAGTGGTATGTTTTAGCAACGATATCCAACTGGATCCCTAAATAAAATGGGAATATGGGCAAAAAGTATTGAGGTATTGCTTGCCAGCTTCCAGCCCTGCTTGGGCAGGGGGCATCTTGTGCTGCCATCATAATACGTAAATTTACAGGGCCGACGCTGGCCAGAACCGCTAAAAAAGTCCCGACAAAACTGCCGCCGTGCCAGCTTCCTTTTCAGACACACACTGTGCAATGCAAAAACACACTCCGTGCGGTGCTCACACAATCCATGCAATGCAACTATACTCCGTGCGATGCAGCTACACACTCCGTTCAATGCAACTACACACTCAGTGCAAAAAAACACTCAGTGCAATGCAAAAACGCACTCCATGCAATGCAACTACCCACTCTGTGCAATGCAACTACACACTCCATGCAATGCAACTACACACTTCATGCAATGCAACTACACACTCCGTTCAATGCAACTACACACTCCGTGCAATGCAAAAACGCACTCCATGCAATGCAACTACCCTCCATGCAATGCAACTACCCACTCTGTGCAATGCAACTACCCTCCATGCAATGCAACTACACACTCCGTGCACTGCACACACCCTCTGTTCAATGCAACTACACACTCCGTGCAATGCACTCTCTGTGCAATGCAAAAAAAAAAAAAAAAAAACCAAACCACACACACTCTGTGCAAATGCCACTACACCCTCCGTGCAATGCACACACACTCTGTGCAATGCACACACACCCTCTGTGCAATGCACTCACACCCTCTGTGCAATGCGCACAACCTCTGTGCAATGCAAATGCAAATCTCTCACGCAATGCAATGCAAATGCAGCCCGTGCAGCGCTGTGCCCTGTAACGCACAGAGCAAACTGCAGTGCGGGCACACAAAGGTGCTTTCTCCCGCTTGCATATTGCAAACGTGGCGCCTGTTACATCCCTCGCAGTGAGGGAACCACCAAAAGGCCCTCGACACTGGACCTAAGTGTCCAGGTAGAGCAATGGGGGAGCATGCAGCTGTCCCATATAGGGACCAATCCTGCAACCTAGGCATTACCGGCACTATGCGCTGACCAGCTGAGTTATCCAGGATGATCCCTAAAGACCCGGGACAGCCTCACCCTGACCCCTGTAGAGGTCCAAGGTGATGTCTGAATCATGATCCCTGCTCCTCTTTGCCCTCCTCCTGGATTGCAGCCTTCGAAGATGCTTTCTTCTGGAAGAAGACACCTGGGGCGTCCACAAGTCATCCCCTGCAGGAGAGGCAAGCTCTTGAGGCATTTGCAAAAGCCCAGTCATAGTCCGCAAAAACTAAACAATGTAAGGAACTGGTGAAACCAATGCTTCATGGACCACATGGGGACACTATTCAGGCCGGAAACGCTTCCAGGCCATCGAATTCTAGGGCAAAGCCCTAGGATCACCTGCCAGGCCAGGCATAAATGTTTCCAGTGAAATAGCAGAGTTGAAGCAGCCCACAGCTTGTCCAGGTACCCCTGCTTGCCCTTCTAGAGGGAAGCACCCCTTCAAGAAACCCAAAGTTCTTTTATGGACCGAACTACCCAGCAACAGAATAGCCCAAAAGGAGCAGTTTGTTTTGTTTTGTTATAACAATGGCTAAGAGGGGGATATGAACCCTGTCTCCCAGGTCCTAGTCCTACACTTTAGCCACTAAACCACAATGGCTCGCCTCTAAAATGGCAGTCGCCACTATCAGGGCAAAACAAACTTAAAGAAAATAAACTTGTTCAGAAACAGCATAGTTCAAGAGCATATACAGAGTGCTCATAGTCATTGGAGGCACAGAGAGCCTCTGCCGCCCTCTGATATACATTAGCAGCAACTGAGCCTGCAAGCAGGTACATTCTTATAGAGAGGTCAGAGACCTAACAATTAACTGCTACCTGTAGCATACTTAGGCTCGGAAGTTATGCCCAGGCCGAATAGGGCTCCATGCCTCTGCTCTTGAGAATCTTAGTCTCATAGCAATATTAAAGGAACTCAAAATAGTGCTCCCGCCCAAGGCTAGATTAAAATTTGGCCAACAGCGCTGCACACACCCAAATAAAGCCAACCTTCGGGGGTGCTGTAAACGAAAGTGATTCCAGCTAAGCTGGGAACAGCCCTGACTAGCCCCACAATTTACAACAGGAGAAATGGGGGAAACCTTTTTGCGAAAGAAAGGCAAGCCACAGATACAGGGAGAATCTTCCCACAGGGCAGGGTAAGGGGTGGGGTGGGAAATTGAACAGGAAAAAGGGGAATTAAATTATTTAAGGGACTAAAGAGGATTAAAAGAAGGGGGAAATAAAGAAATGTAACCAGACAATGAGAAGTTTGCATCACTGTCCTCCAGACAGTCCAAGTGCTCCATGTGATCCGATGTCCACAGCGAAAGAGAAAGAGAAAGCTGTGGACCTTGCTTAAATAACCACTGATCCCACCCCTAAATTGGCAACATCAAATTTACCCCAGTAACACCATCCTCCAATCTGCTCCAGGCCCCTTGAATCTAATACTGCCTGGCAACCAAGTGGAGTTTTGTTCGGCCCCATCCGCAACACGTGCTCTCTTTTAGTGAGAACACGCTTTATCTACTTGCACTTGGGGTGCTTTCGAACTGCTAGGTGGGCAGGAGCTGGGACCGAAAGACGGGAGCTCACTCTGCCACGGGGATTCGAACCGCCGACCATGCGATCGGCAAGCCCTAGGCACTGAGGTTTTACCCACAGCGCCACCCGCGTCCCGAACTATACATAAGGCAGTGCCAAAAAGTTGCAAGATATTGTGCAAGTTTTGGGGTTCTGTAGATGTCTTCACTTGGACAGATGATAAGAAAGAAAGAGGGTACAAGAAGAATTACTGACGAAAGAAGAATGGCAGATGAAATTAATGGACTATGCAGAATTAGATAAATTAATAGGAAGGATTCGAAACCTGCAGGACCAGAGATTCTTAGAAGACTGGAGTAAATATATGAACTATTTGAAAAGCAATTGCAAGAAGTTCTGTAACGAGGACTATTTGAAATATTGCAAGAAAGACTATAAAGAGAATTATTAGTTAATGATAATTAAGAGTAATAGAGAAATTAAGAAATGCAGAATAAGTGATAAAGAACGGAAAATCATCAGAGGTTGATGACGGAAGTTTAAAATATTGTATCAGATAAGAAGTTATGTTAAATGATTGTTGGAAATGATATGTAAATAAAAATAAAAATGTAGAAAGGAAGGAAGGAAGGAAGGAAGGAAGGAAGGAAGGGGGTAGGAAGAAAGCTCAGCCATGTTGAGCCATGGAGTCTGCATCTGATTGCAGTCTTCAGCTGGAATGTGGAAGGAGGTAGCAGACATTGCGATGAGGCGCTGCTAAGAGCTCTGCAGCTTTTACATTGCTTCCAGGGCTTCTGGGAAGAAGGGGCATGCAATGGTTTACCCCGTGTATTTGGAAATATAAAATCCAGGGTTACCCAGATCTTTGTTTATCTTTCAGCTAAATGTGTAGGTTCCTTAGTAGGCAGAAGAATAAAGAGGAATCAGGCCATTTTTGTATTAGAATTCTAAGGATCTCAAGCAAAGACATTTGTCCCTGTTCAGTTTTATCAACAGTTGTATCATATTGATCATGCTGACTGACTGACTGACTGACTGAAGGTATACCTTAATTTCCTAAGTTTGCAAGCGGTGTACATAAACATTATAGAGAGCGTGCAATGAAGACAACGAACAGAAAAGTTCCCAAAAATAGCTGCTGAAAAATAATGGTCTTTGTCAGGCACCTGAAGTTCAGTGGAGAATTGGCCTGTCTAATCTCAGCTGGGAGGGAGGGTTACGGACTCGGAAATATGTTTATATAACTATGTTATGCATGTTAAGGAGTGGACCCTTGAACGGTTGGCAGCATACAGAGAGAAACAGAAGGATTTTTGCACCCACCTCTACTCAAATAAGTTATGAGAGAGTAGAGACCATTGCCCTCTCATCCCAGCACCAAGACATGACTCGTTTTATGAAACTGCATCGCACCAGTGCTGCTGTCTTGTCACCCAGCAAAATGGGCAAAAAGAAGGTGAGTTCAAAATGCCATACATAACAATTATATTTTGGATTCCCGATTTGACAATGACAAACTTATAAGAGAGAATGAGATGCTTACTTTGTAACATGTTCACGTGGCATTGATGGAGACCACATGCACAGGAGATGGATAGGACCCTTCATAATTATATAAAAGAAGAAATTTCACCAGATTCAGCTTGCTTTGCAGGATACGCTGACACCCCTCTTTTACAGGAGCCTTGTGTTCCTTTATATCTGGTAACACAATAGATATTCCTTACTCCCAAAGAATTAAGCAGGTATTGTGTGTGTGTGTGTGTGTGTGTGTGTGTGTGTGTGTGTGTGTGTGTTTTGGTGTGTGTGTGTGTGTGTGTGTGTGTGTGTGTGTGTGTTTTGGTGTGTGTGTGTGTGTGTAAAGAGTGGTCAGGATTTACCTCTTCTTAAAGCCACTCTGTCAGATGTGAAACTCTTGTTTTCTAATTCTAGATGTGTGGTTTACGCAGAGGTGAGATTTATTTATCTATTTTGGAGGGAGGGTGCCAGGTGAAACCTGATAAGTCACCCAGTTCAAAGGATTTTAAATTGTGTTTTAAACCTGGGTTGTATATGCTGCCTTTTGTTGATTTTATTTATCACATATTATATGTTTAACAGTGTTTACTTTTTAAACCAGCCAGGGAATATTTATCTTTGGGCGGTTATATGCATTTAATTAGTTAATAAAACAATTTGTATATGAACAGAGGCATTCTCACTCTGTTCTCATTCTAGGGCTCAGCCCTGACATGAAAAAAAAATGCCTTGGAGAAAATTTATCCAACACAAATTAATTACTCATTTTGGCAGATGCAAAAGTATTAGTGCATCCTCATGGTTTCATTCTAACATGGCCAAAATTGTAGGAATTCAGAGTTATGTCTCCCAGAGTGGTCATCTTTTGTACACGTAACACTTACATACCAAAGACATTTATTTAGGTAGAAAAATGGTCACAACCACCCAGCAATAGGAAATATTATATATGTATAAGAGCTTTGACATATATTTGCTGTGGGAGCCATAACTTGGGCTTTGCTAACTTTTCAGCATGTAAAATCTCATCCATAATGTTCCATTTACATGGTTTTAATCACTAGTTCCTCGTGGCATTTCTTGGAAAGAATTTGTTAACTTGCTTTAATGGTTTCAGTACAAAACATGGTCTAGACGTGTACATGTACCAGTGGAATTAAATCATCAATAATCACTATCTAAAATGAATTACATTCCAAAAAGTGCAGGCTAATGATTTATCTTTTCTTTGCGGAGCTGATCTCTATCAGATTGATTTATGTAGCAGCCAATCATGTTTCAGTAAACTGCAGCATGCACATGCATCTTAAAGTGACGATAAGCTGTGACGGACTATTTATTTGTATACCACCAGCTCCCCCAAAATCCAGCCTAATAGCACTCATGTCTGCAAAACACTTTCTGAAACGCTAATGAATGCTATCTTTTGCTTCCTGTGTGAAATACGTGGACAACCTGCTCTGATGATATGAATACACCATTTAATCGAGGGGAGGGGGTGCCTTTTTTGTTCTATGACAGTCAGTATTCAACCTTAGCTTTCTTTTCATGTTTACATTTATCTGCTTTGATAAAAGGTACTCTCTCTCTCTCGCTTTTGTACATTTTACGTTATTTACTTTGATGGTAGATGCTTTTGTGGGTTGCTGGAGTGATTGACAGCCTCATGCTGTTCTGTTTAATTGTCTTTTCTATTATGCAAGATGCAGTGTTTAAGAGACACCGGTTCAGAAATAAATGTGAAGTATGTATATACATCGAAGGGGCTTAATTTCATCTCCAGCTAAGGCAGTTGCTGTACTTATTTGAATTTTCTTTTGCTGTGTGTTCAGTTAAAATATCTACTCATTGCCTTTATCTCTCTTCCTATGTTAAGAAGGTCTTGGGTACTTAACATTTTTTTAATAAAAAAAACCCCACAAGGTTCTGTGCAGTACTTCTTCTGCTGAAACGCTGGCCTTTCTCTAAAACGATGGTTATTATTTGGCTGGATTTGAGGCTTAAACAACAATTTTAAAAGTTTCCTTCTCTCTTAAATGCTAATTGGATTTATTGTGCATTTCTTCCTTCTCTTTCTTGTTCTTCAGCTCAAATGCTTTATTTTATTACTCTTGGCGAAGCCAAATGAGACTAGCATTATTGTGCTACAAGGAGTTAGTAGTAGCAAAGCCAGAGCGTATTAGTCGGTTTGACTGCAGTTTGTTTGAAAAGAGTCACTTGGATCAGCCAGCTCCAGGGGGCTGGAGTTTTATTGACAAATTCACTCACCTCACATTGTTTTTGCTGATTCATGTGTTTCCAAAAACTCTGGTCCTCTGCCATAAGTAATTGATCACATCTACATATTTTATTTTCCAGCAACAAGATAAGAGTGATTTCCCACACTTTCAGGCACTGGAGCTTCTCTCCCTCACTCTCCTCACCAAAGCAGAGTTCCTCATCAATTGTGTTTCATCCATTTATTATAATTATTTATATCCTGCCTTTCAGGATCTGAATCTTTGCCATGCAAATATTTTTAAAAATTACGTAAATAGAATGACAAAAAAAAATCAAACTGTGGCAAGTCATCAGGTTCCTTCCCAAAAGGCAATCACTAGTGCAGGGTTAGCAGATGGTCTAGCTGTGATATGGTTTTTGGCTCCCTCTCTGCTAACATGCCATGTAATGTATACCGTACTTTCCCATATATAAAACGTCCCCATGTATAGGATGTTCCCTATTTTGGGGGTCTGAAATTTAAGAAAATGGGGGGAGATGGCACAAAGATGTAGAGCTTTTTGGGGAGGATTACCAAGGCTTGTTGAGCTTCTGGGGGGGGGATGCCGAAAATCGCTCACCCACGTGCATTGCACAATCAGCCTTCCGTCTCTCCCCTCACAGGCAGAAGCTGCTAATCGCCCGCCCAATCACAGGGTCGGCCAATCAACACCAGCCATTAACGCAGCAACCAATAACACGCACAATAGCTGCTGACAGTCATGGCAACAACCAATCAAACGTCCACCCTATGCACTACCCATGTATAAGATGACCCCCACTTTTTAGCATGATTTTAAAGGGGGGGAACTAGTCTTATACACAGAAAAGTACGGTATTTGTTTTCTAACTAGGAACGCCAAAAGATACACAATCATGTGACCATTTCTCAGCCAGTGAAACGGAGACCGTCATAATGTCTTGCGTTAGTGCACACAAGATGGCTATCACACATTAAGGCCCCACCAAATCAAACTGTTTTCTTCGTGCCACTCTAGGCCACCCAATTGGATAAGGAACCTGCAGTGATGTGAAAAAAATACCTATTTCTAACATAAAAACTTTAAAGTGGCCTCCACATGGTAAATGTTCCACATGCAGTAGCTCATATTACTTTGAGTTAACTGATTTCTTGTCTTTCCCCCCACCAACACTCACGGTTCATAGTCTGAATATACTGTAACTGCATTGTCAGCTAGTCACAGAATCATGTTCACGTGAGTAGAGAGAAAAAGGCAAGCCAGAAAACTCACCTAAGCAATCAGTGTCACATTGTCCCACAGGAAGCATGGTTTGCACTCGACTGCAGAGCAAATAATTCTGGATTATTCAAGAAACTGAACCAGTATACACAATACAGGCAAAAGTTTTAAACAGAATCAGTATCAACCCTCTGGTAGGCAGCAAAATTTGCCTTGGCCTATGATGGTCAGTTAATTCCAATGCATTTGAAATCCCATTAGCTGTCAAGAGAAATTTGTTTGGGCACAAGTTGATGGCACCAAATTGTCTACCTTTTCTGGAACCCCCAGAGAGAGGAGGAGGAAATCCATGCAAAGTTTGCAAAATATCTAATTGTGATTAGCATTCGCTTTAACAGAGTAAGAATGTCAAGTGCCAAACCCCACTTCAAACCTGTGCTTCATTTGGAATCAAAATGGATTTCTTGATATTTATTCCTTTTCGCTCAATAGCTGAGAGAGGAAAATGATGCACCTGTTAAATTAATACATTTTATTGTGCATGACAGCAGTTCATTTGCACAGTAAATAAGTTAAAATCGGAATCTCCTTTAATCCACCATTCAAGCGGTCTGACGGTGGAACTTCCCTAATCAAATCCATCTACATGATATTGTAAACTACATTACGGAATATTATTAGCTTGTAAAATGAAATTGCTGCAACGTTATGTCCTATATGTTAAAGCAGTAACAAATTTACCTGCAATAGATGTACTAATGGATATATTGCACTGAAATAAATATGACTTGAGAATACCAATTGGAAACTGAAGTTTACACACACACACACACACACACACACACACACACATACACAGAGAGAGCATTTATGAGGGTGAATTAGCTAATGGCAAAACCAGAAAATTTTGCTATAGATTTTTTTTTCCTGCTAAGGAAGAATGGTAGTCTTTTCATAAAATAAAACAATAATTTGTAACAGAGCAGAGCTTGTGTGTAAAACAGAAGCTCTTTGTGTTTAGCTGTCATTTGCTTGTATATAGAAAAAGCATTTTGCAACAGAAAAGGTCCCAGGGCATAGTCTAAAGGTGAAGATAGATAGGTTTGAGCCTGGTCAATGCCTGATGGGTGAATTCTTGTGAACCACGGGTACTGGAGGAAAAGTGGAATCTAAATGTAAGGAATAAAAAAAGAATAAATGTAGATAGATGATAGACAGAGAGAGAGAGAGAGATAGTTTCATCTTCAGCCAACCAACCATCATTTTCTTAAAATAACATTTATGGTACCTTAACAGTGGTACCTTGGTTCTTAAACTTAATCCGTTCCGGAAGTCCATTGCAAAACCAAAGCGTTGAAAAACCAAGGCACGCTTTCCCATAGAAAGTAATGCAAAATGGATTAATCCGTTGCAGACTTTTAAAAACAACCCCTAAAACAGCAATTTAACATGAATTTTACTATCTAACGAGACCATTGATCCATAAAATGAAAGCAATAAAACCATGTACTGCAGGCACACAATCAATCAATCAGTAGCTGAACTGGGTTCCACACAGTCGCAAAAACAAAACAAAAAAGAGCCGCAAAAACAAAAACGCAAAATAAATAGCAAAAACAGACAGACTTCAGTATAACACTCAAAACAGAAATGTGGCACTCAAATCAGAAGCATAACGCTCAAGTCGGAGCACATTCAGCTTCCAAAAAAGTTCGCAAACCAGAAAACTTACTTCCCAGTTTGCAGTGTTTGGGTTCCAAGTTGTTTGAGTACCAAGGTGTTTGAGAATCAAGGCACCACTGTACCAGAGTTTTATATCACACATTCAAATATATAGGTTTTATTTTATTTTTTTACTATGATTGTCTCTGTGATTACTGCAAAACAGACATTTCTGATGTAGTGATCTGAGTGTTGGACTAGCACTGGGTTCAAATTCCCATCCAGCCATGAAGCTCACTGAGTGACCTTTAGGTCAGGCACTTAGGATCAAATGGGAGAACGGCCCGTGCTGCTCTGAACTCTTTGGAACACTGGTGAGATATAAATATAATCAAAGTCACTATTATTAGCTGTCTGCATATTGCTTGTTGGAGACTGAAGCCCATCATCACCTCATGGGTTCATAGCTGAGCTGAGCGATCCCTGGTTCATGATTCACTGTCTGGTTAGTCCTACCACTAAACTGTGACTCCCAGCCCCCATGTTAAATATTAATGCTGAAAGTGAGCAAAGTCCTTCTAGAAACAATGAGATTTTACCAGCTAAGACTAAAGACAGGTGCTTCTGCTAAGGATCAACATGAGAGAGACTTTTCAAGCGGCTCCCCTTCCCAGGTTTCAGTCTCTGACTTTGAAACATATCAGTTGCCAGCTCACCAGGAAGAAAAAAATGTGGATAAATAGATTGTATTTATTATATGCAACTTGAGGATCTGCAAAACAAATTAACTAGTCAGATTCAACCCATGTAACCAAATCAACTTCATCAATTGATGGGGTATTCATTAGCAGATGGGGATAATGTCTACTCCCATTACCTGAGCATGTTAACAGCCACATAATGTGTTTCCTAAGATTCCTCTCTTCCCACTGCATAGGGATGTCCCCCAACATAGGTGTCCCCCAACAGGCACACCGTGGCCCCATTGGCCAACATTCACCCAGTGACTAAGGGATACACACAACCCAACACATCAGTTATGACCAAGGCATCATCATCAGCATCAGCATCATGCTATTTATATGCTGCCCATCTGACTGGGTTGCCCCAGCCACTCTGGGCAGCTTGTAGTTTGTAGTGCAAATGTTGAGCACCTGAAAGCTGGGAGGACGATACAAGCAGAGAACTGTGCCTGTCCAGTGAGCCATAGGCAAGTTGAGTCCAGTGGTCACTGGAAGCTTGGGGAAAGATGAGATTGAAAGGATGGTATGAAAGGGTAAGACAATTCAGAGGCATAGTGTGTTTGGCTGGATGGAGAAGCAACTATAATAAATTTGTGAAAACAATACATGTATGAGATCCACAGATGTAATATTCTTGCCCAGTCTCATGACTGGTGTGGCTGCTATATTTGCTGTATTCCTCATCACGTCTTGACATGGGGTATTGACTCTGCATTTACAATCAATATTTTTTCTCCTCTGTACCATTTTGTATCCACCATAGCTAATAAGCAGTTGAGTATACTCCAGAATCCAATGGATGGCGCAGACATCAATATCAATAGAAGGTTATCAAAATAAGGCTGCATTTATACAGTGACTAAAACTGGCGGAAATTCAATAAGTCCTTGGTAGTGTAATCTTCCTCACTTCTTTGTCACTTAATAGCCTTTTAATTAAAGAATCTTATGATGATAACATGGAAGTGGGTGGACTAAATACACTTCTTTGCACAGGCTGCTATTGCTCTAAGATGAACATTAAAGCAGACTTTTCCTTGAGCATTTCAGCCCAGTTCACAACCCAGGCAGTTTAATGTTTTTCCTAAAGCTCTTTTTGAAAATCATCTTTCAATACCAAATATTTTTGTTTAAGTGGGTTGGAGATACAGCTGTCTGAGATAATGAAGATCTGTAATTTTATGACTAAGAAGTGTTCAACATTATTTCAAGGAGAAAGGAATGAGATTCTCTCTTTGTGGGAAGAGATGGAAAGATTTAACCAAGATTCTGTTGTTTTTCCTTATTGGGAAACAATAGAAGGTGAATACACATGTTCATTTTCCGGTTTCTGTCAGGAACATGAGCATTCATGTGCTTTGAAATTTGCCCTCAAGGTATCCCGCAGAGGAATACACTGAATACAGAGAGAGTGTGTAAAAGCTATTTTCTGACACCAGTCCTTTTGGAGTATTGTATCCAGGTCTTAATAATGTAATGAAAACCAAATTTGTCAAACTTTGGTGAGGTGGTAGTAATAAGAAGGGGCCTGCAATTTCAGTCACTGTAAGTTATCTGTACATTGGATATAAACAATACATCAACCACGTAACTTTGGCTTTATGTTGTCCTGTTTCTGCTCTCTTAAGAAAATATTTCTGCAAAGAGTTTATGTTCAGAAGTGGTAAAATATTTATTCATAAAATTCTGATAGCATTTTTAAAAAACCAGGATGTGAGAAAGCTCCTCTGTTATTTTCACACATATACCTGCAACATCAAAAAGCAAAGCTGCATGTTCCTCAAGACATGTATCCACAGATGTAGATGTGCCATTTTTGCTAAGCTAAGGCAAAAGTTTCCAATTTGCTATTTCATCTGTTGGTTTGCATATTAGTTAAGGTCTCATTTATGCAAACAACTCATTTGCTCACCATTCCCCATTTAAAGTGCTAGCCATCTTGCTAAGGCTTAAGTTCTCTATTCAAATCCTGACTGTTTCTCCTTATTATAGGTTCTCAACCTGCTGACCGGTTTGCTATTGCACCTAGAACTGAATATTACTCAGTAATTCAGGCTTAATTGCAAAATTTTATTCCTTCCTTCTGTAACTGTTCAGAAACCTGCTGCTATGTCAGGGACATTTATCTACAGGCTGCAGCTGCAAATATGTGACTCCCATTCACAAAAATGAGAAGTATTGATAGTCATTGCATCCTTGTCTCTTTTTGCCCAACTATTAGAAGAAGCGTTTGGATTTGATATCCTGCTTTATCACTCCCCTTCAGGAGTCTCAAAGCGGCTAACAATCTCCTTTCCCTTCCTCCCCCACAACAAACACTCTGTGAGGTGAGTGGGGCTGAGAGACTTCAGAGAAGTGTGACTAGTCCAAGGTCACCCAGCAGCTGCATGTGGAGGAGCAGAGACGTGAACCCGATTCACCAGATTACGAGTCCACTGCTCTTAACCACTACACCACACTGGCTCTATTAGTTCCAGGCTTTGTTCATATATCTTTATAGACTATTTAAAAATAGCTAGTTTCTCATCTTTAGAATCAGTTGGAAAGGTAATAGCAAAACATTAAGGGAACTTGCAATGTAAAAGCACAATGTATGTTCAGTGTGATTACTTAATACATTTTGTAGAGGTGAAGGAAAAAGGACACAATAAGTAAAATTCTGAGTAGGTGACTATTAAAGAATTGAGCATTGCATTTACAACTCCCTTTAGTGTTAATGGAGCTTACATTCCCAAAGACCCATTCATGCACTAATATGGAAATAAAACAGGTTCATTTTCACTCCTCCAAAGTAATAAATGTATTTCTAAAAAAATTATGTGGAAGTAACAAAAGTTTATCCAAGAAGTATTAAATATAATACACTTTACAAATATACAATATATGAAAAGTTTCGTCGTTCCATTCCTCTATGTTATGCCTAACTTAAGAGCACTAGGCTTTGCTGGTTTGTGTTTGTTTGTTTGTTCGTTTTTTTAAGTAACAGAGACCCAAAAGAGAGAGAGAAATCTGACAGTTAACTCCCTAGATTAGATAGAAAAAGGAAATTAAAACTAGGATGCTACACTGCCTAAAATGCTAACAAAGAGAGAACAAAATGGATAACAGGAAGGGAACAGACCCAATATAAACAGTCACAAAGGGTATTGTTGGCAGGATGTCAGATAGGGCTGGAGGAGGATAAAAATGATAAATTCTTGAGGAAAAGATGCTATAAATGAAAAAAAAAGGATGAAGGAAGAACTGTAAAGCATGCATGCCTCTAGAAATCAAATGGGAAAGAATCTTGCACACCCAGAAATAAGAGTCCTTCCATAGTACCATGCCCCCTGAAGTGGACCAAAAGAGCTATACTGTCAAGTGGCAGACCATAATGTACAGTGGTACCTCGGGTTACATACGCTTCAGGTTACATACGCATCAGGTTACAGATTCCGCTAACCCAGAAATAGTACCTCGGGTTAAGAACTTTGCTTCAGGATGAGAACAGAAATTGTGCTCCAGCGGTGCGGCAGCAGCAAGAGGCCCCATTAGCTAAAGTGGTGCTTCAGGTTAAGAACAGTTTCAGGTTAAGAACGGACCTCTGGAACGAATTAAGTACTTAACCCGAGGTTCCACTGTATTGGGGACATGCTGAAGTCACTAGCTAAAACTGGAGGCAGGGAAATAGACCATGTTTCAAATCTGATATCATCTACAAACTCAACAGCTGGCCATCGACAACTCACTGCTTTTGGATCTGTAATATGGGGTTGACAATCCTAAACTACCTTACCGAGTTGTTGTAAGGAGTACTGAGATAATGTGTGCAGAATGTTTTGAACACACCCAAAAAACAAAACAAATTCAATCTGGCGAGTCAATAGGGCTGTTTCTGCCCAATGATCATTCCCTGTAAAACAACATCTTTAAAAAATAATAATAATCAGACCCTTCCCTTGAAACTGCCATTTATGGAGTACACTGAAAGTGTTTATTTTGCCAGAAGCACAACAATTGATGAGACTGTGTGTATATTAGCTTCCCAATCCATGCAACATAAACACGTGTGCTCAGCACCTTATAACTGACATCATATATGAAAAGGCCTGTGTAAGAATGTGAGGGCAGATACTCTATGTTTCGGCAGGAGTGGGTATCTGGCCCACCCTCCATTGGCCATTTATGAGAGGTAGGACTCCCCTCCTGTCAATCATTTGATGTCATTTTGACATCAAGTAGTGACTTCAAGTGCCAATCAGCTGATTGGTGCTAACAGAAAATCCATTTGAAGGCATGCTATCAGCACAATCAACTGATTGTTGCAGAGGGCACACCTTCAGTGGAGTTTGGTATCGATACCAGTCTGCTGATCAATGTGGGCAGTGAGCCCAGCTTTGTCTGCTTGCAGGTGCAGTTTAAATTCTTGCAAATCCAAACTGTGCCTGCAAACATACTAGTTCTCTGAGTGGTAATCTGCTGATCAGCTGATTTGCTATGGATAAATCAGAATCACTTTAAGCTCCCAACTGTTACTTTGCAGCCATGTCTTTACCTGCCCCACTACCTGATGTCACATAAGATATTACATTGGGTTTCCTAGGCCAAATTAGCACCTCGGTTGGATATAATTAGGCCTGAAAGCTACAGGTTTCCCCAGCACTGCACTACAGTATCAAGATGCCACTCACTTAGCAAGGTTTTAGTAATGTGATTTCTTGATATTAAATGCCTGTGATTTCGAGGAAAGAAAACTTAGCTGCAAATGCACCCTTTTCATTGTGCCCTTAGATGGGAGCAGTCCATTGTGGATAGGAGGGGGTGGGAACCCCAAATTTACTGTTACCAACACTGCCTCAAACAGATGAGCAAGAGAGAGAAATCTATAGAGAACTGCTGAATGCTCAGTCATACACATTAATATGTGGTCCTTTTTCATCACTTTTCAAAAAGCGGTGCTAAAGCTCCAGCCATCTATCAATTTTCCCCCTCCTTGAATTACTGATATGCATTAACCGCTATTAAGAATGGATTTCCTATGATTCCTAAAGAGCCTGTTACAGCTTAATCTGAGAGTTAATCAAACATGAAATTAACCATGGTCACTGGCAATATTAATGCACTCCAGACTGTCATTGGAACCTGACCCTGTTGTATACCAGCTGCAGAGGAGTGGTCAATGAATCCTTTAGCAAGCACAGAGAGCATGATCTAGAGCAGGCCTGTCAAACCCATGGTACTGGGGTCAGTTACAGCGCACCAGTTAGAGGCTGCAGTGCACCAGGTGCTGGATAAATAGCTGTCTTCTTTTTTTTTTTTTTTTGGCTCATGATCTCGGCAGGCTCCGTTTAGTGGATAGAAAACTGCACTGGGTTCCACATGCTACCCATTTCTCATTCTGCTCTTGCTAGGTCTGCAAAACTTGGGAAGTTGGCAATGTTCTGGTCCTGGATTTCCTATACCAAGACTAAATGACCTAGAAGACCCCACCTCCAACTCTACAAATCTACACACAAGAACGTATTGTGCTACTGTTCTGGGGAAAATGCTGTTGTAGCAATGTAATAATGAAGGAATCCCAAACACACCTAAAAAACCCCAGCCCTGCCCCTTCAGCAGACAAATAGCTAGAGCCTACACTACAGAGAGAGAGAGAGAGAGAGAGAGAGAGAGAGAGAGGGCACAGCACAAACTGCAAAGAGGAAGGTGTTAGAGAAGGAGCAAGCTTATAAAGCTGGACTCTTACCCCTTCCTGACTGGGCCCTCCAGTCCCATGTAATCCCTTTCCTTTGGGAGCAAACCTCCTGAGTCTTTTTTCTTTTTTTTTTAAGGAGGGGGTGAGGGCAAACACAAACCCCATACTTAGAAGAGTAGCACAACATCCTCTCAAAATCTGCTACCTGATCCTATTTTAACTGGAGTTGTCAGGGATTGAACCAGGGATTTTCTGCATGCAGAGCAAGTGATCACCCCACCCCATGTCTTTGAAGACAGCACAACATACCACAGGTCTAGGTAGTAAATGCAAAACGAGTGAAGCCTTTTTCAGTCTCTTTTGTTCTTTGCTTCCTGCTCAGTCTCTCTCAAAAATTAAGAGGAAAGAGCCGCAATCTATTTGTTTGTGACAGTGGCTTGTGCCGTTGAACTTGGGGTGACATTTGAGGCCTCTAAAAGCTCCTGTAATGTAGGCAACAAACAATGCTTATGACATATGATTTACATTTAGATTAACATATATACATGTGTCTTGGGATATAGTTCCCCCACCTACATATTTCTTTACAACTTGTAAGTAAGGTCTTGTGGCAGGAAGGAATTTAAAGTGCAAATACATGTACGTACTATGGCTAATTTCTGCACCATATGAAATCCCTCGTGTGTGAGAATCTGCTGCTGACTGGGGCTTTAATACAAATGTACAGGTGAGCATAAAGAAGGTTAGATAAGACTGAAGCTGTAGAAGCAAATGCAGTCCAGGTATTTAGAAGATCAGAGAGTAGCTCATGCTGTGTTGTAATATCTTTCTGACTTTTTAGTGGATCCTACAGACTGTTATATGACAGATTAGCTTCCCACCAAATCATATTAATAGCTTCTTAATCAAGGTATATTGGCTCTCAGCTTAAGACTAAAGAGAACTCTTTTAACAATGTGGCATTTTCAGGAGTGTCTGGATCATGAGGGAAGGGAGTGTGTGCATGCACAAATCTAAGGAGTCAGTCACTTTTTAAAAAAACAAGCAAGGAATATTTTTGCACTCCCCTCATCCCCATTCTCCTCCCTTCCATGCTCCAGCCTCCCTGAAATGAAAGTCTAATCAGTGAGAATCAGCATACTAAGTACTTTCATTTCAGAGTGTAATGCAACATTTAAATGTGAGAGGGGTTTTTATTTAAATGAAGTTCAGATGCCAATTCAAAAACAATTCAATCCTGCTTTTGTTCTTAATTGCTCCGTGAGAATTGTATTACTAGTTGGTTCTTTATATCACACAATTCGCTCCCATTGTCGCGTGCAAACCAGGGCACAGCAATTCTTTTTAAGTGGTGCTGTCAAGAAATCAGCACTATATACCCGCTGATGTCTTCACCTTCATTGATTTTTCTAGATAGAGTCCAGACAGTTTTCCCATGGTTCTGTGGGATTGTTCTGCACCTCAAAAGCAAGGTGAAATCTGATTTCAGCTAAGATAAGGAAGCCCACAGTGAGAAGGGAAATGATTCCTGTACTCTTATGCAGCAGCCTAGACAAAGAAGAGAATTGTCAGAAGGGCTACAGAACTTTTCTTGGGTGGAGCAGAATAATTAAACAATGCCATAGACAGCATCTTAAAAAGCAGAGACATCACCTTGCCAACAAAGGTTTGTATAGTTAAAGCTATGGTTTTCCCAGAAGTGATGTATGGAAGTGAGAGCTGGACCATAAAGAAGGCTGATCGCCGAAGAATGGATGCTTTTGAATTATGGTGCTGGAGGAGACTCTTGAGAGTCCCATGGACTGCAAGAAGATCAAATCTGTCCATTCTGAAGGAAATCAGCCCTGAGTGCTCACTGGAAGGACAGATCCTGAAGCTGAGGCTCCAATACTTTGGCCACCTCATGAGAAGAGAAGACTCCCTGGAAAAGACCCTGACGTTGGGAAAGATGGAGGGCGCACGGAGAAGGGGACGACAGAGGACGAGATGGTTGGACAGTGTTCTCGAAGCTACCAGCATGAGTTTAACCAAACTGCAGGAGACAGTGGAAGACAGGAGTGCCAAGCGTGCTCTGGTCCATGGGGTCACGAAGAGTTGGACACGACTAAACAACTAAACAACAGCAACAAGCAGTGGTTGAAAGAGGTGAGATGGCACAGCAATGCAGGAGTGACAAAGAAGCTATAACTATAGCCATGTTCAGGCATTCACCTGAACACAAGTTGTGTTAAAACAGATAGGGGCAGGGGTGAGCCCACAAACCTGGCCCCCAACATCGACAGGTAGCTGTGATCACAGAACCATAGAGTTGGAAGGGACCATGAGAGTCATCTAGTCCAACCCCCTGCAATGCAGAGATCTTTTGCCCAATGTGGGGCTCAAACCCACGACCCTGAGATTAAGAGTCTCATGCTCTACCAATTGAGCTATTTCAGGATTGCCTACTATAGGAAGAACGTCTATGAAAGTTCAACCTCTCCAACACACTGGGCAAATTTGAGAATTTATTGTATGACATTTCTCCCTTTGCCATTGTTGGATTAAGATTCAGCTGCCAAAGCCATGAACTTAAGCACATGGTATTTGGGAGGTGGCTCCTTTTCCTTTGCCTCTGGCAGCAAAATGTCTTGAATCTGTCCTGCCCCCATCCTGTAGTAGAAGAGGCTTGGGACAGGCAGTCTGCGACAGATTATCGATGCATGAAGACTACGGCTGTATACACACTATTTCTTTAAAGCACTTTCGAAGCACATTCTTTCCCTCAGAGAATTCTGGATACTGTAGTTTCTCAAGGGTTGCTGGAAATTGTAACTCCGTGAGGGGTTTACCAAAATGGCCAGAATTATCTGAGGCATAGAATGTGCTTTGAATGTGCTTTAAAGTTATAGTGTGTACACAGCCTCAAGCACAAGATGTGAGGCTTCACAATGTCTTCACTGCTTACATGGGGGTAAATTAATGTGATAATTTAAACATAAATGTTCCATGCTTTTTGGAGCACGTGTGGATTTGGATGAGCCTTAACACTTCCCTTAAGTGGAAGAGTTAATATCATATAATGTTTACTTGCATTACTATAATGTTTACAAAAGATGCTTCCCATTCCTTCTAAACAGACCATGAATCTGGAGACACTATACCTTCAGACAGTGTTTATAGGTGCAGACAACACAGTGTTAATTTAATCTCTGTTTACAAACTGCTAGGTGAAAGGGCAAAGTGTGCTTATTCTGCTTTGTGTCTCATGACAACTTGACACTAGTTCTTTTTGATGGCCTCTATCAGTAAGGGAAGAAAGGGCAGTAGAGACACTGAGATGCTTTTTATGAAGTGAAGCTTACATGAGCGGAAGAGTTGTACCCTCTGAAGTAATCTTTAATACTCTTATTGAGAGATATTTGCATTTTTGTATGCACATACTTCCTCCTAAAATACACATTTTGTATGCATCTTCTCTAAAATACACATTTTTGTATTTGGTTCTTTTTAATGAAACTGCATCACAACATTCAGAAAATTGTACACTCCAATTTCTAAATGTGTATCAACCCACCTATTAGTCTAGAAACTACCTCATCGTTGGATTTTCACAGTAGGATTTTTGTTACATTTATATCCCACCTTTCCTCTAAGGAGCTCAAGAGGACATGTATGGCTATATCCCACCCCATTTTATCTTCACAACAGCCCTGTGAGGTAGCCTAGCCTAAGAGACAGTGACTGGTCCATGTTCACCCAATAGTTGAGTGAGAAAATGAATTCTGGACGGCATCAAGACATGGGGTTTATTGTGTTAATTTTGCGGGTTATAATGCTAGTACAGTGGTACCTCGGGTTACAGACGCTTCAGGTTACAGACTCCGATAACCCAGAAATAGTACCTCGGGTTAAGAACTTTGCTTCAGGATGAGAACAGAAATTGTGCGGCGGCAGCAGGAGGCCCCATTAGCTAAAGTGTTTCCTCAGGTTAAGAACAGTTTCAGGTTAAAAACGGACCTCCAGAAAAAATTAAGTTCTTAACTCGAGGTACCACTGTACTTCTGTCAGGATTTCTAACATTCTTTTTTAGACCACAGTACCTGTTGCATTATGGTACTGTAGCTTTTTTATCAATATATAGCCACGTCACATTAACTTTCCTTCGCACAAGTGGGCATGGTGTGACACAAGAAGAAATGCCATTGGAGATGCTGCAAATTTCCCATCCTTTCTGTGCATGCATGCACAGAATCCCCCATAATTCACTGCATGAAATGCCAAAATATTACCCAAAAATTGTTATGTGAGCAAAACTCACATGATATTATGGGTTTCCAGGTCTACAAACCACCAGTTCATGTTGAAATAAGCACTAAACTTACATGAGACCCCGCTAGATTTTCAGAATAGGACTTTACGTCATGTGAAAGTTCACATAAAATATTGAAATTAACAGGTAAGGAAACATTCTGATGATGGAATAAAGTGCCATCTGAATACAGCTGGGTCTCCCAGCTCCTAGTCTAACACTCTAACCACTATACCACAATGTTGTATGCTTCCCATTACCATGATTCCCATGCCAGTCCCTTTATTCTTTGCCTGCTCCCTTCATGCTCTTCGGTTTCTGCATCTGGTCATTCTTTTCATCCCTGTACATCACCTCCTTTACCCATCTTACCTCCTTTTACTATTCCGTAGCCACAGAAGTAGACTCTAATATTCAGCATGACATAGAAAGCACAAACAACAGCCAAGTACAACAGGCTTGCACAAAATCATAAGAGCAACTCTGCTTTGGCACTGTGACCTGGAGAGATCTCTTGTAGCTAGACTGGCTGAGACCAGTTGTGGTGAGTTGCTTCTAAAGAGGCAGCTGAGCTCCTCACAGTGACATGCCCCCTAACATTTGTCAGATGAAATTAGGCACACTTGCTTCACTCTATGTGCAAGAGAAGCTCATCATAGGGTGGAAAACAATAAGCAAGCTGCTCAATGTAGTCTTATTATTTCTTAAATAATATGCAAGGGTAGAATTTTACTACCTGGAACAAAATATTTTTAGTTATCACACAAACACACTCAAAAGAGTCATTTGGTTATGTGCCACATAATTGGATACAAATACAATTCTTCATCACAGCTGGTAGCAAGGCCAGTGTCAGAATCTGACATCCTTGGGCAACTGCCAAGGCCCTAGCAAATCTGGCCTAGCAAACTGAGCATCACAGTGTGGCTGGGGCTAGCTTACGTTTTCCCACAATTCCCATTATTTTCCCACAATCAATTTCCAACAAAAGTCTCACTCTAGGACAGCCTCCCCTGCCCTGGTTCCTCCAGATGTTTTGGACTACAGTTCTCATTAGCCCCAGCCAGTGTGGCTGATGTTGGGAGTTGAATTCCAAACCTTATGGAGGGCACCAGGTTGAGGAAGGAAATCAAAGTGTGCCAAAACTTAGCCACCTTGTGCTGCTTGCAGTTTTGCTCAGAGAGCTCCTGCCTCATCTTGTCACCAACAGGTAAGCCCAAGTGTGCCCATCAATAGATAAAAGGTCCACCAGAGGTCACTTTGCCTAGGATGCTCTCAAGCCCAGAGCCTGCCCTACTGTACCTCATTAGTAGACATCATCTGCTATGGCAGCAAAAGCACTGCCTTTGCCTCATCATAAAATTGGTTTTATAAAGGGCCAGTTTGCACATATTTTGAATCATCTGGTTTGATCGGCAGCTTACTGTGTGAATTGACTCCATTGTGTTGGAGTTGTGTCCATGGTCCTGTGACGAGCATGTTTGTAAAAGCCAGAGTCCCATGTCGCATTAAAGTTTTAGACTAACAAATCTATCATGGCGCACAAACCTTTATCAAATGCATGACTCACCATGCAGAGATGTCAGTGGACTCTGTTGACTTTGCTTCAACATACTAACATGGACTATGCATGAAGGAACTGGGCACTTGCTACCACCAGTAATAACTAAGCATACAGTTATGTTTGAACATTATTTTCTTACTTCTGCACTTCAAAATCACTCTGATTTTGTTGGCTTTAACCAAAGCATGGCTTAGCTACTTAAAACCTTAATTATAATTTGGTTTCTTTGACTATATAGGATTTAATGAAGCCTTTCCAAAAACCAAGTGCTGTGAGGGAGAGATGAAATCATTCTCAAGATGTGCCCAAACATCTGTTTCCAAAACAAAGTAGTCAAAGACATAGGGGGAAGCTACACTGGGAAATATGTTACTTCCTGGCCTATTTACATGCACCTAAATGTGCATAAACTATGGATAGACTGAGTTAACAGATGAGTTGCACCAAGACCCTAACGATAGTAGCAATCCTGAGTTGTCCTCTCTACAATTGTTTCAAATACGATCAGGACAGTGAGTGTGTCATCCAGTTCACTAACAAAAGTACGGTATCTTTCTGCTTAACTACAGCCAGATGTCAACGGCACCTGAACGCATCTCATATTATGTTGAAAAAAATCATAATTTAATCAAGCAATTACAAAAAACTATTTTCAAACTGGGGTTGGAATAATTTGAATACAAATTGCTGTTAATCAGCAGCGTTTAGCACAAGGATATTTGATTAAGTTTTCCCCTCAAAACAACTTATTCTACTAATGAAAAGGAAAATACTATTTTTCAGGATTTTTTTGTTCTTCACATAGATGCTTCTAATATTGTTTTATCTTTCATATAATTATTATACCTTTCACCTTTGGAAGCTTCTAACTGTTCAGTCCTGTACATATCTTCGCAAATGTAAGTCCCAATGGGTTCAATGGGACTTACTCTTTGGTAAGCGATTTCAAAAAATACAGTTACATATTCCTTGTGGTCACATAAACTTTTCCATTTTCCTCCCAACCTTAAACGTCTTTTAATCTATTTGGGGCATGGGGGTTTTTTCAAGAGAAAAAAACAGTTGTCTCAGCATTCCTTTAGAACAGGTGAAGAAGAAGAAGAAGAAGAAGAAGAAGAAGAAGAAGAAGAAGAGGAGGAGGAGGAGGAGGAGTAGTTATGAACTGCTTTCCTAGATTTGTCATTGTATTTTTTATTTATCTGATAGGAAAACCCCAATTAGACTTGGGAGGAATGGAACAAGGATGTGGAAGTATATGTCAGGCCAGGAGGTTAGACTACTTTCTTACAAAATATATGCTTCTTCTGAATGAACTTATGTCTGCGGGATGTCTCTTATACTACATGGTAGTCTCTTCACAGCGGGCCCGCTTCATCAGTTTTTGGAACAGTAATTGCCAAGATAAAATTCAGCCATATAATTATTTCTTGTTGGGCTATTTTTAAAAACCCCATTGTTATAAACTACCTACTTCTATTAATTCTAGCTTTCTGACACATGTAGGTGTATAGTGTTTTCATTTGCAAATTGAATGTGAATTATGTAGCTACACATGAAAACATTTTGTTTGCATAAAAATGTAATATGGAAATGGATGTCCCTGAGAATGATACAACAAATGGTTGTATTCCACTCAAATTCGGCTTTGTAGGTTCCAGACATATAGACATGGAAAATGTTGAGCAGACTGCTCAGGTGTTTCCAATAATGTGGGGGGAGGGACTATGTGCTTGCCATCTACATCCCCATCCCCAATATCATGTTCCTGATACCTCTCTCCACCACCGTCCACATGTTGGGGGCTGAACATCTGCAGTGGGGAGCTGGCTCCATTCATGGATGCTTTCCATATGATTCAGAACTCTGTGTCATCAGTAGGGAGGGGTGATGCCAATTTGGGTTTCAATCAGTTTCTCATTTTTTTGATCTTGTGTTCAGCTCTCCATATTTTCACATCCATGGGGGGGTTAAGTTCCAAGAAAATCTGCTAATATTCACATTCTTCTGTGCAATATTTGCAAAGCAAATTTCTAAAATGTCATACATTCATGTCTCTTATTTTCACTAATATGTGCATTTTTATGCACAGTTTTCACTAGTATATCTGTTTTTGTACACATTGCTTGGCTAGCGAACTGCACTGCAAAGTTCAGAGAAATACGAATTTTGACGGAAGCCTGTGTTATGGTTCTATATTGTTTTGCAAAATATGAATTCGGTGACTTCACTTATAGATGTGAACAGACTTTCTCCCCATCTCTAGCGATCAGGGCTATAAATTGCATAGGAAGCCTTCACAAGTGGAGCCAGTTTCACCCCAGTGCTTAGAGTCCTAGAGCCGGGTGAGGTTAGGCCATTTGGAATGTAACAAAAGAGATGGAGTAGCAAGTGCTCTCTTGCTCTCCCCTTTCATGTGATGGAAAACATATGAGTGGGGATGTCTGAATAGGGCTTTGCACACAGACAGAAGTTGTAGATATTGCACAAAAGCCATTCTCTTTCATATGCTGCCGAGATGCCCAGCCAAACATTGTTTTTGCTTGTACATGGTCAGATCAATATGGTTCTGGACAAATTGCAATCTTCCTTCCTCATGGAAGCTGTTGCTCCATTGAGCAGCCCTAACTTCTACAAAAGTTGAAGATCAGGCTTCTTGGAGAACCATATCCTGTTACAGCTTAACTTTGCAACTATGGAACACTTTCAAACAAATCTCAGCATAATCCATCATTATGGATTAATCCATAATCCAGCTCAAGGGCCTTCTGGCGATTCCCTCACTGTGACATTACAGGGAACCACACAGAGGGTCTTCTCGGTGGTGGTCCTCCTCTCTGAAATGCCCTCGCATCAGATGTCAAGGAAATAAACAACTATCTGACTTTTAGAAGACATTTGAAGGCAGCCCTGTTTAGGGAAGTTTTTAATGTTTGATGTTTTATTCTGTTTTTAATATTCTGTTGGGAGCTGCCCAGAGTGGCTGGGGAAACCCAGCCAGATGGGCGGGGTATAAATAATAAATTATTATTATTATTATTATTATTATTATTATTATTATTATTATACTGACCTGCTTTCCTCAATGTTAGGCTTAGATTGGGATAATCAAGAGGGATAGTAGCGGTCAAATACAAGGAAGCACAGTTCTGGAACTTGGGTCAAAGCAGGAGTGATGATGTCACATATCAGACATTCAGGTGTAATTGACACATCCCTCCTTTCCCTAGCAAATAAATGAGTGAAAACAAGGCTGTCAGTTTTTTCTTTTGTTTGTGACAGTTTAGCATAGAAAAGGTCAGAAAATGAGGAAAATAAGCAGAGGATGAATACTTCTTTCTTTTTCTTTGATGGGGTTTCCACTTCATGCTTGCGGTTTAATGGTAGCACTTCTTTGCAAGATGGTTTTGCTTTCTAATTGAAAACTAAAGGTTCTATTTCAGTTGGCTTAAAATCTCTTTTGGCAAAACTCAGTGTGGTTGTTTTTTAAAACCTTTCGCAGTCAGAGGTATCAGTGAACTCAATGGGACTTACTCCAAGGATACTATACATAGGATTGCAGCTTTTCTGATCTTAATAAATTTGGGTTTATGCTACCTACTGGTGAGCAAACACTTTGGCTGGTAGGTTGCCAGTCACAATATGATGTGTAAGAAGGCCTTAAAGGTGCCCTGAGATGATGGGTCTCCCAGATCTGATTTCCATATTCAAGGCAAGTTAAGATTACATATGAATATATGAAAATGCCACAGGCAAAAGTCATTGCCTATCATGGAGACAGAAATACTGAGGTTTGTTTTATGAATCCACCTTCCAGCATAGCTCTACACTTGGACTGCATTATAACGGAATTATTATTTGTATATTTGCAAATGAAATTATCCTCTGTATTGTTACATACATATCAGTGACAAATTGCAATGCATGACAGTGTCACTTAGAAATACATAACTACATTATGATACTGTAGGTGAAACAGATTATAGTAATCAGGTGCCAAATGCTGTAATTAAAGCTGAGATTATTTTTTCCCCATTTTACAAACCCCCATTTCATTCATGCTCAATTTTTGTAAAAGAGGTGGGGGGGGAATCTCTTGTTTACCAAACTATTTGACATACATCCATGTCGGTGGATGGGAACAATTAACTCAGAGCATAATTAAAGCAATCAAAAGGGTTTAAATAGCCATGGAGTTATTATGTACCTACGTGATAATTAAATGATCAAGTGACTACACAGTAATTTCATGGTGATTTGTGCTATATACAATATTTACTATGCACAAAACAAACAATACTGTCAGTTCAAAAAGAAAGTGAAAAGCCATATGTCAACATTAAAATGTGTGCATGATATTTTTTAATGTTGATTTACTTCCACAATTATCACTTTCTCGCCACATTTTATGGCATGTTTTCACTGCCTTGCCTGTGAACAAAGTGTCATGACTGGTTTAATGAAAATGTAAACCTTTGTGTGTATATGCCACACTATAGAAAACAGTAATTGAGAATCTAAATACTTGAAGTATAAAACAAAACTGAAAGGAAACTGTTGTGACACATACCGAGAGCCTGATCCAAAACCCGAATTATGTACATCTTATGGTCTAATAAAATCTAAATGAAAAGCAAACAGATGAATGAATGACACAGCTTCATCTGATTTCCAGCTATTAAATATGGTGTAGTTCATGGCTGAGGAACCTGTAACCACTGTCTGTTGGAGGACTACAAATTCCCTCTTCCCTGACCATTAGCCTGGGGCTGGTGGGCACTACAGTCCAACAACATTTGGATGGCCACAGAGTCGCCACTGCTAGTGTAATTAATAGTCTAGAGAGTGCCCCAGTTGACCATAGAGATGAGTGGGCCAGTAATTTTTCAGTGCCAATAAGTTTTTGGATGCTATTAGCTTGTCAAACCAGATATGCAGAGCATAATTGGCACAACTCTTTAACCCTATCCTACCAACCTTTCCTACCGCACTAGTAGAGCAATAGACATTTTCTTGGCTAGTGTATCCTGCCATTTGAAAAATAAATAAATAAATTATGTATAGGGCAAAAGGTCAGGCCCCTTTAACTGGCTTGCGAGGAAGGTCTTGCTGCGAAGAGTTGAGCAGAGAATAGAGCCTGTGGTAAAGGTGGAATATGAGTGCTTCTTCAAGAAAAGCACCTGCCAGAGTCACTTAGCTTTGTAACTGGTTTCATTTTCCAGTCACTCATGCCTATGTCAGCAAGTGAGTGCCTGGGATTGGGGGGGGGAAACAACCACAATTAAGCAAGACTGTTGGGTTCCAATATAATCCCAAACCATAGTTAAATCTAGCCATGATTTTTAAGTCAACAAAAAACCGTGGCTCCATATCATGGTTTGTTGCAAGAAAATAAATCATCATTAGTTTGCAGGCCTGGGTTTGGGTATTTAGGCAAGCCACACTTTGACTAAACAAACCATGGCATAGTATTATGTGTGAGCCAGGCCTATCTGTCTTTAAAGAAGAATTTAGATCTACCACAATGATCCTCTCAATGAATAGACATCTGAATAGGGAAATTGTCCCAGCAAGCTCTCCACAGGAAATATCAGATAAGGATGCTTTAACAGAAGTCAGTCCACTTACTGGTAGGTGCTACACCTGGACATTTCAAACAGCAAGTTGCCTCCTTCCCTGCCTGTGAACCCACCTGAGATGCTGGAACTTTTGTAGTTCAGTTCCTAACTGTCAGTGGCGTAGCGTGGGGGGTGCAAGGGAGGCCGGCTGCACCGGGCGCAACATCTGGGGGTTAGGGTTAGGGGGCGCAAATCCACGGGTTAGGGGGCGCAAATCCACGGGTTAGGGGGCGCAAATTACTTGCCTTGCCCCGGGTGCTGACAACCCATGCTACGCCACTGCTCACTGTGGCCTAGTAAATTTAGCTCTCATTGAACTCAGTCGTTCTTACTTCTGAGTAGGCACGCTTAGGGTCCAATAGTATTAGGTAAACAAACAAATTCTGCTGAACTATTCATGCTGCCTTCCACAGACACAGAAACAACATTGACTCAAATTCAGCTGCAGCACCTGGGAGAAAGGGTAGTTAGAATTAATCGCAATCTTCAAAGTATAGGGTTATCTTTAGCTTGTTACTTGATTAGATATTCCTGGATTACCTTTTTCCTTGTTTTCATTTCTTTCAGCAACCAATATTTTGATCCTGGTCCTCCGTAAGAATTTGTGCACTAATCACCTACCTCTTACACCCAAGCTATTTCATCAATTGACCCCAATCTAATTACTCAGCAGCCGTGTCTCTACCATTTACAAGGTCCTCCTCCCACCTCTCCCTTAGCTTGGTCCTACCAACAGACATAAATCTTTAAACACAGAAGAGGAATATCTTCAGGCTCCAGGCTCCAAATTTGAATATGATATGCATATTGAGACCTGCCTATTGTGAGGTTCATCCACCCAAGACGTTAGTCAACAGATTTTGGAGATTAGCTCTCTCTTTGGATTAAAAACTCATATGGAACTCAAATCCTGAAAGATAAATCTTTAATGTTCTCCCAATGAATCATTGAGCATTGTGAACTGCATGAATCTGGGCCTTTGTTTCCAATTCTGTCCCCTTGCTGCCATGCATTATGTTTGCCACTAGTGTCTCAACAATGCCACAATGCCATTCATTCATCCCAGTGGCATGTAAAGATTGATGAGGCAACACCAGCTTCGCAGTTTGTTTCCTAAGGCAACTTTTTCCAGTATCTGATCTGTAACTGCCTGATGGAAAAGATGTGCAATGCCTCATGCTGCTACTATGCAGCTTAAGAGTTTTGAAAAGTTCAGGAGTTTAAGTAAGGCTTTTGACAAAGTCCCCCATAATATTCTTGTGGAGAAGCTAGTAAAATGTGGACTGGACGAGGTAACTATTAGGTGGATTTTTTGCTGGATGACTGACCGAACTCAAAGAGTGCTCACTAATGGTTCCTCATCACCCTGGAAAAAAGTGACAAGTGGAGTGCCACAGGGTTCTCTCCTGGGCCCATTGTTGTTCAGCATCTTTATAAATGGGTGAAGGAATTGAGAGGATGCTCATCAAATTTGCAGATGACACCAAGCTGGAAGGGGCAGCCAATGCCACAGAAGACAGAATTGGGATTCAAGATGGCCTCGTCCAATGAACTGGGCCTAAACCAATGAAAAGATTTTCAAAATGGACAAATATAAGGTTCTACACCAGCAGGAAGAACCAGCTGCACAAATATAAGGTGGTGGACACCTGTCTTGCTAGTAGTAGATGTGAAAAGGATACTGGGGTCTTAGTAGACCACAAGCTTAACATGAGAACAGTGTGATGCAGCAGCAGCAGCAGCAAAAAAAAACCCCAAACAAAACAAAAAGAACCCACAAATACTATTCTAGGCTGCATCAGAAGAAGTATAGTGAATTCAATGGCACTTTTTCCCAGGTAAGTATGCACTGAATTGCAGTCTAAGTGATATCTTTAGAAGACAGTCCCCAAGCGCGCCAAACTGCTTTTGGTGTTCCTCTGAATTAAAACAATAATTAAATGCAAGACCCTTTAAAGGGGAAATTGGAGCAAGTTAGAGCAGGATTTAATGGCACACTACACACCGGTAGTCTTTCCTCTTTGAAAAAAGCTCTCATCCAGCACAATCCTATGCCATATGTTTGTCTACTTTGAAGTAAGTCCCACTGAGTTCAATGGGACCTACTCCCAGGTAGGCATGTAGAGGTTTGCAGCCGTAATCACCAAACAGCTTTCTGAACCCAGGGGACAGCAAAAGCCAATCCAGACCCCTGAAACTATCAAAACCACCTACAGTACATCATGTTGAGTGTCAATGTGTAAAACAGAATGCCAATATTCGTTTTTTAAAAACTTTGGAAAAGAGTTAAGCTCTGTCGATAACCATAAATGTCTATGTGCCAATATCTGCGAGTCTATCAATCTCTCTCTATACACATTTCAGACAGTATTAGTCTATTTGACAAATAAATGACAGAAAACTAATATATTATTTTGATGTGGTGGTAGAAGCAGTGATAAATCAGCTCCTCTTGCCAAGAACATCTTTCTCCCTTAAAAGGACGATTCTATTAGACTTCCTTCTCATATGTATTACTTCCTAGAAATTTTCTCCAAGCCTGCCTTTTCATTTTGCAATGGTGGGACTATTCTCTAACAGGCAAGAGCTTGTTCACAATCTATCCCATTGCGCACTGCATGCTGTGTTGATACAGTCCTCAGTATGTTGCAGTAGTTGTAGGCTGTAAAGGGAAGTGAAAATAACTGATGTTCTGCTGTTAAGGTGGCCCCAGCATGTGGCCCCCAGCAGTGCTGTAGCTATGGGGGGGCTAGCCGGGGATTTTTGCCTCAGGTGAAGCCTCCAGAGGGGTGTCGTTGAGGTTCCCAGCCCGTGTGTGCGCATGTACACAAATGTGTGTGTAGGGTTGCCAAACTGTGTCTTTGACCTGGGTGAAATTAAGCCTAGTTTTGCCCCTGGCCCCCAGAGGGTTACCCTAGATGGAATGTGGCTCCTGGGTTGAAAAATGGTTCCCCTGTCCTTGTAGCCTTTGCCAGAGTGGCAGCTATTAGAAAGGCAACTTGGAAGCTTTGAGAACAGAAAAACATACCAGGAGCCTGGTGGGTCAGGCCAATGGCCCATCTAGTCCTGCGTCCTGTTCTCGCAGTGGCCAGACAGATGCCTGTGGGAAGCCAGCAAGCAGGATTTGAGCACAAGAGCACTCTGCCCTTCTGTGCTTTCTGGCAACAGCTATTCAGAAGCATTACTTCCTCTCACCATGGTGGCAGAGGATAGCCATCATGGCTAGTAGCCAATGATAGCCCTCTCTTCCATGAGGAGAAGAAGAAGAGGAGGAGGAGTTTGGATTTGATATCCCGCTTTATCACTTCCCTAAGGAGTCTCAAAGCGGCTAACATTCTCCTTTCCCTTCCTCCCCCACAACAAACACTCCAATTTTTAAAAATTGTCTTGGAAATATTTTTTTCCTCCAAAAATAAATAGGATACAAATGAACATAGGCCAAGTGCAAAGTTAGACAAAACTGGGTCCCCTGCAGTTGCTAGTCCATTTCCTCTTCCTCCTGGCCAGGCAGGAAGCAGCTCAAACTCTCCCGCAGTGGCTCTGGCACGTGGGGATCGTATGTCCATCTGGGAAAGACCCGCTTGTAGAGGGTCATCAGCACTGTGTCCTGGGACACAATGGAGCTGCATTGGCAACAAAACCATGGCAAGAATGACTTCAACTGCTATCGGTAGTGAAGATAACGTGGCAGTGTATCTGGATTAAATTTAAAGCTAAAAAATGGCTTGCTTCTTTTCTGAAGTATGTGTGAAAGAAACCACATCATGTTGACATATATATAGCACTTTCCTGCGCTATGAAAATAGCAGAGGGGAGGTGATTCTGGACTTTTTCTATTGTTGTGGTCTGAATGGAATTAACAGGTTTTGTTGTGTGCGTGCAATATTACAGAAACTCCAAAGCAAACACCCTGCTTTTCTCCCCCTCTCTAATGGAACTGGAGAAATGTTTACATAGCAGCTCAAAGCTTCAGAGCAACACAAGAAAGCTAATACTTTTCAAAAAGGTGTCTGGAGACCAAAGGAAATGTTTCAACTGTCCAGCAAATGAGCCTGGTTACAGTCCCCTGACTGCTAGGGAGGTGATGATCTGATTCTTAGTACAAGCAGCAAAGTCTTTACAGTCCACCAGATTAAAGTACTGGTCAAGCCTTAGAGATCAGATATTCCCACATGAAACATAATACACCATGAAATGAGCAGAAGAGAGATGCTGAGCTTTTAACCAGCCACTCTGTGACAAGGGGGTTGAGTGTAAGCAGATGTTGCTGCTGTCTAAACAACTAAGCCCTTTGTCCATAAAGGCTCTAAGAGTTTAGATTGTAATGGACTGGTGGATAGCTTTGATTTACATGGCAAAGCCAGGGTGCTAGAAATACCCTCTTTTAAAAAAACAAAAACCTGACATACCGATAGCCATCTACTCATTTCCCTGCATCTTGCAACCTACAAGTATAGTCATTTAATTTACCTAAGAGCAAAGCAAACACTTAAGGAGCCTACTCACTAAAGGCCTGAACTGCTGTCAAAAGGTAATGGCTTAAGAGTTGGATTTTTGCCCTTAAAGCAAATGCTTTAGAGCTCGAGGATATTTGTTTGAAGCAATCTTCTCACAAGAGCCTCCTAAGTGCTGAATATTTCAAGGCACGCTCCCTGGTGCCCCTCCTCCAGCTTTCAATGCCCTTGGTTCCTTTATAGTTTTTTTTCTCCCCACTCACTGATTGGGCCTGCCATTTTAAAACGAATGCCTCTGGCATCTATTAACACTACAGTATTGACCCTGTTCGTTGAGTGCCTGGTAGCAGAGCACAGTCCTTTAAGCTCATTCTTAAGGAGTCAAATTAGCTTCCACGAGACAAGTGCAAAGTCAGAGCTTTTGGAATTCTAATGATGTGAACAAATCTAAGGACAATCCACCCCCTCTCTGCTCCCCTCTGTGATGGGGTGCCTGTACACTGAGCCACTACCAGGAAAGGAAGGTTTGTTGCGTCTTCCATATCACCATCCAGCTCTTCCTTGCATCTGGGTACAAGTCACTCCGTAGGGCAGAAATGGGGAACCTGTGCCATCCTCATGTTGTAGGACTCCAACTCCTATCAGCCTCACGCAACATAAACAATGGTCCAGGGTGATGGGAGCTGAAGAATATCTGGAGGGCCACCAGTGCCCCATCCCTCCACCAGGGCATGTTAGCTGGGAATATGCATGGCAATGCATGGGCCACTTGTTCATGGCAATCACCCAGTATTCTGCAGTAAGTGAGCATGTGTGGTGGGGGTAGGGGTAGGGGTAGAGTACTCTAGGGACCTAGGTCCATCCCTTTGATCTCAGGCAGCTGTGTGCACATGGGGATGGCTAGTGCTCCTTTGGCTTTTGCCTCGTAGGTACATAGAACGTAGAAGCAGAAGGCATTCTATTCGTTCAAAAGAAATACTCTCACATGTGGAGTAATGTAGAGCCTACCTGAGAATGCTGTAGGAATAAGGGGGAGCAAAGGCACAATGCTCACCCATGTAGTTTTGTAGTAGCACACAAAAATGCTATACTCCAATTGTGATGCCTTTCACAAGATCTGCATCTAAAGAGAGGCAGTTCTACATTATGTCAGGTTTCAAGTTTGTGCAGCAAATAATAGGCTTTCACTGTAGATGGTATAGTAGCAATAGCAAATGATATTTCATTGGCATTGATACATAATATAGTCTCTTAAACAACACATCTGGATCTGAGAGTATTCCCTCTGTGCAAATGTTATGGCTCATTTACAACATACATGAAGAGAAAAATGATCACATAATTTCCCAGCAAAACAATAATGGTGTCATGATTAATCATTAAGATTGCTGTGATTAATCTAAAAGTCCCTATACCATATGTCTATCGAAATTTCTGACTACAGCAAGACAGATTCAGATTTGTTGTATGAACAAGTCACTTGAAAGAAGCATGAACCAAACATTTCAGGTGAAAAATTCCAGGGATAATTTACATATAAATTTAGGTGTGCAATCCACAGACCTATTTGCATATGAGGCTACGGTTCTCAATAGTGGCAGATGAAGAGATGCACAGACACAGGACACCTTGCTCTAGCCCGGTTACCAATGAGAGAGGCTTGCTTAGCTATATGTGGGACTGCTGCCCTAAAGACTGAAGTCCTAAAAAAATATTTCCTCTAGAGTGATCCCATTAAAGTCGGTGGAATTTCATAAATTTTGGGAGAATTTGAGCCACTGCGAGGAAGAGTCATGACACGGTGGTCAAGCACACGTGCTGCATACAAAAAGTTCCAGGTTCAATCCCTGGTATCTCCAGGTCGGGCTGGGAAGACACATGTCTGAAACCTTGGAGAGCCCCTTCCAATCACTGTCCACAAAACTGAGTTAGATTAACCAATGGTTGTACTCAATAGAAGGAGCTTGCTATGTTTCTATGCCACTGTCTGGGAATGGCCCAGCAGCTGGAAGTCTTGGGCTGCAGTATACATTTTGTTCAGGGACTCAATATAAGGGGCCAAATCACATAATCCTGTAAGCACACAAGAGCTACTTGCCCCTCCTGTTGCCCTTGATCTTTATTCTTCCCATCCTAAGCTATCACTTTAGTTTCTCTAAAGTTGAAACCATGTGATCACTTTTGTACCAAAAAAAACCAGATAGTCCTTCAACACTCCAGATTCCCAGGCAGGGATTCCTACCCACCTACCAGAATGGCCAGCAGGGGTGAGAAAGTTCAGAATCTGGTCTACCCACAAGATCCATACCTCTTGTTTCATGTCTGTGCGCTTCATTTTCATTAAAATCTGATTGCCTGGTGTTAAAAGTATTTTCTTCAGGAACAATTTATGGTGTTGTGTAGGCATAGGCAAAATGGGTTAGAATCGCCATGTCATGTGGATTTAATATTCATTTTCTCACTCAGTTGAATTCCTAACTAGCTTAGAGGGACTATTCTGCACTGAGCGAAAATGCTCTGAATGTTTACCTTGTTTGCTGATTCTAAAATGCTGTCAAATTCAGATGGTCTTGGTGAATTTGGAATTGTCCGTGTCACAGCCCAACTCAATATTTGGCAGTAAACAAATACGTTGAGTGTTGGTTTAAAATCTCCTGACTTGAATTTTCAGACAAAACAAGGTCAAAGAACAAATAATGCACCAGATAAACTAAGAGCAAAGGTCAATGGTTTCTAATGCTGGGTGATCAATATGCAAAGCTTTGGGATTTTGTTGGCATGCGGGGTGGGAGAAACGCACATCTTATAGGTCGGATATTTCCAAAGGGACCTTCTTTTAAACTATTTCTTTCAACAGACAAACACCTTCTGAACGACAAAAGCCTTGAAGTCTATGGCACAAGAGACATGCAAAAGTCATTAAGGCTTATCCCAAGAGACCTTCTGGAGTTGCTTCACATTGGAGTGGGTGTAAGTCTGCTTAAAATTAAATTACCTTAAAATAAAGTTAGAGCGCTAAGCAATATCCTGCCTTCAACCCAGCAGGGTTTCCCGTGAGAAAAGAAAGTAGGCAAAGAGAGCTTAGACAGACAGACAAACATATTTACCCCTAGGTGGAAGGTACAAATTAAATTAGCTTGCCACAAAAGGGGGATGTTTTCTCCTTCTGTTCAGATGTCATGGTAGTGAGGAAACATAGTCTTGGGGGCAAGAAAAATGGCACAGATGCATTCATCTAAACTACCATTCATCCTGTTCCAAGGTCTAAACAGCACTCATAAAAGAACAGCGCTGTTGAGCTACTTCCTCTCCTTAGTTACCAAGTGGGGGCTTGCACAGGAACAGGGGAGCAGAGGGTGCTGATTTTTCCAGAAGGTTTCAGCGTTGCAATGGAGAGTGATTGAAGAGGTTATCAACCTGATGAAACCTGGAGTAAGAATATCACAAATAAACCTTGATTTCGTACTTTGTGGTGAGTTTCTTTTTCTTTCCTTCTTCTTTTCTTGTTCTGTGGGGCTACAATTCAATTCTCTCTCTCTCTCTCTCTCTCTCTCTCTCTCTCTCTCTCTGCAGCTGAAAACAATACAAGCACTACTTCCTGAGTCAAGTATATCTTTTATTGTGCCTCATTAATATGCATGTTTTTGGCACTCAGTTGGGTTCAGCTGGTATGCTTTCCAGTATCTCATTCTTTATTTATATGAGACTGGGAGGTGTGACCTATGGAGCCAGTTGGCTGTCATGAATTGGAATATTCATTAAGCCTTGTGAATTATGCATCTGACTGCTTATAATACTGTGATCAACACTGGATGGTGCCAGAACTCTGAGCTACTTCCTGTTAGGTGGAAGGCTCTGCAGCTGGGTCAAAAAGTGCATGCGCTCCGTGCCCTTTGGAAATAAAGCTGATTGACCGTGTATTTCCAGCACTCGGATGCCATGGGGGTTTTGTGACTTGTGTGAGAGAAAATATTATTGGGGGCTTTTCTCTCTCTGCAACCCCAGTCAAATGGTGCTGTCTGGTATTTCAGCAATTTCCACCCCCAAAACAAAACCTTTATGCCATATTTATAGTACGTTTCCTATCACTTGGTACAGAATGTTGGACACAGCAACAGAAATTACCTGCACCACAGAAGTGTCAAGTCTTGAGAGTGAGTTCAGTAGAGTATTGGACTAGGACTGAGATGACCTAGCTTCAAATCCCCAATCGGCCAGGAAGCTCACACTGAGTGGCTTGCATCAGTAACTGTCTCTGCTGCTTGACATCATGTTTGGGGGCACATGATGGAGCCACCTTGCTGAAGCTAAGCAGGTTTGAGGCTGGGTCTTGGGTACTCTACATATGCCACCTTTGGTTTCATTATGGAAGAAAGAAGTGGAGACTTAATAATTAAAACATAATAGGAACATTTAATAATAGGAACATGTAAAAGTGACAGTGCACATAATACAGAAGGTTCAATCCCTGCCATTTTCAATTAAAAAAGATGACATGAAAGCCCTTTCTGAGACCCAGGAGAGTTTAAAGTGCTTTCCTATTTATATATGTTTTTTATTGTTTTTATATGCAGTTTTTAAAACTGTTTATATATGAGTAACTTTTATATGTAAATCACTTTGAGGTGCTTCATGAGAAGTGATTTATAAATAAAATAATTGTTATTACTGTTGTTGTTACCGGTCAGAATATACAATACTAGACTAGATGGGGAAATAGCTTCCTAGGTTCCTGCTTCTACAGCTGTCCCTACTGTTGCATCAGGGTGAGTAACTTCACAGTGTTATGGTTTGCTGTGTTGCAAAACAATTTGTGTGTGTGCGTGTTTTCAGGTTAGGGTGGGATTGCTCACATTATTGCACAATGAGAATGGATTTAGATGTGAGGCAGAACAATCAGATGACCACTTTGCCTTGAACATAAGAATAGGACTTCTGGATTAGGCCAGTTACTCATCCATCCAACATCCTGTTCTCACAGTGGCCAACATACACCCACCTATAAAATTCACTCTGAATTCATCACATGCATAGAGCCAGGTGGGGTGGTATGAATCAGACCTCAGATTGGAAAGTGGTTGGTTCCATATTTGCTGCTCTTCCTCTTCAAATAAATGTTTTTCATATAAACACTTTCCCCTCATAAATTGCTTGAGAAAATTCCACTTGTGTCAAGACTACATTCCTGTCAACCCTGGTATGTCTATATTGCCTTTTCATTAAAAGCCACTGGTTTGTTTGTTTTTAATGTAATAAATAAGTGAACTGGAACAGAGATATCTTTGAAATCTGCATTGTTTGAAATGTAGTGTGTTTCACTCTTAAAGAATACTTGTAGCAGAAATAAGATTTTTTAAAAAGGCTTGGCACAGGGAGATTAATGAAGGATTTTAATAGCTTTAGTAATACCAATAACCATACAAGTCTTAAAGCAGAGACTTGCCGCCTTATGACCTACAGTCCTGAGGGTTTATAGTTCCAGGATGACCCCATGCAAGCTGAAACTGTAGATTGGTCCTTTTGCATAAAAATAACTTCATATTTGGTTGAAGCAAGAACTCTTCAGAGTCAGCATTCTCAACACCAGTATGAGCAACAAACTCTCCAACATAACTGCCAAAGGTGAAGAGCGATTTAAAAAATAAAGTATGTTGAAATAAAATATCAAAAGTACAGTTTACAGCATAATCTATAGTCACATTATTGTGCTTGATGGGTCCTGTAGCCAGGCCTGGCCAAGCCATAGATGGGCTGATCTATATAAAGGTCATAGGTGAGCCCTGTGTAAAATGGCATTGTTTACAGGTTTTTTAGTAGAGAGATTAGCTGTCACTTATTTTCGCATACCTAACTGAAGAGCTTTAAAGGTTCCCAGTGAGAGCATGCTCTCTTCTCTTTCTCAGCCTGTCACATCCTTGTCAGTTTCAATAAAATTACTTACCTGAATTATGCAGATGAGCTTTTGTTGTGTCCAGCACCCATCATTGTTCCTCTCCACTACAGCTGAAACTTCTAGCAGGCTTCTTGCTTTTACTGTCTGATTCTAGCACTCCTTAGGTCAAGACCTTTCAACCTCAGGGCTTGACTTATGCCACAACCATTTGACAAATCGCCCAGGCCTTCACAAAAGCTGGTTGAGCTCTAGAGTGAGGGCTCTCTATGCACCACTGTTCCTCAGTTTTGACATTTCCTTCTCACTTTGCCCTTCGGTGATTAGACAAAAGAAGAAAAAGACATTTGTGTCCAAGGAGTGCTTTCATTTGAGACGTGATAAATGGGAATCCTTTCCAAGAAGTCATGGTCTCACTCTATGGCATAAAGTTCCTTCACAAGAATTTCGAGATGTGAAACTTGCCCTGTAAAACATACTTTTAAGCCTAAACCCTACATGAATTGTTCACTGGATATTTTTTGGCCTTCCCCCTCATTCCATGTTCCAAACTTTGTAATAGGCTACCTACTCGTGATAACCTGGCAAGGAATTGCTACAGCAGATGAATGAGAAAGCAAACCTTTTAATAAAAATTAAGATCCTGAGAAGAGGCCTGCTGCAGTAGACCAAGGGTCAACCTATCCAACATCCTGTTCCCAGCAGTCTACAGAATGAGCCTTCAGGGGGACCCTCACGCAACGCAAGGACGCAGCTTCCTCCATAGTAGCTGGTAGCCTCAGATACAAATGGGACCTGCAGCAAAATTCATGTCCACACCATACATTAAAGCACATGGCTTCTCCCAAAGAATCCAGAGAATTGTAGTTTACTTCTCACAGCAATACTGTCCCAGCACCCTTAACAAACTACAATCTCCAGGATTCCTTGGGAGAAGCGATGTGCTTTTAATCTATGGTGTGGAAACATCATAGTGTAGAGCAAGTATCCCCAAACTCGGCCCTCCAGATGTTTTGGGACTACAACTCCCATTATCCCTGACCACTGGTCCTGTTAGCTAGGGATGATGGGAGTTGTAGTCCCAAAAACATCTGGAGGGCCGAGTGTGGGGATGCCTGGTATAGAGTGTTCCCCTTTCATGATATTCTGTCCCAATCCCTCTGCCACCCAGTTTCCCATCCCCCCTCTTAACTGTCAGTCAACATTCTGTGGCAGCTTAGCACACTCGGTACTCATTGGGCTATGTTTGTACTTCTTCAAAACTTTGGGACTCTAGTTGATACCTCTCTCTTCTGCATGGGTGGTTCTGTTTTGGCTACCTAAGCAACAAAGCAGCCACAGTCCTGAACATTAGGAATAGAGAGGATGAAACCACCTCTGAACATTGAGCCTACAGCAACTGATTAACCTGTTCCCCAGATGGAAAGACATCAAACAAGTTAAAATGTAATAGGGGTGGTCAAAATTTATTAAAGTGGTGCCATTAGTAACTTTCTTTTCAATGATGTGTCTATGAACCAAAAAGAACTTGTAAGCAGGGACTTCAGAGTAAAATGCAATAAAGGACCCAGGAGTCTTTTCAACCCGTTTGCACTCTTGGCATGCACAGTATGCATTTGCCCAGAAACACACACAAAAAGTTTGTGCATCTGCTTTTTAGTCAGTCACACTCTTGCTATGGCTAATCTCTCTTTGATTTTTTCCCCCTTTTGTTTTGGTGGCACAGCATTAACTGGAGTGTTGCCAAATCAAATCACCAAATAACCCAAATTACTTTTATGAACTACTAAAACTTCCTACAGAGGAACTTTACAAAGCTATCCAAGAACCAGATTTTATGCATGACAAATAAATCCCTCCAAACTAAGGAACTGCATCAGGACCAACACACAGCGCACACACAATTGCTTAATAATTCATTACAGGCAAGATTCTTTGCCAGATTCTTCTGGTTTTAAACACTACAGTCCCCTGATACCTTTTAAAACTTTTTCTTGCACTTACACACTGGTGAAAAAGGGGTTGCTGTTGAACTGAGAAAGTTTTGTCTTCTCTTTCTGCCCATCCTTGCTTTTCCTCTACAAAGTGTGTGACCAGAACGGGAAAATATAGGGTTATTTGTCAAACCACAAATGAATTCTTTTAATTTGTCGTGCTTTATAGGCTTTACAAGAACAAGGGTGTCTTTAGAAGTTTTGCATAGGTATGCATTAGACTAACATCCTGATGCCTGCAATAAGGCACCCCTAGGCCAAATATCCTGGATGCATTCCACTTAGCAGTTCCTTTCCACTGCACACAAATGCATTCAGTGGGGAGAAGGAAACCATGGGAACTCAATTGGTCAAACTTTAACTAATATACTATATAGTTAGATGATTGTTTCAGTTAACTGGCAAGAGTCAAGCTACGTGTCCGAACATGCAGGAAATACACACACTGCATAATAAATTTACAACCTGAAGGCAACATCCTGAAGTCCATTCCCAGGACAACTTAACAGGGATGCCTGCAAAGGTTCTACTTGAAGAAGCCTCTTGTTTTCTATCTCAATTGTTTGTAATCAGGGGTAGAAGGAACTGTAAGTTTTGGTCGTCTCTGTTTCTCTTTTTTTCAGGTTTCTGAAGCAATTTGCAAAAATAAAAAAAATTGCACAAATTTCTTCTAAGCAGCACATTTTTGTCTGCAGTTTTGGCTAATGTCAGGGCCGCTCCCAGATGTTTTGGCACCAAAGGCGAATTTGAAATTGGCAGGGGCGACCCCCTGCCCATTGTGGTTTGTTAAGGGTGCTTTTTTTGGCGCTGTGGGTTAAACCACAGAGCCTAGGACTTGCTGATCAGAAGGTCAGTGGTTCGAATCCACGCGACGGGGTGACCTCCCGTTGCTCGGTCCCTGCTCCTGCCAACCTAGCAGTCCGAAAGCACCCCCGAAAAGTGCAAGTAGATAAATAGGTACCGCTCTGGCAGGAAGGTAAATGGCGTTTCCATGCGCTGCTCTGGTTTGCCAGAAGCGGCTTAGTCATGCTGGCCACATGACCCAGAAGCTGTACGCCGGCTCCCTTGGCCAATAAAGCGAGATCAATAAGGGGTAAGACAAGTTTTCTGGATAGGGGTGCCAACTTGAATAAAATATTTGGGGGCCCCAGGCAAGTCCCATCCTGCATAATCGATCACATGGTGTGGTGTACACACACCATTTGAATGGCAATGGCCATCAACTGGTGCATTGCACCCCCACAAATATTTGGGGGGGCAAAGACCCCTCAACCCCTAGGAGTTGGATCCTATGTTTCTGGATATTTTTGTGTTGCAGAAAACAAAATGGCATCTCTAACTAGGTGGTACAGTTGGAAGACTAAAGATCATGGGAAGGGCTATAGCACAGAGATATACAAGACAAGGCCACGGAGAGCTTTAAAGAAAAGTTGAAAGCATTTGTGCTAGATACAGAATTGACACAAGAGCTAGCCCCATCCCATAATCTTCTGGGAGGAGACTAATGGTGACCAATGTTCTCTCCTGCTCCCTCTTGCTCTGCAGTTGTCCTCATGGGGGGGGGGGGAATGAAATGGCCAAAGGCAATGAAACCACAAGGGCCCATAGTTGAGGAGCATCACTTGTTCTGCATCATAGAGAGATGTGGATTATTTTGATAGCAGAGTTCTGGATAAAGTTGAGAGGACTGAAGCATAACAATGGGCAGGCAAAAGAGAAAAGTTACAGTCATCAATGTGAGTGTCAACCACAGCATGAACCAGAGTTTTAGCCAAGGGAAAGAAAGATAAAAATAGTGGGAAGGTTACCACCAAGTAGCGTGACTTGGTGACAAGTTAAACACGGCATGCAAAATAGAGGGGGGAATCAATGCTAATGCCAAGGCTTCATGTCCAGTCATCAGGATGGGTGATGGAGACAAAAAGGCTCAAATGAGGGAAGAAGGCTTAGGAAGAAAACTGAGCAGAACATGTCACATTTGAGAAGTCAGTGAGATGCCTACATACAAATGTCAGTTGACTGAACACATGTGTGGAAGTCTGTGCAGACATGACATGAAAAGTTGAAAGTTTTCACCATATAAGTGGTACTGAGAGTGACAGAATTGTATGAGACTGCCTAGAGAAAATAGAAGGTGACAAAGAACAGGTGACAAAGAACAGGGCCATGATTAAACTGAACAAAGAGGAAAGACTGTGGAGGTTTCTCCTGTGATAACACTATCTCTAGTGATATTGCACCAGAGGATGATCAACAAATTAAAATCATACAGCAGCTACCACAATGAATTTCACTTCTTTCAACAGGCATGAAAACAATCATCAAGTCATCCACCAAGAAAGCTATTTTCAAGTGGTCCCTAGGGTGGGGTGGGGGGAACTGGGGAGCCCCTGGCATAGGCTACAAATGGAAGTCCATATAGTATTTATAATATTCAGAAATCTTCATGGAACAAGAGGACTCCATCAGTGGATGCAACAGAAGTGGCGAGGTGGGTAGATTTTGTGAGAGCACAAGACAGCTTGCTAAGCTGATCTAAGTCAAACGGCAAACAAACTTCTCACAATAGCAATAATGTGTGTCTGCTCACCATATACAAGTCTGTACTCATCTTTCAGTTTATTGCAAGTGAAATGTGATACCACTGAATTAAGCAGACAAAAACTGAGTAATTTGCATCTCAAATAAGCGACGCTGTTAATTTTTACACAAAGTTTAGCATGAAAAAATACAGTATGTGCAAAAACACCGGGAATATACATGTTAAATAGGGTTCTGACAAAAAAAGAGTTCCACACTAATTGCTGTACCCGCCGTGCCCACTTATGCCGTCACCCCTCTTATTCTAGTAATAGAAGCTGAAGATTGCCAGCCATTAAACACTGTTAGCAACTGTGGCTAATGCAAAAAGCATTTTTATTAGTTACACTCAAGTCCCATCAAATCTTTAATTTGTATTGCTGGTTTTCCCCCCTTTGATCTCACGCTGCATTTCTGAGGGAGGGGTGGTAAAGAAGAGCAGAAAGAAGCAACAATATATATATATTAGGAAGAGTAAACATGAATTGAAGAGTGGGGGGTGAGAAAATTGGCTGAAATAAGGAGAATTCAAAATAATAAGTGAAAACTTAAGATTGCTTCCATATTTGGGGGGGGGCCTTAACACTGCAAACGGATCATGAGCAGCAGTAGCCCCACTCCTGAAGGGTTTGGATCTGGCATATTTAACACCAGCTTAATTCAAGATGTCATTGATTGCACTAGCTTCCCACACTTATGATTTCTTCCTAAAAGTCTTATCCAGGTGAGCTGATGCATATATTTATTAGGACAGTAGTGCTTGGAGATCCTCTATACAACATTCCCTAAACCAAACTTGATTTGTGCAAGGACAGGGCAGTGCCTAGCTTGCATACCTGTGCCTGCCGAATAAAGAAAGGCTCCATGAGAATTATTAGTATTATTTATAAGATTTATATACCGCCCTTCATCATAAGGGCAGTTCAAGTTCACAGAATAAAATAAAAGAAAATAAGTAAAAGAAAACAGCAAAACAATATTCGCCGTCCCCCTTCCCACTGACACATTTAAAAGGCTGTAGAATATTAATCAGCCAAAGGCCTGGTTGCAGAACAACCTTATCATCTGGCACATATATAATGAAGGCACCAGGCAAACCTCTCTGGGGAGAGCATTGCACAAATGGGGAGCCACTACAGGGAAGGCCCGTTCTCGTGTTGCCACCCTCCGGACCTCATGAGGAGGCACACGAAGAAGGGCCTCAGATGATGAACACAGAGTCCAGGATGGTTTATATGGGAAGAGGTGGTCCTTGAGGTATTCTGGTCCTGAGCTGTTTAAGTCTTTATAGGTCAAAACCAGCACTTTTAATTGGTCCTAAATTAAATTGGTCCTGACTAATTGGCAGTCAGTGCAGTTCGGCCAGGATTGATGTAAAAGTTGTGGGTGTGTAATTTTGTGTGGATCTTAGTTTAGAGCAGTGATGGCCAAACTTGGCCCGCTAGCTATTTTGGGACTACAACTCCCATCATCCCTAGCTAACAGGACCAGTGGTCAGGGATGATGGGAGTTGTAATCCCAAAACAGGGATGATGGGAATTGTAGTCCCAAAACAGCTAGAGGGCCACGTTTGGACATCACTGGTTTAGAGCCAATGCCTCGTTTGTCCATACAGCTAGGCGGAACTCAATAGCCTTCTGAATCTGAGATGTGGGCACTCAGCACAGCTCATCAGTGGCTGTGAGCCTTTGACTCAGAAGCAAATATCATTGATTTCATCGGAATGCATTTCCTTTCCAGCAAAAATGATTACTATCGGTGGCTGGGCAAATCTTTGGCTGATTTGCTGTGAGCAGGGCCCTGTGTATGACGCTCTTGTGTTTAAAAGAATTTCCTTCATATGCCTTTACAATTTTCTCATGGTTTCATCCTGGGAAATTTCTGTAAGAGGAAGCAGAAACATTTAAATGGCACAGGCTGGGATTTATAAACTGCCTTTTGAAAAAAGCTGAGAGAACTTCCATTTCCACAATAGCTCGTGAGAGTGGTGATGACGAAGCCCAGCTCATAACAACGTGCTTAGCTCACTTCTCTTGCCCTGCTAGTTATTCATTTCATTTTCCCATCATTGGAAAAGAGTCCTATTGCGGCTAACAGCCTGATCCCAACAATCTGTGAAATCTCCAGCAAGGAAAATGAGCAGCTTGCACCACTGCAAGTTCACAGCAGCGTCCTGTCACAGAGCCATCCTCTAAGAGGAAACATTCTTGGCTTTAAAGGAGACTCCCTCAACCTGGGGCTCTTCAGTTGTTTTAGACTACAATTCCCAGCACCCAAGTGGGGAAAAGCTGTTGATAACCAAGGCAAGGATCAGGGTTTATGCAGCCTTCAGAAGCCCATCGGATGCTGATTAAGTAGATGGGATTGTCCCCATCCCATCCAATCCTCACACACTAAGGTGGGAATAAAAGCCCTTATTTGGCCACTTTTAATCTTACGGGGACAAGAAGGGAAAAGGGCTGCCAGAGTAATACACCAACACTAGGACTATGGCTGAGTTCTGTCAATGACAGAGGTATGTCCCTTAGTTCGGCAGTTTTCAGACTAAATCTGACTGCTATGGTATAAAAAAATTAAAGGGCTTTTTACTGGTGCTTCCCCCACCCTTAGGCAGACAGTTAAACTGTATATAAAATGGCCAGTGTAATGGGATGACGTTGTCTTAAAATAAAGCCACCCAAACCATTTTTAAAAATCACTTTTGCAATTTTCATTATGTTGTATATTATATGTTCTGTCAACGGTACAATGCAATACTGTGCAATCATGACAATTCTTTATAAATGCAAAGGTCATCGAGTAAAAGCCCCACTGCATTCACTCATGATGGATCAGGGCCAAAAACAGCTGAATAAAGCTACAGAAGAAACATATTCTGAAGATGGGAAAGAACTACCGTATTTTTTGCTCTATAAGACTCACTTTTTCCCTCCTAAAAAGTAAGGGGAAATGTGTGTGCGTCTTATGGAGCGAATGCAGGCTGCGCAGCTATCCCAGAAGCCAGAACAGCAAGAGGGATTGCTGCTTTCACTGCACAGTGATCCCTCTTGCTGTTCTGGCTTCTGAGATTCAGAATATTTTTTTCTTGTTTTCCTCCTCCAAAAACTAGGTGCGTCTTGTGGTCTGGTGCGTCTTATAGAGCAAAAAATACGGTACTTTGAATGACCTAGTAGTTCGTGTCCTTTTGTAGCTAAAAAGGGCTAAAACAAATTGGGAAAAATGTGTATCATCACTACTGTTATTGTTAGCCGTTACTTTTTCCTGAGTATTTCCTTTATTTTATTTGCATGCAGAAATTTCAGGACATTAAAGCTCTTCATAAGGAGACAAAAGACCTTATATTGACACTTTTTGTAATTCCCTTAACACCCACCGTGTCTCTTGGAATTCTGGTTAACACACACACCCTCCCACAAAATGACAGCGCTGCTTTTTATTTAAAAACCCCCCTCTGTTTAGTATTTACAACTACATTAATATAAAAACTACAAAAGCAAGACCAGCTCTGCAATGAGGCAGAGTAAGACAGCTGCCTTAGGCAGCAGATGCTGAGGTGCAGGGAGGGGCCAGAGCTGTGAGTGAGATGTGGTTTGCCCTGTACCCTTTACACTAGCCTGCTGCCTTCAAGCACAGTGGTAGATACTGTACTTTCACCAATATTGGACTAAGATTCAGCTACCAGTCCAGCTGGCTTCTGTATGTGCCTTGGGGGAGGGCGCCATCTTGTCCTTTGCCTCAGGCAGCAAAATGTATTGAGCTTGCCCTGTACAAAAGGACTTAAAAATCCTCCAGTTCCATTAAAGCAATTAGAAGACATATAAATAGACATATAACCTTGCTGTGATTTACATTGCATAAGTCACTGCCAGATTAAAGTTGAATTAATACTGAGGAGTATCTCTCCCCAAATAGCCTTATGATATTTGGACAAGGTTATTCTCTGCGTACCACTGTCTCTGATGCACATTATGTGGTGATGTGAGAAAGGACCTTTACAGTAGCGGCTCCCCATCTGTTAAATGCTCTCCCCTTGGAAGCACACTTGGTACAAACATTGTCAAATACAGACTTACCTACCTGCCTAATCAGAGTTTTAGTGTAGCACCAACAGCCTGCTGTTATTTTACCTGCTCTTGTTGTGAACTCGGGCATTTAATGTCGCCAGTCTCATTGCCGTGGAAAATTCTTCCAACAGAGATTGGAGGAATCTCGCTTCTGACTCTCAGGCATCCGTAGAATAATTTTTCATGTCAACGGGCCTATGTAATCATTTAAACGAATAGCCAGTCATTTTAATTATGGTTGTGTATTGCTTTAAATGGTTTTTATATTACTGTACACTCCTGGTTTTTAATGACCGGGGGGAATATAAAAATATTTTGATAAATATATTCCAGCTTTATGGCTATTTTTATGTAAATTTGTGGGATCTGTATCTTGTACCCCAACCTGGGTTCTGAGAATGAAGGGTGGGGGTTATAAGTATTCTTAGTACACAAGCAAATAAAGTATAAATCAAGGCCATTTCTCTCCAGCAGACTTTCTTTGCTTCTTTTATTTTGTCTCCTCAGTCAGTTTTGATCTGTGTTTTCCCGTACATCTGCTGTCTAGTCCAAGAATGCTCCAGGTCCTCCCACCCGTCTTCTGCAGAAGCAGTTCTGCAGAATGTGGCAGGCTGTAGAGTCAAAACGCTCTGCAATGTGAAGTGAAACAGCTGCCTGTAATCACTTGCACAAGCGAAGACTTCGGGGCTTTGGTTTCAGTCCTCATCTGCCTGGAATCTTGCATTTCCTGTGTCCAGATCAAGTGTCAGAGACAATGCAGATGCTGTATTCCTGGTTTCATTGCACCGGGCCTTCTCTTTCATAAGTGCTCTGCACACTTTTTAAGTTGATAGTGTTTTTGGGAGCCTTTGCTCAAAGTCAAGTTAAGTGTCATCCCTTCAGAAAGAGGTCTGTGTATGCACAATGCATGCTTTGGAGCCATTTCTCCAGCCAAAGGGAGGGGGTGATTAATGGAGAAGTTACATTGCTCACCAATAGGGAGGAACAAGCCCCTCGGAATGTCAAGTACATACAGCTGCTTGCAGCAAAGAGAATTTCATTCACCTCATTTCCTTAATGCACCTTGACCGTCACCTAATGAGAACATCCGTCTCTCACAATTCTATTGTATACTTCACTTAGCTGGGCTTGCTTTATTGAACTGTCACTGAACTGAACAGTCAGTCCTTTGCCGGCACAGACACCTTGGCACATAAGACTGCAAGGGGAGACAACAAACACGGGATGTTATGTCCCCAGGCAGTTCTCTCTGAGGACAAGGATTAGCTACATAGATGACAAGAAATCCTCGCTTCCTTTCAAGCCCCATAACAAAAACATGCATGGTTTGGAACATAATGATTTTATACTCCAGAAGTAGGTGAGACAACAGAAGAATGAACATAAACCAAAGATCAGGAATCTACTTTGTCCCATGGTGCGTGGCTTGGGTCACTTGCTTGAGCCACCTGAAGTTGTGTGCGGTGCTGCACAGTTATAGATTGCATTATTTATTTATTTCCTGTACCTCTTAACACGTTGGCGCAGATGGCAATGTTTCTTTTTGGAGCCAAACAGGATGTTTAATCCAAGGTACCCACCTGAGAGAGGGACGCGGGTGGCACTGTGGGTTAAACCACAGAGCCTAGGGCTTGCCGATCAGAAGGTTTGAATCCCTGCGACGGGTTGAGCTCCCATTGCTCGGTCCCTGCTCCTGCCAACCTAGCAGTTCGAAAGCATGTCAAAGTGCAAGTAGATAAATAGGTACTGCTCCGGCGAGAAGGTAAACGGTGTTTCCGTGCGCTACTCTGGTTCGCCAGAAGCGGCTTAGTCATGCTGGCCACATGACCCGGAAGCTGTACGCCGGCTCCCTCGGCCAATAAAGCAAGATGAGAGCCACAACCCCAGTCAGCCATGACGGGACCTAATGGTCAGGAGTCCCTTTACCTTTACCCACCTCTTAGCAGGGCTCCCACAAGGGCAGAAGAAGGGAAGTGGCACAGTGGGATGAGAAAACTCTAGGCCATACTATTTAACTGCCACAGGGTGCAATTTGAGGCACCTGTGGCTGGTTATAGAGCACCTGGCATGGAGCCTAGTGACAATGGGTGGAGACCTAGCAGCCACTGGGCCAGCCTGGAGTCAATGATCTCACCTCAGTTAGTGTCAGGAGCCACAGGAGTAGGTCAGTACTAAAAAAAACCCCACCAGTGTCAGTGAAGCTAACCGTACAGCCTGTCCATGACAGCAGGGGCGTGGGAAGGGGGGGCAGTGAGGGCGGTCCTCCCAGGGTGTCATCCCAGAGGGGGGGTGACAGAATCCCCCTGGGCGGATCGCTGACGCACCAATCGCACCCCGGGTGGATCGCTGCCACGATGATCACCAGGTGCACAGCATGTGTACCACTCCAGGTGCCTGAGCGGCTAGCTCCGCTGCTGCATGACAGCAATGCTGGCTGGACGGAGCGGAGCTGGAAACAGCAGAACTGGAATAACAACAGTGAGTGACCAGCATGAGCCAGGTAGCCGACATGACTACACTTTTGCTACAGCTGAGGTGTGCCAAATGAGGCAGTCAGGCTCCTCCACCTTTGATCCTTGGGTGTAGTGAAGCCTTACTGCACCAGGGAATCGTTTGCCCGCTTCCCAGAACCGAGAAGAGAACAAAAAGTTCCAGGAAAGCTTTCTTCTTTGGAGAAAAAGAGTTTATTGCAATCTGTGCACAGAGACAACCAGCAGAATAGCTTCTGAAATCTGGCTGCAACTTTACTATGTCCAGCAAGCATTCTTATACCTGAAAGCATTCACCCACCTCCCAGACCTCCCCCAAAACTTCCCCAATCAGCTGGCAAGTTTTCAACTTATTCCCATTTAGGGCATATCTATATTGCTGGCTAAGCACTGCTGGCTAAGCACTGCTGGCTAAGCACTCCCTCCCCTCTCCTTTGTACACGTGTCTTTTTGCTAGCTAAGCACCCCCTTGTACGTGTCTTTTCTTATCTTGCATTACTGAAGCAGGAAGAGCAAGGCAGGAAACGACCCCTCAGCCTGCCTGGTTGGTTTTTAGTTAACAGCAGCAGTTTCTGCTAGCTGGCTTAACCACAATTGCAGAAGTAAGCTTAGTGCAGAAGCTCACTATGTGCAGATAATATTAAGATTAACCCTTCAGTAGCTCCATAGCCAGGTCTGTGTACCAGTATGCAAGCATGCACCAAAGAGGCCCAACTTGGGAAGGGAGAGAGGGAGGGTGCTGGGAGCAAACTGGTCAAGTGTTGGGAGTGCTGCCTATCGCCACTCTTCTCCAGCAGCTAAGGTTTCACATGCTCTCAAGGTGACTTCAGAACAGCCTGCTGGATCAAGCCAGTGGCCTTTCTAGTCCAGCACCTTGTTTTCACCATGGGCAACCAGAGGCCTCTGGGAAGCACACAAGCAGGATGTGAGCACAAGAGCGCCCTCCCCTTCTGTGGTTTATTTGGCAACTAGTATTTGGTTGTCTTCCTCCAATGAGTTGGCATCCCTAGCTTCACACAATAATGGTTACCAACCTTTTGAGGGCTGTGGGCAGGTTTGCATTGGAGATGCTGTTGAGGCACCACATGCACACACAACTACCAAGAACAAGCCGCAACACATTCTACAGGCTACAATAGAATGCTTCCTTCAATAATAATTTCAGTGGGGGGCGGAGGGGACCCTGTGGCCACAGGGAAGGCTTCAGCAGGCACATGTGGACCTGTGGGTGCCATCTTGGTGAGTCCTGCAATGACCTAGAGCAGGGCTTCCCAAACTTAGGTCTCCACCTGTTGTTGGACTACAACTCCCATCATTCCTAGCTAACAGGACCAGTGCTAAGGCATGATGGGAACTGTAGTCCAAAGACAGCTAGAGACACAATTGGGAGTACCCTGGCCTAAAGAAATTAGCTTCCTGATGTGCAACTCACATAGAGTGAGATCAGCCCATCAGGAGCTGTCAGAGGGATTCACTTGTCTCAAACAAATGTGTTTATAAGTGCAATGCATCAGTCTTAAGGCACAATCCAACTGAAGTTCAGCATTTTTCAGCCCCATTGTCAATGGTAAAGGTAAGCATATCTCTTCCACTTCAATGAATGAACTTTGGCTAGACAATGTCCCCTTGATATGTATTATACTGGCACACACTGAATATATAACATGTACATTCTGAACTATGGATTATATGAACAACACCTGCTAAAAATATTTGGGCATTTGGGGTCCCTGGTCTCACTACAAAAACTGAATTAGATGGGTACAGATTTATACAAGTCTCGTATTGTTACAGTTTCATAAGCGAATTTGCAAATCTTGCTGTAGTGATGATTAATTAATGGAGGGGAAACCCCAAAATATTCTAGTAACTCCCCCTTTTATCAAACTGGACCTTCAAGATAACTTACAGAAATATAAAATGTATAACAGTAATTAAAATTAGGAAATGCCTCTAGTTCTGCAGGCTTCATAGGTCCCCAGTGGGGGGAAAGTATTAAACCTGATTCAGTCTGCAATCCTCAGCATACTTATTAGGAAATAAGTTCCCAATGAACTCAGTGGGACTTGCAACTAAATATACTTTGGATCAGGCTGCCACTCAGCAAGAGAGCATCTCTCAGTATTCAAAGCATCCTTGGGGATCCTATGATAAATGACAGTACAAATGCTTCAAGGATGTGATGTTACTCCTTCAATCCATAGGGATAGCACTGCAGTTACTGGGTGTAACTTCACTGGAGAATATGCAGCATACGAATGGCCCTGGAGAGAAACAGGTGCCACAGAAGGAGTGACAGTAATCTTATGTAGCAATTATTAAGAAGGAGGAGGAGGAAAGATGGGAATGCATAGGAATTTTAAAATCTTCCCTTGTTCAATTGTACATTTCCATACAGACTTAATGAAATTTGCTTCATCTAGCAAATCAACAATTAAATGTGCAGCCCAATCTTGTGCATCAGAAGTAAGTTCAATGAGACTTGCTCCCAGGTAAGTATGCAGCGGATTGCAGCCTAAATGTTTAAAACAAACAGGAAGCCTCTCGCTCTTTTTTCAAAAAAGTAAGCGCATTTAAAATAAAATATACTATTGAATTATTTTCATGTGATTATTGCGCAGTCTGGAAATCATTTGACTTATGAATCATTCGGCATTAACTCGTCTACAACATCTTTACAAACAACTTTCTGATCAATGGAGCTTTGAAATATGTGCAGTATGATAATACTAAATGTTCATTGCTTTCAAATCCAGCTCTCTGTTTACTAAGCGTAAAGACAAGTGCTGACTAAAGTACTTTCGCTGTACACCTCTCCTGTTCCAGTGCAGGGACAATTATCTCCTTCAATTTTTAATGGTCTAATCCTAAACAGACAGTGCTACAAGTGTAGGCAGCAGTCCCATTAATGTGCTGTTAATTTTCGAGCTTACCAGCTAAAATGGACTATAGAGTTACTGAAAATGAGCAGAAGCACATTTCCCCAAGGTAAAATTCACTCTGCAGTTTCTGTATAATGGGATTAAATCTTTTCCCCATAGTTCTGTTTAATGGGTTAAATCAGTTCACTCCTCCATGTTCATCTGGTAAATATATCTTTTCTATGTGCCATGGAAGGCTTAGAGGACTCAACAGTCAGGAAGCTAGCTAGACGAGAACTTTATTGCGTGTTCAGACCCAGAAACCTCTCCCCTAAATAAATTCACACATGACTCAAATTTTGGTTTGGTTTTTGGCAGAATTTAGGCCACAACTTTACTGATTACAGAAAGTGACTGGTTGCATAGGCTCTGGTTCGACTAGCTCCCTGCCATGCAGGTAGCGCTGACCCAGGGTTCCAGTATAGGTCAGCCAAGGGTGAACACCTGAATAAGCGGAAAGCCGGGCACGGGCTAACTACGCCACCGAAATTTCCCCATGGACTCAGGCACGGGCACAACCCCCTTTCAGGGGTTGACCAAACCATCAAGTCCCTGGATTCCTTTAATGGAATACCCTTCACATAGGGACGACGAGAGTGTTCTCCCATCCCTATCAGAGCTATCCGCAACCTTACAAGTTGTGACGATTTGCTATGCGGCAGGCGAAACCCAAATGGCAACAGCCAATCGGCCAAGTGGGGGAAATTCCTGCCGTGCCCCTGTCCCAATGAAGCAATGCAAGGTCAAGCACAACAAGCCCTAAAAGTAGGGAGAGGTGGGCAGGTGTTCCGAATGCATGCGCCGAAAGAGGAAGCTCTGGATCACGTGTATGGGCATAATAGGTCCCTCGAACCATTTAGACTGCATCCCATTGGCCAGATTGTACCCAGCTTCGAGGGACCTACCAATCGGGTGTTGTGGCTAACCAATTGTACCCACCCACAACACAGGGTGTTGGTTCTCCAGTTCTCACCGTAATACGTGCCCTCTTTAAGGGAGGACCCAATTTGTTGCTCTTAAACAAGGCAGAACAGCAACAGGAAACTCTTGGTGTCACCCAGATACATGTCCAGTGCCACCTAGTGATTAAACTATATAATGACACTATCCACCCAGTGGTCATACAATATGACACTTACTGAGACAATGTTTAGCCTTACTGAATGAAATTAGGTGTGGTTTCTCTCAAGTTTACACGTGTTTTCTCTCTTTTTCAGTTGACATCTGAAACAACAGCACTTCCCAAGAGACTCCCTTCTGTTATGAAAACAGGGGTTGTTATTATTATCTTTACGTTTTTGTATTAGAGAATATCTTAATGCAAATATTATATAGGGACTAAAATCAGCTTTGGGGTGAATGCGTAGGTGGAAAGGGGAATAATATATGAAGATGCAGAGGTGTTGGCAAGCAGAGCAAGAATGGGATACGGTCCCCTAATAAACAAATATTTTTGCAATGATTTCTTTAAAAGTAAAAAGACTTAGCTTTTGTTATGGAAAGAAAAATCAGTTGTCATGAACATGAAGACCAGCCACCCCAGTTTCTTGACTTATAGGAAAGTGCAGCCAGTGACACCATGAGGTTTCCAGAAGCACTAGAATGAAAGAAAGAACACTCACAAAAACTATCAGCTAGTTGTTGTTTTTTTAAAGGCAACCACTAAAAGTGTGTACCCCATCCATGATAAAGTTGTTTAATTTTTCTCTCTGGGTTGATAATTATCAAATGCAATTTCTTTTTGCAATGATTAATGGGAAACGGTCAAAACAAAATGCAGAATAATTTTTTTGGAACAGCACAACTCTGCGCCGTATTTTGAATTACACTTGCAAAGGAAGGAAAGCCTTGACTTTTAGTACTAGTCTCCCTAGATTTCCTGTAAAATATTTCCTCCTAACTATGTGACGTAATATTGAGGCTGCACATATTCAGCAAAATTATGGTCTGTTACCATGTCAAATTGCTGCTGGCTTTCTAACGCCACATCCCCTCATGGAAAGCTCCTTGTAAGTAGAAAACTAGATCATGGGAAAAATTTCTGACCTAGCTCTTTTCCATTATGCCTTAGGTTTTTTTATGTGCAGAGATATGATACTTGGAAAGCATTCAAAAATACAATCTTCCACTTTTTAAAGTCTAAAATCAATGAGGATTAATATTCATTTCTGCCTTCTGCATTTGATACGTGTTGCAAAGCAAAAGCTCTGAATGCTCATCCTCATCTCATCCAGTTCAAAACCTTGAATGTGACCTTTTAAGGACAGCTTTCCCACATGTTCTTATTTTTCCACTTCTGTTTTTAACCCAACTTAATTATGAGATTGGCTGTAATCCAGTACATGCAATTTGCATTGAGTGGCATCCATTAACTCCAAGTTTTACAAAAGAAAGCCAAATTGTTTACTTCAGCTGATTTTATGACAGAAAATATTGTATTATCTACTACAACTGAAATTACCAAGGGTATTAGATCTGAAGTCTCTGGGAAGACTTTCATTGCAGCTCATGAAGCCAAAATTCAATGCTTTGTCTGTGCCTCCCATATATCCCAAGAAGATAACACAGGGATAAAACCCATTTTCACATTAAAATGCAAAGCTTGGCTGCAAATCTGATTATTTAAAGCCTTATTCTATACAAGCTATTAAAGTATATGTTCCACATTGCCAGAGTTTTAAGGTTGCTCCGTGTTCTTCATTAGTCTCTCTAAGTTACACTGTAGATCTTGGACGGCTAATTAAATATTAAAGGTAATATTAATGGAAAAGAACAAAGCATAATGAATATTCCTCAGTTTATTAGAGAAAGTAATGAAGATTGATGTGTCTATTGCAAAGTATTTTGATAAGGGATAAAAAGTTAGACTATATTAAATGACTCTCTTTTGTTTTGCATCATAGGGCCAATAGGATACTGCACTGATTTCTACTGCTCCTTCCCCCCTACTTTCCTCATTAAGCTCTTTAAGATAAGCGTGGAGAGCAGAAGTACCAAAAAAGCAGGGAGAAAATTGGCTGAAGGAAGGAGTTTCCATGTTGTAAGAACAGTGAGATGTGAATCTGACACCTACAACTGGCAGAACTCTTCAAAGCTGCTCCTTTATTTGTGAACATGGCCTTTACGTCTGACCATTGTGGCATTAGTTAGAATAACATCCTCCACTCCCCAGTCATCAGCAGATGTCAAACCTGGTCCTGATGTTGTTAATATAATGAAAATATTTTAAAAGTTATAAAATAACAATTTATGAGGCAATCAAGCCATTTCTTAAAAATTAGAAACATTTCTGATACAGATGCAAATCCTTGAAGGAAGACCCCTCTCTTAATGAACCCTGTGGCACCAGTCCTATACAGATTATTGTAGTTAGTTTCTAAGTAAGATCTAAGGCTGTTTTCAGATGACCTGTTTACTGAGCATTCATCCTGACTTGTTTGCACAAAGTTTATGGGCAGGTTAGAGGACACCAGCAATTTATTAAGCATTTCTTCATATTTCCTTGTGGGGAGGGCAGATTACATTGCTTCAAACAATTGTTATCCCACACTTTACGGTGCATTTGCTCATCACTTTCCTTACCACAAGAAGCCTGGTTTTTTTTGTGTGCAACCTGCATTTATGGGTATGTTACTTAATCCCGAACCAAAATAACAGCACCTTGAAAGCACCCTAAGAAACAAGGTGTAATGTAGAGAACCAGCACAGTCTATTGGTTAGAAAACTAGACCTTTGGGATGCCTTAACATAAGGATGCTCTTCATGTCCTTGACCACTCTTTGACAACCTTCACCTATTTCTTATTGTTCAAAGGGAAATACACTCCAGCACTGATGAAGTAGCAACACTGGTAGTGCATTGAGACATTTTGTTTTACTAATTTCCCTACAGGCAAAATAAATAATACATATTAATTTTAATGTAAATAATACATATGAATCGGGGGGGGGGGTTGTCAAAACAAAGAAACAAACAAATCACTTTCCAAAATATATAGTTTTTTTGTATGTTATTTTGACTAATTAAAGTTATTTTCACTAACTTTTATGCAGTTTTACGAAATATATGCAATTTTTTAAACTGGTTGGTTAGAGAACTGCATCACAAAATTTGGATAGTGCAAATTTCAAAGGCTGGCTGTGTTTCCGTTTTCATATTGTTTCAGAAAGCATTACTGTATTTTGGTAAATTCCACTTTAAATGTAAGATGAATAGAATTTCTACTCCATCCCTAATTATGACTAATTGCATAGTTAGTTGTCAGCCTTGACTTAAGAATCTTGATTTGAGGCTAACTTGTGTCATCAGTTGTTCCATTCATTTCAATGGCACTTAGTCAAGGTTAATCATAGCTGGATCAACACCTATGGCTTTAACTGCACCTGACCGGCATTGACAATTAACTTTGTCAGTGGGCCTCCTGAGTCTGGGACACACCAGCGCAGGTGGATTCTCATATCTATACACACACAAAAAAAAACCAACATCCTATACATATGGATCTAGATATCAACAAGCAGAACTGGACCATTGCCTTCTCCGTGAAGGGAGCATTGCCACATACTGAAAAGATCTGTGACATGGGCTGATAGGCATCCCCACTCCATGAAAATTATTAGATATGTCACCATTTTGCAGATGAATTCAAGGGGAGAAGCTGCACAAAGCAAATAAAGTTTGGGGTTTTGTTAAGCCTCTGTTTTAAAATTAGATTAAAAGGTATATATTTGGATTAATTTGATAGCATGGTAATTTTATAAATGCAGGAATACATTGGGGGAGCATGCAATCATGGGAGCCCCACGCCAGGATTCCTTGCCCTCGGCCCTTCAGATGTTTTGAGACTACAGTTCCCATCATCCCTGACCACTGGTCCTACTAGCTAGGGATCATGGGAGTTGTAGGCCAAAAACATCTGGAGGGCCAAGGTTAAGGAAGCCTGCCCTACGCTTACCTAGAGAGGGTCTAGTGGTACAGTCCATTCATAGGTTTAAGATATTTGTGAGAATCAGACCCTCGTGTCAGGTTTATATGAACAAAAGCCTCAAAAGCACATTCTGCTAATTGTTATGAGCAGAGACCTAGCACTAGAATGGCATGTGATGCTGCAGACAGACTGAAAACCCATTGTCTGAGGAAGGTTGCATAATTCTCCCCTACCTGTATTTGATTAGACTAAATGCATTTATTCCAAATTCCATTCACGAAAAGGTCAAGAGGAAACTTTCTCATACATTTCAATAGTCCTGATCTCTGCAGATAATTGATTATCAGTGATAATATTATAGTAGTAAATAGTGTATGATGGGGGAGGGTGGAAATCCCAGACCTTGGATCTTTGTGAATTGGGTAAAAATATTGATTTTCATTTTGTTCAAAGAGCTTCAGTGAGTGATTTAAGAGCTTAACATCTATATGAGTTTGGCCGTGTCCCCAAAATAATTCATTACATGGTGGTTATTATTCTGCATTTGCAATTAATCAGGTTGGTAAAGTGCTTCATTTGGTGGGTATGTATTGTTAAAATAAATCTGGAAACACTAACCTTGTCACGTTCAGGGGTCGAGTGTGGGAATGAATCTTTAGAACACAGAGGGTAAAATACTTAAAGGCGTAGCCACAAGAGATTTCGGCTGGACAATCAGAATTTATTTTCTAAGCGGATGGTGTACCCAGCCAGCGCCATGGCATGTTTTAAGGTCTCCTTAACCTGTCTGAGCAAATTGTATAAATCATGGCAATAAAATCTTCCCCATTCAAAATGCTAGCGCTGAAGAGCACTGACCAGCTTTTGACCTCCTATTCTGGGCCCCAACTGACCCTAACTTAGAAGTTCAAATGGTCAATAGCAGGTCACTGAGGGCAGTTACAGAGCCATTTTAATTTCAATTTGATTGTAAGGTTAAATCTATGCAATACAGGTACGCTTTCCGGCTTTCCCTAGTCTTTCTGCTCACTGGAGAACATGTGGATCTCATGAAGCAAGCAACAGCTACAGCCTATGTTATGTTTTTCTCCCTCCCTCCACCTTTCCCCTTAAAATAAATGTAAAGGGGAGGGGAAAATCAAACAGGTTGCTTTCCTTCTGGCATAAACCAAGTTGGTCGTTTATCAGTATAATGGATCTATGGACAGCCTTAAACAATTGTCAAACATTCTTTTAAAAGCCATTAATTTTTTCAACTAATATATATCTGTTTTGTGCATTTGTTGAACCCTTCACTTGTCATTGCAAAGGGCCTGTAAAACTAAGCAGAGGCCTGATCAGTTTTCAGTGAGCTCTGAGCCTCAGAGTTCGCCTGGGTCACCCACAAGATTTATGAGACTTAGTACCAATGTCTGATTGGAACTGTTAGGCCTAGAGAAAGCTGACTCTCCCTCCCCTGCACACCAAGTCCAGTAACTCCACTCATACATTCCCAGTGGCTGTCAGAGAGGCAGCAAAATTGATGGCCTGTACAGATACCAAAGTGGACATCAATAAAAGGAGATGGATGTGAACCAGTCGAATGACATACCTCACTGCTGGGGTGGCTGGGGAGAGGGGGAACAGGTTAAAAAAACACCGGAAAGTTATTTATTTAAGCTTCAAGGACAAGGAGTTTGTCACTACTTGCTTAAGGATTTAATCTTCAAATGCCCTATATGCTGGATTTCATCCTTCTCTAGTTAGCATACGTGCACAAAGTCAAATTATTGCAGTGGCTAAGTGTCTTAGCACTTGGCTCAAGCATAGGAAATAATATGCAAAGAAAGAAAAAAGATATCATAGAGTACTACAGAACTCATTAAACACTGACAAAATTGAGGATACCACTGAAATAAAGCTATACAAGCCATTTTGATGAAAGAGGAAATGAGTATCCTTTTTTTATAAACAGCCACCAAATTGGATCTAAGGGAACATCACCACTGCAATCTGTAATGAAACCTTAGAAATGCAATCCTTTCAATAAATGTGCAGGCTTTATTTGGAGCAGTTTGCCACCTTAAATTAATTTGCTTTGCTCTTCATGTGTCTTTATTTCGTTTATTTTCAAGTTATGTCCATGAAGATAAAGGTGAAAGGAAAAAACAAATAAACTCAAGGCAACGTCTTTCTAAAAAGCACCCCCCTATCAAATGCTGTCTTGTACCATATGACACATGGTCAATCAATGTAAATTAGTATGTGTGCCACCAAAACTGCTTCATCTCACAGCATTTGTAAGAATAATAATTGCAATAACAATAATAATTTAAATTTTTAAAAAATGTTTTTATTGAAATCCACACCCTACCAGTTGGTAGCATAGGCATGATACACAAAAATAGTTTAAAGTCCTGTTAAGATGGTACTTAACTCCCACAATGTTAAACGAACATGTAAATCAATAAGTGGCCTATATTATAAGAACTGTAGCAAAAAGGGAACCTTTATACAAGTCTGGTGGAGCTGTGCAAGTTTAAGGGTTTACAGCTGTATGTGTGCAGAACCTATTTCACATGTTCTCCCAAACACAAGAATTATAGAGCGGGGAGCATGCAGTTTCAGGAGGGGCCAGCACACAGAGCACAGGGAACTTCTACACAGGATTAGGGTCTTCCTGGGGAAGGTGGAGAGAATGAGGCATTTTTGTGCATATCTGATGAAAATTCTCCTGCAATGCTGTTTTAGAAAGGATCATAAAAGTAGATGCCTCTTTTATGCATAACAGATCTTAGGTGATAAAAAATGGAATTAGCATTCATTTTATCTGCAGTTAAGCAACTGATTGCAAGTATATGGAAATCAGAGTTGCCTCCATCTTTGTGCTCTGCTGCAACCCAACCTCAGGCATTAGATGTCAATCCTGTTATAGCCAATCAAGTACAGTGGTACCTCAGGTTAAGTACTTAATTTGTTCCAGAGGTCCGTCCTTAACCTGAAACTGTTCTTAACCTGAGGTACCACTTTAGCTAATGGGGCCTCCTGCTGCTGCCACGCCGCCAGAGCGCAATTTCTGTTCTCATCCTGAAGCAAAGTTCTTAACCTGAAGCACTATTTCTGGGTTAGCGGAGTCTGTAACCTGAAGCGTATGTAACCTGAAGCGTATGTAACCTGAAGCGTATGTAACCCGAGGTACCACTGATTGAATGTAGGTATGTATTTCTTATAAGACAACTTTTGTCCTAGCTTTCCAATGAACACATGTCACTCAGACTGACTTACAAAAGTTTTAATCACAAATTAAAACCACGATAATAAAGAAAATACAATGGAGGCAGGCAGAACAGATAATAAAATTTTAAATAAAATCATCATCTTCCCAGCAAGGCAAAAGCCTGCTAGAACAAAAAGTCTTTATTAGCCAGTAAAAAGGGGGGGGGATAAAGAGGGGACCTTCCAAACCTCATAGTGCTTAAAGTTCCATCATTTGGGTCTAGCCCCAGAAAAAGCCCTGACATGTTTCACAGCCAACCCTGTTTCCACAATAGATGGAGCACAGCAAAGGGCCTCTCAACCAGATCTTAAACAACAGAAGAATGATACCAAGGGGACAGGTGGAGGACCCTTCAATTATCCTTGACACAAGAGCCTTAATCATATTTACTAACAAGTAAGAAGAGACCTGTGGGATCAGACCAAAGGCCCATCTAGTCCAACACTCTATACTCACAGTATCTAACCAGATGGCCATGGAAAGCCCACAAGCAGATATTGAGTACCACAGCACTCTTCCAACCTGCGGTTTCGAGCACCTGGTATTCAGAGGCATACAGAGACTGTGGAGGTAGAACATAGCCATCATAGCTAATTGACATTGATAAGCTTATTCTCCATGTCTTTGCCTAACCTTCTTTTGAAGCCATCAAAGTAGGTGACCATCACTACCTAATGTAGGAGTGACTTATGTCTAGAAACAAATCCAGCCAGGATTTGTTGCAAGATAGCTATAGTGTGATCCCATAGGTAAGCGCCCACTAATACCAACCACTGATATGCTGCATTCTGGACCAAGTGAAGCTTTGAAGACTCTTCACAAGTAATCCCAAATCAAATGTAATGGAATAGAATAGTCCAGCCTAGCTGTAATGGAGGCATATGTTACCATCTTCATGCAGCAATAGATTATACAGTAAAGAAGGTGCTAAAAGAACTAATTCATTAAAATTCACCTGTTGGAGAGATCCTTCAAGGCACTACTAAACCAGCAGTTTTTGTATCTGTTCCAGCTTTCATGAAAGAAAAACAATGAAAAAACACTTCAGAGTATGCTAGGGAAAGTGATATTGTTGTACAATTCCGATTACTATCTCTGGTTTTTCTTTTTTTAAAAAAAAAAAGCCAAAGAAACCAACAAAGGAACGATTTCCAAGACTTCTTCCATTTTTATGCTCAAAGTGTTTATTTGCCCTCTGGGACATTTCCTGCATTCTTATGTATTATGTAAATGAGATCTAAATCTAAAATGTGATCTGTGTACTTGGAAGCATTATGCATTCAACCATGTAAAAAGAAATGGCAGATTCTCCAGATCATGATGTTTACAAAGGACTTTTTTCTGTGTACTTACAGTACTCTGAATTGATAGAGCTTTTCCAGTGAAGAAACAAATGGTCTGAGGCGGTGCAAGTAACAAACATAGAGATAACAGAGTAGAAAATATACCCATGAAATATTAAATATATTCTGTTGATAGAGCTGAGCAATGAAAGCCAAACTACATAAGTACTAATTCACTGACCCAGCTTTGTTTCGATGTCACTCTCAGTAATAAATACACATCCATTTTATCGAGGTATAGTGAGCCACAGTCCATTGTTTGCCTCTGATCAAGGGGTGCCTCACCCACAATTCCTTGCTTTGAGGAAGGAATGTCCTCAAAGTCTTTACCCTCTATTCAAGATTTCTATTCAAGATCAGAGCTATGTGTGCCACAAGCTTGTCATTCACCCCCTAAATTACCCTCAGGTACATCAGAGGACACCATCCCATTGCCAGATTCACCTGCTAGTCCAGTCAGCTTCTGTACATTGAACAGAAGGGCTGGGGCACTTATTCTTCTTTCTGTCAGGCAGCAATATGTCTCGGGACAGCGCTGGGGCTGAAACAAGAGAGGTTGCAAAAAATCGTCCTCATACCACTACAAATACAGTGGTACCTTGGGTTACATATGCTTCAGGTTACATACGCATCAGGTTACAGACTCCGCTAACCCAGAAATATTACCTCGGGTTAAGAACTTTGCTTCAGGATGAGAATAGAAATCATGCAGCGGCAGCACGGTAGCAACAGGAGGCCCTATTAGCTAAAGTGGTGCTTTAGGTTAAGAACAGTTTCAGGTTAAGAACAGACCTCCAGAACAAATTAAGTACTTAACCCGAGGTACCACTGTAGAGGCAGCTCACTGTCCTAGAAATTATCTTTCAATATGACTTTAGGTTTCTTTTGGATAGCTTGCAGCAGAATATTTTAATACAGTGGTACTTCGGTTTTTGAACGTAATCCATTCTGGAAGACCATCCGAGTTCCAAAATGTTTGAAAACTGAAAACTCAGTACAGAAGCCTCAAAAAGGAAAACTCAGTACGGAAGCCACATTTCATGTTCGACTTCCGAGGCACATTCGAAAACCGAAGCATTTACTTTCAGCTTTATGGCATTCAAAAACCAAAATGTTCATCACCAGAGATGCTCAAAAACGGAGGTACCACTGTATACTGTCTCCTTCTCAAAAGTTAACATAGGCAGCCTCCATCCATCTGAGCCCTCCCCACACCCATTTGGCTCCTTCTCATGCTCTTTAATTACTTAGATATGCTTTCAGTCCCACTTGTATCCTGGCTTTTCAGCAGCTGCAACATTTTCAAAAAGTCCAGATCTTACTGCACATGCCTTTTTATTATGCCCCTGATCTTGACCATCAAGTCACACTTTGTACCTTCCGGGAATCCTCTTTCCTCACATAATGGAAATGGTCATGCCGTTTGCAACCTTTCTGCATCATAATGGTCCTTTTGGTGATGTCTGGGACACTGTGGAACTATTAAAGAAATCATTTTAATCTATCTTAAATATTTCAAATACATATTCATTTTTATTCATCAGTGCAATTAGACCAGGATAAAAGATTATTAAGTCTGATTTAAGATTAACTCATCATAGTCATCATGACTTGGGAGCTGTATCTATAGGAAAGGCAAAGATTCTCCTCCTTGCTTCTAGATAAAGGCACTATTACATCGATCAGCCAGGCCTGCGAAACACTGATCTCTTTCCAAATATGTGGGAAACCCAACTGTTAATCAGAAATCAGGTAAATGCTCTTCTTCAATAACATAATCAATAGCAAAGCAGGGTTTTGAAAACACGCAATATTTCATTCCCGAGAAAGGGTTTGTAGGAAATATTTGAGGAAAATACACACAATATGCACATTCATACCCCTGATGAGTTTAAAAATGAGCATATCAAGAGGAGGCATATACAGTGGTGCCTCGCAAGACGAAATTAATTCGTTCCACAAGTTTTTTCTTCTTGCGAGTTTTTCGTCTTGCGAAGCACGGTTTCCCATAGCAATACATTGAAAATCAATTAATGCGTTCCTAGGGAAACCGCCTTCAGACCAGGTCCAGGGACAGTCTGTCCCCCGACCTCCTCTGAAGGCTGGGGGGGGACAAGGGCTTCTGAAGGCTGGGGGGCTGGGGGGGGAACAAGGGCTTCGCTGCCGACCCCCAGCATTTTAAAATCTCCCCGTGTCCCCCCGTGTCCCGTCTCCCCGGGGGTCGGCAGCGAACGCTTCGCTGATCCCGGGATGGCAGACAGCTCTGCGCTGGCATCCAGAGCGGGGCGGGACTTCTCTGCTGTCCCGGGGAGATTTTAAAATGCTGGGGGTCGGCAGCGAACGCTGTCCCGGGGAGATTTTAAAATGCTGGGGGTCGGCAGCAAACGCTTCGCTCCCGCCCGCCAGCATTTTAAGATCGCCCGGGGCAGCGGAGACTTCTCTGCTGTCCCGGGGAGATTTTAAAATGCTGGGGGTCGGCAGCGAACGCTGTCCCAGGGAGATTTTAAAATGCTGAGGGTCGGCAGCAAACGCTTCGCTCCCGCCCGCCAGCATTTTAAGATCTCCCCGGGACAGCAGAGAAGTCTCCGCTGTCCCGGGAAGGCAGGCGGGGGGGAGCAAAGACTTTTGCCCCCCGCCAGCCTTCAGAAGAGGTCCAGGACCTCTTCTGAAGGCCGGCTGTGGGCGAAAGTCTTTGCTCCCGACCGCCAGCAATTTAAAACAGGTCCCCGGAGATTTCCCTATGGGCTTTCGTCTTGCGAAGCAAGCCCATAGGGAAATTCGTCTTGCGAAGCGCCTCCAAAACAGAAAACCCTTTCGTCTTGCGGGTTTTCCGTCTTGCGAGGCATTCGTCTTGCGGGGTACCACTGTATCTGCTAATGTATACAGTGGTACCTCGGGTTAAGTACTTAATTCGTTCCGGAGCTCCGTTCTTAACCTGAAACTGTTCTTAACCTGAAGCACCACTTTAGCTAATGGGGCCTCCTGCTGCTGCTGCGCCGCCAGAGCACGATTTCTGTTCTCATCCTGAAGCAAAGTTCTTAACCTGAAGCACTATTTCTGGGTGAGCGGAGTCTGTAACCTGAAGCGTATGTAACCTGAAGCGTATGTAACCCGAGTTACCACTGTAACATACATCATAGATATATATTTTAATGCATGTGAAAATATTGCTTGAACAGGGGGCATGGCCTGAGGAAAGTCATGAGGACCAAGATAGAGAGTTCTGGAGGGTTGTAATTGCCCCAAGCCTGAAGTTCACTACCTGAATGTATGAAAGAGCTGCTATTGGGCTTCCATGTGACTGAGAGCCTCACCAGTCACACAGAACATCCTAAGCACATAGTGGTGCCCAGTGCTTTTTTTCTTTAAAAATGTTTAGGGCTACTCTCATTTCCCTACTCATATTGAAATGCTGCCCCTCAATGAGGCCAAACTTAGATACACAAACTGTTTAGGGGTATGAGTACCCCTGCATACCCCAGGAAAAGAGCACTGGTGGTGCCTTATGTTCATACTTCTAGGTCATGGCCAGAGGGTGCACTAATATTGGGGGCAGGTCTGGATAGCACAGTTCTGTTCCTGCCCACACCATCAGACAATGCCTGGAGGGGCTAATTCTGCAATGGTCAGTCACCACTAACATTTCATCAAAAGCAACGTAATGGGGCTTAAACGTTTGGTGAATCATTCCCTTTCAAGTTATGGCTGACCAGGCCTTTCAAAAAATAGTAAGAAATAGAAAGCTGATTAATGATCACCAGTAGAATTTAAATAGATAACAAGCTGGAGAATACCACAAACCATAGCTGTGATCCTAAGCAAACGACAGGGCATGTTTTATAGAAATCACTGAGATTTTCTGAATGAACTATGCTTAGATTTCTTGATTATCAATATTGCAAAGCCCAGTGCCAACGCAGGTTTCAGTGATTTACCTTGGCTACCCAATCTAGCATTTACAGCTGATACATTAATTTCCAAGCATGTGTTAAGGTACAAGTTTCCAAGGATGTGCATTCCATTTATCTTTGCTTTAGTGAGATTGACATGGTGAATTATGAAGTCAAACCCTAGGCTACAAGATGCCTATAAAGATTAAGGCATTTCCTCCTTTCCCTAACAATTAGCAACACTAGGCTGCTAAACAGAGATCAATTGTAATTGGGAAACTGAAAGAAGACAATAAACAAATTACTTGTGTTTTCACTGAAGCCTGTTGGTTTACAAGACCAACTGTTATTTAATCCCAAAGCCTTGTTGTAGGCTGTAAATTACCCATTACAGTTGTCACTGGGCCCTGAACAAGAGTTAGTTACTCCTAGTTGCGGGGGTGGGGCATGTTCTAGTTATTTACTTTAGTTGAAACTGAATACCACAGTACATAAATAACTTCAAAAAGTTTGCTGTTTATGTCTATGTGTTTGAAAAATACAGGTACTGGGAGGGAAAAAATGTAACACATATTTAGCTGTTTATCCAGGCTATCAGAAGACTCTGGTTTAAGTTAAAATAAGTACAACTGGTTGAAAAATTCAATGTTTAACACTCTTTTCTGATTAAACAAACAAATAAATAAGAATACTATATATCTATATATGTATGGGGGTAATTGGGTTGTTGTTTGTATTTTGATTATAAATTTTGTGGTTTTATATTTTTATTTTGTTCAGTGAACCGCCCTGAGACCTCTGGGTATAGGGCGGTATATAAAATAAATAAATAAATAAATAAATAAATAAATAAATAAATAAATAATATTATTATTATTATTCATGATGTTTCAGGAGTATCTGAATCTGACGTATGGCAAACATTTACATGAGGAGCAACCCATTTCTCTCATAGTGCTGGCCCTATCTTTAGGAAGTGTGAGACATCTATCTTAGATGATTCTGAAGTTAATGAAAAGTCCGCAAATTGTTAGTTTTGCAACATTTATGTACTGCTTGATTGTAATAAAACCTCTAAACCAGGCATCCCCAAACTCGGCCCTCCAGATGTTTTGGGACTACAACTCCTATCATCCTAAGCTAAAAGGACCAGTGGTCAGGGGTGATGGGAGTTGTAGTCCCAAAACATCTGGAGGGCCGAGTTTGCCTATGCCTGGGCTAGTGACTTTATAAAGGTGAGCAATAACTGATGCTAACAAAGATAGTTGTCAAATCTTACCTTCAGAATGCATTTAATAAATAAACAACCACTATCCAAAAAAAAAACCCCAATCATAGTGAAAGCCAACATTCTGCAAAGAGTTGGATTTGTTGAACTTGGAGGCTACCTCAGTCCTATCATTAATTGTTTCTTTTATCATATTGTACTAATGAAAAGATTTCATTCTGGCACTTATTTCCTATTATCTTTGCCAAGGGATAACATAAAGTTTGACTTTTTAAATAGAAATGCTTATATCTTGCCCCGGTAGTGGCCATGAATTAAGCATCTGAGCAGATGCAAAAGCTACTGCACCACCATAAAATCACAGCGTATAACACTAGACTAACAATGTTTTGAGCTACCACAAAGTCATTTAAATTGACTCCACTTCTGTGGCTATGGTAGGAAGATAGAACATTGCCTTATACCACCAGACTATTGCAATATAGTTCAATGCATAGTTCAGTGTAGTCTACATTCTTGGCAGTGGGTTACAGGCAACCCTATCTGTGGTCGCCAGAGATTGGGCCTTGGACCTTTTGAACATAAAGCATATGCTCTATTGCTGAGCATTATAGAGCAACCTATATGTTTTGGACTGAAGTTCCAATATGAACAAATGTGACCACAGATTGATGCAATACACAGCAACAAGCTACATGTTACAGTCATAGTTGAACACATCTGCATAAAACTTAGTGGTGCTATTCCTTGGGGGGGGGAATACTCCCCACAACCTCAAGAAAATGTTTGAAGGAGGGGAATTATGAAAGCTTTGTAGATCTTCTACAATAAAAGTGAAATTGTGAAAAGGGAAAAGGCATTAAGATTTTCAGAAGCTTAGCAGGTGGAATCAAAGCTAGCTACCATCATCAGCAGAACAGAAACAATAGCCAACAATTAGGTTATTTTAGCAATAACCGCCTCTAATTAGGTATTGCTTAGCATTAAGTAACGATCCGAAGACTAGCCTCCCAGAAACCATAGCTAGAACAACAGTATGGTTTAATTGACCACAGCTACAGAGTAATCAGTAGGGTGCAAAATAAATAGCTTAGTATATGGCTTGCTACAAGGTGCTGAAATGTAAAGTGGTTCTTATAAGCACTACAGAATTAAAAGGGACCTCTTCTGCTTCTCTGACTTTATGACACATATATGGCCTAATCACCAAGACATTACCTCTAGCCCATTTTCAACATATGCCATCTCCTGTTTTAAAACAACTCTCATTTATAGCCATGCATTCTCAATTGTACATCTACTCCTAAACAAGAGCCAAAACAGTATTTGAAAATGAACTTCATTTAGTAAATAATAATAAAATTGACACTTTTCTGTTAAAGTGAGTTTGTTATATTATTAAATATGTAGAATTATTACCACCATGAAAAGGGACAGCGTTTATGGCATGACTTGGGTATATAAATGAATGCTTCCTTAAATAAGTTAAACACACACTGTTTTATTTGAATGTTTCATTCTGTTTCTGCTATTAAACGGGAACTAAAAAACCCAACTTCAGTCAATCAGTAAACAGGATCATTACTTCTGTTTCAGATTCCAAATCAAGGGTTTCATTTCATTTTCCTAGCACAATAATGCATACAGATGAGGAAGTCACATTGCAAATAACTTGTATTAGAATGGTATTTACTATGCTTATGGTAAGTAATTGACATTATTGACTTAATTCAGGGATGTAGAAAAACACCAAGACTAAATTGATGGGAAGAATGAAGAAGTGCATCAGAGTGTTAAAAATCTGAAATCAGAGTAAAGCCCATTATTTAGTTTATAACTTAAATATACATATGCACACATGGGTATAGAAATGTACAAATAATGCATATTTGGGCAAACAGAAGAATACTGATGGTTCAAATAGGTATTCTATGATTCATTATCAATATACTATAATACAAATGTTGGGTACGTACTATGGATTTACTGTCCCCATTCAACTTGTTCCATTAGCAGCTAATGGCCATATAAGGTTTTTTATCATTTTATTGCTCAAAGGATCTTTATTATTGAAAATTATATTATACTGTTGTGGATCAGATCACCCAAACTGAAAATGCGACTCAGTCATTGGGTGCCTTGCCACACACTTCCTTATTATTTATTGCATTACTTCCCAAACTGAAGATTAGCGTCACTTTGTGGGTCACAACTGCCTTGCTGGTCCAGAACAAAGTCAACCAACAGCCTTTTCTGTTGAGTCCTTTTTCAGGGATGCTTTTCAGGGCAAATTGTCCCAGGACTTACATATGGAGGGAGCCATGTCAGCAGTGACAAACAGTACATTCAAATGGGCAGGTTGATGTTCAAATGGGTATACAACTCTTGGGCATCTCACAGTCTTAGGGGCAAGGAGCATTACACACACACAAAAATACCTTGTGAAGAACTGTGTCTTGGAGTCATTCCTTGGCTGACAGAAGAGGAGCAATGAGGAAGCAACAAATGTAGCTACCAATGAATTTACTTTGCTACATGGAGTAGGCGGTCTCGCCCTGCCTTGAGATCAATTGGGTTGCCTTTAGGCAAGAACAAATGCTTACAGCCATTTTCATCTTAACTTCAAAACTCCTGGTAGTCATCAGATGGTTGGACTTATTCTGGGTTTGTTCAGATAGGATTTAATCTGCATTTAACAACCTAATGTACCGGTACTTCCAGGGTCAAGGCTGCATTTCTGACAGAGGTGGCCCTCCCATTACACAGGGAGAGTGCTCAGGTCCTGCTTGCCACTGTTTGGGCCTGGCCACTGTGAAAGAAGCATGATGGCATGATCCAGCAGAGTTATTCTTATGTTCTTAGGCCATAATTAGGTCTCAGGCAGCTGATTTGGGGGGTAATGAAAGGCCAGCAAATTGTCAAGTATTTAATGTATGACAATGGTACCTCGGGTTAATAACTTAATTCGTTCCAGAGGTCCGTTCTTAACCTGAAACTGTTCTTAACCTGAGATACCACTTTAGCTAATGGGGGCCCCGCTGCTGCCACACCACCACCGTGCAATTTCTGTTCTCATCCTGAAGCAAAGTTCTTAACCCGAGGTACTATTTCTGGGTTAGCGGAGTCTATAACCTGAAGTGTCTGTAACCTGAAGCGTCTGTAACCCGAGGTACCACTGTATTGTACTTTACTGTCATGACGGGAGAGGGGTACTTGTGGGATCTACTGCCTCAGGTGCTGAAATAACTTGGCTGGCCTCTGGTACTGTGCATCTTAACTTTGGGAGGGGGGCACCATTTGTTAACCCTCCTCAGGCTGGAAAATGTCTTCAGCAATCTCTTGCTCCAGAGAATGTGAAGTAATAGTTATAAGATGTACTCTGTGCACATAGTATGGTGACTTTAGAACAAACTCAAATAAACACCAGGCATGACTAAAGCCCACCAGAAAATGGTCTTCCGCTGCCTCAGGGCCTGGTCTCTAGAGCTTTGTGGAAGGCCGAAATTATTCCAGACCCTGGTGAAATATAAAACATAGACTGGACACCCTAGCATTCCAACAGAAAAGAAAAGTAAAATTCTGAGCATGAAAATGATACATTTTCCTCAGTACACAGCCATCCTTCAAATAACTAAAGGTCAACCTAGACTTGATGAGAATTGCCTAAATACAAATAGCATGCAGTTCTTTGGTTATGCAAGAAGCAGGTGTGGGGAAGCCCAAACAGCCTCAGGACTATTCAGTTAGAGAGGGAAAGTTAAATTCCATCTCTCCATGCTAAAGTTTGGACAAAAGATGCCTCTCTGAAGCTGCAATTTGCAGCCCAAGGGAAATATCTTTTGGTGCCAATAGGCAATTCCGCCCCCTGCCCCAAGCTAAATTTAGCTCCAAGAGGAAAGCTTTTTCTTCACACAGCAGCAAAGGAAGAAAGGGTTAAATTTCCCCTCCATGTCTGTTCTGATCCCATTATTATCACTCACACACCCATGATGCAATAAATATTTTTAAAAGTCTGCATGTTTGCTGCAAAAACTCATGTAAGATCACTGAATAAATAGAAAGTTATTTGCACAGATGCATATACATGTTTAAAGTCTGTACTCCTAAAAAAGGGTCATTGTTTTATATATATTGTATTTTACTCAATAATTTAGTAGGAGCATTTGTGAGCCTAATAATATATAGGGAATATTCATATGCAGATAAAGGAGGCATTAAGAATCTTTCACAATGACAAATAACTCATTCAGCTCCTCCTGATAAGGTTAAGAAATGGAGAGTTTGGCTTCCCTGCAGAAATTCTTTCCCCTTTCCCCTTCCTTAGAGAGAGAGGGGTCCACATCCTCTTTCACAATAAAATGTTATTTTTATGGATCCATTATTTTAGTTGCATCTCGTTGTCATTGCATATTCATGCCTTCACGACATTATGTCATTGTTATGAATGTATATAAAAATACTATATAAATCATCCTAATGAGATAAACAATCAGTAGGGCCACCTCTTAATCATACCAGTCATCATTTTGGGACCAGGATACATTGCAAACACACAGTGCAGGCTACAAAGAATATTATGCAACAATATTATTTGACCATGTCACTCCTAACAAACCCAGTCGATAGTGTTCATGTCATGACTCGGCTCGAAATATCTCAGGGGTTACCTCAACGATGCACCCTCGGATCGGTGCAACTCCAGTGTGTAGGTAAAGCCTATAAAATCCCAAAGAGCCTGCTTGTCGTTAACTAGCTTATTTCACTTCCTTCCATCCTCAGTAGACAGCATTAATTCTGTTTCTAATTAGAATTGCACAATTTAATTCTTCTGCTCTGGGCTATACAGAAGATATGGTTCATGTAACAGCAGCTTGGAGCGTACACACTTCTTGTAATCTGTTTGTAACTCGTGCTGCAGATGCTCAAAGAGGCAGTACTTCTGATGTTACAAACTGCAGTTGGCCGTACACCAGGGATCATTTCCCCAGCATGCTCGAGGATCACTCTGCAAACCGCCCGCTGCGTTTCTCCAGTTGAAACCAATCTCACTGCTGCTGTAAAAGAGCTATGCTTCTGTTAGCAATGATGACTCAGTACATTACTGTGGATTTTCCTCCTTCTGTGAGTCAGGTATCATATACAACAGCCAGTGGAATTTTCTGTTTGTTGTTCATCTTCCTGTAAAGGTAAAGGTAAAGGTACCCCTGCCCGAGCGGGCCAGTCTTGACAGACTCTGGGGTTTGTGCGCCCATCTCACATCTATAGGCCGGGGGCCAGCGCTGTCCGGAGACACTTCCGGGTCACGTGGCCAGCGTGACAACGCTGCTCTGGCGAGCCAGAGCCGCACACGGAACGCCGTTTACCTTCCCGCTGGTAAGCGGTACCTATTTATCTACTTGCCCCCGGGGGTGCTTTCGAACTGCTAGGTTGGCAGGCGCTGGGACCGAGCAGCGGGAGCGCACCCCGCCGCGGGGATTCGAACCGCCGACCTTTCGATCGGCAAGCCCTAGGCGCTGAGGCTTTAGCCCACAGCGCCACCCGCGTCCCCCATCTTCCTGTAGCAAACCATTAACTTTAACACTCTCTCTCTCTCTCTCTATATATATATATATATATATGTATGAGAATGAAAATTATATCGAATTAAGCATCCGTCAAGCCAATTTCTGGGTTGGGGTCTTTATTAAATTACCACTGAAGCGATCCAAGAGGAAATGCTTCTTGTGAGCCTGGTCAAAACACACAGAAAATATAATGTGTTCTCTTTGTACTGCATTACTGCAGGCAGAATGTCTTGTAGAAGATAAATGGACCAATCCAAAAGATCCAGATGCACATGGATATCTGACACATGCAGGCTTCCCAGATCATTTCAATGGAGGAATCATTTATTTATCCAGACAGCAACAGAAGCCAAGTCCTCCAAAGGGTCCACTGTCCATTTGTCTGTCTACAAATCAGAATAGAGTTGTTGAAGTACAAAAAACCTCGAATCATATACAAACTGCACATTCTATTTAAATCAATGGTTGATGTGGATTATATCAATGATTATATCAAAGCCGCTTCCCTTCTATAATCATTTTCATATGGTGCTTCAAGTCTTCTTACACCACAATAGCAACTTTTCCTTCTTCTTGAAAGCTTTATCCTACTACCTGACTTCAGCTATTGCTGATAGGCATAAATGCATGCTAGCGAACAAGCATTTATGAAAGCTTACACATGTTACACTATGCTTGTTTAATAATCAATCATGCAGTGTTCACCCAACATCTTTATATGCTGTCATTTTGATTGAGACAAAGTGCTCCACACAGACTTGCATTGTACTAGAATAAAGGTGTGCTAATTGCAAGACAAACTTTTATGGTACGTATCTCTTGTGATTTATGACAAGAGGATTTTTTCCTACATACTGAGAAAATGTCAGAATATGGTACTGCTATGGTTTGAGGAGTTTGACCTGATTCACATGCAACGCTAAGCCAAACCATGGCTAAGCATGAATATGCAATTGTACAGGTATTCATAGCAAAGATCTTGGCCGTTTCACTTCTCTCCTGGTCCTGCTGCACTAATACCTAGTTTTGCTTTCAAATACAGGCTCATGGTTTGTCTCACTTCAGATAAACCACTAACCATACATGGCATGTGGCCTACAAGGATAGATGCTGGTGTCTATTCACATCCACATTGGAAGACGGATGAGGTAATACATCTCTCTATACATCAGAGATGGGGAGCATACAGCCTTTCAGATGGTGTTGAACTATAGCCCCCATTATCTCTGAACACTGGCTGGAGCTGGAGTCCAAGAATGTCTAGAGGGCAACAGGTTCCCATCCTGCTATACAGACACTGCAGTGATGTGTATGTGGAGCGTTGCATGTGTGTCAGGGTTCTTCACAGCAAGCAGGGCCTGGATGCTTTGTTCACCCCAATAATACTAAGGTTCTGTGACATTTTACCACCTGAATCTTCTCAGCAGGTAGGAAAGGTAACATGTACACAGTTACAACATACAGAAAAGCTGAGGCAAGGCTTTCAGCCCACAGCAAACTCTTAAAGGTATTTAACAGGAAACAACCGTTCTAACTATAACTAAGTGTCTCTGTAGGAAGACACACAAAGGGTTTAATTTAGCAACAGTCTGCACCATAAAATATTAGTCAAGTGCTAACATAGCCATTAATACTCTTTTTTAACAGAAGGCAATTTCACAGACTCATTTACCAACTGGAATCTCCCAAGTCTAGTTGGTAATTGTGCTTTTTATTCATCTCTGTAAATTCCATTTAGTGCTTTTTAGCTGTTTCTTAGCATAAATGCATTGAATGTTGTTAAATTGGATTAATAGGTTTTATATGTAATATATATTATGTATTCATTTAACTGGAGGTGTTTCAACTCATATTGCCGCAATCTCTTTTTTAAAATGTCGTTTTATTTTGCAGATTTTATTTTATGCACTTTTCCCCCCTCTGGAAAGACTTGCAGTATATGTTTATGATGTATGCTTTATAAATAGAGATATACTTACTGTAGAAAGTTGGGGTTGTGGTCATCTTTAGCTCAGTTCACATTGTTTTGGCCTGAAGCAAGCCAAAGGAGAAAATCAATTCAGGTGCATTAGAACCTATATGAGAAATCACAAAAATATTGTAGGAGCATTTAAAAGAATTATGTAGCTGCTGTAACTTAAAATAGATACAAAGATAGGGCATTGTGCTCCAGCTCATATTCTCTAGAAATTTTATGTGCAGCATAGTAACATTTTAGTAGATGTGAGCCTAACATTTCTCATTATATGAATTGGACTTTCTCTACAAAAATGAAATGAGTAGACTGCTGTTTCTATGAAATCTGTTCTTAAAGAAATAAAAATAAATTAGATTCAGATTTAGCTGTGACATCAGTCAACAGCTCAGTTGGTTGATCCAAAGAAAGCTGATTGGCTCAATCACAAGTTTTTGTTATTAATATCCTACATTAATTTTACAAATTAAATTTCAAACTGTAACTCCTTTATAGAAGATAGCAAATGATGCGGGGAATGAATTTATAAACCAACTTGGGAGGTTAATTTATCCTGAAAGGTAGTTTAGAAATCTGTTAACTAAAGGAGGAAAGGAGGTACATAAACACAAAATAATAATAATAATAACAGCAACTATTATAATTTAGTGTCAGTAGGGATGGGAGAGAAGCATGATTCAATTTATATTTAAATCTGAATCTCCCCATTCTCTGTCAGAAATAACAGGCCACCCAAAAAATAAGCAAAAAACACTTCTTGTTGTTATTTATTTATTTATTTATTTATTTATTAAGTTTAAAAATCACACTTCCTTCAGAAGGAGCACAGATATGATGTACAATAAAAGATAAAACATGCATGTATAACAAATAAATAAAACACACAAAAATAACCATTACTATCTATAAAATAACAAAACCATTCAAACACAGGAATCATTTGGCATTAAAGTAACAGAATCTCTATCAACTAAATGCAAAAAAGGGATAACAAACTCAGCTCCAGGTGGGTGTTCCAAAGTGAGGGGGCCACCACAGAGAGGTCTGTGCCATATATCCCTGATTCATGTAACCTAGTAGCAGTCATCAACAAAACCCCATACCCCCCAAATCTTAGGGATTGAGTTAGCTGGTATTGGAGGAGTTGCTCTTGGATAACATACGCAGAGAGAGAGAGAGAGAGAGAGAGAGAGAGAGAGAGAGTATTACTGGATATAAAGATATTCACCAACATTCTCAAAGTATGGCAATCTAGCTGTTTCAACATGCAAAGTGAATATTTGCTTTGTCTCAAGCCAACTAAATCAGCCCCATTGAAGCCGGTGAGACTAATAATTTGTGACTAAATTTAATACCATTGTTGCCAGTCAAAGTTAGCCTGCAATTCTATGCACACTTACTTGGGAGTAAATTCTAATGAATTAAATGGAACTTATTCCTCAGTAAAATTGTGCTGCATGTCACAACTAACTTTAGCTGAACCGGAGTGTTTATTTTGAATATAAATGTCTTTTTTAAAAAGAAGAAGAAGAAGAAGAAGAAGAAGAAGAAGAAGAAGAAGAAGAAGAAGAAGAAGGGGGGGGAAAGGCTATACTAAAACAGATAGTTAATCCTTACCACCCAAGCCTGCCCACCTTCTGAGTCTCTTCTTTTCTTCTTTCTGCTATGTGGAAACAGTGTTCTTTTCATTCCTTACTGTGGTTTTCAGCCTTGACATTGTAGAGAACAGAGAGATACTGTGCAGTTCTAAGAATTATCACCAGTGTAGCTCCCAGCATGAATTGTCCTGTTCCCCTGTTATTGCCGCACACTAATAAAAGCTGAACAATATTTGCAGGTTTTGTGAGATAGAAAGAGTGATTCATATTTAATCTTACAGTTGTTCACTCTGGAAAAAAAACTTTCAATCTTCCATCTGATTCCAAATGTGTTCTTGTCATTTGCATACGAGGTATATTTTATTCAGATGTTTTTATCTCTGAAATCTATATCATTTGCTCGTTCTTGGGGAGAAGGTTGTCAGTGAACTGTTTATATACTCTGGCTTTGGGTATGGATTTGGCAGGCTTTTCCCTCCGCCCAAAAAAATCCTCACAAACAGCATGGAGGCTGTAGATTTCTGTTCTGAGCACAATAGATCAACAGCTTTATAACAGGCAGCAATTCCTTGATAATTATTGGCCCTGCTTTTTTAAGTGTACCATTCTTAATTTAATGTACAAATATATTAGCTGTGGCCTATTTCTTGCCACTTCCAATATGTGTACAGGTTTTTAATTTCTACACCAGGTTAAAATATTGTTTTAATGTCACTGTAGGAATAACAACATCAAAGAGTGACCACAATCCAGCAAAAAATTAGGTGTTTCTTAAGTCACACTAATCAGCAGAATGTTGACTGTGCATAACAGATTTAATTGTTTAACTGCTTTAATTGCTCTGCTGTCTTAATGGGATTGTTTTCTTGTGCAAATAATATATGAATGTTTATATTTTAACTGGTTTTCACTTTGTAAACAGCTTAGAAGCCTCTCTTGACACTAAGCAGCATATAAATTACATTATGAAGACCTTTCTGTTTCAGCAGGCATTTAAAGTAAGTTACATTATGCCTATTTATGGGGTTTATGTTTCTTAACCTGTGGTTTTTGTCTGTTTTGAACATCATGTTAGTTGACGGATGAATTATTCTATTGATTTTTTTGTAAACCAGTTTGTGACCATCTGTGGTAAAAAGCAGGCTATAAAAATTGAAAATATATAAATGTGCATTGGTTTGGGACCAACATATTTAATAATGATGCCACATATCAAAAATTATTTCCACCTCCCCAAACTATTATTATTATTATTATTAATTCCTTAGTGAATTGTCCTTTGTTATTACTGTGTAACAATGTCTAAATAATACTGCCTCAGCTACTATTATCTGTACTACAAGAATCATGATGGCAGGAAAATGAACTATTGTTCCCATAGAGAAATGACAAGCCTGAACTGAGTTTCAAACACCATACAGATCAAACTTGGGGAATAAGAATGGTTCTATTTCCTAGACCAAATTTGATGTGACTGACATAAAATGCTGATAAAGAAAACCAGCTTCCCTGATGAATTCCATTCATAGTGTTTCTTTCTGTAAGAAGAATTGTCCTTGACTTTCAGATATATTCTCTTATGCTTCCAAAAATAGGTGACTCGTAAAGTCCTGATCATCAAAATAAGACTGAAACTGACATGCTTTGTGTCTTTGTTGACTTTTGAACTGTTGGCAGTGATGCAAAAACCTAGGTGCCATCATTGATTCCAATCACATAGTGACTGGCTGCAGGTGCAGAGGAGGAAATAAGGTTTTCCACTGTGCTGTGGCCATCACTACAAAAGCTTCCTCTGCCTTTAACCAGGTAAAGCAAAAACAGCAGGTAGCCTTATACCCTCCCTCGGCTGTGATCTCAGCTCATACACATACACTCCAATATGTCACAGATAAATATGATAAGTACTTGTAACACTCCTATTCCTGCACCAAGGATCAGAGCCTGTTTGTGTACATGCACACAGACACTGTTCTACATTGCTAAAGGCTGTTCACCTGAGATTTGTTTACACGGCAATAGACTGCCTTGAGCTAGCCTCTGTATCAGCTGTGTCCATAAACTGATTGTAACAGCTTCCCTTTTTGACCTAAAAGAAAAATAGATACTGTATATGCCTCACTTTTCAAACATCAAGTGGTGTAAAGTTTGTGCAAGTCTGAAAGAATGTTTGATCTCACATCAAAGATTTGATTGCATTTATTTATAGAATCATTACAATCTAAGCAATATTTTCAGCAATATTTACTTTCTGCAAAGTAGCTATGAGAGAGGGGGATGGAAGGAAAGTTGGTGCACTTGTGCCCAATACTAAAATGTTTAAAATAGAAAGTGAGGGTCAAGCTAAATGAGACAATGCAAATGTATGAATGATTCTGAGAACATCTAGAGGACCATGATGTGTTGGGGAAATGGCACTTACCCGACCTCCCAAAACTGAGTCATTGATGCTTACTGGGAGGGAGAGATGAGACAGTGGTGAATTCAGCATCTGTGGAGCCAATTCAGCACTGCTGCCAGTGTGTTTGCACCTCGCGGACCACCGCACTGCCTCCAGTAAGCAGCAGTGACTGAGCTTTTGGAAGATCAGGTAAGTGCTGCTGCCTTACCATGCCATCCACTACTGCCCTCAGGTGCTTTCTGCACTGGGCAGTACTGAGTGCATAGCTGTCACAGATTTGAAAATAAGGAACCAGCAGCCTCGAAAATAAGGGATCAAAAGCCAAAATAAGGGATTTTCCAAGCACAGGTATGTTCAACTTCTGAGCCCCTCCAAGCCAAAGGCAGAAAGCCCAGCCAGCAGCCAAATGAAGCCTCAAGCCTCAAGGAAAACCACCGTCACCTCTCCGCTGGGAAGCGCTGAGCAAAGGCGAGTCCCCAGGCAACACAGCCAATTTGATCAGCACAAGGCATGCAAGCTCTACCCCCCAGTCGTTCTTAGACTTCTTATTGGGTGAGCAACGCAGCCAAGCAACACAGTTGGAGCCTCACTCCTCCCTGGCCGGCAAGGAGGGAGGGAGAGGAGCTGTTTCCTTTGAAACCCGGGAAATTTAAGGGACATCATCAATAAGGGACAGCAGCGGGACATGGCGCTGGGATAAGGGACTGTCCCGCCAAATAAGGGACGCTTGACAGCTATGACTGGGTGACTGCTGGCTCAGCAAATCTCAGAGTTGTAGACAAGAAGGGAAGAGAGGGAGTAAAACCTTCGAATAGGAAGAACATGCCTTCATCAACCTAGTGCCCGCCAGATGTTTTGGACTATAACTCCCATCATCCCAAGTCAGCATAGTCATGCTGGCAGGGATGATTGTGAACTGTAGTCTAAACCACCTGGAGGGCATCAGCTTGGTGAAAGTTGGTATAGATGATTGATTTAAAATATGAGTCAATACATTACGAAATTGTGTTTTCCCCTCTTCTCAGCTCTACTGCATCTACTCACAAATCAGAAAAAAAGACTAAAGTCCCTTAGACTCCTTGACTCAAATAATTCCTTAAATTATATCCAAAGAGTTTTATAGCTAACCTGTATCACCTGCGACTGCCACAGGTAAATCTCAGATTGGAATTGCTGTTCCAATCTAAAATGGATCCTTTCTCATATTGCCCTCAGCTGCCTGGTTTATGAATTTTGTGGTGTGTTGGGATACCATTCAGAGATAAGAAAAGAACAGAGATTAGATATGTTCTGTGTAAATGTTCTTTCTTTCAGGTGGCTGACAAAGGGTGGGGGTGGAGAGAGCAGCCTTTAAACTTGAAGGGACGTCTCAAAAATCTTTCCAGAATTGATATGTGGTATATTTCTCTTTCCTACTCAAGGTGACAGTTTATGTGAGATGTAAAGACAAGTTCAGTCAGGCAATTACCCCTTGTTGATAGTAGATTATTTCCTCTACTAAACTCAAAAATAACTTCTTTGTGTATAAGTTACTGCTGCTCTGGGATACTGCAATTTACACTTCTGTCTTTTTTTATGAGTAAATTTATTTTAATCAGTACAGTTTGGAATAGTTTTTTCCTGTACTTCCATCTCCTTTGCAGTTCTACACCCTCTTAAGTGTAACATAGGAGGCAGAAAGGGGTCATGAAGCATAACCAGAGAACATTTTTAACGTCAGAAATCATATCCCACATCCTTTTTCCCATAAAAAGAATGTACCATTTATTTTCTACAGCAGTGGTTCAACTTTATTATTTTCCCAAATATGATGCTCAGAGAATTAATAGGCACTGTAACCAGCAGCTGGGAATAGTGTCAAAAAAGACTCATATCCAAAGGAAGTAAGTTATGCTTTAGTACCATTGAACTCAGTGCAAGTTAGTCATGACTATAATTCATGCCACCTTTCAATAAGCCAGGACTGTGTAGGATTGCAGCCTTTAGTATGGTTAGTCAAGCTTTCATCCTACTGATATCCATGGGGAATAGGGTGTGCTATTTTACAGGTGAAACTTGGTTTTTCCAAATTTCTTCAGTGAGGGCTCTTAAAAATATGCTATTATTTTTGTGATCAGACAACATTTAACTTGGTTTGATTAAAAAGCACATAAACTCCTCTCAGAAAACCAAAGACGTTTTCTGAGAGCATCATCTGAAATGATGCCAGGCATATATAAGACAACCGCTAGTACTTGGTGGTTATTTTTAATGATTTTAATGCAATTTGACATACATTTTTCACACACAAAAATTAATAAGAAAAGTTTAAAAGTTTATTGGAAATTCCACAAAAAATATATAAAAAGGTCAATATTTTTATGTAGTTGTTTACCAAGTGAAACTAAATTATATTAATTTAAACAAAATATAAATTGAATTCTCAAGTCATCTAAGAACTTTTTAGCACCCCTCATTTTTGGAATTTGAAAGCTGGGAAATTCAACATGTCCTAATGGTGGACTGAAGAGAACCAGTGGGATATATCTCTGGATATAAACTGCATAGCAAGGCTTTAAAAACAATTGGACAGTTTCATGAAGGAGAAGGCTATCAATGGCCACTATCTGTGATGGCTATTCTCAGCCTCCACAGCTGGAGTGCTTCTAAATACCAGCTGCTGGAAACCTCAGGAGGTTTTGTACTTGAATCCTGGTTGCTGAATTCCCACAGGCACCTTAAGTTCTTGCATTCTTATTCACTGCAGTCTCCACTGAGGTGCCCATTTCAAAGTCCAACTAACAGAATGTTGGATTAAACCTTTAGTATTGTAGCACCTAGTGAGAGCTGGGCCATAAAGAAGGCTGATCGCCGAAGAATTGATGCTTTTGAATTATGGTGCTGGAGGAGACTCTTGAGAGTCCCATGGACTGCAAGAAGATCAAACCTATCTATTCTGAAGGAAATCAGCCCTGAGTGCTCACTGGAAGGACAGATCCTGAAGCTGAGGCTCCAATACTTTGGCCACCTCATGAGAAGAGAAGACTCCCTGGAAAAGACCCTAATGTTGGGAAAGATGGAGGGCACAAGGAGAAGGGGACGACAGAGGACGAGATGGTTGGGCAGTGTTCTCGAAGCTACCAGCATGAGTTTGACCAAACTGTGAGAGGCAGTGGAAGACAGGAGTGCCTGGTGTGCTCTGGTCCATGGGGTCATGAAGTGTCAGACACAACTAAATGACTAAACAACAACAGCAACTGTAGCACCTACCCTTTGGAATTAGCTTCCATTAAATATTAAAAGTCTCTGCTGTTGTTGGTGTTTCCTGAAGACCTTCCTCTCCCAAAGAAGTCTTTTAAGTAGAGATCTTTCCTTGTATGCATCTGTATCAGGAAAGCTTTTAGGTGTTTGTTTTATCGTTAGTGTATTTGCTGCCTTGGGCTTCTTTGAGAGAAAGGGTGGGATATAAATTTTATTATTATAATAATACATTTGGTGGTTTGCCTCAATTCACTCTCAATGTATGATCAGTGGTTGAATTATATGTGTTGCTGGGTTACACCTGGTGCTGAGTTTTGGAGCATCAATTGAGCATTTGCAAACTACTGCTTGTGTCTGGCACAAGCGGAAACCAGTTGTACACATGGAATTTCCCTGATTTACCCCAAAGGCACTTTCATTGCAAAGCCAATTGGATACACAGTTCTGGGGCATATACAGAGTTCTAGAGAAATCAGATTGCTCTGTAACATCCCCATGAGTGCAAAGATCAGAAGTTTCAAACCATTGTTTCTAGCAAACCATAGTTTGTAGACAAATTGAGATTACAAACCACGATCAAACACCTGTGGAGGTTTGATCAAACCATATTTTGCTGTGTTTAGATGACATAGCAAATATGATTTGTCACAAACCATGGTTGCAAAATTCTAATCTCTGCATACAAGAGGACAGGCGAGGAAGAAGAAGCTCCTGGATAGCATTATATCTAAATGCTTCTTTCCTTCTCCAATGTCAGGATGTTTGTCCCCCTGCAAGTGCAACTGGGCAGTAATCTGATTGAATTTATCCTTTTCAGAACAGGAATAAATGTTTTCCGTGGCACCACCTAGGTCAATATGCAATTACAGTCTCATTGATAAAATATTAACTTAAAAAACTATTCAAGTAACCAGTTAAAAGTATTCATAATTTAAAGCAAGCAGCTCGTGCTTAAATATTAAGATGCAAGGGAGTAACCCACATTAAAATTAATGGGTGTTATGCGGATGCCATATGTTTACTTTTGGCTTAGGATGGGAATTATGTGTGCTCTATACACATCATGAAGTGGTAAGTGTTGGCATATGCTGACTTCTTAATCACTGCTACTCTATAGCTGCTGATCGCTTTGCCCTTCTTTCATATGTGATTTATATTTACTTTCATTAGGCTTGCTTAGAACATTAATCACTTTTATGTTATTTCCTGTTAAACTTATTGCACAAAACATATAAAGGAAGGTCAGTAATGAAATAGTAATGGTACTATTTGGCCCAAATCACGTGTAGCCTTCTTAACTGTGCATATGTTATTCAGTGGTACTTTGGTTCTCAAACGCCTTGGTACTCAAACACCTTGGTTTTCAAATGCCAAAAACCTGGAAGTAAGTGTTCCAGTTTCCAAACGTTTTTTCAGAAGCTGAACATCGGATGTGGTTGTCGGCTATTGTTTCCAGAGTGCCTGCACCAATCAGAAGCTGCGCCTTGGTTTTCGAACATTTCAGAAGTCAAATGAACTTCTGGAACAGATTAAGTTTGGCGCTTTTGTTTTTCCTATTTATTTTGCGTTTTTGTGACTTTTTCGGTTAATTTGTTTTTGTGACTGTGTGGAACCCAGTTTAGCTACTGATTGATTGATTGTGTGACTGCAGAAATTGATCACCCATCCAAACAATGACTATCATCAGTGCAGGTAAGAAAAAATATATGTTTTTTATCATCTACAGTACTGTCTTATTTATTTTATAGTACAGTACATTGATTATTGCTTTCATTTTATGGATCAACAGTCTCATTAGATAGTGAAATTCATGTTAAATTGCTGTTTTAGGGGTTGTTTTGAAAAGTCTGGAACGGATTAATCCGTTTTGCATTACTTTCTGTGGGAAAGCGCGCCTTGGTTTTGGAATGCTTTGGTTTTGGTTTTATTTAGAGTAGATTCACTAAAATTAACGTCAGTTGGTCATGATCATTTAGCTGAATGGGTCTACTCTGAGTAAAACTTAGTTGGCTACAATCCTTCGCTTTAACTCTGTGCTTAGGTTTGTTCTTTGCAATTGACCACATAGAACATGCCTACAGTGATAACCTCACACCTCTCAGGCAGCAGAATTTGGGATCTTCCAATTGTCAACCCCAAAGCAAAATGGTGATTATGAACAGGATCTGGCAGCTTCAGGTTTGGACTTCAATCTCTCTTCCTTTTCTGACAGCCCTCTGGCAAAAGCAAGCTGCTGATCAAGGATTGAGATGTTACAGCCAGGAAAAAGCATTCAGTTCAGGAAAGCTAGTGTAGATGTGCATTATTAATTCTGAGCTCACAGTTTAGATTCCTTTGGCACAGAATTTAATGGTTTTTAATGCACTTTCTTCTTAAGCACTACTATTAATCACTCAGGTTCACTAAACTACTTGTTTGCGTTTCAACAAGATGTTGAGAAATCTTTCTTTTTTGCACCTAAAGGAAGCGTCCAACATTTTTTTCATGCTAAGCACTGTTAAGTTCATACACATGCCCTCCATGCCCCCCTGACTCATAATGTTCCATTCTATTCAGTTCATTAAAAAAAACCACCCACATAATGCCCATTGCTAAACCAACTCAGCCAGATGCTGCACTGGCTGAGGTCCTTGGGTAGTGGGCCATGGTGAAGATGGTTGGAGCTCTTGGGCCTACTGCTGGTGGCAAGGTGAATGTTGACTCCAGGTAGCCCACCCAAGCACTGTTGATGAGGAACCCATCCACATCACCCTCAATAACCAGGAGGTCCATTCCCACTTGAGAACTCTGAAATGAGCCCGTCCCTCACTCTTCGTTGTGGCAATATATGTAGATGTATTTATTTTGTGGCAAGGAAACAAAGCAGTTCCAATATGTTTCCAGGACTGCCTTCTCTTTATTATTGTGCTGGTATTTGGGAATGCAATAAGCTGTGTTTCCAGGCCCCAATAAGTGTCTTCTATTTAAAAGATCGCGTCCTTTACTCCTTCCCAGAATAACCTACAATTTGCAGCCCACTAGAGCTCAGGTTTGTTGGCAGTTTCTGAGTGCTGATATTTTTGTTACACCTTCAGTGTGGTTTTGGCTTTGGGCTTCCAAGCTTCCTATGGCTGTTTGGAGGTTGTTCTGGGTTTTTTATGGCATTATACTTTATGTTTGATGTGTTGTAAGTCACTTAGAGACCTTAAGGTAACTAGTACAACTAGTAGTAATTAATTCAATGCACATACTACAGTTGCCATTGTAATAGAAAACATGGGGAAGAGGGGTCTGGACTGGGGCACTCAAAGGAGGTACAAGGAAGTGGAGGGAAATCTGAAAGATTTTTCCAGGATTCTACCGGGGTCCTGCTTTCTTCATCACCTTCCTTGTTTTTCCAAACTTACTTTTCCTTTTTATCAGAAATGAGCTTCAAAGAGAAGGCCCCAATGTGTTTAATGCCTACCTCTTTCTTCTCCTTGCTACAAGTTTTAACCTACAGTTCTATCACAGCTGTGCTGACTCCTACAACTGCTGCTAGAGATATGAAAAATGCATTGTGACATTTCCAGTGCAAACCACATTATTGTCCTCTGAGTACTAATTTTAACAGCAAAAGCAAAGGTAATGCTTCTGCGGAATAGCTAAACAAAATCATTATACCACATTACCAGCTTGCATCAGGGGCTTCTGTGGTATCGTTTGCAGCAGCCCAAAACTGCAAAGCTGCTATCTTTATAAGAACAATTTCTCTGCCGTGTGATTTGTGACACCAGACAAGGAGCCATTCCATGCACTGCATCACCACCAATAGCAGTTCAGAATCAATGTGGGTGTTAATGACATTGTGAGTAGAAAAATACAGGGGCCGAGATCCAAATCCCACAGCAGCCTTCCTACACTTAGCGCCAGCTCTGCAAATGGCATATTCTTGGACTGATTCCAAGGAGCTCACAAGATGAACTTTCCTTGACTTTGTGCTATGCTACCACCCAGTCCTCATGAATCCCTCCTTCAGACAGAGTCCCCGAGATGTGTATTTTTCTGCGGAAGTGTCAGCCAGTGTGTTCTGCCTACACTAAAGACTACAATTGTTTAACACTTTGTCTGACAGTTAGCGAGGGTTGTATCAACACACCAGGGTGCGTCTTTTATAATTTAGTTTGAATGGATTTTTGACCCATGAATCAATGAGCCCTTTAGAGGCTGAGTAATATTTGCTTCCTGAAAGACTGTACAATAGCAACAAGGTCACAGTTTACTGTCAATTTTTAAATAACAAACTTACACTTGGGGCACTTAACATATTTTGACAAGGTGACCCACAATTATCCATTAGCATTGTATTTGTCTAAGCCCCTCTGCATTGAGATGCAAGGACTATGAAATAGTTCATTGATGTCCCACTTGGGGGTGGGGAATAAGGCAAGAGGGACTTTTCCAAGGTCTTTCACAGCCAGAATACATCTAGCTATTGCTGTATTGATTAAACATTTGGGTAGTTAATCAACACAGCTAAGCCCTTTTAACCTGCCATGTGCTGTATTCAAAAAGAAAAGTCTATTAAAAGGAGCCATGAAGATGCAATTTTTATTTCTAATATAGCACAGAAATAAAATATTTTTGCCGACACTAAGATAATCAAAAAGACATTGGGTTAAAACATATCCCTGGTGGGAATACTGTTTTTATGTATCCCTGCTTATTTGTTTATACTAACATTTAAGTTTTTACTGCATCCTAAACTATATTTCTACTATGTAGTGACAGAAATGTTTGTGATTCAGTGTGGTCCAGTGAAAATGCATTCAAATCTTTCACATCACACATCCTTATGAACACAGCCACCAGAATTCATGGCCCATTTGGAGTGAGTGTTAAGGACTCTTTCTTGCGCAGGGGTGGGGGAGTCCTGCCATGTTTGTGAAAATCATTCCTAGGGGAATGTGGTCAAGTCACTTGAGATGTTACTTCCCCCATAGGGCTGTGTCTTGGGGACATTCTGTGTGGAGGGTTTTAGAGTATCAGAACTGGTGCCAACAGGGCAGCTATGGTGTGATTGGCTCGCCTCTCTGGGGTCTGTAAGAGCCCAGCATCTTCATATGGGGCAGTCAGAGAAATGGCGGCAGCACACTCCTGCACCTTTTTTTAAAGCAGCTAAGGATTCTAAAAGAGTTTTATGGCAACGGGAGAGGAATTGTTAGCAAAGTGTTGCTGGATGTGTATTAATCATCAGAGTGATATAAATTGAAGTAATTGTTGGTGTTATCAAATGAGGAGATCTAGTAGTAAAATGATCTAGTAGTAAAATTATATGGGTTGTTCCAGAGATTACATACATGAGTTTGTGTGTGTGTGCATGTGAAACTGGATCATAGCTAGCTCAAAAAAAGGATCCCTTTCTGTCTCCTTGATTGACACTTGGTGCTTCCTCTCCCAACCACATTCCGCAGCTTAGGACAGTAGAAACTGGGAGAAGGCCTCTCCTCTTCCATGAGGGGAGGTGATGTGAGCGGGAGCTGTTTTCTGTGTTAGCGGGGGGCATGTTCGGCCCCCTGTGTCATTTCTCTGCTGCCACACCACTCCCTTGCAGGCTGACCAATAGGGTTGGCACAGGGGCGGGTTCTTGTTGCTTTCGAGCAGATGCAGCAACACTTGAGCCTCATTCAATTCCTCGGTGGGTGGCGGGTCCTCGACTCACAAGTAGTCAGTGTGCCAGCCACTAGATATCCATGGATGTTTGCCTGTCCGTAATAGAAGCAACTATAAACTAGGCTGCTTACTGGAATCCATTGTCTCCCAGCATCAAGAGACCTTAGTAGACCTGAACAGAGCCATCTCCTTGCATAGGAGTATTATGACCTACATACCATGAATTAGACATTCTCTGCAGTTTCTCCTCCCTGTTGCTGGATGTTCCCATACATTCATGTGGCTTTCAGCCCTTCATGTGTCATTATGAGAACTGTATTTCCTATACTCAGTTCAGTAGCATTCAGGCATTTTGCAATAGAGCCTTTCCTAATACTCTTCTCTTTCATTGTCTTCAGAGGGATAGAAGAGGTGGCATTCCACACCTGGTAGAACACAAAGTGTGGCTAGACACCAGGGACCTTTCAGAATCAATTGTATCTTACCATCCATTCTTGAAAGTCCCACCTAAAACCCACAGCAAATCCTACCCATGTCACATGGACCCCTCCAAAATCCAACTTAAATTGTGCTAGGGGTATTTAAAGCAAGTTAGCCATTTTGTTGATGGCAGCCTAAACAATATGAGCCTGACTATTTCAGATTACCACCTGCAAATGGGCTGTTTGAATTTCAACAGTCCCATTGAGAGCTGTTCTCTCAAGCTCTCCACACACTCCTTACATACTTACACTGAATTTACAACCTTGTGCAACCCTTAATCAAGCAGCTATCACAATTTTTAAAAAATCAAATGGAAATAGATATCCCCCCCCACATCCCCACAAAAAAGCACAAGTCTCCTTTGGCCGTTGTAAAATATAGCTAACAGTGAAATTCTAACCATATCTACTCAGAAGTAAATCCTGTTGAATTCAGTTTGGCTTCTTCTCATAGAATCATAGAGTTGGAAGAGACCACAAGGGCCATCGAGTCCAACCCCCTGCCAAGCAGGAAACACCATCAGAGCACTCCTGACATATGGTTGTCAAGCCTCTGCTTAAAGACCTCCAAAGTAGGAGACTCCACCACACTCCTTGGCAGCAAATTCCACTGTCGAACAGCTCTTACTGTCAGGAAGTTCTTCCTAATGTTTAGGTGGAATCTTCTTTCTTGTAGTTTGGATCCATTGCTCCGTGTCCGCTTCTCTGGAGCAGCAGAAAACAACCTTTCTCCCTCCTCTATGTGACATCCTTTTATATATTTGAACATGGCTATCATATCACCCCTTAACCTCCTCTTCTCCAGGCTAAACATGTCCAGCTCCCTTAGCCGTTCCTCATAAGGCATCGTTTCCAGGCCTTTGACCATTTTGGTTGCCCTCCTCTGGACACGTTCCAGTTTGTCAGTGTCCTTCTTGAACTGTGGTGCCCAGAACTGGACACAGTACTCCAGGTGAGGTCTGACCAGAGCAGAATACAGTGGCACTATTACTTCCCTTGATCTAGATGCTATACTCCTATTGATGCATCCCAGAATTGCATTGGCTTTTTTAGCTGCCGCGTCACACTGTTGGCTCATGTCAAGTTTGTGGTCAACCAAGACTCCTAGATCCTTTTCACATGTACTGCTCTCAAGCCAGGTGTCACCCATCTTGTATTTGTGCCTCTCATTTTTTTGCCCAAGTGCAATACTTTACATTTCTTCCTGTTAAAATTCATCTTGTTTGTTTTTGCCCAGTTCTCTAATCTGTCAAGGTCATTTTGAAGTGTGATCCTGTCCTCTGGGGTGTTAGCCACCCCTCCCAGTTTGGTGTCATCTGCAAATTTGATCAGGATGCCCTTGAGTCCATCATCCAAGTCATTGATAAAGATGTTGAATAAGACCGGGCCCAAGACAGAACCCTGTGGCACCCCACTAGTCACTCTTCTCCAGGATGAAGAGGAACCATTGATGAGCACCCTTAGGGTTCGGTCAGTCAGCCAGTTACAAATCCACTGAGTGGTAGCATAGTCAAGACCGCATTTTACCAGCTTCTTTATAAGAATATCATGGGGCACCTTGTCAAATGCCTTGCTGAAATCAAGGTAGGCTACATCCACTGTGTTCCCTTCATCTACCAGGCTTGTAATTCTCATGTAAGCAGGGTTAGGATTGTGCTTTTGAGTACTTTATGGGGCTTTTTAAGAAGGTTTGTGCATGCAGGCACTGTGCTCTTCTCTGAGCTCTTTCAAAACTCAGCATTGGTGACCCAGTTCTAGGAAATCTATGTTTGTAGATCAATTTAGGCAGCTTGTTCAAAATAATCTTCTCAACAATATGTTATTTGTGTTTGCCTTCCCTTGTCTTTGGTAAATTGCCTCAACATTTCACCATACTGAAATTAATACCTTAAAAACAAGGCAGTTAATTCACAAGGAACCTCCACTCTATTGACGATCCTGGAGGATATTATTTATTCTTGTGCTGAAAATGTATCGTATGGCTGGTACCCAAGCATTCGTCTGGGGAGATAATGTCTAAACGTAACTTTTATTAGCTGTGAGAACGCAGAGCAACATAATAATGTTCCTGAACATTTGAAAATCTTTTTGCTTTATTGCTTTTAACACATCTTTAATATTTTACATTCATCTTATTAGAGTCAGAAGTCTTGAGATGCTGGTGCTCTTTTTGCACAGTTTTAGAGTTCAATGCACAGGGACAATTCTGAGGGGAGATTTCACACATTTATGGAAAATAAGGCATTTTTTGCAGTAAAGTTGCAAAGTGTGAAAGAATTCTTGTTTTATCTGCCTTACTTATCCTGTTTATGAGTTATTTTGCCTGGAAGTAAATTGACAAGTTGTCAATGAACAATAGACAGTGCTTCAGCTAGGCTTTTCACAGGTTTGAATGCCTTTGGGCAAAAAGGGCTAAATCTGTAGCTTGCAATCTAGCATATGGAGGAGGGGGGAAAGTGGCAATGGGGTGAGAAACATTTACTGAGAAATTTCTGTGGCTGCTGATCTCTAACAATCCATTTGGCCTGGGGTTTAGGAATTCATGCAAAAATGCTCTTGCCTCAGATTCTGGGAAAGGGTTTTCAATGTACACATAATGACTCTGTTTTTTTTTTTTGTACCTGGAACACCACTGGTGTGCTTCTCAACCTAAATTTTTAATAATAAGGCTCAATTTAATTTAAAACAAAAACAAAAAACAAACCATGCCACAAGTGTACGGTTTTTGTTCCCCACCTCAATATCGGCTCCATAATTGCCCTAATTAGTACACTATTGATATCTCTCTCTCTCTCTTTCTCTCTGCCCTCATTATTAGCACACCCTCTTGAGGTGTCAAACGTATTGTGCACTTTCTAGAGTCATTAAGTGAATTTCATAGGCACGTTAACATAGCAAGAGGGAAATCGTCCAAGTCTCCTTTCCTGTGATGTCTTATTTTGTCAGGAGATTCTGCTCTGCAAGGCAGGAAAAGGTGATACCAAAAGCTTTGAGGATTTCCAGAGCCTTTTAAACAACATGGTTTGGATATGAATGCTGGAAAGCAGGATGCACAAATGTGAGGAGATTCTAAAACACGAAATACAAAAAGAAGCCTGTTCCAAGGGATAGAGAATATGAGCAGAAACTTGGTAATTTATTCATGGGGAAAAGAGATCTTTTTAGATATTTATGTACTGTTGAATTTTTATTCTTCATTAAAAAGGCTGCTAGTCAAGAGCAAGTTTACTCCGCATTATATTTTTGCTACCCAGCGTGTGCATATAGCTTTGCTGTGGAGCTCTTAAATAAGATACCAGGATTGTCAAGAACCATTTGTGCAGTTTAGTGCATTATAGTGTGAAGTAGCGCACTTTCTACTAAATAAATAACTGAGGAAAAGGGCACTAGATTAGGTTGGTTACCACAATTAATTAACACACTGTAACACACTATTATTTCTTGTAGCCATTTCCTTACATCAGGCAAAAGGGGATAAGCAGCTCCTTTCATTCACTAAAGTTCAACCAAAAAAAAAATGAGTGATAGAAATTATAAATACAATCCATCATGTAATGTTTTCGTGCCCATGAATAAAGCAGTCCCCATCACAACTAACATACACCCTATTAATTTTGATGTGTCTTAAGCGTGACTAAGGCTGCAATCCTAGCCCCACTTACTTGGGAGTAAATCCCATTGAATTCAATAGTATTTATTTCTGAATGGACATGGTTAGGATTGCGTTACAACTTCCTGAAGTCATCGTGCAGTCAAATCTGATTGCATGGTTATGTGATTTCATCACATTGCCTATGTGATTCTTGACTGGATAGTACCAAAGACGCAGATCAGGCATAGAAGAAATTACGAATACATGCTGAACAGCATAAAAAAGGGAAAGAGAGGCTTCATAAAATCCCCCCTCCCACCAAAGAGAACCTCCTATGCTTCCCTCAGATACACATGGGTAAAAATTCAGCATAGCCCTATTAGTTTCATCTGTTGATTGTCCAAAATTTCAGAATTGCAATTGGTTGATCTCAGGTATCTAGTAGAAAAAACCATGGTAGATACCACAAGCATGAAGTCTGCCCACTCCTGCCCTAAAACATTGTGGCTTTGTTTTTCACTTGTCAACTTTTCTTCATAGTAGTTGCACAACGGCAACTTATTTGTGAATAAGATTTAAAATCAATTACTTTGTACTCCAGGCACTATGTGCCTACAAATGGGGAAGGAGAGGAACAGCAAGGTTAGCAAAGCTATGATAATCTCCTTGAACTGGAAATAACCATGCTCATGAAGCATTGCAGTGTATCCCTAATTGCAACGAACAGTCTCTCACTTTTTCTCCTTTTCTGTGTGGCATTTGACAACTACTCAAATATAACAGAAAGACCTGCCTTGTTACAGTTGTTTTCTTATGCCTTAGCTAAGTTTTCCTTAATTATTTCTCCAATTCTGTCAAGCAGTGTTATTGCCCCACTAGTTTAAAGGTTAAACAAAGCACCAAATCTGTCAAAGTGAGTGAAACCAACTGGTGAAGAGCTATCAGAAAGTAATCAGTGCTAATAGGTACATAATGGCCAACAGTGAGCTGTTTGCACTCAGATGCATCACGGCAGACAGAATGTAGCCTTCACCAAAGTCAGAGCTAGAGAAAACATGGTGTATCTACCTGGCACTGTGTGTTTGGAAAACATATTTTAACACTAAAGAGAGGAAGGGAGCGCCCGCGCTTGAAACAAGCTTCTGAAACAGTTGTGGTGTTATGCTTAACTCGTCGTACCCAAATTTATCAATCTAATTCATTTGTTACACTCCTTATTTGTCGAGGCTTAAAATGGGGAAAATATGCATAAGAAGCTGTGCTGGTTAGAAAAGCAAACGAAAGAGGTATGGTTTTTATGGCTCTTTTGATCCCTTCTGCAAGTGGCCCAATAGCTGAACATGGAGACTGTACTAAAAATACTACTGTAAGTTGAATTTTACAGCAAAATCACCTGGCTGTAATGCTGTGGTGCTTAGAGCTAATCTTGGAGGCCCATTAAGAGCTTATCCTGCAAGCTACTCTTTATCTAAAGCAAGGTGCTGAGTGGCACTGAGTTCTGAAGTTTATCATTTCTAAGGGACCTGATGACTTTATATGACAGGGCCCTTAGTTACCCTATGGCTTAAACAACCCCAATCTCTGCCAAGCAGTGCATGAGATTCCAAGGTGTCTTCTCAACTAGGGTCTGTATTCCATTGGGGAAAATGAGGCATGGCAGAGTCTGCAGTGTCTTTGAAATATGATTCGTTTACACATATTTACACTGGAAGCTTTCAATAAAGAGAGATTTCATAGCATTCACACCTCAGGAGGAACCCATCCTTCACAGCAGACCAGCATCGGATATCCAGATATCTCTGCGCCTCTCGTCCAGCCTGACTTCCCAAGAGTAAAAAGGTAAAGGTAAAGGACCCCTGACAGTTAAGTCCAGTCGCGAACAACTCTAGGGTTGCGGCGTAGATCTCGCTTTACTGGCCAAGGGAGCCGACGTTTGTCCGCAGACAATTTTTCCAGGTCATGTGGCCAGCATGACTAAGCCACTTCTGGCAAAACCAGAGCAGTGCACAGAAACACCATTTACCTTCCTGCCACAGCAGTACCTATTTATCTACTTGCACTGGGACCGAACAATGGGAGCTCACCCCGTCGCAGGGATTCAAACCACCAACCTTCCAATCAGCAAACCCAAGGCTCAGTGGTTTAGACTACAGCGCCACCTGAGTCCCCCTTCCCAAGAGTAGTTCACACTGAATTCAGCAGGACTTACTTCATGGTTAGATTTTCATGCATCCCACAGTTTATCAAGTGCTGCGTAGGGAATGTGCTGCCCAGCTGCACTACAGTGGAATGACTTTTGCTTGGCATCTGCAGAATCGTAGCAACTTGTGGGGCATTCTGTGGCCTTATAACATATGTCAGAAAACGTGCCATTCAGATTTAGGTTCCCTCTCTTTTGATATGTGGCATGTTTTGCCTTTCATAAAACCTGTCTAGCACCTAAGGCAAAATAAGGATGAGCTCTCTATTTTTCTTCAATAGATGGAAAAGCAGCAGAGAATAGGAATGAGTATATTGCCTAAGGTTAGAAAATTACAGGAACCACTTTTTTTTTTGTTAATTAAAGCTACCCCAAAGCAACTGCAATTTGTGCTATCAGCCATTCAACACAACATCGCTCCACATTTTTGGCTAAATTCCAGGTAGTAACATTTTTTTATGTGGATTACCCATTTACAGCTGATTTTACAGCAGTATCCAGAGTCCCACAACAGAGTCAACACAAAGAGTGAGATGTCTGAGGCTGTCAGACCATTACTGCTCTCTAGCTCACAATTGGCTACGTCTGGTCTAATTTTAGCAGCTCTCCAGGTTTCAACTTTACCTGGTGATGCCAGAAACTGAATCCAGGGTCTTTGGGAAGCATGTGTTCTACTATTAAGATAGTCTTTTTCAGGTTTATTGGGGATTGAGATGTTCTAAATGTATAGTGTTTGAAAATCTCTGTGTTCATTTACTCCCCCCACCTAAATAAATAAATAAGGAGACAATTGTGGGGGGGGGTGCTCTGGAGTCTCTCCAAACCTTCTGAGCAGATGAGGGGGCATGCAGGAGGCCCATGGGAGAAGGAGAAGGAAAAGGAAGGAAAGTTCCATTGTGCGATCAGAAGTTGTTCTGCTCATACAATGACTTCACTGAATTAAACCCTTTGACCTTCATTTCAATAACCCTGTGGTACCATATTTATCCATAATATTCTTAATGGTATCTTATCATAATCTGTAATGACAACATTCACAGTGCATTTTCCAGTGCAGAAATTCTTAACGTCAGGGCACTAATAATCTAACTAGAATGACTGAAATTTGTGCTACATGGTCACGGAGACTTTTGAAAATCTGCTCTCTCCATGTCAGGGAGGTGAATTCCTTTCAAAATCTGGCCAATTCACAAAGGTCCCAGGGCTACAGACACACAATGCTATGTATTCATTGCCTGTGGACAATGGACCACAGCAGATATTTTAGCTTGCAGCCCTTCAGCAAATGATAGGAAGCTAGTGGGATGCCACAGCTAATTGAAACCATTGGGTAATTTAGGGGAACAGAACACAATAACTCAAAGCGGTATCTGATTTAGAAGATGTCTGTCCTCTACTTGCAAAGTATATCACAGTCACCTTACAAATCACAAGAATCCACTTTTTGAAACATATTTCTTACATACATCATAGCACTTAAAACAGTACAGATGTCACTTGGGGCACTGGAGCATGCCAGGCCACTGGGGTTAGTACTGACTCAGAGGAAAGAGCAAATCAACAGCATAACTTTCGTGTAGCACCTGGCTTTCCCTTGGCCATGTTTTGAACAGGCTTGACCTTGTTTAGTTTGTGAGATCTGATGAGGTCAAAGCCCAGGGTGGAATGAATGTTTCCAGAGAAATCATTCACAAGTGAAGCAAAGAGAATTTAATAACAGTTGCAAAACTAGAATTATCCATGAGAAAATTGAGAGGCAGACCAAGGAAGCAAGGACGATAACACAGGGAGAAATGGAATGTCAATTAAAAATACTGGAGGCCAATTTTGGGAAAGTACCCCCCCTTTTTTTTATCTGTATTCCATCATTTTTTTCAGTAAACAAAAACAACCACTGTTTCCTATTTTTAAGCAGACTGTTGTTTTTTTATGTATGCATATGCAACACTAATAGTTTTGGGTGTTGTTTATGCCTTATTAGTAGCTTTTTGTGGTTCTGTGAGTTAGAAGTTGGCCTCCACAAGTCACTGGTAAACTGAGGCCTGCTTCACATGTAACATTTTCAACCATCATTTAAAATTAACCATGGTTTAACATGAATGAGCAGCATGCTGGTTCACACTAGTCAAAACTCCCTGATTCACCCCTCCCCTGCTTCCGACTTTGTGAGGGTGGGAAGCAGAGAATGGCTTCTCTCCAAGCAAACCATTTGCAGGAGCCAAGGTCATTGTTTGTCTGGGAAAGCCAACCTCTCATCTGATGCAAACGTGCATCAGTATGCTACTTGTTGATTTTAAACCACAGTCAATGGTTGGCACCTCCCATACATTTTGAAATCAGATACAAATACCCAAAGGCAATGAGTTGTGAAGGTCACCTGCATATGTAAGATGGATGGAAGCCACAACTGGACACAGATTAGACCCATTTCTGGTGTCTGCAAAGAGGACTAATTTGCATCCTTATCAGGGTGTTGCCACCACTGTGCAACACTTTGTATTTTTCTAAAATTACAAATTCCTTATTAATAATATCCATTTTCTCTTCACTGTAGACTTGTTCACACATTACACTAAACAGAGGTATAAGCTATCTCAACACATCTAGATGAATTTGTGTGAAAGAATAGTCACCTGTTAATTTGTAACACTCTACTGTTGTGTACACAGATTGTACACTCAGTCAATTTAATGTGGCAACACCTCTATTCTCTAGCACTTATGGAAATTCTGGTGTTCTAAACTGATTTAAATGTGTATGCCTGGTAGTTAGCCATCTAAAAATGTATTGTGAATATGTTCCATTAAGATGCTATTGTGAATAATGCTTTAAAAAAAAAAGCTTATATGAAATGTGATTCTTGAGGTTGCAGACCTCATAATGCCTTTTAACCTAAGATGTCAACTTGAAGTTCTCATAATTTAAAGAAAGTGGGGAAATATTTAAATTTGCTTTAAACTCAAAGCATCTGAAATTGTTTGCAACAACAACAAAAGTTAATGGAGAAAGAACTTTCTGTGTTTTTCATTAAACCATCTGATTCTCCTGCCTGTTTTTGATTCCCCACACACCCAAAGACATTTATTTATGTTTTCTAATATTGAGTAATGCTGTTGCAGGAATTCTTTCTTAATCACAGAATGTGTCATTTGCCCTTGAGCACATTCTATGTGCTCTAAAAATAGAACAGGGCATATTCCACAGGTCATGTAGCATGGCCATTTTGTGACTGGTTGTTATAAATAAGGGCTCTGGGGTCAAACCTGTCTTCTCTTTGAAGAGGTTAGAAGGTTTTACCCTGAAAGCAACACCAGCCCCAAGCCTCAATAACCACTTCCCGAAAGGATTTTGTGGGCAAGATGGAGATAAATGGCACATCAAATGTCATCTTATATAAACCCATTTGGAAAAGAAAAGAAAAGATCAGGAAATAGGATCTTTTTTGCAGAGGAAGAAATACAATTTTTCAGATGGTCTCTTTTAGGGAATATTTCAAAAGCTGTTTTGCTGTCTTTCTATATAAAAAGTCTGCGTCAATGGTTGAATTGTATTTAGAGGAAGCAATCACTTAGTTCTTTTTTTTAAAAAAAAAAAGTATACAAAGTGATCTGGACAGAGGGTTGCTTTTGTCTTTTCTGTTCTATGTGCCAAAGTGTCTGACAACCACAATACATGCTCATCAGCATGCAAGAGCATAAAGCAACTTGTCCTTTTGCTCAGCTGTTGGAACCCAGTTTTGCCCTCCCCTTCCATGCTAGAGGCCAACTCCAAGTGTTGCGAAGGGAACTCAGGCAGTCTGAGGACCTGTTCTCCTGAGGCTTGCAAACAGGTTCACCTCATGAAGTTTCCTCTGGCTTTCACTGCAGGCCGAGGGGTAAATTGCCCAGCTCAGGTGTGGATCTTCTGGAAGTGAGCTGTGGAGTGATATGGCTCAATCCCCGAGAACATCTCTGTACATGTCAAAACCACACATCCCTCAAAACACAGGATCGTAGCACTTGTGGAGATGGTGTGTTGCTAAAAAAAAAGTTAGATTTTCTGCAGTAAGGAACAAGACAGAGAACTTACTGGGATGTCAGGAGATGATTGCAAATATATGATGATGCCATCTGGAACTCCTGTAAAATATGAATGAAAAAGCAGAGACATCACCTTGCCAACAAAGGTCCGTATAGTTAAAGCCATGGTTTTCCCAGTAGTGATGTATGGAAGTGAGAGCTGGACCATAAAGAAGGCTAATCGCCGAAGAATTGACGCTTTTGAATTATGGTGCTGGAGGAGACTCTTGAGAGTCCCATGGACTGCAAGAAGATCAAACCTATCCATTCTTAAGGAAATCAGCCCTGAGTGCTCACTGGAAGGACAGATCGTGAAGCTGAGGCGCCAATACTTTGGCCACCTCATGAGAAGAGAAGACTCCCTGGAAAAGACCCTGATGTTGGGAAAGATGGAGGGCACAAGGAGAAGGGGACGACAGAGGACAAGATGGTTGGACGGTGTTCTCGAAGCTACAAACATGAGTCTGACCAAACTGTGGGAGGCAGTGGAAGACAGGAGTGCCTGGCGTGCTCTGGTCCATGGGGTCACGAAGAGTCGGACATGACTAAACGACTAAACAACAACAACATATAACCACCCAATGTGGAGGAAGCCTAAGCAACCAGAGAAGTAGTAATGCTTTTTAATTGAATGTTTTAAATAAGAGGCATGTCTGTTGGTTTCTTTTCCTGTGAGAGTGGAGTTGTCAACAGGTCACATTTCTAGGTCATTTTTTCTTTTCCTTTTTTTATAAATACAGGGAAGTGCCAAAATATAAACAGATTCTTCTGGTCTTTTCTTTCTGCTCTGGCAGCTATGTAACCCAAGACAAATAAGCTTAAAAGAAACTGAGTAGCACATCCCCACAGACAGTAACAGGCAAGTGCAGTCCAGCCCCAGAGTGAAGTTGGTAGCTGTAACTATCTGTACTTGAAATTGCTCTGCACAAATTAAGATCTGTGATATGCAGAGATTAAGTGGGCATAAATTACTTGTAAAAAAAATTGTTTTATATGGTGCTCTTTAAGAAATATGCCCTGACCTCCATGCATATATCCCTTGCTTGAAGCAGAATTCTGCATACAAATGAGTGCTGCAGATAATTCTCCAGCCTGATCCTGCAGTCAGAGCCGCACATACATTGCCTAGTAAACAAAGCTGGAATCCTGTCAATCAACAACTTGGGTGAGGAAGTAAAGGGCCCTGCTAAACATTCCTTATCAAACTCCTGACCAGTGATAACCCATCTTCTTTGACAGGCTACACCTGTATTAAGAAAATAGAAAGCACTCTTCTGGTTCAGGCCAAAGGACTATCTAGTCCAGGGGTGCCCAAACTTTTTTCAAAGAGGGCCAGATTTGATGAAGTGAACACGTGTGAGGGCCGACCAGAGTTGTTGAGCTTTTTCTTTACAATTTTACCACAAAGTTGTTGAACTTTTCTTAGGATTGAAATAAATCCACAGATATATGGCTCAACCTCATCTCAAGAGTGGGGGACCCTGTAGCCCTCCAGAGGTTGGTTGGTTGGTTGGTTGGTTGGTTGGTTGGTTTTACTCTAACTCCCATCAGCCAATGGCCAGAGATGCTGTGAGTTACAGTCCAGCAATATATGAATGACCAGAGGTTCCCCACCCCTGCCTTGTGTGCTCTTGGATGTTGAAAAATGGTCCAGCAAATGAAGTTTCTGACCTGCAGCTGCATAGTGGAATCAGGATCACTAATCAATTTTTATTGCTTAATCAAAGTGAGCAGAGCAGAAGTTTAAATGGGAGGGGGGATTCTTTCTGTGAATACTGAATAGTTTTATTCTCTCTTTTTAAAGAAGCAAAAAAAAAAAAGAAGCTTGGACAGTACAGCAGCTGCTCATAAAAGCTATGGAGGCACTTTATAACAGGCACTTAGACACAGTTGACCTAAGGTAAATATTTTAATCTTTTATACACAGAGTTGAAGTTCAACCAAATTGTAACCTGCTATGTTTTTCCATGGCACCCTATTCTGTTATCCTTTTTGTGGCATATTATTTAGTAATCCTTGTATTGCAAAGATGTTGAGGTAAAGAAAGTTGATTTTTGACATGAATAGTCAACCTCTCATCCTGACATCTCGATACTTATCTAGGAAATCAATATGAGCCTTAAAAGAAGGGACTGTGATGTTGCTTATTATTACAAAGTACAACCATTCATTTATCCTCTCACTTGTTAAGTGGGTATGTGGCAAAAGTCCAGACCTCGAGGCGAGTCATATTCTTACAAGGCTAGGTTAAAGCAAGGCAACATAAAATAAAGTAAATGGGAAATTATGCAGATTCTGAGGGAACATATGAACATAAGAATCAAGGCTCAGAATAGTCCTCTTCCACATAATCAAGGGTGCAGCGGGGCTGGCTGCTGGCCCTAACCCTGAAGCTATGCAGTTTTCTCACCTTGCCCTCAACGTCCATGTGTTCGGCTTGTATATCAATTCATGTTAAAAAAAAAAAAAAGGCATCAGGAAGTCTGCTGGTGAGACCTCAGTATTTTTTCAATACAGCAATGATTAAAGGTAAAGGTAAGGTAAAGGACCCCTGGATGGTTAAGTCCAGTCAAAGGCGACTATGGGGTTGCGGCGCTCATCTTGCTTCAGGCCAAGGGAGCCGGTGTTTGTCCACAGACAGCTTTCCAGGTCATGTGGCCAGCATGACTAAACCACTTCTGGCACAACAGAACATTGTGAAGGAAACCTGAGTGCATGGAAATGCTGTTTACCTTCCTGCCGCAGTGGTACCTTTTTATCTACTTGCACTGTCATGCTTTCAAACTGCTAGGTTGGCAGGAGCTGGGACAGAGCATCTGTGACCCTGCAGATACTGTTGGAACTTCCATCATTCCAGATCATTGCCCATGCTGGCTTCGACTGATGGTAACTGAAGGGCAACAGTTTCCTCACCTCTATTGTACAATACCAGTTTTATATCAGCTTCATCTACTGGTTGAACAGCTTTAAAGCCCTAAGTAGTTTGGGTTGAGGACATCTGAAATCATGTCTCAGCATACGTCCTACTGACCACATGCCATTATTATCAAGGGAGACCCTGTTATGCATCCTTCTGCTTTATGAGGTATGGGGAACAGGAGTGTTTGATGGAGGCTTTTTATAGAATCGTCTAGGCTATGGAATTCACTGGACCAGAGCGATCATCCTCACTTTGTGTGTTCAGGCATCAGGTTTACATGGACTACTTAGAGCATTTCATAGGCCTCTGTTTCTGACCCCTGATGAATTTCTGAAGTCTTCTATTTTAACATTTTTGTTCAGTATTTCTATGGTTGAATTTCTGTTGGTTTAACAGTTTGTTACTGTTTTAATTTGATTTTGTGACTTGAATTTACGAATCTATATTCATTTTGTTGTAGATTTATGCTATTTATTATTTTACATTGTTCACTGCTTTGCTCACCGTGTGTTTTATGATCAGCGGTATACAAATATAAGTAAATAAAGAAATTCACTGATGTCTGAATCAGGTCTACCTTTCTCTGTCTCAGGGATACGTCAAAAGCATACACAATTACACATTGTAACCAGTTTTGGGTTTACCTATAGGATACATGTCTGGGTAGCGCTGTGGGTAAAACCTCAGTGCCTAGGACTTGCCAATTGTGTGGTCGGCGGTTCGAATCCCCATGGCGGGGTGAGCTCCCGTCGTTCGGTCCCAGCTCCTGCCCACCTAGCAGTTTGAAAGCACCCTTAAGTGCAAGTAGATAAATAGGTACCGCTTTATAGCGGGAAGGTAAATGGCATTTCCGTGTGCGGCACTGGTGCTGGCTCGCCAGTTGCAGCTTCGTCACGCTGGTCACGTGACCCGGAAGTGTCTTCGGACGGCGCCGGCTCACGGACTCTAGAGTGAGATGAACACGCAACCCTAGAGTCAGACACGACTGGCCCATACGGGCAGGGGTACCTTTACCTTTTTAAATGTCTTCGCAGTTATGTTTGTCACAGACAGGACCAAAGCATATGTAACAGGTAGCAGCAGATAACATGGTGGGGTAGATGATTATTATTGTTTTATTTATTGAATTTACTGTATATACTGCCCTATACCTAGAGGTCTCAGGGTGGTTCACAGAAAATATCAACATAAAAACCACAATATAGTGGTACCTCGGGTTATATATGCTTCAGGTTACATACGCTTCAGGTTACAGACTCCGCTAACCCAGAAATAGTACCTCGGGTTAAGAACTTTGCTTCAGGATGAGAACAGAAATTGTGCTCCAGCAGCGTGGCGGCAGCTGGAGGCCCCATTAGCTAAAGTGGTGCTTCAGGTTAAGTGGTGCTTCAGGTTAACAGTTTCAGGTTAAGAACGGACCTCCGGAACAAATTAAGTACTTAACCCGAGGTACCACTGTATATATACAGTGAACACTCAGGTTGTGAACACGATCCATGCGGGAGACGTGTTCGCAACCCACAGTGCCATGTCTGTGCATGCATGGGTCACGATTCAGTGCTTCTGGGAATGTGCAAAGCGCGATTTAGCGCTTCTGCACATGCGCAAACACCGAAACCTGGAAGTAACCCGTTCCGGTACTTCTGGGTTCGGCGCGGTGCACAACCTGAAATCACGCAACCCGAAGCATCTGTAACCCGAGGTATAACTGTATAATCAAAATAAAAACAACAACCCAATAACACCCCCCGCCCCGCCCCCAAAAGTGCCATGTTTTAAAAGGGCATAGGACGTCAATCAGATCAACCTGGTTAAAAAGGAGCCTGGATTAACTCACCTGACCTCCCAATAGCTGTGTCACTGCTGCTTTCCAGGAAGGGGGTGGTGGGGAGATTGACACAGTGTAAACACACTGGCAATGCCAATGCAGAATCTCCTGCTGGTGCCCTTGCACTGTACAGATATCCCTGCCACCTCACCCTCTCCTTCCCAGTGAGCAGTAGTGACCCAGCTGTCAGGAGGTCAGCAGCCACCACCCCATTATGCCATCATCATTCCCTCTCTGTCCCATTCTCATATAAAGCAGTGTATATGTGTGAGTGTGGGTATCTTACTTTAAAAGTAAAAGAAGCGTCTAGTCAAAGGGCACTGAACCCTCTCTCCTCCTGCACTCTTTTAACTATCAAAGAAAGCCTCGCAACCACTTTATGTGCATGCAGGGTAAAAAGAAACACCTCTTCACCACCGTCACTTTTCCATTTTAAGGTGTTCACTTTAATATACGCTGTTGGAAGAAATAATGTAAATACAGTGTTTTAAAATCCCTGAGAATTCCCCCCCTATTATTATTAACTGCAAACTTTATTGTATCATCCACTGTTTTTACATTTCTTTTATTGCACAAGGCCATGAACTTAGCCTCTTTTTCAGTAAGCTGGAAAAAGAAACGAAAGTCATCTCCATTGTGAACTTATCCTGACAAACAATGTCAGGCCCTCAGCCTCAATATATCAGTGTCACTCACTCGGCACTCACCCAACAAGTAAGCTGCTGTTGGATTTAGCCTTCAAAAGCTCCTCATTGTTTGACAAGTTAGAAAAGGTGGCGATACTGCAAGTAATTGGAGGCCCACAACTCCCTCCCTGGAGGTGGTCCTGTCCTTAAACTAAACCCTGGCCATCTCTAAGTAAAGCACCTTAATTGGCAGTGTGGTTACTATGACTGTTCCTTCCACTCCTCCAAAGGCAGATGTTGAAGAGAAGGCATGAGTGGAAAGGAAATTGGGACAATATGGTGCAGAGATTAAATGCTGTTATCTCAAATCATGCTGGGGTATTTTGTTTCAAGCCGCCTTTGAGTTTAGCCTCACCTCTCTCATTTTTCGTTCTCTTTCCAGGCACTCTAGCTATTAATTAACATGCATGCACCAGCTGCGTTCCAGAGGAGCTAATAGCACACCCACAAGAAATAGTTGTGTCACAGTCAGGGTTTTTAACCTTCATTACTGCACAAGCTTGTCTTCTGCATATTAAGGATGACTTATAATTTCAGCTTTAGAAGCCAAGGTACAAGGACCCTAGCACCCAATACTCTGAGTTACTGCCGCAGCTAAATAGCTCATCAGATCAGCTGGCAAAGCTAATGAGTGCTGGATGGGCAAAAAAAAGCATGTGCTTTCTTCTATCAGGAGGCTTTGACTCAACAGTGAATGCAATGATCAAATGGATAAATTGCCATAGCTTGGGTTCCTGCCATTTCAAACAGACAAGCATCTCCTGCTAATCAATTGGAAAGCCTTTGAATGCTGTGGACACCTAACTGTTGCACTGATGGGACATTTGTCTCTGGCACCAGGTTTTTAGAGGAGCCACCTGTTGAGAGAGAAGTGGTAGGAGGAGGTACAGTTCTCAAAGATGGGGGGGGGTTAAGACTCAATGGGCAGTAAAGTGTGTCTTGGGATGGAGAGGCAGCAGGAAGAAGGGTGGAAATCATATGTCTCAGAGTCAGAGGAAAAGGCAGTATTAACCCTGACACAATTCTCTATACCCATCTAAATTCCTGTGACCAGTCCTGTACCTGTGCATGCATGCTTAACCATGGTAACATCTCCAAACATCTGGAATTCAGAATACCATTATAGACCTGAATTCAAGGATTCAGAAAGGAGAAGAGCAGTGACTTAATGTGCTAACCATGACTCACGGATGAATGGGAAAGGGCACTTTACAGAACCAGTCTTGAGGGCCATCCCAGCATGACAGAATGGTGAGACTAAATTGTACACCACAATTGAAGATTATTGAGGAAAACTTGCAAAATCTTGAAAGATCTTATGAGGCTGATTTCCGACAGCCAATCAAAGGCATTGTCAAAACAAAACAAGCTGCTTTCTGAACAGTGAGCTGCTGGCACAAGTCTTCTTGGGTTTTGAGGTGAAAGGAGATAGACTATGAAATCTATAGATCAGGACATTGCATTTTGGGTAAGTTAAGCTGGTAGGTGGTCATTGAGGATGGAAGTTGAGTTTGGCTCCCATTTAAATGTGGCGCTGCTGCCCTTCCCTCCTAAGAGGCAGGCCAGGGGACCAGCAAGGAGGGCAGGGAGTGGTGGTGGTGCTGCTGCCATGGCAGATGGAAAAAAAATACTGTGCATATGATGAGGTGGAGATCCACTGACACCACTGTGCCAAGGGCTTTCTGAAGTCTGGTCCGAGCTCCATAGTTTCTGCTGGCATTTTTTGGACAGAGGCAAGGTGGGCCAACAGGATGTGGCAGCAAGGAAGGACAAGCCTCATAATAGCAAGGGAAACTGTGAACTCAGAAGCAGCAGAAGCTAGTGGAAAATGAGAAGATTTACAGGCCCAAGAACATACGTTAGGTCTCTTGACTCCAGAGCACATGGAAGAACTGACACTAGGGACACTAGGGAATCATGATCAGGGCCAGTCCTACCATTAGGCTAAGTGAAGCGGCTGCCTCTTGCAGCTGCTTTTGGGTGTCATGATTTATTACTTCTTAAATTTACTGCTGTTGTAAAGTTACTCACAAAGAGAGGCACTTGTGAGACATTCTGCCTCAAGTGCCAAGTAACTCGATAATCTGCCCCTTTAGTTTGGTGCAGGGGGACACCATTTGCTGTTCCACTTTTGCTTCAAACAGCAATGTATTGAGCTGTGTGTACACTCCCAGCTTAAAATGTGTCCTTGGTCATTCTTTTTCTCAATTTGGCTCAAAGCTGGTTTGGGGAAAACACATCAAAATGCAGTATTTCATAAGGAACTACGGGATAGATACAAATTATGAATAGTGTCATGTGTACACTGCTTCCCAAACGAGCAGTGGGGGTTCACTGGATACAAAGTAAACAGGAACATGCACACAGCCTTAGCCTTAGTGTGTTCATGGATGTGATCCTCTGCATACTTCTCTGGAAATAAAATCTCCTTATTTTAGGTTGCAATGTTTCTATTACACAAGTGAACTGAGAATGCTTGATGGGGACTTGTTCAAGGACTCCAGCAAGACTATTGAAGAGACATAATTTGAACTTGGATCCTGGTCAAGTTATCCAGGTTGATATATTTCATATACAGTGGTACCTTGGGTTAAGAACTTAATTCGTTCCGAAGGTCCATTCTTAACCTGAAACTGTTCTTAACCTGAAGCACCACTTTAGCTAATGGGGCCTCCTGCTGCCACTGCGCTGCTGGAGCATGATTTCTGTTCTCATCCTGAATCAAAGTTCTTAACCTGAGGTACTATTTCTGGGTTAGCAGAGTCTGTAACCTGAAGCATATGTAACCTGAAGCATATGTAACCTGAAGCATATGTAACCCAAGGTACCACTGTATTGATTACATTTCCCCATAAATGCAATAATAATAATGCAATGATCTGCTAATGTATTGTATTGTTAATAGTTGGTTTAGGGTTTACCAAGTCAATACCAGAGCCTATTTTCACACTGTCTTTGTCATAAATATCAATATCAAACAAAAGAGTGTACAGCTGGTGTATTGCAAGGACCAGCCATAGTAACACATATGGAAGTACAATGTATAATGAATGGGGTTTTTAAAAAAGAAAGAGGTCATTGCATTTCTTCAAGCAACTGGCTCATGCTGACTTTTCAAAAAATTGATATGCATTTGAGCTACCCAAAATATGATGGTGTCACAATTACCATAGAAGTACATTAGGGTAATAGAAATCTTCCCACAATACTGAATATATACACATATAACACAGAAAATTATATATATCCAGAAATCCTTTCATGAAAAAGGCCTGAAAAAGAATGGGTTTCAATTTCTCATGTTCTAAATAGTAATTTGGTTATTAGGTGCAGGGACCAGGTGGATTCTGAAGAATGCAGGTTCTGTCCCACCAATAATAAATTCATTTATTTTTTTATATTTATAACCCACTTTTCTTTCATCATGGAAACCAAGGCAGTATATTCTCAGGTCCCATCTGGAACTTAACCAGAACCAGCTAACCCTGCTTCACTTTGGCAAGGCCTTGGCTCAGGCTATATCCTGGGACTATAATAGGGAACATCTAAGAGCATTTCCAGGGAATGATTGGCATGAGAGCTGCTGCCTGAGAGGAAAGGTTTGACCCCCCCTTCAGTGCCGCCCAGCTCTTTTTGAAGAAAAAAATATATGCTTGAAGTTTTAATTAATTAATTAATTAATTATGGAGTTCCAATTTAAGGTGCAGTTTGTCCTTTTAAAGATATGAGATACTTACCTATATTTATACTAGGGTAGCGTCAAAGCAGTGTATGGGAGTCCACATTTAAGTCACCACTATTCTGAATTTGAATTTCCCTCATACTCAGCTCTCCAATATGGAGACAACGATCATGATGATACTGATGTTGTTGTAAATATTATTGTATTTATTTATATCCCGCCTTCTTCCCTGATAGGACTCAATGAAGCTTACAGATAAAAGTAAGAACTGCTAAAAATGTAGAAAGAACAATAATGTAAAAACAATTAAAATGTGCAGGTGCTGGGAGCATGGCTGCTGGGTGCCGCTGCTGGAGTCTCAACTAACTGATATGATTTCAATGGGACTTGGTTGTCACTAACTTTTGCTGGATATTTTTGGGGGTAAATAGGATGCAATCAGTGCCTATCTGTGTTGGAATGAACGCATATGGGCTTTTCAACTTGTGAATGTCAGAGGCATGGCCAGCAGGCACAATCCTCTCTCTGGCTCTGTCCTCAACCACACATCATATTAAACTAGTTTTAAAAATAAATAAATGGTGGTTTAATGTGAATGCAGAGTGTGATGGTACACACTACCAAAATATTTTCAGTCCACTGCTACCCTGCCCCTGTTGTAGATGCACAACTGGGAAACAAACCAGAGCCAGGAACGTCAAGACATCTGATCCTGGGGTTGTGATGTTTCGTGATGTAGAAAACATAGTTTGTTTTCTAACTATGGTTTCATGTGACATATGAGCTGGACCTCTCTTCCCTCCCCTCTATATATATCACACATACACACACCTTGTTCATATGTGTATGCTACAAACATAAGCACAGATTTGACAACAGACAGAATTCCCTGTTGTTATTTGTAAGTTTCTGGCGGATCCTTCTCTGCTGTAGTGAATTAACATTAAAATATTAGAAGCCCAGTCCCATTAACTGGCATTGCAAATGTTATGCATGGTCTTTCCTGTATCAATGCAATGCTATAACCTGCAACAGAAGTGCTGCTGCCAGAATATCAGGGCATGTCCCTATGTCCACTTGATCAATGTACCAGTGCTGTATAAGAGATCTCCTTGGGCATTTGAGGAATGGAGAAGCTTCCAAAATCTGTCCCCATCTGTGTAGAGGGGAAAGAGGACACAGAGCCTGATGCAACAAGAGCCTTAGGGAAAATAAGAGAAAAATATGGCATTTTATATATGGCATTTAATTTTTAAGATAAAGGTGCCCTCCATCTTAAGTGTGATGTCTTATTTTATTGTATTCAAGGACAACTAGATAGGGCCTTGCAAGCTCAACAGATTTGGCACTGAGAGGGTGGATAGCGTTCTGGGTTCAGTCAGCCTTCAGTGTAGCTATATCCCTTGTGGCTTAATTTACTTCCTCCTCATAAGGCTATAATAATATCTACCCAACAAATATGCTCTTTTTTGCTCTGAATATTAATATTGGTTCTTGGTACTACCCCTTGGAAAGCATAATGTTGCCTAGGACCCAATTAAAACGCACGTTCCTCAGAATATCATGCAGTGTGTGATTTTTGCCCTTATTACTTAGTCCTTTCCCTAGAGGAAGATCATACAAGATTTTAGAAATTAACTGCCTGTCGAATGAATCCCTTCCAGTCTATATTACTGGCTTTGTAATTCAGCACTAGAATAGTTGAGCCTATGAAACATTCGTGAATAACCAAATGTAAATATTTAATTGAATGGCAGTAAGTTGCAGTGCAACTAATGTGTAGTATAATGAAGGCAGCCAGCCTGGCAGATAGACAGACAATTTCTTCCATGATCTTTTATTACCATAATCAGCACTAGAGACTTCCCTGCCACAACTCCAAAACTTACCTAGGAAAGTTCAAGACTTTCTTTTTAAGTCACCTACCCCCCTGTTTCATTAGAGATGCCTGTTCCTGCAGGAAAACCCCTTCATATTCCAGACTTAGCAAACTAATCATAAAGACCAGAAGGGTTTTAGGAGCAGTGTTCACCATTATGGACCAGAAGTGGCTCTTTTGTATTGTTACTGAGGTTGTGCGCCTCCCCCAATCTCTGCCAAGCGGTAGGAAGATTCCAGGGAGTACCTGGCGCTTACACTGAAAGGAAAAGAGACAGAGAGAGATTATATTGAGACTTACCCAGTAAAAAGGCATTGGGTTGGATCAATACTCTAGGACTGGGCGCGGGGGGACGACCCCAAAGTGGTATAAAACACAGGGTACTCAGGTTAAGGGGTCCAAGGGTAGAGTTCTGTCCAAAAGCCTGGATGGAGGTCTGATGGGCCATATCTGCATGGCATCCTGGTGGGATTTCCTCATTAGATTTGCATCAATAGATGTTATCCAATCAGGTTGGCTGATTCAGGATACATACCCAATGCCTATGCCAAATTCTGACTTACATCTGTAAAGTAACAACAATAACAATAACAATTTATTATTTATACCTCGTGCATCTGGCTGAGTTTCCCCAGCCACTCTGGGCGGCTCCCAATTGAGTGTTAAAAACAGTACAGCATTAAATATTAAAAACTTCCCTAAACAGGGCTGCCTTCATTCAATAAAGTTGTGGCCATTTTGATCCCAAGCTGGTGCCATGTCTTTCTTACTGCATACGCACTATCAGTCCCCTCCCCCAGTAATCACTGGCCCGCTGCTCTGTGGCCTACAATGAGACTTACCCAATTTATTAAAGATCAGTATGATCTTACTTCTGACTTCATTGGTTCAACTTGTAGAATACAGTGAGATTTAGCAAAATATTTTCAGCCAGCTGAAATGCAACCTTTAGAAATGTGAACAGTCTTGCAAAGAAGTAGTACAGTGGAACCTCGGGTTAAGAACTTAATTCGTTCCAGAGGTCCATTTTTATCCCAAAACTGTTCTTAACCTGAGGTACCACTTTAGCTAATGGGGCCTCCCGCTGCTGCTGCACGATTTCTGTTCTCATCCTGAAGCAAAGTTGTTAACCCGAGGTACTATTTCTGGGTTAGCGGAGCCTGTAACCTGAAGCGTCTGTAACCTGAAGCGTCTATAACCCAAGGTACCACTGTAGTATGTATGCTAGCACAATGTAGAAAGCCCATGAAAAGGAAAAAAGTATCCAGCCTCTGCTTAATTATCTTCCTCATTATCTGACTTCCTCTGTGCAACCTGCTATGAACATACTTGAAAGCCTCATTATCACCTAATTCACTTGCCAAAACAAGGAAGGCCTGCCACTTGACCTTGTGCTCCAGCATATTATAACATCATCCCTGTTATGAAAAAAAAAGATCTGGAGCTGCACTCCTATGTTCCCTCTCCAATCCACCACTGGGAACACATTCCCTATATGCTCAGGCACACTCTCTTCTTTAACAGTAGATCACATGGTCCATTAAGCCCGGATGAACCCTGGCAAAAATTCAGCTTGCATCTGTCACAGTAAGCCTTTGAATTTTGGCTAAGCACTGTTTTCCCTCTCAGCCTCTTCCTCCCCAAATCCTATTAACACATTGTCTTTGCTTTTGAAAACAGTTTGAAACTAATGCACAATGCTAATAACAGTAAGAGAACATAATAGATACTAATGTTTCACAGAGGTGTTGAGCAAGAGGACTATTAGGCTCAAGTATGAATGAAAATGATGCAGTCATGTTTAATAAGTTGTTTTAAGCAGTATCTTATTAATTTTCTGAGGAGCAGGTACAGACTATAGTGCATTTACTGTATAAAATAATTAGAAATCTACTCTAATTGTTTTTTTAATTAACAACAAAACTTTAAAAATACTTATATCCATCTCCCTATCTCCTTCTGTGTTAATTTTTAGATGGGCCCAGGAGATTTTCAACTCCAAACTCCAGAGCAGAAAGGAATAAGGGGGTGCATTATTCTAATTTTACAGTGTCAGAGAGAATCCTCATATGTGTTAATTTCACTGTTTGTTCAACCTGTTGATAAGTTCTAGCAAGCTTACTGCCTTTTTTGTGATGCAATAACTCAACTGTAAACCAAAAGTGACTCTTGATTAACTGTTGTTGTCTTTTTTAACTTACACATTTCTCACACTGCCCACAGATCTCACTTGGGGGTAGAGATTTAGTGGAGGTGAACTATTTGAACTTGGATTTCTCTTAAGATAATGAGCTGTTTATTTGACTGCTATAATTATACTCTGGTGTTCCCCACTCTATAAGCCGCAGGTGGCTAACATTTGGCATTCAATATGTTGCGGGACTGTAACTCCTATCACCTCTGACAAGTGGCCATGCAGACTGGGGCTGATGGAAGTTGGAGTCCAGTAACATCTGGAGAGCAACAGGTTTAAGTACATGGTGGAGAACCTCTTTCCTTGAGCCTAGAAACCACTACTGGAATTTCTTCTCACACTGAACAAGGTGTTTAGCCTGTTGTAGACAGGTTTGCACTTCTGCTGTGTGCAACATCAGGCTGAGTACAATCCTGTCCAAAACAGGCAAAATATTATGGACAGTGGGAGAAGAAATTCCAGTATTAGATTCTACTAATAGCACCCCACACTATGAATCTGATCCTCTGGGGCACAAATAGGAAATCTGTGGCACTGCAGATCAGCCTCAATCAACATGGCCAATGGTCAGGAAGGTGAACATTTTAGACAAATATCATTGGAAGGTGACAGGTTCATCCCCATTTTGCAGGGTTACTGTCAATATCATGTCAAGGTAATGCAAGTGAAGCTGTTTGAAAGTGCTATATACATGTTGAATGTGGTGGTGGGATTTTTGGGGAGCCTATGACCCTGCTAGGACAGCCAGTTGTCAGTTCCCCATCCCTGGTGTAGTGGTCAATGTGTTGCATGACATACGGGAAGATCTGGTTTCAAACTGCCACTCTTCCATGAATCTCCCAGAATAACCTTGAGTGAATCACCATCTTTCAGCTTTATCCACCTCACAAAGTTGTTGTGGTGAGAACAAAATGGGAGGAAGAATGATGCATACTGCCTTAGGTACTCTGAAGGAAGTGTGGAATCAAAATGTTATAAATAAAAATAACTTAGTCCATATCTCCAGTAGCAGTTTGAGACATAAATGCTGATGTTAAAATAACAACTCCCTGAAATACTCACACACATATTAGACAAGTTGCCGTGGAATTTTCTATGCCATACTCAGAATTTCCTGCTAATGTTTGGAATGAAAACAGTGCTTTATTCACAATATGGAATGTATTGTGTCACTCCAGACAGTAGCAGCTTCCTTTTTTATCATTACCCTCACACGAGTGCTATTAGATCATGAAAGTAAGGTTGCCTCAAACCTTGCTTATGCTAATGTTTTTATTTACACTTTATTCAACATTTTCTGCTCTGGCAATTTATTCTGCATCTTTCTTTCCAATATTGCTTTCTTCTAGGGTCAGATTCCCATGTTGGAGCTCTTGTTAAATTAAGAGGTGTGTGGCTCTTAGAATTTTGCCTCTCTTATGTTAATAAAAGATAAGCATGTGAAAACATGTTAGCTCAGCGGGGAAAGGGATGTGCGATATGATGCCAGCTCTAAAGAGAAATTACTGGTGTGAGGATGGCCTATGTGAAAAGTCTTGTGGTGATGCTGATTGAAAGTGAAAATTAGTCGCCTTTTCAAGAACACACGCTATCGGTCCAGCCGTGTGTTCTGTAAAGCAGGTAAAAGTATAATCAAGGGTTGCCACACTTCTGGAATTAAAAGAAATATTTCCACTGACAGCAAACCGGAATGTCTAAAGGGGGACAAAAGATTACCTGCTGCGTTTGCTATGCAGGTGTCCTTCATTACTGTCTCAAGTGAAGAAAGTCATTTCAGCACAGCTTTGGCAAATAATTAGTTCACTGTTCTTCCACTAATCTGGAACACAATATTGTCAGACAAAGAACTTCTGGTACATATTTTTAGTTTGAATGAAGTTTGCAATTTGGGAACTAACATGTTCTGAAATTATGTACCTTTTAAATGTGGAGGGAGAGGTGACCTGGTTTTTTATTTAAACTGAGCTTTTAAAAAAATAAATCCTTCCCCACACCCATTCAAAGTCTTAAATCTCAATGCTTTAAGTAGGATAGATTTCAGTCACCTGGTTAATTCTTTCCTGTAAGTTCAATGCCATCACTTATGGGTTAAATCGAGACAAAGGATTTTTATCACATTACTTGTGTTAATTCGCTTACCAATGCCAAGATATCTGTGCTATCTGCAATAGTTTCTTGCAAATGGTTCCCTGTCCCAACTACAGGTGTTAATACAAACATCTCAGCAATGCCAACTAAATTATCACCAGTGATCTATTGTAAAAGGTTAAAAGGTACCGGTATGTCTGCTTAGCATACATTTACACTCTGATTCATTTACTGTAGTTTATGCATCTCATTGCCATTCAGCTCCCACCTTATACTTTTCTCCATTATATCCTTGCCAACTTGATTTCTCTTGGTGTACTTGACAAAGTGGATTTGAGTTCACTAAAGCTTGTGCCAAACTACACATCATAATGCCTTTAAATCATGTATACAAAGAGGGGGAAAATACTAATTTCAGGTAAATTAGACCCTCGTGTTCATTTATTTTTGTTTTATGCAGAGTTCTACTTCATCAGATTTGGAGCTACAGGGCTTTGTTTTGCTTTGCTTTTTTAAATTCCTATTTCAGCCTTCCTCCAGCTGGGAAGGTGTGAAGGGCTTTTAAAAAGTGGTCTACAAAAGCTACTCCTCTCTCCCTGGAGACCAATTACATATGAGAGGTTGCCTAATCATTTACTGGTTTTGCCAGCAGCTCATTGTACAGTTGTCATTTTGCCACCTGATCAGTCTCCTTTCCTTGCCTGCGTTTGAAACAGGGTGTTTGAAATAGGGTGCTCCCAATCTTGGATCCATGTCAGGGCTCATGTAATGCTTTGGGCAGCACTAGGGAATAGATTAGCATTCTGATGTTGCTATAAAGCCACATGGTCATCATTATAAGGATCCCATTAAAGATAAAGGGACCTGCTGCAGAAATACAGAGGCAGATAATGTAGCTCATGTAACTGAGTGATGGTATTAAGTGCTTTAATTGATAAAAGCCTTCAGTGGTTACTGCCATTTTTTAATAGTTAATAGGTTATCATGTTTCCTAATTGCATTATCATTCGTTCATTTTCTGTATGTCCTTCACAACTGTGAAATGTTGAAAGAAGGGGGGAAATTAAACTATGTATTTTGTTCTGAACTGACTAGGCTCTTAAATGAGTATCTGGGACAGATGTGGTCTTGGTCTAAAAAAAGAGGGAAAGTTGCCTTCTGGAACAATCCGCAGAATTTGTAGGGTGTGAAAAATGGCTAATTAACAAGTTAGTGGACATCAGACTAAATGGGCTGAGATTACAATCTCTGCCAGAAAGGCACATATTTCTCTGCTTCAGAATTTCTGAACAAAGGGCGTTTCAGAGCCCAGGGAGAGCAAATCTTGGCAGCCTAGCCTACAGTAAAAATCACATTTTATTTTTCATGCATGTATTGTTTGTTTGATCCATACATTTTGCTTCAAAAAATAAAAAGGAACATCACTGTGGGAATAACCCCAGGATTTTAGTTACAGGATTCATAGACATTCATGATTCTATGCTTCCATGATTTAATTGTTTCCAAATACAGTGGTACCTCGGTTTAAGAACAGCCCTGTTTACGAACTATTCAGTTTACGAACTCTGCAAAACTGGAAGTAGTGTCTTGGTGTGCAAACTTTATGTCAGTTTACGAACAGAAGCTAAACGATGGAAGGGCATCAATGGGAGGCCTCATTAGGGAAAGCGCGCCTCGGTTTAAGAACGGACTTCCGGAACGGATTAAGTTCATAAACTGAGGTACCACTGTACATATTGTGTGATGTGTATTCTAACTGCAGCAAATGTATATAATACTATTATTATTATTATTACTATACCCAGGGCTTTTTTTTCAGGAGGAATTCACCGGAACTCAGTTCTGGCACCTCTCAGGTGGGCGCCACTGGCATTCTAAGAGATCGAGGGAAGTGTTCATGGTGAATTCCAGTGCCTCTTTTTTCTAGAAAAATAGCACTGATTGCACCTAACAGAAATCTGCAATATTCTGATGGTGCCATGTCCATTTAGCACAGCATTAACCATACTTGTAATTCTCTATGATAAACTAACAGGTTGTAAAGGGATCAGCCACCAGACAAAGTAGATGTAAACAGATGCATTTTTAATGCCTGATATTAATTACAGAATTTGCTACCACTACAGACTCACCAGAGGTTGGGTGAGAGCAGCTTTCGTGAGTGTTAGAAAGCTTATTTGTATCATCTGGCCTGTGGGATTTAGGATTATACAGTCGTACCTCGGGTTAAGTACTTGATTCATTCCGGAGGTCCATTCTTAACCTGAAACTGTTCTTAACCTGAAGCACCACTTTAGCTAATGTGGCCTCCTGATGCTGCCACACCTCCAGAGCACGATTTCTGTTCTCATCCTGAAGCAAAGTTCTTAACCTGAAGCACTATTTCTGGGTTAGCGGAGTCTGTAACCTGAAGCATATGTAACCTGAAGCATATGTAGCCTGAGGTACCACTGTACTAAGAATGGGTGGAACAACTTCAGGGAGTTTCGTTTACTTGTATTCTGCTCTGTAGAATGTGTGCAGTTCTGTTGCTGTTGTTGATAAGTTGCTCAAACTTTCAGGAGGGAGCAGGCTATGCATCAAATGGAAGAAATATTAAACTAAAATATGTATCTATGTGAATACCACAATTGCACATCATTGTTCCAGCCCACCTGCCTAAGCCATTAAAATAACGTTGTAAAGCTATTATGACACCCTGTTTTGCGAAGCTGAAATGACACAGGCAGTACATTCTGTTCTAAGCACTTATGTGCTGGTACAGAAAAAATCTTTCTAAGAAAAGAAAATGGCACTAAAATCAATAGGTGATGTTTACATATAAATGACATCATGACGGAGGTGTAAACATGATAAAGTACTATGTTCTGTTAAAATTCCTGTTAAAGAACAACATCAATGCAACAGCACCAGATCCCCTAAACAAGGCTGTTTCTCCTGACATTTTCTGTAGTAATAGCTTGGCATAATTTTCTAGAAATTAAGTTGGATAGTTAGTTGCGCAAATGTTAGTGAGCACCTTCATTTGTAGGGGTAATTAAAATTTCCTGAAACTAGAAAGATAGTTAATTAAAAATCAGAGAGAGCAGAAAGGAAAAGGCACATTTTATTTATGCTATCGGTTACTATTCCAAAGTATTTCACTTTCATAGAATCTGGCAGTTAGCATTTAAGTGAATTAAAAGGGTACATTTTAGCTCCACACATAGCATGTTCTGAGGCCAATGATATTTATAACTGAGTCATAAGGATGCATTTAACAAATGTACTGTTTAGTAAACAGAGGGGCTGCCCCAGTTCATGAGCTTAATGGATATTCCAAGTCCCTTCTGGCTTTAATCATCAGTTTCATTTTGAATTCCCAATATCAAAATTAATTGCAGGTGTCTGCTTCCAACAAGAGTGTAGTCTTTAAATTATACATGTCAGTGCATCACTTACACCATGTCACATCCTGTTAAATTTCTTCTCATTGTAAGTCTATATAACAAAATGTGACATTAGAGAAGTTTTAGCATATAACAGTGTACTGGTACTTTGAGTTATCACTGGATGACCAGGATGAATAGACATAATTGTTGTACAAGCCCTGGATAAATGACACAAGATGGGTCTTATGGATCTCATTTGAATTTGCCCCAAACCTATTGTGGGTTTCTTTGTGTACCACAGCAGATATGGAAAATGCACTTAATAGAAACATTTGTGACATGTCTCCCCGCCCCGCCCCCAGCAAAAAAACAACAACAACAACTATAAATGACATCCAAAAGTCTTGTGGCAGCTTAATTACAAAAAAAAATTATGGCATATGTTTCATGGACTGTAGCTCATAAAAGCTTATACTATAATAAACTGGCTAGTTTTAAAGTTGTCATTGTTTTCCAGACACTGTTTTTCAGAGGCACTCTTCTTATTATACAAATAAGATAAAAGGATACTGGAAAGATATATAGAATGTTAACCATGGAAAGCCAACAAATGGTGATAATGGATGGAGTCTTGGACCTAGATCAGAGTGTTAATTGTATCTGCTCAAACATCGAATTCCATGGGTGACCTTTGGCAGAAACTCCCTTCTTCTTACCTGTCCTTGAGCAGGGAAGTGAGAAAGACAGCAGTGCTATAGTTATAAATGACAACGCTTGTCTCCTATTAGGGTTAAGGACATGCACTTAAATGTTAGGTAGGAGCCAACTTTGCTTGAATGGGGATAATAGACATCTTGCATCAGAATCAATAAACCTGTTAAGAACATAAGAGCCCTGATGGATCAAACAAAAGGCCTATCTAGTCCAGCATCCTTTTCTTATAATGGACAACCAAATACCTATGGAAAGTTCACAAGCAGCATTCTCTCTGTTTATGAGTCCCATCAACTGATATTCAAACACATCCCACTTCTGACACTGAAGATAGAACATAGCTGTACACTGATATCCTCCTTGAACCTTTCTGAAGTTCTGAACTCCTTTCAAAGCCATTGGTGGCCAGCACTACATTCTGTGGTTGCAAAGTCCATAGTTTAACTGTGTGTTGGGTGAAGAAGTACTTCCTTTTGTCCGTTCTGAATCCTCCAACATTCACCTTCACTGGATGGCCTTATAGTCTAGTATTATGAGACAGCATTATGAGACAGAGAGATATTAAGTTCAGAAAGTAGGTTTGAAACATCAGAGCTACCCACTGTCAACTATCCCTTGCTATTCCTATTCTTCTTCCTATGACCTCCTGGCCCTATGTGAATGTTTTGTGGCCTGAGAGCCTTATCAGTGGTGGACTTTGGGCTTTTAAATTTCAGCAGCGCCCTGTGCGACACCAAAATTTGGTGCCCACACTGCCTCTCACCTTCCACTCTAAGTCATTGTTGTGGTGCCCCCTGCGATGTGTTCTCAGTTTGGTGCCCAGTGTGGGCGAACTGGTCTCACTGCCCTAAATTCGCCTCAGACCTGATGGTGGTGATGATGATTACAGAGCTACAATTCTCAGAATGGTGAAAGGGGTCTCCTGACAACTCTCAACACCCTTAACAACCTACAGTTCCCAGGATTCTTTGAGGGAAGCCCTGGCCATTTAAAGTGATATGAAACGGCTTTAAATGTATGGTGTAGATGGATGATAACACATGAAGAGGCACCAACAATATGGTCTGAAAGCACATTAGGGCTACCAGCTTGTTGAACACATGCAGGTCTTGTGGGAACCAAGCGGGTTCTAGGATAGAAGCAAGAAGGATATAAATGTAAGAAACTAATAAATAAACAATTTCTAGCCTTTGCACCAATCCCCTGACGCAGATGCTTTATTTTGCAGCTTTGTTTTCTAACAGAATCCATGAGCATAAAAGAAAATTAATTACCTATTGCTAATTCATTAATTTGGCTCATAATGAATCAGTTTTCTTCACTGAGTAATATATACAGGTATTTGTCTTGTTTCACAATAATGCTTGGTATGTAAAGCCAAAAGTAGCAAGCTCTTTGAAAATGCACAAGCCAGATTAAAATAGTAAAGAAACAAGAAACTATCATTTATTAGCCATTTTTGAAATTGTCAATTTATCCCATAGCAAATTAGACTGACGCGGTTTAAGGCTTTTCACCCCTTTCTGAACTTCTCTTTGAAGCTTCAAATATTGAAAGTAGTTCAGAATCATGCAAATAATGTCTTTTTGTTCTTGGGGCTGAACTTCTCACATAATATTCTATTACAGCAATGAAGCAATTCAAGTATAATGCTGCTGCCTACTAGCATTGAATTGATTTTAGGTCCTATCAGTATTTCCAGAGATTGCCTCATTTCTCGGAAATTTAAATTTGGCTAAATATATTCTAGAGATATTTTTAATGCAAGGAAAGAGATGGCTAACAGTGGGAGCATGATTTTCAAACTTCTGGCACAGCATTGAAATATGTGGAAGCTCTGGAGCCACCAAAATTCTTATTTGGATGGGAAGGAAGAACATGCATTTTAGATCCAAGCCCAAATTATGCAACAAAATCCAGTTTTTGGTTTGGGCCAAGATGCTAACTTAAAATACTCTAAACTTGGGAAACATTTAGGCATGATACGTGTCTCATTCAAGATATAGTGGCACATCAGTAGAGCACTTCTTAAAAGTCCTTTATGGTTTCTTCCTCTTTTCAGCCTGTACCAAGCTGGTTTTTAAATACAGTAGTACCTCGGAAGTCGAACGGAATCCATTCCGGAAGTCCATTCAACTTCCAAAATGTTTGGAAACCAAAGTGCGGCTTCTGATTGGCTGCAGGAAGTTCCTGCAGCCAATCAGAAGCCGTGGATGCCCTGTCGGATGTTTGGCTTCCAAAAATAGTTCACAAACCAGAACACTCATTTTCGGATTTGCAATGTTTGGGAGCCAAAATGTTTGAGAAGTAAGCTGTTTTTAAACCAAGGTACGATGATAGTCCCTATGTAGAGTGCATTTATGGAGCCCAGATACAGTGGTGCCTCGCAAGATGAAATTAATCCGTTCCGCGAGTATCTTCGTCTAGCAGTTTTTTCGTCTTGCGAAGCAACCCTATTAGCGGCTTAGCGGATTAGCGCTATTAGCGGTTTAGCGGCTATTAAAGGCTTAGCGGATTAGCTGCTAAAAGGCCATTAAAGGCTTAGCGGCTTAGAAAAAGGGGGGGAAAGCGAAAAAATATCTCAAGACTCGCAAGACATTTTCGTCTTGCGAAGCAAGCGCATAGGGAAATTCGTCCTGCGAAGCACATTGAAAAACGGAAAACCCTTTCATCTAGCGGGTTTTCCGTCTTGCGAGGCATTCGTCTTGCGGGGCACCACTGTAGTAGTCATGCTGCTCAGCTGATTGACAGGGAGGTGGAGGTACCCCTCAACTTGATCAAAGTTATCACTGATCTTCTAACCAGTTTCCATGTGTTTTTCCCCAGCTGTTGGATTGGGAGAACAAACATTGGTAGCATCAATTTGCACAGGCATCTCCTCACATAGCAATGATATATGCTCAGTTAGGCCCATCAATGTACATAGGTCTTCTTTGAGTAAAACTTAGTTGAATACCACCCATGGCCTCTAACTGGATTGTGAAAGTACAGTTGTAACTCGGATTAAGTACTTAATTCGTTCTGGACGATCCGTTCTTAACCTGAAACTGTTCTTAACCTGAAGCACCACTTTAGCTAATGGGGCCTCCTGCTCCTGCCACGCCACTGGAGCCCGTTCTTATCCTTTCTGTTCTTATCCTGAAGCTCATGAGTGTGTAACCTGAAGCTCATGTAACCTGAAGCGTATGTAACCCGAGGTACTACTGTAAATTGAATTGATGGGGTATTTCTATTTCTGGAGAAGGAGATTGGTTGATTTGTATGTCATTAAAGACTTTCTGAGCATTCCACTATTGGGGGGGAATACTTCCCATTGATTTCATTGTGACCTACTTCCAAACAAAAACTGCGACCCTGTGCATAACTACATATGCATAAATTCATGGTGGTGCCTCAAAGCCAGGGAAAGCCAATGTTGTGCCCACTGGATGTTGCAGACTACAACTTCCATCAACCCCAGCCAGCACAGCCAATACTTAGGTGTGATAGAACTTGTGGCCAAAATATCTGAAGAGTGCTATGTTGCCTTAGACTGCCTGACTAGGAGAGAGGAAACCCAAATTCAAATCTCTACTCATGTTACCTTGCGATGGATGGAAGGGGCCATGTGTATCATTCTGAGCTCCACAGAGAAATGGTGGCATTAAAATGTCTAAAGTAAATAAATGAAGTTTAATTAAGTATCGCTGCACTGGATAATAGCCACTGCTCATGATCCAGAAATTACATGTAAGTGTGGAGTCTCATGGACAAAGACTTCTCCTTCCCTTCTGGCAGGGATTTGCCCCAAGATAAAGTCTACAACATTGCTTCAGTTACTATCTGTTGGATTATGCTTTGGTAGAAAGTATGAAACACTGAATATTAAAGGTAGCAGACAGAAAGCCCTCAGAAAGGGACATAACAATAATAATTAGGAGAAAGGGAAAGAAGCCATACCATTATAAATGAAGTAAATCAGCTTTAGTGACAGAACAGGTTTATATATTGTAATGCATGGCATTTACAAAAAAAAATTCAATGCGGGGGGGGGAGAGAGAGAAGTAAGAGAGAAAATTAAGTTATTCATAAAATCTCCACCAGACAACATTGGCATTTTGTATTCTTCCCAGTATTTTCATTTAAAAGGGAGTTGCTGTGCAAAATAATGTCCTTGTCTGTCCCTTCCTCATACAACCCTCCAATCAAATTTAATAAAGCTAGTTTGATACAATGCCAGCCTACACTTGGTTTACCCTTGGTCGACTTTAATAGGGTCAAAAATATTTTCGCATTGGCAGTGTACGCATTAATCATTTTTCCAGAGGATTTAGAAAATTGGAAGAGACAAGGCCAAGCAAAATTTTAAATTAATTGGGCCTACCCCAGCATTCAAGGGTCACCTTGTGTCAGTTATCCCACATTTTCCAGGTCACAGACTTCCTGTGCATCCTACAGCTGCATGAGGAGAGATCTGTGCTGTGGGCACACAAAGGTGAAAGAATTTCCCACAGAAAGTGCGAATTTTCCTGCGGGCAGCCACCACAATTGTAGCTTCCAGATTGTCGCCAGACACCAACCACTTAAATAATGCATGCTTGGCTGACGTCTCTACTTGGTGCATTTTCTAATCGAGTAGTCAGGAAAATTTGCAAACATTCTGTCATTTACCATAAATCTTATGCCTGCCCACAACTCCAGAGTAATTAATTTTACTGCTGTTCAGAAATATTAATTTCAGCTGGGAAATCCATCTTTCCCACTATTACTACTTAACCCCTTTTCAAATTTCAAATATTTCTTGATAGGGATCAGAACATCAAAGCACTATTCTTACAAAGGAAGGACTATTTGCGACACCAATAATTGTTCAACATTTCTCATCATAACCTTTCATAATGCCCTCTAAGTATTTGGCTGGCTGGTCAGATGAAAATGGCAATAGAAAATAAAGGAGGTTAGTGGAAGTCTTTCTTTAGAGATGTAATTAATTTATTGGTTCCCAAAAGGGCTTGCTGCCTGGCCGGCATTGTGCAAACCTTTTAGCTATTGCTGTGATGTAGGAGCAAAGTGCCACAATCTCAGCATCAAGAATAACTAGAGGCAAGAAAGTTACCATGAATGATTTATTGTGTGTTTAAAATGTTCTAAGAACAAAACAATATGAAGAAGAGAAGAATTAGGTCAGCCAAGACAATGATATCCCATTGATTTATAAGGAGAATGTCATCCTAAAATGCGGAGTGGAACCAAGAAAGAAAATTTCTCTTAGAACAGGAAGTTCCACCTGTTGACATAGTCCCCATTAAACACCTGAATTTATATTGTAAAATAGAGATGGTAAACCTGTGACCCTCCAGATATTGTCAGACTGCAACTCCCATGATCCCTGACCATTGGTCATGTTGGCTGGGGCTGACTGGAGTTCAAGTCCAACAATAATACTCAAATAATAATAATCAATAATAATCAAAATAATCCAAGATCTGACTCCTGCCTAGAAATTATGCTGGATCGAAAAGTAAATTTCCTGCACAGCCCAATGGATAGAGATCTCTTGTACTGTTTTAAGTCATGGCTCAACCACAGTTGTATAAATCTCTTTATACCACTTAAAAATTAACTTTTAAGGCATAGTCAAGCCACTCACAACAGATCCATGTGCTTCCACAACAGATACATAGTTTACCACTATGGTAAACTATCACTTTTTGCCTATCAGAGGGGGAAGACTTCATACAGTACTGATCCTTCTCTACCAATATATAGATATCATCATAAGGAAGAAAGTAAAGATGCTACAATATTGCCTTATGCAACCCAGACTAGAGCTTGCAGACCTGGGGAAATCATAGATGCATCACCATTGCTCAGAAAGGACAATCATAACTCCCAGCCTTGAGTCCTGATTTTTCTTCCTCTGCCCCTATCTGTTAAATGGGAGCATTAACCATCTAATATTTGGGTGGACAACTCCTGTATTCTCGGGGGCACTCTGTTCTACAGAAGTAGTCTGTGGGTGGAGGCATATTTTGTAGCACAGCCTGATCCTTTCATGAGGGCTCAGGCAAGATCAGGAATGTTGATGGCACCTAGCAGTAGGAATTCACATGGGCAGGATAATGGTGTCAACAGGTAATTAATGGCTATGAAATTAATTGAGGAACTGAGGAAAATGTGCTTCCCAAAAGATTTCCTCATGAGATTGACAATGGTTCTTTGCCTTTCCTGCAAATACATGAGGTAGCAGGTCTGCAGTGCAATAAAAATATACATGAAATGCATACGGTGCCTTATTGCCTCTCCAAGTACCTATCAAACTGAAAATCAAAACCCACAAAAAATGAGTTCATTCATATGCAAAACTCAAAGAGAAAGGTAACATTAAAATAAGGGGGGAATCCACTAGTCCAGTTATACATGTGAACTAGTTAATACCTGTTTTCTCATCATCATCATCATCATCATCATCATTTATTATTAATACCCCACTCATCTGGCTGGGTTTCTCCAGCCACTCTGGGCGGCTCCCAACAAAATATTAAAATTCAATAGTCCTTAGATATTAAAAGCTTCCCTAAACAGGGCTTTTCCAATTGTCTTCCAATGTAAAGTAATCATACGTAAAACTCAAAGCTTTTCAGAACTATATTCAGTCTTTTGTAGCTTCTGCAAGCAATTTTATTTTCCTTATAATGTATCTGGACCATATATTAGTTGTTTCATGGGCAGCCATCATAGTATCCCAAAATCTATTTTTCCACTTGTTTCTGTGTGAGTCTTTAATTCAGTGATGATGAGCAGTGACTCATTAGATACCCAACAGGCATCCTCCTCTCAAAGCAGAGAAAGAAGCTGTTTATCCTGCTGAAGATCAGGATAGAGGCAGGTAGAATAAACAGTCTGTTCTGTATTCGATGAACTTAGTATGGTACAGTACTGAACTCAGCAGGGTAGCAAAACTTATCACGGACCTTGAATTTTCTTTCCAACTGAGCTCGTTTTAATCAAGAGCTCTCAGCTATGCTCTTTTTCTTTCTTTTTAATAAAACAGTTTCACTTTGGATAATAATGTAAATATTATGACAACATGAAAGGTCCAGCCTTATTAATTAAACAAAGCCTGAGTTACAGAATTATGTAACCAATGCATCTCTGACACAAAATATTAGGGAACCATGGAGGGATTATATAGAATAGTTTAGATGTGCCTGCATGTGCTCATTTTCTGTGGCTTTAAATAGATTTAACAGCTACATGTAAATATCTGGATTTAATTATTACGCCTATGAATGTTGTATAAAGTTACTCAGATTACTTACACTTATTAATCAAGATCACTTTAACTTTAATTTAATTCAGAATATTTGGTTTTAAAAGCTGCCCTGTACTGCTCATCATTGTATTTTGACAGCAAACGGAATTCTTGTTCACAACTACAGAATTTGTTTAGCTCCAGGCATCTGTGTTTGGATTACGAGAATGCTGATTGGTTCATTGCCAGGGGCACATAAAGGTCAAGCTGTCCTTTTAAAGGCTTCTCTCTTTTTTTCTCCCTTTTTTTGCGCCTAAGAGTTTGGCTCATTAATCAGAGTTAAAAGTAAGGGGAGGGGGAGGAGGCAGTGACTTGAAATCATTTGATTCTTTTACAAGGCATATTCTAAAAAGCAGGACTCAAATGTTAGTGTTAGAGGTTGAGTCGATGTTTGTACGGATCATACTGACATACTTCTGACAGGTGACCTGAAACCTTTCAAACTGACATCTGTCACAGAGACAGACAGAGGTTTTTTAGCCTGAGAGCTTGTTTTCATGACATTTCATTTTTTTCCCCATCAGATTTTGAGAGAAGGAGGAAAAAGAAGATGAACTTGAAAAATCTTGCCAGGGGCAGAAAATGAGATCAGGTTTTCTGCAGCTGTCTCACTCACCTTTAAAGGTTAGAGGTCCAAGAAAAGTGAAGACAAAGGTCTCATTCTTAGATTAGCCAAAAGAACAGATTAGTCCTTTAAATGTATGTATAATAGCTGACTTGCCAGGACAGGCTGGCATAATATAGTGAGTGGCTGAAATATTTGCATTTCCTGAGATTCACTCCTGAAGATTTGGGATCCAAAAGTCCAACTCTCTTGCACTCAAAGACATTGTAAGGATGATTGATTCTGCATTATTTCCCTGACTCAATAAAACAGATTGGCATAAGGCTTGATCACACATCACACGGAAAACAGGTGCACACTCTTTACACATGTACAAATGTTTGTGAGCACGCTTGTGGTTTATGCAATCAGCTATTGCATAAACAGGTACACACATGGTGCACGCGTTGAGTGTTACATGTGAATAACTAGAAAGCTGCATGGCTCAGCTATTTGTCTACACAGGTGCATGCTCAGTCGAATGCTCAGACTTCTTTTGCCCAAGATTTGATTACCGTATATTAAACTGAATGCATACAAATCTCAAATGACAAGCAAATTATAGGGTGAAGAGACTACTGTTATCAGGTCTGAGCAAACGGTGTCTTGAGTATGTGTCAGGGCACAACTTTAAGCAAATACATGATCCAGGACTGGAGTGGCGCAGAAGGTATCCCACTTCAGAATGTAGAAGAAGTCAAGCTTTAGCAACCAAAGCTATTCTCCTCTTAACCAGGGCTGTTGAAATCATCTCATCCATGCCACAGTTCCTCAGTTCCTGAATTCCACCTGATAATTCCTGTTTGCTCCATTATATTGTAGTTGCACACAACTTTCTCATCCTATTCTTTTGCATAGTCACAAAAATTTGTAGACATTGCTAGGGCTTGAAAAAAATATAAAATTCCTAGAATATAATATAAAATTCCAAAATTTGAAAAAAATATAAAATTCCTAGAATGGAGTACCAGAAGCTATCATCCACTACTTTAAATGCTGGTGCACTTTACATGGGAGTAACTTTAAAGAGTTATTTGGAAACTTCAGTTTGTGGCCTGTCTCTCAGCATGGTTTGTATGTTTAACAAATGTATAAACTGCTTCTTGTGAAGCCATCAAAGTTGTCTATAATATCAAAACAGAATAAAACACCAATGTATATGGGTGTAATGTATGTTGGAAATTTGATGGTTTGACTTATTTGCTGGTTTGTTATTTGAAAGTATATTTATTGTTTTCCCCCAGGCTTTTTAAATTAGATGGGTTTTTAAAAATGGAAGTAAATTATAGTACAATTCTCTGCATGTCTACTGAGAAGGAAATGCCACAGAGTTCCATGGAATCTAGGCTGCAGACACACAATGCATTTAAAGCACATATTCCCTCCCTAATAATAACAACACTATGCCAGTGTGGTGTAGTGGTTAAGAGGGGTAGACTCGTAATCTGGTGAACCGGGTTCGCGTCTCTGGTCCTCCACATGCAGCTGCTGGGTGACCTTGGGCCAGTCACACTTCTTTGAAGTCTCTCAGCCCCACTCACCTCACAGAGTGTTTGTTGTGGGGGAGGAAGGGAAAGGAGATTGTTAGCAACTTTGAGACTCCTTCGGGTAGTGATAAAGCGGGATATCAAATCCAAACTCTAATAATAATAATAATAATAATAATAATAATAATAGGAATGATAGTTTACCCTTCACAGAGCTAAAATTCCCAGAACATTTATCAAACTGCATTTCTCAAGATTCTTGGCACAGGGGATTTAAATGTCTGCAGTCTTCCTCCCAAGTTACTGCATATAGCTTTGCAGCCTCAGTCATCAATCAAATACAGTGGTACCTCGGGTTAAGAACTTAATTCGTTCTGGAGGTCCGTTCTTAACCTGAAACTGTTCTTAACCTGAGGTACCACTTTAGCTAATGGGGCCTCCCACTGCTGCCACACCACTACCACATGATTTCTGTTCTCATCATGAAGCAAAATTCTTAACCCGAGGTACTATTTCTGGGTTAGCGGAGTCTGTAACCTGAAGCGTCTGTAACCTGAAGCATCTGTAACCCAAGGTACCACTGTACTGGGCAAGTTGGCAACAATATTCTCCACACTCCTCCCTTCAGTCCCTTTTCACAAGATGACACAGTGTTTGTAGCCAGAAATGGGATTTGAAGAGTAATGTAAGGAATTAAGACAATTAATAGCCTCACAAATAATCCAAAAGAAGACCGACCTATCCTTTTTCTAATGCAGCATTTTACTCTTGTAATTCTATTTTGCTTACCATATGTTTCTACCTTCAGGAAGCAGCTTTTGACCTTTTTGGCTGTGCTCTGATTAGCCTTTTCTCCCAGCTAAAATCTGCCCAGGGCTACCAGCCTTGAAAATTAAGAACCAGATCCATCAGGTGCCCATCCTGAAGGGTTTACAATGAAGATAAAGGGGGAGGGGGGAATCACAGAGGAACACGATGCTGCAGCAGAAATTTATATGAGAGTAACTCAGTCTCTAAATGTGTCCACTATTATTATTATTATTACTGAATCACCTCTCACAGCGATTTACAATCATGCAATAAAGCAACTCAGAATAAGTTTAAAAACAATACAAATAAAAGCCCAAGGCAGAGACCTAAATATATTTTCCATTCAGCTGGAAAAGCTTGTCAAAACAAAAATGTTTTCAATTGTTTCCAGAAGATGCAAGTAGTGGATGCCTCTTATATCTCACCAGGGATGCTGTCCAACAAAACGAGGGCAACCACAATGAAAGCCCTGCTCCAAGCTGCTGCAGAGTGGGCTTCTGGTGATTTGGGGACTTCAATGAGACCCTTTCATCAGAATGCAGTGACCTGCTGGGTATCTCAGAGCTAAGGCAATATCTCCAGTAACTTGATTGTGAATTGTGTACAGCCTTATAGATTTAATATGATGGTTGGCCTGATAGCAGATGCTGCAGACAAGGGTTGTACAAGCAGCCTAGTACCCTGTTCTGCACTAGCAGCAGCCTCTAGGCCAGTGTTTCCCAAACTGGTTCTTAGGTGTTTTTGGACTACAATTTCTGCCATCCCTGACCAATCGTCTTGCCAGCTAGGGATGATGGGAGTTATAGTTCAGAAACAGCTGGAGACCCAGGTTTGGGAAACACTGCTCTAAACCAACCTCAAGGGTAGCTCTATATAAAGCACATTGCAGTAATCCAACCTGGTGGTTACCAATGCATGGGCAATGGTGGTGAAGCTACCCAGGAATGTGTCACCAGACAAAGGTATTAAAACATACTCCTAGCCACCAAAGACAATGACGGCTCTAGTGACAGAGCTGGGTCTAGGAGCAAATCCCAGAAAAACATTCTACATAAGTTTATGGTGGATGCTAGAATGAAGGGTTAATGCACTTCACGTTTTAAATGATTTACACAAATCTAGGCACCGCCCTAATGCCGAAGCAACTGTCATTGTGTATGCTAGGGATGTCTCTTGTTCAGCAGCAAAAATGACCTCGGGCATTTCTGCCACTATGAGGACTACTAGAAAGGGACTTTTAAAACTAAATCCTTAGTTCGTTAGTACAGCACATGCTTTGCATGCAAAAGTTCACATGATCAATCCCTGGTGAGTCCTGGTAGGTCAAGAAAAAAAACTCACAGAGAACCACTGAGAGTCGGCGTGGACAATATTGAACTAGACAGACCACTGATGTGACATGGCAGAAGGCAACTTTTTAGGTTTCTATTGTGGAATTCTTAGCCAACTAACAGGATCCACCATAAGCTGCGGTGAAGTATTTGGAGACCGCAATTTGCTCACCACTGATTTATGTCAAACAAAGGGCACAGTTTTCATTGTTCTGTTGGTTTTTGCTTACTTATTATCTCACAAGATTTTATCGCTTCTATTAATTTTATTTTCTCTGTGATCGTTTTTCGAAGCTGAAAGAGAGCTAATTTGCCATGAAAATAGGATTTTTAAAAAACATAAAGTGACTGTGAAAGAAGCCAGAGATCTCAACTGGCAAATATCCCCTTGAAATAGTACCTTACAATACTGTTGCATTAGAAAGAGTTCCAAGTGTTTGTAGTACATCTGAAATGTATAGAACCTTTACCATTTTTGTGTGTTAATGCAGACCAAGTGTATTGAAGTTAGAACCCAGTATGAATTAATCAGGGATACTTCCTAACGAATCTTGAATGCATCCCATATTTATATATGGGCTTTCATTTTAAATTCACTTAAGTAAGTGTTATACCTGAGAGAAAGCAGAAGGTAAAATTTTTCTAATCAAATACACAATGAGCCAAACAAAAGTACCAATCATCGGATTCATTCAGACTCCACTTCCAGCAGTAAAATGGTTTAGCCCTGATCTACGTGGACCCACCTAGATTTTGTAATGTTCTTCCTTGTAAGCCTTCATGCTGAGGTGCTGCTTCCTGTACAACCCTGTTAGAATCCTTGGTGGCAACAACAGCTGATCAAGACTGTTATTCTTGAGTACTAAAGAGGAAGAGAAAATATTGTTTCATTGGTTTTTTCCAAAAGACAGAAATTGGTTAGTGTTTTTCTTGTTCTGGTGTATTACAGCTTGGTCCATTGCCAACATTTTCTTGCCTTGTAAATTGATTTACAGCCCAATCCTCCAAGTGCTCTTCTGGCACAAGTCCCACAGAAGTAAAAACTTCCACCAAGCAGGGCTGAGAGACAACATGCTAAAAGATAAGGTTAATATAGTAGTTCCTTTATTTACCAAACTTCATAACATTTGGAATGAAACAAAAAAAGAATTGCATGGATGAAGCTAAGCGTCTGTGTACTTCCCTCCTAGTCAGGAAGTATGGTTTGTTAAAGTGCTTAGTAGTGTTATGATCTCACACCTCTGAGGGATGTGTGTTGATACTGCAAACATATGGACATTGGTCTTCACCCAATACAAACCCCACCAGGCCGGATGCTAATCAGGTTAGAAAGGCCCATCTGATAAGCCTCATCTAAATAGTTGCAAAATTCAATCACCATCCCCAACAGTGAGGGACTGTACCACTAGAAACAGATCCTATGCTGCTGCTTGGAAGTGTGAAGGAGGTCTTGCACTGTTTCTCTATTTTGTTTATTGTTAATGAGAAAATATTGCTGCTTTCTTCTTCCCTTGTGTAATTTCATAAGCCTTCAACATGCTGAGTCCCAAAACTGGGGCACACGTATTCCAGTCCATGCTTCCACGAGTCACGTGATCCATGTGAGATCGCAGAGCCCAAAATATATGCTCTCTCTTTTTTTGGAGCTGTGCTCTCACAGCACCCAAAACTGCAGAAAACCACTTGGGCCCATGCTTTCTAGGCGCTGGACAAGTGGAATGAGTGGGTGAGCCTTTAGTCAGTGTTAGTCACTGCAGATCCTTTAAGCTCAATGAAGTCGTGGTCTTTCTTTCATTTGCCTCTCATCTCTTCATTCATGTGTCCAGACAGAGTACGGTGGGCTAGAAGTTCGATGAACTAGTTGCCTGGCATAAAAAGGGAAAGATGAAAGCATTTCCTTCCTATAAATAATCAAGCTTAACACTGTGAGGAAAATACCTCTTCAGATGTTAAAAGAGAGAGAGTCTATAAATGAAGGCTACAGACATATCACAGCAAGTGTCCACCAAGCGAGAACACGCATTTATTTATTTGAAATACTTATGGATGTGTTCTCATGTAATGAAATATTTATTGCAACTGCTTCTGTGGCCCTTTATGGTTGTTGATGGAGTTGTACTATAATCCAGCAGGAGGTCACAGAAATAGAAGTTCTCTTTGTATTTACTTATTTATATTTCAAGGAATATATTCAATAATCTGCATTGGGGAGGAGTAAAAAAATTGCCTATATGTTAGCAGGATGTTTTCCTCACCTCATCTTTCTTTTTTAATAAATGAGATACTTTCCAATTAACATATTTATATGCTTCATGCAAGATTTAACGCTTTCTCCCCAAAATGTATTTTCTCCTTATCTGTTCTGGAATTTTTGCCGTCGGATCTTTCCATCCCTTAAGAATCAGTGTCGGTTTACCAAGCAGAGAACATTTTCTACTCTTTCTTTCCTTTGATCAAGATACATTTATCCAAATTAGGAACATGCCTGCCCAAATTGGAACAGACAAAGACCCCATATAAGCAATTATTTCAAACAAATCTTAAAACAAAACAGCTGTACAAGCCATACTCAGAAAGAATGTATAGTATGTGTGATTCTAATGTTCTCTTCTATACAAACAAAAGATTTTATTTAGGATCTATTCAGAAAGTGCAGGGTAATAGTGGAATAGGGAGTGGTTTTGTGCAGTAGCTTTTTTTAAAAAAAAAGTTCATTAAGAGCTATGGTTCGTGGTTTATTGACAAAGGTTGTGAATCTATAGACCAGATACAGGAAGAAAGAAAGAAAAGATCTTCTCTAGGCCAGCTAAAATGCTATGGGAAATTGTTTATGTATGTTATTACTGGCTTTTACCAAGATGATAAATTATTCTATAATGCCACTGGTTTGTGGCATCACATTAAAAATATTGGGCACAATCCACCAGCAACTTCTCCTCTTCTAGGCCCTTTGAAATGAATGGAAGTTGCACAAGAAGACGTCAGTGCTTTTGTGTAACTTCCTTTCATTTCAGTGGGGATTACATACAGAGTAGTAGCATTTGTGATCCCATTGCAAATGTTCAAAGCTCTTGTCAGATTCATACACTGTGCAGTGCTAATTTACTAGACTCGTATGCAGCTTATGTTAATCTCTTTCTTTGCACCTCTGTGTAGCGTGTATTACAACAACTTGCTGTCTTCCTGCTTATAAATTCTTAATACTTTCTCATGTGAATATTTCTGAGACGTCTGTGTAATAATAACAACCAAAATGATAAATTTATTCATCAGTGACTTAATAAATATAGCTGTAGACATTTGACACAATATACACCCCTCCCAATTCATGCCAAAGAGAAAAGAACGTGCATTTCTCTCTCTAATTGGAAGAATGATGAGTGAATAATCTTTTGAGTGGAAAACACACCAAGTATCACAGTGATGTGCCAAAATACACCACTGAAAAAGAGCTAATTCATACAACTGTTTTTAAAAAAATTTTATGGACTGAAATTGACGTAAGTTTATTTCTCCTGCCCCCAGTGAAATTAAAGTGTGCCTTGATCTCATCTATCTTGTTTCAGGCCATTGTGATAATTTCTAAAACCTTGGGCTTCAGTTCTGTGTAAACCTCCCCACTGGATTCAATGGAAATTACTTGTAAATAAACATTCACATCACCAGACTTGCAGTGGTAGAATAAATATCAAAATGGTGATCCAAAAACAGCCATCTTTTTATTCCCATTCTCCATCAAAAGGAGACGAGGGTTAGGTAGGGGAAAGAGAGAGAACAACTGGCATTGGGTTAGCTAAGGCAAAATTGGATTAACTTTGAACATAAGTTCTTGTGAATTTTGGGGATATTGTGCAAATGAAAGAGCCATCTGTGCACCTATCCTTGCATTATCTTACAGCAAGCCTAGACAGGCCCTGAGTCGAAGGAAGTATGTTGTCTACCTTTACCCCATCCAGTCACACCCGTTTAGCTGTTGCCAGGTGGACAGCACGGTAATCTCAGCATATAAATTCACAACTTTAGCACTACCAAAGATATACCTACCCTACACAGATATAGCAGGAGATAGGCATCACAGAGCTAAAAACTAGATGCAAGAGGAGCAAGGATTCAGATATTTTATGTATCTGGCATTGAGAAGTTCTAGAAACTTTCACATGGACAAAATTAGGCTCATTCCCCAAGTTCATTTTTTATGAAGTAAAGTCGTCATGTCAATTTCACATGGTGAAGAATATTAATTATGAATGTGCCGACATCTAGTTAAAGCTAGTATTAGCCACATCAGGGGGAAAAGCTTGAGAATTAATAGGCTGCTAAACACCAGCTGTCAACATGCTGTGGTGGGGATATGGTTCTAAAGAAACATTCACCATGAAACACTGGTGAAAGAAATATTCTAGTTTATGCCTTACTGCATCAGAAATAAATATGGGGATTAGTTCTCACCCATGGCTCGTTTACACCATAGGTCTTAGACTAGCAGTGGCTAATCTGTGGCCCTCCAGATATACCCATGCAGAGCTTGTCTGAGGCCCAGGGCAGGACTCTTGTTAGAATAAAGTTATAAACTCTAGAGCTGGACCATAAACAAGGCTGATCACCGAAGAATTGATGCTTTTGAATTATGGTGCTGGAGGAGACTCTTGAGAGTCCCATGGACTGCAAGAAAATCAAACCTATCCATTCTGAAGGAAATCAGCCCTGAGAGCTCACTGGAAGGACAGATCCTGAAGCTGAGGCTCCAATACTTTGGCCACCTCATGAGAAGAGAAGACTCCCTGGAAATGACCCTGATGTTGGGAAAGATGGAGGGCACAAGGAGAAGGGGATGACAGAGGACAAGATGGTTGGACAGTGTTCTCGAAGCTACCAGCATGAGTTTGACCAAACAGCGGGAGGCAGTGGAAGACAGGAGTGCTTGGCGTGCTCTGGTCCATGGGATCACGAAGAATCGGGCATGACTAAATGACTAAACAACAACAAACTCAAACAAAAAAAGATGGCTCCTGGCAGGGCCCCTGGCTGCCCCTGGTTGGACTCCAAGTCCCAACAGCCCTAGTCAGCATGACACTGGTGCCATCTCCAGGGGGTCCTGGGGGCCCAGGCTCCCACAAAAAAAAGTCTGCTCCCTGCTGTTGTTGCCTTACCTCTGGAACTCCAGCACCGCTGCGGTGACTGGACCGCGGTCTGTGCCTCTGCCATGGGGCCTCTACTGGGTCCTGCTGTGGCTGTGGACGTGCTTCCGGGATGTGCTGGCAGCCTCAGTGGGCACCAGTAGAGGCCCTGTAGCAGAGGCATTGGCCCTGGCCCAGTCGCTGCCACGCCAGAGCACGCACGCACTGTGCCACAACGTCATGACATTGCAGCATGCCATGGTGTCACACCATGGCACACATGCACTGGGCATCCACGGTCTGGGGTCCAAGTCAGTGCCGTTGCAGCATGGCCATCAGAGAAGATGGGGCATCTGAAGAGCCAAAGATAAACCAATCCTGTTTTAGAAATTTCAAGTTTGTCTTGAAGCTAGGTGAGCTTGCACTGCAGCCTCTCAAAATAATTTGCCTTACTTCTTGTACAGAAAAATTTGGGGAAGCGCATCAGCAAATTTCTCCAGTGGAAGAAAGAAATTCCCTCCAACAATCTCTTGGGGGTGCAGGCTTCACCATTCACACCGGCAACAGCACAGTTTCTTTTTTCCTAAACCTTCTTTTTCTCTTTTCTTTTCTTTTCTTTTCCATTTTTGCTGCTCCTGTAAGTGACAACAGCAACAACAATTGTGTCACAAGACACAGGTAAGCAGGGCTCATGGTACTCTTGTGTCATTTCCACACACACCCAAAATATAGTCTGGCCCCCCACGAGGTCTGAGGGACAGTGGACCGGCCCCCTGCTGAAAAAGTTTGCTGACCCCTGCTCTAGAGGGTCAAGGGACCTTCCAGAACAACATAGGAGATAGCACTGGGAGCTATCAAGGGGGGTGGGATCCATGAAAGAGCAAGTTAACATTGGAGGATGAACGGTTCTGTTGCTTGCTGCAGTGTCTACTGATTTCCAATATGCTTTGCTTGTGTAAATGAACAGGCATTAAAAAGAACATGAAAACCTAATGCCTTCTCACTATAAGAAAACAGAGACCACTCCTGGACCTATCTAATGTGCAGGAAAGTAGGTTGAGCCCCATTTTTGTAACAATAGAAGTGTTATGTATATCATGCCAAGTGTCTAAAAAGTAACACTAGAAGAGATAGTAATTTCTGAAATTTATTGACTGTGCTTGAATATGCATACCAGTGACAGGGGCATACAATATATTGCACATGTTACCTTTTAAACTACCATTTACCGTGCATCATAAATGCATAAACTCCCTTGCAGAAATGTATACCACAGGATTCTACAAGAAATCAGTTGGATAAATCACTTTATGTTTAAATTATATGCACAAAGGCTTATGCATCATGGCCAACAGCTTCCATATTGTCAAAGAAGAAATCAATATGATTTAACCTCTTCCTTGCAAAAGGGCCAAAATATTTCAAATGGTAATTTCTCCCAAATTCCTTATTTTTTTAGGAATATGTTCTATTCCTAAAGGCAGAGGGCCTTCTCGGTAGTGGCACCTTCCCTGTGGAACACCCTCCCACCAGATGTCAAAGAGAACAACAACTACCAGGCTTTCAGAAGACATCTGAAGGCAGCCCTGTTTCGGGAAGCTTTTAATGTTTGATGTATTATAGTATTTTAATATTCTTTTGGAAGCCGCCCAGAGTGGCTGGGGAAGCCCAGCCAGATGGGCGGGGTATAAATAAATTATTATTATTATTATTATTATTATTATTATTATTATTATTTATTCGGGTTGTGAGACAAAGGTACATTGTAAGTCTGGTTGAAATTATGTTACAGCCAGTAAAAGCATCTCTTGTAACAGTTTCAGTAATTTTAATAGAAACAACACTTTTTTCCACTTTGTATAGTCTGCAGTTAAAACATAAGTATCATCTGCAGAAACTAAATACTGGTGAGTTTTCTAATCCTCAGCAGGTTTACTTCCACTGATTTTCACAGAACCTTACTTCCAAATTAGTACACACTACAGTAGATTTCAAGCCGAAACACTTTTAATAGGATGTCAAGTAGAAATTTACTTGTTACCACATCATAAAAGGTTTGCATTCTGAGAGTTCCCGTAACTTTATAGATTCAGAAAAATACTTGGGAACAGTGGGTGACACAAAAATGTAAAAAGCAACGAAGCATCTAATTCTTTCTCATCCTCCCCTACCTCAAGTTGCAATGAAACATTTTTTCCAGTGATGGTAAGTTTAACTATTTATTGATTTACTATGAAATCAATACAGGGAAAGTTAAGGCTAACTAACCTGTAAGAGTCATTTGGAATGCAACATATAAATCCATGTGGATTAATTAAGAGAGAATTTTGCAGCACAATCTAATTTGTGGATTTTCAGAAGTTAAGTCCTACTGAGTTGAGTGTTGTTTCCTCCAAAATATGTAGTAAAAGATTGCAGCCTTAGGTTGCAGTCCTATATACACTTACCTGGAAGTCAGTACCATTAAACAGAGTGGGACTGACTTCTGAGTAGACATTTATAGAATTATACTGTTAGTGACAATGTAATGACTGATGTCCACAATCTGATTTTATGTCTGTGCATGTGTGAAAGTTGAATAAAATATCACAGTACTGCCGTATTGTTATTAATACATATGTATTCCACCTCACTACCAATGCAGATTGTTTAGTAGGGTAAGGAAGTCAAGGATTCTGAAAAACATTTAGAACACGTGACATCAAAGAGGAAAGAACTTGGTTTAAGTTCTCTTTATTCTGTTCTGTAAATGTGACCGCTTTAACGTGCCAAAATAATCTTGCTCTTTCTTGGCTGCATTGACCAAGAGCAAAGTTATTTTAGAACATAGCTGCATAGCTCTCCTTTAGTCTTTGTGATAAACAAAATACTTCGCTAAATGGAACAGATAAGACTTGTCAGTTTCCATCAAGCAATATATAAGTACTATTTAAAGATTTAAGTCATTGTCTCAAAGGCCAAAGTTGAATTAATACTTGACTTGGAGGAGGAGGGTGTTCAACATGAGGACTATCCCTTAGGTATGTCACACTTCTAAAGAAAATAGCACAATTGAGATAAAGAAGATTTTACATATTGAATGAAACTTTTGAATATGTAGTATAAACTGATGGTCCATGTCAAATACTGGGGCAGAGATGGACTGATTTATAATTAAATAACTGCTTCTGCATGGCCAGGTCTATTAGTAAGCCTCTTGCTACTTGCATGTGCCTGATTGCTACTGGCATTAGTGTGGATATTGATTAAACCAGGAGCAGGCAGCCTTTGGCTTGCCAGATGATGCTAGACTACAAATCCCATCATCCTTGACCATTGGCCATGCTCTCTGGAGCACATGGAAGTTGTAGTCTAGCAGCATAGGTTCCCCACCACTGTTTTAGGCTTCTGAGCCAATGCACATTTTACAGCTCCAACTGGGAGCACCGTTACATGGAAGCAGCTTTCAGTAGTCTCCAAACGGGAGCTCTAAGACAGGGGTCAGCAACCTTTTCAGCCGTGGGCCAGTCCACCATCCCTCAGACCATATGGTGGGCTGGACTGTATTGGGGGGACGAATGAACGAATTGCCACACAAATAACCCAGAGATGCATTTTAAATAAAAGCACACATTCTACTCATGTAAAACCGCAGGCCAGATTGAGAAAGCGATTGGGCCACATCCAGCCCCCGGGCCTTAGGTTGCCTACCCCTGCTCTAAGACATGGGGAGACCTAGAGTCATTGACTTGCTCCAGGATAAGGAAAAAGTATCATAGCCCCCTTATTGCATAACAGTAGGCATTTACCCATTCCGATATTCCACTTCTAACTATTAGAGAATGATTATATTGTGATCACCATATGTGCTACTGAAGGCAAACTGCCTGAGTAAGATTCTAATTTTAATGAGGCTAAAATCAGCAATGAAAATATAAAGGCAAAAAGAATTTGGGCCGTGTCTGCTGAACGATACAAATCTATTGTACATAGGATTACAGTTTGGCATCCATCACTTTGTATCCTTTAAATGTATTGCCAGAAATATCTCTGGCCACCTCCTGTGCAATGAGAACTCTGACCTAAATTCTAACTGGGAGTGGAAGTAGCCACTGAGAGCCCAAGTAGCGGGTGGAGATCAAACAAGAACTTCCCTTATGCTATACAGCAGCAATGTGTTTTCTGTCTCCATTCAACTTGGATAAAACGGTGATTTATTTTGAGGAACATGTTGCAGATAAGCAAACAGTCATCTGGAAACATTCTTTTTCAAATGGTAAATTTCTGGAAGGTCCCTCGTTTACAAGTGATTTCTGGAAAATTTCTTGATTAATACGAGTCCATGAATAAACTTAAAATGATGCCTTTGTTATTGCTTTGGCACAGTATGTTAACAACACGGCGAGCTCTGCCAAACTGTGAGAGTTCTTTCAAATGGATTATGGACTTGTTTACATATCCAGCTGCAGCGAGGCCTTGTCCGTAGTGGTAATCTCACAAAGTCCCCAGTGGGGGTGCCCATTAGGGGAGAGTATACTAAGTGGAGTTTAGTTTATTTAAATTGAACAAGAATGTGAAGCAGGACTCTGATCGTTTGGGAACGTGTTGGAATTCTGTACTTTCTGGATTTTGTTTCATTCCGTTTTGTTTGTGATGGGGATGTTTGGGCCACGCAGAAATTGTGGGATACACGGCTGCAATGTACAAGCATTTCAAAAACTTATGTGAACTACGGAGAAAAGAATGGGGAAAGAAGAGACATAAATAACGAAGTATAAATAACGAGCTGAGGCAACACCATGGAATGTTTTGTATTACCCTAGTGAGTAAGGCTTCCTCAGTTGAAGGAGGGGTTTTCTTTTTCCCTGTTAGTTGACATGTTTTGGGTTGTTTGATTTTTATGATAAGTAATCTAAAAATAGATTTATATACAAAGTGTCCTGGGTTACATGCGCATGAATCACTTTCAAATAAGGTAGATAAGTGGTTGCAGGGAGGATAGTCAAATCAAAGAGATTATTGCAGAAATATGATAATTTTACAATACTGTGTCTATGAGCTCGTTTCCCACTATCTTAAAGAACCCTGTTCTTGAATACAAAAACTCATAACTGTGAATTTTATAAAATGGCAGCTTGAAAATTACCAGCTAGGGCTATAGTTCATATACGGCACAGCTGAAATAGAGAATTCATAAAGTTTTAGTAGTGTAGTTTCTTTCTCAATCTGAATATATTTCTAACTTCTCTAGTAGATTTGGAAGGCTTCGGTTACTGTTTGGATGACAAATAGTGTTGTCCATAGAAATAAACAAATCAGTTTAAATTCATGTTAAAAGTGGATACTTTACTCCTGGACAGTTTTTGCCATCAACAAAGCAGAATTTTAAAAACTTCTTTCTGTCCCTCATAACACTTACCCAGACATTAACAGAATACCGGTTTTACCTGCATCTTTCTGTTGATTTAGTACTTTATTAAACAAGTTTTCTGAGAGGCTTTTTACATTGGGTTTACTTCTTTCTTTAAAAATATAATTCTTGTATGTCTATGCAGATATATCTGTGTTCAGAGACCTATTCAAAATCTAATTTACCCAGATCCCACAAAATGCTGTTTAGGAGTTCTCTATTTACAGTTACATCTTTGACCATCTCAGTATGTTGACAGGCCTTCTTAGATTTGTGATTGGCTCATAATGACTCATGAACTTTTGCTTTCTGTTCAAGCTTTGAGTTATAGCCAGACAAACCAGCCTAAATATTATGTAGTTATAGATGAATGACTGAAACCAAGGCACATACACCTTTCGTAGCTACTAAAGTGCAATTGTACCCATCATATACTACATACTTAAGGCCAGCATGGAGATTGGGTATATTAAGAAAATGTTCTGGACTTCACCCACGGATGGATGAACAAGGCTATATTGCTTTCACAGGTGTTCACTCATGTTCATTCCCTCTTGTTTCTGCATCAATCTGTGATCTTAAAAAAATATAAAAAACAGGCATTTCAACACTATTATTCAATCAAAATATTTATTTCTCAATGTATTTTAGCTGAAAATAGCCATTTTAAAACTTTTTTAAAACTGAAAGTTGCATCAGAACATTCAGGGAGTATGAAAGCTGGTGAATAACTAAGTTCTGAGTTAGTTTGCATTTGGAACTCAGAAAGACAGAATTATTCAAGCATCTTGGCTTCAGCATGGCTCCATCATTGCAAGTAAACAGAAAATATCTCTCTACTTCCCCTTAAGAAAACTTATTTAGCTGAATCTTGTTTCCAAATGTGGATTAATTTTATTCAAGGTTCTCATTGTCAAATTTTCCTGTTTTAAATCCTAAGACTGGGAAGAAAAAAACATTTTGTCACATCAGCAACCAGAGTAAGGTTTTTATAACAGTTCAGAGGGATGTTAACTGTGATGAACGTTTCCTAATGTCAGCTTTACATGTGTTAATAATGGCCCTTAATATAAAATAAAGACAAATCCTTATATCGCAGGGTTATGCATGATGAAGGATCATCACTGGGCTTATAAACTTAGACTTCAGCTCCAGTGAAAAGCATTTTTCTGTTTCCTTTCTATAAGTACCTGTATTTTATTTTTCAGTTTGAAGAAGCCACACAAGTTTTGTCAGACTGCTGCCAGAGATAAGCCATTTTTGTTTAAAGAACCATTGCTAAAACCTGAGGAGGTCCCTGGGAATATTCAATATTCCAAGCCCAGGGATTATTCCTATCTCTAGTTTACATGGCCTAGAACTCAGAAAACTGGCACTGTATTTGTTGAATCTGTAAATAATTAAAATCTGAGGGGGTTGCCCGTTTATCTGCTTGATTCATAGTCTATTTTTAGCAAGTTAAGAACTGTTCTTCATCTACACTGACGAAATTCATATTCAGCATTCAAAGTAAATGCTATTGATCAGTACATTTCATTCATAATTATACCATGCTTTGTTCATGGGCTGAAGGAGTTGCCGAAAGGAGGCATACAAGGCACCATCCAACTGTCTTAGGGACTCCACTCTGGATTTGTGGAGTGTTTATTCCTCAGTCTTTTCTTCTCCCAAAGATATCCTGCAAGGCAGTGGAGGTTTAGGAAAGTCTTCTTTCTCCTAGATGGACTACGTTTCCAGATTGACAAGCCCCATCTGCCCCTCACTTCCCTCTACAGCACTTGCAGGAATCACCTTCTTGACCACTGGATCCACTATTGGTCTCATCAGTTCAATCTGCCGGAGCATGTCTTCACATGCAACTCTAACTCATAAGCGGTTTGAGACCCATCATCTACCTTCTCCTGGCTTAGCTTGGACGAGTGAAACCAACCACCTGTCTCCTTGATCCTTGCCCATCCTGACTTATAAAAGCTAGCTGGGAAGGGCTGGGCTTCGCAGGGTGGTTAATGCTTTTCTCTGTGAGGGAGCCTTCCCAGACCCGCTGAAAGAGGCAGTTATCAAACCGCTTCTTAAAAAACCATCTTTAGACATTGCCAATATCTATCGCCCAGTCTCAAATCTTCCATTCTTGGGCAAGGTGATTGAACGAGTGGTTGCTGAACAACTCCAGGCATGCCTGGAAGAAGCAGACCATTTGGATCCCTTCCAGTCAGGATTCAGGCCTCATCATGGGACTGAAACTGCCTTGGTCACACTGGTCGCACTAGTCGATGATCTCCTGAGGGCTAGGGACAATGGTGAAAGCTGTTTCCCAGTTCTGCTGGATCTCTCAGTGGCTTTTGATACCATCGACCATAACATCCTTCTGGACCATCTTGAGGGGCTGAGAGCTGGGGGCACTGTTATACAGTGGCTCCGCTCCTTCCTCCTGGGCTGTGTTCAGAAAGTGGTGGGGGGGGATGAGTGTTCAGACCCCTGGGCTCTCACTTGTGGAGTGCCTCAGGGTTCTGTCCTCTCCCCCATGCTTTTAAACATCTACATGCAGCCGCTGGGAGAGATCATCAGGGGGTTTGGGCTGTGTGTTCATCAATATGGGAATGATACCCAGCTCTACCTCTCTTTCAAATCAGAACCAATGAAGGTGGTGAAGGTCCTGTGTGAGTGTCTGGAGGCAGCTGGAGGATGGATGGCAGCTAACAGATTGAGGTTGAATCCTGACAAGACAGGAGTACTGTTTTGGGGGGACAGGAAGCAGGCAGGTGTGGAGGACTCCCTGGTCCTGAATGGGGTAACTGTGCCCCTGAAGGACCAGGTGCGCAGCCTGGGAGTCATTTTGGACTCGCAGCTGTCCATGGAGGCACAGGTCAATTCTGTGTCCAGGGCAGCTGTTTACCAGCTCCATCTGGTACACAGGCAGAGACCCTATCTGCCCGCAGACTGTCTCGCCAGAGTGGTGCATGCTCTGGTTATCTCTCACTCAGACTACTGCAATGCGCTCTATGTGGATCTACCTTTGGAGGTGACCCAGAAACTACAGCTAATCCAGAATGTGGCAGCTAGACTGGTGACTGGGAATAGCCACCGAGACCACATAACATCGGTCTTGAAAGACCTACATTGGCTCTCAGTACGTTTCCAAGCACAATTCAAAGTGTTGGTGCTGACCTTTAAAGCCCTAAATGGATTCGATCCCGTATACCTGAAGGAATCTCTCCACCCACATCATTCTGCCCTGACACTGAGGTCCAGCGCCAAGGGCCTTCTGGCGGTTCCCTCATTGTGAGAAGCCAAGTTACAGGGAACCAGGCAGAGGGCCTTCTCAGTAGTGGCACCTGCCCTGTGGAACGCCCTCGCACCAGATGTCAAAGAGAACAACAACTACCAGACTTTTAGAAGACATCTGAAGGCAGCCCTGTTTAGGGAAGCTTTTAATGTTTGATGGACTACTGTATTTTAATATTTTGTTGGACACTGCCCAGAGTGGCTGGGGAAACCCAGCCAGATGGGTAGAGTATAAATAATAAATTATTATTATTGTTATTATTATTATTATTATTATTATTATTATTATTATTATTATAGCTTGCCAGTTTGAAGCTGTTTCCCAGGGTGTGGGAGCTGTCACATGCTGACAGTTTCTAGGAGCCACAGGTGAGAGCTGAGTGAAGGCTGGGGACCAAAGGTGGACAAACTACCCTAGAAGGAGCACGATGTGTTCCCCACCAGAGGTACTGCCCCTCCCCTAACACCCCATACATTCCTTCCAATTCTGCAATTCTATTATTCTAATTATAAACTGACTGTCTGATCTTGTTCTTTGCAAATGATGTAGCCTTTAACCCAAATCAGGCAACAATGTTTGTTAAGGAAATGTTTTCTGGCAAGAGGAACAGTTAGCAATCCACTACAGGAAAACCAAGGTGGAACTGTTTGGAAGAGTAGTACATGAATGGCTTCTATATAGAGTGGGTCAATAAATATCTAAGAGTTCTATTTACTAAATGCTTATCCTTGTAAGGACATAAATCTGCCACAAAATTGCTAACCTCCTGAGCAGTGCAAAAATCTTGCTTTCCCCCCACCCCCAACAACCAGAGAAGTAAATCTGATAGTTCCTACGATTAAAGCTTTAGTTGACAAAACTGTTGCTCAGTTGATATATAGGACATAATTCTGGAGGTCTGGATGCTAGGAATTCTAAAGACGCTATTCTAATGAATAGAAATTCTAAGGCTCAGAGATAACCCAGTCTCAATTTTTAAGATACCGTATCTTCTTTGTCTACATCAAGACCCTTCTGGTGCTACAATGCATCCAGAGGTTGGAGCTCTTTCACTGAAGGCCAGGGTACATTTCATGGTATTCTCATGCAGGCTCAAGTCACCAGGACATCAGTTCTTTAAGAGATACCTCATGGAACAACCAGTTTAAAGTAGCTGGGCAAGGCAATGTGAAATGCTGCTTTCTGTTTACGGTGTGTGAAAATGATGGATGAAATAGAGTTAGAGCCTGTCAAAAAGTAATTAAATATATGATTTGATAAGAACTCCCTATCACATATGGGAATCACTCCAAATGCTTGCTGTTCACAGTGATACCACTCTTTCAAGGTGGGTCATTCTCAGCAAAGGTATTTTCAAGAGCTTACATATCGTGCTTTTAAGAAAAGCATGTACAAGACTGCCGGTCTAGATGATGCCTTTAGCTGTCTTGGATGGCAGTTATACTGGACTGCCAGCATATTTACCCTTTCATATATACCACCAAAATGTAATTGAGGCTATTACCCATTATGTGTTGCACTGCTTATAGCATAATGCCCTCAGAGATCATTTCCTGTCTAGGTTTTGTACTAGCCTATTGAGGTTGGCAGACCTTTAAATGAATTGCTACCTGCTAGCTGACGTGAACACATTTGTTACCTATAGTGTAATGCTATTTGCATGCCAGCTAGAAAAATTAGGAGTCAGCTTCTGCAAACCATTGTGATATCCTGTAGTGGAGACACTCTTATTATAAATCCTTTCCCCCCTAGGTTTATGTATTTGTTTGTGCATTTAGTCTTCCTCACCCCCACCTCTGCTTATGTTTGATTTGTAATGATGCTTTTGTGATGGCCCGTTGTTGAAACAAATAAATTGACTGGCTGGCTGAGACAAAGTAAAGGCTATACATGCAGAATGCAGCATTCAAAATTTGCAAGCTTTCTCTGTGTTTGATAACAAAATTGCCTTTTAATACCAGTCCATCTTATGACCAGGGTAGTATCACATTCATAACCAGCAAGTGTCATGTGTCTGCTTTTGCTGAAAGACTCCAAAACTGATCAACCACTCTGAGCAACAAAGTGTTGTTCAAAAGCCCCATGGTCTGCAGGAACATGGTATCTATTCTCAGTTCCCTCAAATCCTTATCACTCACTTGACAATGCTACATTGAACAGACTTTCTGTGACATCAGAGAAGGTAACCCAAAGAAACCCAGTGAAGGTATGAAACCTTCCCTTGTGTTGTCAGATCTATGAACATTCTCGTTTTCATATACCTAACAACAACAAATTAAATGCTTATATCCTTTTGCTCCACCACCACCCCATTCAGCTTCTCTATTCTCAAATTTCTCCTCTTGACCCACCTATGGCTGCTCAGGAACACGTCACATGTTCATAATTCTCTTCCAGAAAAAAGGCGCTGGTACTCACCATGAAGTTGTTACAGTCAGTGCCACACTTTTAACCAGTGCTTTTCTTCTGGGGGGGAAAGGTGCTGGTATTGTGTATGCTTGAGTACCCCCAGAAAAAAGCACTGCTTATGATTATGAATCAATATTTTTCTAGTGATATTAAAGTGTCTTTCATATGTAGACAAGATATTATGGAACTCTCTGAAGTTTCATAGTGGAATGAAAATAAGCTGCTTTCAGACATTACGCTAGCACATGGAGGATTTAAACAGAATTGTGTGCAACAAATGACCGCTTTGGGCTCATAAAGGTAAAGGTAAAGGGACCCCTGACCACTTTGGACTCATAAGAAGGTCTAAAAAGACATTCACGCACACATAGACAGTGGTATGTGTGTATAGCATGGGTCAGCAAAGTGGTGCCCTTCAGAAGTCATTGGACTATAGCTCCCACCTTCCCTAGCCAGTATGACCTTTTTTCTGGGATGATGGGAATTGTAGTCCAACACATTGGAGGGCATTGCAGTGGCTACCGCTGGACTTCTGGTGTTCAGGAATCCCAGCTGCACAGACAGCCTCTACACAGATGTAGTTGTATGTGCCTTTTTTCAAATTCTGTTTAGCAGCCAGGGAGGCTGATCATATGTAACCTCCCAACCAACCAACCAACCAACCAACCATGCCTTCATATAAGATATTGTGCATACCTGCTTCTCAGGTCAGGGAAAGTTCTTATACTCTTCATTATGACTGGCAAAAGCCTGCACACCATTGACAATTGCTTATAATAAGACAAATGGCAGCCTTTGAAGGAAGTCTTGGGATATAATGATTTCTGTGTGTGCAATGAGACAGAATTCAAGTGGTTTGCCATTTGTCATATTCACCAAGGTGCAGAAAGAGCCTCTATTGATTTCTGCTGGAGCCAAGCAGGGTCCAATAAGCAGATCTTTTCGGTTTCCTGCTGGAACTCTTAAAGTCATCCAAGTTTTATTTTATTTTTCTATATCCTACTTTCCCCAGGGTTTACCAGCTGCCACTACCTTGATATCAGGCACAGATAAAATTTTGAATTGCTATGATTGAATCATGTTAATAACAATAATTTTATGTGTGCTCTCCAAACGGGGTCAAAATTCGCCAATGCTTTACTCATCAATGTCACCGTGACATTAAATGGAATTTACAAATCAGGTTTATTATGCATATGTGCAATTTCAGTAAACAACAACAACAAAATCCATACAGCTCAGTCCTGCGAACTGTTTTTATAGGTAAATTGCAAAAACATGCATTTATAAGTGACATTAAACTAAGAAAGCCTTTATTATTACAGTGTAAAATATCAGAAATATATATCCAGGTTTTAGCTAGGATGTAATTTAGTATAAAATAAAACAAGACATTTAAACCTGAGGAAAATATATGAGAATGGTACAACTATCAAACTGTGTGTGCAATTTCCTTGTGCTCAAATTGCATTTTCTCCCTTCAGTGTTATACGGAACAAGGTCCTGCCCTCTAGATTAGAGACTTTTGCATTAGAGGAAACTAGGTTATGTCTTCCACTGTCAGAGATAGAAATTATGAGCTGGAGTGCATTTTAGCCAGTCACTCTGAAAAATGTTAGCCCAAGGGGGTAATAATTAGAACTGTTTTTGTCAGGTGACTGCTTTTTAAGCAGTGATGTGTCTGAAAATCTAGCTGAGGGGGTTTAATATAAATATAAATATTTTTTTCAGTCAGCAGTGTGGCCAGATATATTTTGTTCTTTTACTTTTCATTTCAAACGTAAGCACTTTCCCCAGAAATTATCAGCTAAAAACGTAATACCGCTTAGCATTATGGTGACCTGATAATATTATCTCCTTCATAAACCAATAATTCAATGCAGCCTCAGACGTCCTTAGGTATAGCTGTAAACTGCCCCATTACATCTCTTTCATGAATGCTCCTGCTCATATGCACACACAAATGTTCAACATGGGATTTTCAGAAGCAAGAAGCAGGAGAATAAAAATTAAATTATCTTTAAAAAGGAGATGTTTCTTTTTAATCTTTCATTAATATAGTCAGATTTTATGGGATTTCCGAAATGGGGAAAATATGCATTTTTAGAGTGCAGTCCTGAGAAACTCCTGTTTGGAAGTATGTTCTACCACAATCCATTACACTTACTCCCACGTAAATGTGTTTAAGATCATGTTGTCAGTGAAAGTAAAATGTGATTGTTTTAGGGGATTGCCAATGACAGACTAAAATTTAATTGCCCCAATCCTGCCTTTTGCAGTAGGCTTTATGTTTATTGAGGGTACAGAATCCTCTGGAGTAGTTTGTAAACTAGTGGGCTGCTCAGTTTAGGTGAGGTGCTGACATGAGGCGCTGATTGCCGGTTATCTTCCAGAACCATTTCATTAAGCTTCTAAAGTCCATCATGGCAAAGGCCCTGAATATCTCAGAAACCTCCCCACCATTGTCTGAGAACATCTTTTGATTCCAAATACTACACTCATTGGCGTTAGCCAGGAAGATGCAAAAGGCAAGGTTGATAACAGAATAAGTACCGTATTTTTTGCTCTATAAGACCCACTTTTTCCCTCCTAAAAAGTAAGGGGAAATGTGTGTGCGTCTTATGAAGCGAATGCAGGTTACGCAGCTATCCCAGAAACCAGAACAGCAAGAGGGATCACTGCTTTCGCTGCACAGCTATCATTCTTGCCCTTCTGGCTTCTGAGATTCAGAATTTTTTTTCTTGTTTTCCTGCTCCAAAAACTAGGTGCGTCTTGTGGTAGGGTGCATCTTATAGAGCGAAAAATACAGTAGTTCCTGACACTTTTGGAGACATACCTCATTTACACATGGTATATTGGAAGGAGAGGCACTTGTGTCCCTTGCCAACTGCATAATAGACATACCTGATAAAGACAGTTGAAACATGTTGGCAGTTACTCTTGAAATTATAATTGCATGTTATCATCCTTCCCTCTTGAATCCTTCATGCCGTGGATGCAGTGCAGCCCCCTTTGTTCTCTGCACTGCTGTTAGCAACCTTGCACTGCAAGAAGGAAAGTGAGAAGATATGTATTTGAAATATACAAACTGGAAAATTGAAAGGATTTCCAGTTATCTCCAAAATGCTCTGTTTCTGAAGGTGCTCCTTGAATTACAGACGGGACTAAAGGGACCCTGAACCACTTACTCTAGTTGTTGTTCCTTTAGTTTCTGTTTTTAGAAGGCTACCTTGGACTGGGGGCTGATGTGGCTGACATTGGAAAAGTCAGGGCTTGGGGCTTGGGGATCCCCTCCACCTTAATGGCTAAAATCGGAGCACTAGATTCTGTCAGGAACAGACTGGTGCTGGGAACAGACTGCTAGACTGAATGAACCTTGGTCTGATCCTTATGTTCAATTCCTCAACATCAAAAGGCAAAGTTTAACGTGATTTGCTAGGGGGCATAATCAGGTCTCTGTGTATAGGTGAGGTTCAACTAAGTTGATGTGTGTACAGAACAAGATGCACTTGTGCAATGAATTTTCTCCCTACCCCTAAACCTGTTTTGGAGGATGGGGGGAAGTGGAAACTCCAGAAAAGGTTTAGGTGTTGTGCTGGGGGAGGAGAGGGTAGAAACTATTGTTGTGCTGTTGGACCTCACTCCCCACATGCATAGCCCACTTATCACTGTGTTGAATTCCACAAAACGTAGCTGTAATTGAAACAATAGGCAAACTGAAGCATAGCTGTCCTCTGAAATTTGCACTTTCCTGAATTTTGCATGTCATGTGTACAAAAATGCATATATTAGTGGAAGTAGCATACAAATAAGGGATGCAAGTGGCGCTGTGGTGTAAACCACTGAGCCTTGGGCTTGCCGATCATAAGGTTGGTGGTTCAAATCCCCGCGACGGGGTGAGCTCCCGTTGTTCAGTCCCAGCTCCTACCAACCTAGCAGTTCGAAAGCACGTCAAAGTGCAAGTAGATAAATAGGTACCACTCCGGCAGGAAGGTAAACAGTGTTTCCGTGCACTGCTCTGGTTTTGGCAGAAGCGGCTTAGTCATGCTGGCCACATGACCCAGAAAAACAGTCTGCAGACAAATGTCGGCTCCCTCGGCCAGTAAAGCGAGATGAGCACCGCAACCCCAGAGTTGTTCGCAACTGGACTTAACTGCCAGGGGTCCTTTACCTTTTTAGCATACAAATATGCACTAATTTCTACACACAAAAAATTATATACAGTGGTACCTCGGGTTAAGAACTTAATTCGTTCTGGAGGTCCATTTTTAACCTGAAACTGTTCTTAACCTGAAGTATCACTTTAGCTAATGGGGCCTCCCGTTGCTGCTGCCACGCCGCCACTGCACAATTTCTGTTCTCATCCTGAAGCAAAGTTCTTAACCCAAGGTACTATTTCTGGGTTAGCAGAGTCTGTAACCTGAAGCGTCTGTAACCTGAAGCGTCTGTAACCCAAGGTACCACTGTATTAGTTAAAATTGCTTAAAGGAGAAATTTGCACGTAACTGCTGATTAATTCTCATGAGGATTTTCTTTTAAAATCACAACTTGCTGCAGAAATGTAGAGACCTGATTTTAAGATTGGAAAAATTAAAAACTGTAAGAAATGAAACTGACGAGTCCATTTCTACTCATAGATATGTTTAACTACAGTGCACTATGCTTCAAAAGAAACCCACCATAGGATTCTGTGGCTCATCCTCTGATAGTGAAAGGCTGAAGGAAACGTGTTACATTTAATCAGGAGAGTTTGGGCTGCCTTCCATATCCTTCCGCTACAGTTTAAAGGATTAGTTTTGATCTGCCAAGCTCAAATTGTTTGAGCCCAACAACATGCTGTAAATGATCGCAGCATGGTCCTCAATTTCACTGCATTCAATGGCCTTTTCTAACTAGTAAGTATATGTAGGATCTCAGCCTTAGAATGGGTACATTATATGGGCAATTTGTACAGGAAAATGATACCAGAGAAATACAACCCTCGAAAATTCCTCTAAAAATAATAACATTGCATTTGCTTTCAGTGCACCCTTTGTTTTACCAGCTGGGGGGTTCTCAGAAGTAATCAGGGAAGAATTGTAGAAGTAAAGTTTCACCATAGTGACATGCTTTTATAAATATTCCCTTATTCATTGGTACCATGTGGTAGTCTAAGGTAAGTCCTTCCCTATATTCCAGTGAGCTAACATTTACTGAGTACATCCTTTAGGTCAGCCATGCACACCCTAGGTCTAAATATGAAATGCACATAAAGGGAGGACATTCCCATTGCCTAGACAACACCACCCCCAAAAAAGAACACCCAAGCCTGGGCATATTTTGCAAGTGAAATAAGACTTCCCTAATTAATATTGGTTTTGGTAAACTGAATAAAGCCAATATTTATTTCACAATTATAATGACTAACCCTGTAAGCAGTTTATCCACTCCGAGATTTAGAATTTTTTTCTTCCACAGATGAAAGATAGAGAAATTTAAATACTGATGTCTTTCATTCTCTCCCCCCCCCCCGCCTCTCTCTCTTGCTTCAAAAATAAATGCTCTAATAGACCTACCAAGGTTAATACCTGTCCTTGCACCTTGAATGAATCCATGGCACGAATGTTTTTTATTGCTCTGCCATAGCTAAAATTGCTTAGTCCATACAATCTATAAGACACATCATTTTTCAAAGGAAAAACTTCCAAGTTTCATCAGGAAAGAGCATATCACCCTCAAAGTGAATGAGTATTACAGTGCAGAGTACATGCCAAACCACTTTTACTGAAGTAAGTACAGTTTAACAAACTCCAGATTTTTATTAGGAAAACCCTCTAACATACTGAAATCCTCATTACTAACTATAAGTTTAACTATTGTTACAATTAAAGGCTGCAACTCTGAGTAAACACACATAGCCACCATAGCAGGGCTACATTGTTCTGTCAAATAAACCGCAATCATGTTTGGCAGAATGAGGAGATTCAGGGAGACAAAATCCAGTTTGCTAGTCCTAGGTCTCCACAGCTGATAAACACCAAGATAGCTTCTTCTTTTATATGCAGCTTGAACGTGGAATCACAAATGCAGTATTTTTATTTGTGTATGAGACTCCCTATACACTTAGGGATATGTATTTAGGAGCCTGATTCCATATGCCCTAAATATATTGCTTGGATGGAGCCATGGACAAGCCATCTCATGAAACACCAGTGCAATGCTTGGGGTACATACAATTCAAGAGAACCCATACCCCTCAACTGTCCCACTTTGAGCAGGACATCCCAGAATTACAGAAGCCATCCTCGCTTCTGATTGGATCCTTGGATGTCCCATTTTTGCTCCTGCGAGAATGCAACCCCAAAATTTGCAAATTTGGGGGGCTGTGCTCTCACGCAAGTCACCTGACTTCACCAAGAGCAGGACCCCCAAAGTGCACATTTTGCAGGGCCACGTTCTTGTGCGAGTCACATGACCCGCCTGGGAGCACATTCCTGAAAGATGCACATCCCGATTTTCCTCTGCAGCATGTTGGAGGGTATGGATAACCAAGTGAAACTTTTAATAGAAAAAAACCTGCTAGTTGCCTGACATTCATAATTACTTAACTAATAAGTTTTGGTGTGTCTTCCTTGACTCTCAAAGAATACAAAAAAGTGCTCACAGTTCAATCAGAGCTGGCATGGTGTAGTGTAAGGGTGTGTAACCTTAAGCCCAGGGGCCAAATATGCCCCTCAAGACCTCTCTGTATGGCCCTCAGAATTCTCCCCAGCCAAACACACATCCACCCCAGGTCACTCCCCTCACTGGCCCTGTTTCACATGGTGAGTGTTTCTGCCTGGCTGAAATGTCTCCTTCAACTCTTAAGGCCTCTTGCTTTTCAATATGGAGGTTAGAGAGGGCTGTGTGTGTGTACAAAGCACAATTTACATTAGTTGTGGGACTCACTTTCCCCTTTGGCCCACCCACCACTGGCTTGTGATCCTCAGAAAGCTGCCCAGAAAAAAATGTTCCCCACCTGTGAGTATGAGCTGTAAGCTGGAAGTTCAGATGTCACCCAGTCACAAGTCACCCTTTTTCCATAGGCAAGCCACCATGCATTCAACTACTTCAAATCTGACCCCTTCACCGGCCGCCATTAAAAATGGACTTAATTATACTATGCACCCCACCCTCACTAAAGTGTGGTAAATTTGCTGAGATGATGTGTAATAAACCTTGCGACATTCTACAGTGATATATAAATGCTAAGTAATACTGTCATTAATAACTGAGAAATGAAAGTGCTTATGGTTGTAAGTAGGACAACTTTAAAGTTGACTCACCTAGGTTGCACATCAAAATAAGGAACAGTGGCTTTCCTGGAGCTTCACATGTTCTTATAGAGAAGTGGCTCTGCCATGAAAGTTCACTTCAGGCAGTGCATTCCGGGTGCCTTTGAAGGCACTAAAGAGAGATATAGGCAAATTTGGCCCATGGGACACTGCCTATTAGGAAATGCTGCAGCACAAGCCTGACTGAAATGAATAGGAACTGTGCAAAAGCATCCTTCCTATACTCTAATTGCTATTAATTAGTGGGAGAGAGACTATTTGGATTTCGGCCCAAGGAACTAAAACAGTTGCCGGGTGTAAATTACCACAATTGTTACCACAACATAAGTTACTTTTGGTTGTCTGTTGACTTACTTTCACAAATTATAGAGTCTCTCCCCCCCCCCCAAAAAAAAAGTATAAATTATCATGCCCATCAAAATTCTGACTATTTATAAGCTGTCAGTCACTTAGCTTGTGCAAATTATTTGGAAGGGGGGATTTGTGTCTGAAATTCTCAGATTCGTCTACATTCACTACAGCATCCTTCTTGAATTCCATGACATATACAAATCCATAATTTAACCAGAATACATATATTTCTTATTTCTGTAATCTGTTGTGAAGCCCTTGGAAGGGTGTGTTTTTCTTTTCCTGAGAACTTGCCATTGATGGATCAGATCTTCTGTCTCTTTGACACTTTGGCAAGTGATTAAATATTTCTGGTGTTTGTGCTAGGCTGAAATTTTAAAAGACACAGCATTTCACCTCAATAAAAGGAAGATGGATTTCAATTGTAGCTTTAGCAACAGTTCAATCTTCCATTTCAGAAAGTTGCCTTCTCTTTTTCTGCAAAGCTAACATTGGTTTCCACAGTATATTTGTCTTAGGTTTTGGCTTCTCATAAGTTCACAGACTGAATGATGGCTTGCATTCTTCTTTCTCTAGCTGCATTCTAAGCTATTATTTTTTAAAGCACATACATATGCAAAAGCAGCAGCTTCAAATTAAGGGTTAACTTATTTTAAGGCATTTATATATTGCTGCATATCTTGCATACTTCCCAGGTCATGTACACATGTAAAAATAATAATAATACCTTAGCCTTACTGATTCTTAGCCTAATACTCAAAGTAAACTAGGCTCAGCTCACATTTATTTCAAAATAATTTCAATATTTCTTTGAATATTTTACAAATAGTCCACTCTCTGAAATATTTTGGTATTTCATTAAATAATTAATATATAAAGTTATGAAAGCATTCCACATTTTGAGGTTTTGTTTCAAAGGCTTATGAAATAACTAGATAGATGATAGATGATAGATAGATAGATGATAGATAGATAGATAGATAGATAGATAGATAGATAGATAGATAGATGATAGATAGACAGACAGACAGACAGATGATAGATAGATAGATAGATGATAGATAGATAGATAGATAGATAGATAGATAGATAGATAGATAGATAGATGATAGATGATAGATGATAGATAGATGATAGATGATAGATAGATAGATAGATAGATAGATAGATAGATAGATAGATGATAGATAGATAGATAGATGATAGATAGATAGATGATATAGATGGATGATAGATAGATGATAGATGATAGATAGATAGATGATAGATGATAGATGATAGATAGATAGATAGATAGATAGATAGATAGATGATAGATAGATAGATGATAGATAGATGATAGATGATAGATAGATAGATAGATAGATAGATAGATAGATAGATAGATAGATAGATAGATAGATGATAGATAGAGATAGATAGATAGATAGATAGATAGATAGATAGATAGATAGATAGATAGATAGATGATAGATAGATAGATAGATGATAGATAGATATAGATAGATATAGATAGATGATAGATAGATGATAGATGATAGATAGATAGATAGATAGATAGATAGATAGATAGATGATAGATAGATAGATAGACAGACACACATAAACATATACAGTGGTACCTCGGGTTAAGTACTTAATTCGTTCCGGAGGTCCGTTCTTAACCTGAAACTGTTCTTAACCTGAAGCACCACTTTTATCTAATGGGGCCTCCCACTGCCGCCATGCCGCCGGAGCACGATTTCTGTTCTCATCCTGAAGCAAAGTACTTAACCTGAGGTAATATTTCTGGGTCTGTAACCTGAAGCGTATGTAACCTGAAGTGTATGTAACCCGAGGTACCACTGTAGTTACTTTTGGTTTTGTAGTGATGCAAACAGCATGATTGCCATTCCAGACATTTAATGCTTCCAGGCGAGTGCAGTAAATGGTGACAGATCAGGATACAGTGCTCTTTCCATGGTGGTGTTTCAGGGCATCCTGACAAAGAGAGTTGTGCGCCTTCATCTAGGGTTGTTATTAGTTTCTGATATTGTGTGTGATGCTAAGTGTCTCCTTGACCACCACCATCATCATCACCATCTCCATCTGATGTAGCCTAACAAATTGAGCTGCACCCTTCCCCACCTTTGCAGGGACCATCAGAACAAGATACCCTGTGAGGAAGAGAAACAGCAGCAGCTAAACCGGCAAAATACCCTCATTATCTAAGGCAGTGTTTCCCAACCTTTTTTGGGCAACGGCACACCTGTTTAAGGAAAAAAATCTCGCGGCACACCACCATTACAGCCCCGTGACGTCAGCGCGCAGCGTCACGCCGGGAGGGACGCACGAAAGTGAAAGTTTTTTCCCTCCCCCTTGCCGGGGAACCTCCAAGCTTTGGGGGTGGGAGGAGGCAGCAGAGCGAGGGACTGAGGGACGGCGGCAACTGAGGCGGCGGCGGCTGTTGTGGTGGTGGCGCCGATAGCGGGCGGAGGAGGGGGCAGCGGCGGGGCTTGAGGAGCCGTCGCCGGGAGTTGCTGCTGCTGTTGTTGCTGCTGCTGCCCGGACATGCCGGCCTCCTCCTCCTCCGCTGTCTCGCGCTCCTCCCTTTTGCACGCGCTGCCCCGCCGCTCTCTACCACCACCGCGGAGCCGCCCCCGGCTCGACGCGGATCCTCGCCTCCGCCGCCTCTCACCGCCCGACTCGCCCGCCTCCCTCCCACGGCACACCAGCCAATGTCTCACGGCACAGTAGTGTGCCGCGGAACACCGGTTGGGAAACACTGATCTAAGGAAATATGTTTTAGATTCTATTATGTTTTCTTGATTTTAATGGACACAGACACACACACACAGAGAGAGAGAGAGAGAGAGAGAGAGAGAGAGAGAGAGAGAGAGAATTGTTGTTACAAAACTGCTTGGATGTGATCAGTAAAAATATCTGGAATACTGTACGTTATACCACCAAGGAAACTACAGTAGGGGAATGGCCAGCTTATTTTTTCAGATTGAAATTCTGAGTGTACCACATCCAATATCCTGAGGAGATCTGAAAACTAGCTTTCAGGAACTGAAAAGATTGGCCAGTTTGAATTTTTCCTTAGAACATTCTTTTATTAATGTCATCTATCCAAGAGTGAATAAAAATGGCCTCAGTATTCTCATGGGAAAGATGAACATTTTCACCAAACTCTTGGAAGATGTAGCACAAAAATACTTACTGCTCCTTGCCAAGAATGAAACTGAAATGTTTAGGGCTTCTGATTAAACCTTCAGTGGTATGTTTCTCTTAGACAAAGCATTTGTCATAAGTAGCATGTTGGCTGGAATATGATTTATGCCACTGGACTGAAATTGGCTGAATAATTTATGCTGTTTATTGTTCAGAAAAGGTTTTTTTTTTAGGTTGAACAAGCAGTGGCAAAAAGGAGAGTGCAGATATAGATTGGGAATGTGGAGGGGCAGTTATTTTCTGTGTTTAATAGTTAACAGAATAAATCTAGGCGAAATACACCTTATGTAGGGGGACAGCTCTGGTAGGTGCACTGTTGTCAGCATATTCAATGAAACCAATTGGCTAAGAGAAGCTGCCAAATAGGTGTGAAATGAGGTGAAATTACTAGGGAAACACTTTCTTTTAAGGTACTTTGCTTTGTTCCTGACCGTGCCTTGCAGCAAAAAATTTAATTTAAATACTGAAAATGGAATGCTGTTGTATTGATTTAAATTTGCTAAGAAAGTCTTGGAATCTATTTCCTTTTGCATAGGCCCAGCACATCCGTGTGTGTGTGCGTGTGTTTCCAACTATTCCGGTTTTTCACTATTTATGAGTATATCAGAGTTTATTAGATCCTGCTATTCTGTGTATTAGCATAAAACACATAACTTGAATTGTCAGTTTATAAAATTTTCAGAATGTACGATTATGAGTTTGCTCTTACTGTAAATTTTTACACAGCTTGCATGATTTATCTTATCTGTTGAAACACTGGTTTTTATGTTTTTCCCATTTTAACAGATAAATTTAATACCCTGAACCTATGGCAGAGGTAGAGTTACAGACAAAAGGAGGGATGGAAAGATGAGTGTGCAGAAGAAGGGAGGGGGAGAGATATGTGGCTCAATTCAGCTGAAACTATTTCACAGATAACTCACTTTATGCCATGTGGCTAAAAATATTTGAAATGTTTACAGGCTGCACAATATATATGTTTGACATATTAAAGCAGGCTCCTATCAGCTGCTCAGTAACCGTTCCAGAGAAACTCCTTAAAAGAAATCAAGCAAAATCACAGCCACTAGTCTGCTGTGCTGTTTCTAATTTGAAGGCAAATTCATCTCTGACACGCAGCAGACTCTGTGCAGGTGGAAGCAAGCCCCTCACTGCTCCTATCTCTGCCAGTCAAATTATGTCATCAGTGAAGGATCACTGGTTTTTAATGATACGGTGGCCTCCATACTGAGAAGCGGGTCCTGGCAGAGCAATATGCATAGCCAATAAAATGGCTGTCACCAAATTACAATTGACACTTAACATCACTAAATCTGCAGTGTAATTCCTTGTGACAGTTGTGTAGGTATATTAGAAGAAAATAATTTACTTCAAACCCAGCATGTAAGACACCATTTCCTGGACATAATTCATGTCATATTTACAGTAGCCAAAGCAAGCAGTCTCCAGGCAACCTTAATTCAGGGAAGAGATCATAGATGCTAACATGTTCATTGGAGTATGATTATTTATGTCTGCAATAAACAAAGCTGGAGCAGTTGCTCATTGCAGGTTTTAATTGTTATTGGGGGTTTTAATTGTTATTGGGTTTTGAATGAATATTAGCCTGTTTTGCTGTAGGGATTAAGAAAACTATAAATATGAAGCAACATTTCAAATGGGAAAACTGGAAACCACTGAAAACATCTTGGCTGTTTCAGGAATGAGAAACCCAATCTGTGTATTTGACTGTATTTTTTTGAGCTTCCCCTTTAGCTGATCCCTGGATATGAAGGTGAACTTTTGAATTTGTAGATAACCATGTGTGTATGTAAGCATCAGCATACAGCTGGTATATTCAACTTCAGAAGTGCTAGCAAAGCTAAAGGGTGTCACCACAAGTGTCAACTTCCATAATTTTTTTCCTCTTGAAGTAATAATCTTGTTGAGGAAAACATCTGAGAGGAGATGGGGGAGGGAACACTCACCCAAAATTCTTTTATTCTGGATTGTCTATTTTGATGCATTCATCTCGAGCAAATCAGCAGAGAGCACCTTCCTCAGTCTTCTAAACATATATAAATGTGGCATCGTTAAAAGTCTCCACTCTTCGGAATGAAGTGGTTTGAATATCTAGCAAAATGGGTCTGCAAAAAATTCATTCCAACTTTGTCTCTAGGCAATTCACCTTTGGCCCAGTGATGATATGAGTCTTTCTGCTGATGGGGAAGATACAGTAAGTCGGGTCAGGCAGTCTTTAGGAGTCAGATGCCTATTTGTTAGCAGAATGAAGCAGGTGTAGTAGCGTGTGCTAGATTAGTTCATCACAGCGTGATAATTACCTCACAGGGAGCCCTCGAGCTTACACACTTGATACAGGAGCTACAGAAGAGATCCTGTAAATGGCCATGCTTATTGCAAGGTGGGCTTAATTGAGAAAACTCAACATTTAAAATATGAATCAATGAATCCCTATTTCTGCATTTTCCACACTCTCCTTTTGTTTAAAATACAGTCAGCTCAAGCATCCTTGTGTGGGTTTCCTAGCTTTTCTGGTATTTGGTAAAAGTATAGAAGCAGAAAACGCACCTACCCCTACATGCTGGGAAATCAGAAGTTGCTGCTGCATTTATTATTGTCGCTCTCTTTGGGGGCAGAAAGAAAGTAATGAAGGGGCTGACAAAGCTTCAAAGGACCCTTCACTGTCATTCTTCCTCTTGCTGGGTAGGAGGCAAGGTGAGTCCCTTGGACCTACATTAGGCTGAGATTCTGCTCATCATTAGATTCTCATATTCATACTTATACACACCTTTCATCCTCTCCCCCCACCCCCACCCCAGAAATGATATTCACTATATGTGGTTCTGAAGATGATTGCTGTTTTCTGACTTGTCACTGGCCCAAATAATTTTTCTTTCATGGTGTCACTTAAGAAAACTGTGAATGTCTCCAGCAATGCACCAAAGGTAAGTATGGATCTACTCATTGGCTGTGCTGCTGCTGTCACTGCTACTCTCTTTTCCTCAGTTGCCTTCCTGCTTTCTGTAATAGCAGGGATGTAAGATGACATCAGTTTCTATTTTTTCCTGTTTTGGTTGCATGCAGCACTGTTTTTGATCCACTGCAGTTCATCTTCTGCTGTGGTGAAATTACCTAGGGCTTCCATCTGTCCATAATTTTGTCCTTCAAAAAATACATCTGGGAAAACCTGGGCGTATGGCAAGCCCTGTCAGAAGTGTCATTTTTCACACACACACACACACAAAGAAAAACCTCAATAACTTTCCCCAAAAAGCTCAACAACACCAGATTTTCCATTTTAGAAATATGGCAACCTAAATTACCTAACTTACATAATTTACATAACATACATCATCACAATACTACTCTGCCACATTCATTTCAGTGCAAAGTAAACACAGAACAATTGGGGGAGGGGTGTAATAAATTATGTATCATTTGTGGACTGAAGGCAAGAGCAACAAATACTAGTTGTATTCAATGAGTCAATTTCCATTCTGGACATGGAATGAATAAGCAAACATTGGCCCCAACTGCTCTTCAACAAGTAGGACTGGGTCCAGCGGGACCCCAAAGCTCCTCACCTTATCTCATAAAGGCACCACAGTCTCTTTGTTTGTATTAATACAATGTTAATGTTAATACCAACAACAATGGACATTATATTTCTGGGTTTTCCAAATCTTGTAACATGTTCAGAAGCAGCATTAGCAGATCAGATAAGGCAGCATTCCTCTGTGCTGCTCACCTCCAGAAGAGTGCAGAGAGTCCATGTCTGACAGCCACTCTCAGTAGGAGTGGCCTCATAGATTGCTCTAAACATCTTGTTGACTAATTGGGGAAAGGGTGGGTGTGTAAATAAAGAAATACATTTAGGAATCTGGGAGGGGTAAATGTGCCCTTTTCCCCACCCCTACGGGCACCCATGCCCAGCATCCTTATGTACTAGTAGGAAAGACAAAAGCATCCTGTGCAGCCAGTCATTGCTCTAATTAAGAGTTTCCCACAGACATCTGGGAATGGGAACAGGATGCTGGACTAGATGGGCTATTGGCTTGATCCAGCAGGCTCCTGTTATGTTCTTCTGATTTCACTATGGATCACTGAAATGTTTTGGATTGGAAAAATAAACAGACCGAGCTCTTACCGTGAAGCCTTTTCTATGTGTGTGTTTTCGCCAGGCTTAGATCCAGCTTGCAATATGCTGGTCAGAGGCCAAGTAGAATTGCTTGTACAGCTTGAAACCTGTATTGCAGGCCACCAAAATCAAGTGATTGAAACAAAGCAAGGGGCGATTTGACATGCCAGTTTCCTGACCCCAGTGTCAACTGTGTGCAGAAGTGTGCAGTCTTCGGCTCCGTTGCCCCTGTAAGTGGCAATGAACTCGGTGATGGATTTTGCAAGCAAGCATCAAGCTAGAGTCTAGGGTCCATGCATGTCTATTTTAGAGAGCAAACTGAAGCTCCTGGGGAGGGCAGATGAGGGGCAGTTGGGTATAGAGGTATATAATTATAGAGTTGGAAGAGATCCTGAGAATCTTCTCGTCCAACACCTGCAATACAGGAATATGCAGCTATCCCTTACAGTGATTGAACTTGCAACCCTGGCATTTTCAGCACCACACTCTAACCAACTGAGCTATCCAGTCCTACCTCTCTGAAGGCAGAGAAGAAGTTCTACCAAATAAGATATCTTTGTTATGGTGGATGAAAGCTTCCCTGTTGCTGTTTTTCCACTAGCCATGCTCTGCCAGTGGCAAGCCCCAAAATGGAGTATGTCAGATAAGGCTGTGGATCCACAAAATCCTAAGGCCTCTTGTTTCCAGTACATGACTCCCCACCACAAAAGGCCCTGAAATATGCCAGCCCCAGTGTTGGCATAGTTAATTCCCCTTAATTGGCATCAGGGTGAAATGCCAATCTCCAGCCCCCTGGCCCCATCTCTGCTCTGGCCACTATGGGCCAGCAGAGCTTTGGGTGTGGCAGAATAATCCATCCAACACAGTTAAATATGGGCAAGTATATTATCATGATTTTTCTAGTCTGCATACAATGTTCAAGAGCAAGATTCCTAGTGCCTCCTCTCAGCTTACAAAGCCAGGAATATTGTTGTGAGCTTCTTTCACTTTTTTACTTTTCCTAATGCCAGACTGTTGGCTTTCATCCAAGTGCATGCCGGGGGTCTGTGCTGGGTTTGTGTGATGAGGAGACCCAGTCATGAAGTTTCACCATGATGCCAGAAAGCATCCTACCAGCATGGTTTACATACCTCTCTATATATTTTATTTTTAAATTAAAATGGAAAATGCATGCCACTGCATCCCTGCCCTGTGAGATTAAAACAATTAATGAAATAAACAGGTAATAAATATAAATGATGGATCTGTGAACCAAGGCCTTGACCTTGTGAGATGAAATGTTGCATGTTCTCAGCTCACACGATCAAGATGCCCAGCTTGTCTGCTGCAGACAAGTTGAGATGGTTCAAATGCATACAAACCTGTAGCTAACAAGGAATATGTAATTTTCCTTGAAATCAGCCCCTGTAACTCACATATGCTTAAGACGAGGATCTCAGTTGCTACAGCTCCAAAAATGGAATGAGACAAAGATGTAAAAAAAAAAAAAGAGGGAACAGAATGCAACCCTCAGATAAGGACATCTTTGCAAGCATATGTAAAAGTAGCCACTTCAAAAAAAATGTTCTGCTTAAAGCTTCTTTCACATGGTGTGAAAGATATAACTGGCTGGTGTGCAGGCAAAGATGAGATGAAAATGTTTAAACTGACTTTGATGAAAGTTTCTTATTCACATTGACTGTTTATGGAAGGGAGAACTTTATTTTAGCTTGACCAGAGTTTTGAAATCAGAGTTAAAATGTATTTTGGTGCCTTATTTACCCAATGGTTTTCTAATTGATTAGCCTTAATGGCCTTTCTTGTCAATCGAGCCCTTCATTTCTATTGTGCATCAGATCTTTGTGTGACTCAGGTAGTGCCCTGCGTGTTTGATCTTTGACCTCAACTCACAGACTGTTTTATGTAGAAAAGCCCCATGATTATTGCCTTCACTTTCTTTAACCTACTTTTTCACCTTGAAGTGTAAAGGGTCACAGCTAGGGCCTGGCTTGTATTACAGTCCTTAAGATGAAGCATATTCTATGAAAAGCACTCTGTTTTTATTTCTTTGGAATTATTGGCTTTCAAGCCTTTGAATTCCATGAAGATAATTACTGTTTTGCCCCCTTTTTGTGTGATATTTGATGCCGCTGAGTGGAATAAATTACCTGTCTAACAAGGAGCTTTAATTGGTAGTTGCAGGCCAATGTGCATGCTCCATGCTAACTCCCTTATTATTTTTAAACCACCATATTACCATGTAGGATACGTTATTGTTTTAACTCTTAGTAGAAGTTGCAAGCTACAATCTATTCCCACCCCCATGTTTTCCCCAATTTTGCTGGGACATTTACATCTCTCTTTCTCGGTACATAAATCAATACTGTATCTGTGTGACAGAAAGTCTGAAATAAATGTATCTTTTATGACTTTCCAGTGGCAAATCACACCTATCACAGTCCCATGTGGGTATAACATTTGAAGTCCCTCTAAATTTACCACAGAAAGTGAAATCAGAATATGGCTGATGGCTGTTAGCTCATCAAGATGACCCCAGATCCCATTAAAGCTTGAGGCTAGCACTGCACAAGTTTGAAAAACTCACGTCCAAATTAGGCTAATTGGATCCAATCCGAGGAAGACCGCAAGAATTCAAACCGAGTCCTCATCCTTCCATACCCTGTGTGCCATTTTCCTATAGAACTAGTTTTATAGAATTTGAACTTCCCATTGGAGAAAAGGTACCCTTTTATTTTATTATATTATATTTGTGGAGCAAAAAGGACTTCTCAGAGGCAAAAATAGTCACGCACATTTCACAGCTATAATTGTGTGTGAATGAAAGCCTTTTAAGAGCAGAACTCCAGGGAAACTTAATAATCCAAAGTAGTTTTGCGGAGAGGTCATCCGGGATTTGGACAGCAGTGCCACATAAGCAGGGCAGACAGACAGGAGTGTTCTCTTTGCAGCATTGTCATTTTCCGAGATGGTGCTGGGACAGGGTGAGGTGATGGTGGTGTCAAGGGAGCTCCAAGGCAGCAGTGGTGGCTCCACAGGTGCACACCTGCAGGTGCTCCCCTGACCTTGCCAGTACCATGCCCTACTCCATCCCCACCCTGGTAAGAACAGCACTGGTGGGAAGGGGTTGCTGCAACTTTACCCAACCCTGCCACATGCCGCTGGAGGATTTGGGGCATGCTATCATCATTATACAGATGGTAACTAACTCTACTTCTTATTTTCATCTAATACCAAGGGAGCTATTGTGAGCTAGTTCCTGTAAGCAGTAATGAGTTGGGGGATAGCTAACAAACTGAGGCTTAATCCAGACAAGTCACAGGTACTCCTGTTCAGGAAGGAGTCAAGACTCTGGAATAGGGATTCAGACTGTTTGGGGTGCACATTCTGTGGAGTGCTCCTGTATTCTACTTGCACTTGTATGACCAGGTGGCAGCTATAACTTTGGTCAGCAGAACCTGGGCCACCAGCTGTGCCCTATTACTTAGACCATTGGTTTTCAACCAGTGTGCTGTGGCACCCTGGGGTGCCTTGAACGATGGCCAGGGGTGCTGTGGACAACACTGGCCTCTGTCCCTCTTTCCCTCCCTCCTCTGATGCCCTCTTGCATCTCTGCCTCCCAAAGGCTTGCATGGCTGTTTGTTGCAGCAACCCTGCCTACAAGCTCCCCAGGCGAATGGTGCCTTTGGGGCTGGCCAGGGGGTGCTGGTTGCCCTGAGCTGAGGCAACCTCGGAGTAAGAAAGCAAGCAAGCAGGCGAGCCCAGCCATCCGGTCCACCAGCCCTTGCTGTTGGGAATGAACAGACAAGTCCCAGACCCCTGTGGGGCAGTGTGAGGAGGCACCTCTCTTTGGGGCAGGGGGGCGCAGCTCAGAGACCAGGGGCAGCAGCAGCAACTATCTGGAGGACTTCTAAGAAGAGGGGAGTGGAGAGGAGGCTGAGGGAACACTCCGCAAGGGAGGGTATTTGAAAAAGTGTGAGGAGTTGCCAGTTCTGTAGGCAAAGGGTGACATAACTGGGCTCCTGAGCCCCACAGGGGTGCCTTAGTTATATCCTGGTTGGAATTCGGCAGTGCAATCTACATGGGGCAATCTGAAGAAGCTTCAGTTGTTCCAGAATACAGCTGCAAAGATGCTGGTGGCTGCTTGCCCATGGAATCCCATTAAATGGATCCTGCAACAGTGGCACTAGTTACCAATTTACTTCCAAGCACAATTCAAAATGTTGGGGAGTACTCTTTAAAGTGCTAAAGGGCTTTGATCCAAGAAACTTTAGGGATCACATATTTCCAGACCATCTTTGTTGTTGTTGTTGTTGTTGTTGTTGTTGTTGTTGTTGCTTAGTCGTTTAGTCATGTCCGAATCTTTGTGACCCCATGGACCAGAGCATGCCATGCACTCCTGTCTTCCACTGCCTCCCGCAGTTTGGTCAAACTCATGCTGGTAGCTTCGAGAACACTCTCCAACCATCTCGTCCTCTGTTGTCCCCTTCTCCTTGTGCCCTCCATCTTTCCCAGGGAGTCTTCTCTTCTCATGAGGTGGCCAAAGTATTGGAGTCTCAGCTTCAGGATCTGTCCTTCCAGTGAGCACTCAGGGCTGATTTCCTTAAGAATTGATAGGTTTGATCTTCTTGCAGTCCATGGGACTCTCAAGAGTCTCCTCCAGCACCATTCAAAAGCATCAATTCTTCGGCGATCAGCCTTCTTTATGGTCCAGCTCTCACTTCCATACATCACTACCAGACCATCTTACCTGCTCCATAAGATGAGGAGAGATCCTTCTGTGTGTCCTGCCTAGGGTGGAAGCATGGAGGGTGGGCAGGGAGAGAGGGCCTTCACAATGGCTGAACCCATAAGAACATCAGGCCACAGGCTCATTTAGTCCAGCATCTTGTTCTCACAGTAGCCATCCAGCTGCCTATGGGAAGCCCACAAGTTCAACAGCACTCTCCCCACCTGCAGTTCTCAGCACCTGGCATTTGGAGGCGTACTGCCTCCCAGACCTTGCCATACCCACAAAGTACAGTTGCTTCCCTCTCTTGATGCTTTTCATCTGTTTCTGAACACTTTGTTATTCTTCAAGGTTTCCATGTTCTTGTTTTTAACTGCTGATCCTGTATCATTTTTGAAATGGTTTTATATTCTTTCGGGAAACTGAAACATTATACAACTTAACCTGCCCTGTGTAGTGTTTTTACACTAGGAAGAAGAGATTTGAGCGTTTTAATAAAATAAATGAATAACATCTATGCAGGAAAAAATGCATTCAGGATACGACATAGAGATGACCACTTATTGGGAGTAATGAGCTAATATTTCTATATTTTTAGTGCACCTCTGTCACAAATAGATTTTTTTTATCTTGCTCAAAATTAAAAATGTCTCTCACTTGGATGTTCTAAGAATCATAATATTATTTAAACAAATATACCATTTAATACATGGGATTAGTTACCCTAATAGTGCCATTAGCTATCACTATACTCCATAATAAGTGGCTTCATCTTTGTTATGACATGATCTTTCCTACTGCTTATTGACCTTTCAATACAAGGGGGAGGGAACGTTCCCAGCCCCCCAAACCTTTAAGCAGCTACTGTAAAGCTGTGGTTTTCTTCTCAGCTGGAATGTTTAGAAACCCTTAGAGCTAAATACCTTGGTGTACTGCTTAAACACCAACAACAGCCTTATGGGGCCTGGCCCGACCTTAAACACATCTTTTTTTGTTGAGAATATTGCATTCTGTAGGCTAACCCAGAGCTCACATTAAATATACTAGCCTCATTGAAGCTTACTGAATTGAACTGAGTTGCTTTTTGTTTTTTTCTCTCTTTACTTCACCCCCAACTGGGCCTGGGCAGCCTTTCTTTCCAGTGGAGTGTGCTTTAAAGTAGCCCAAAGAAGAGAATAAGAGGTGGAGGGAGAAAGAAAACCAAAAGGTGCTGCTTAGGCCCATAATTAGTCTTGATCCTTAGAGTCTAAAATATTTTAACGCCAGGTTTCTGATTGCAGTGCGGCAAAGTGGATTTGGGAATGCAGAAAAGTAATTAGGTCTGTGCATTGAAGTGTGGAGAGCATTTAAAAGTGAATGGGTGGTTACTACATTCTTGGCAGGCTGTTTTTTATCTTTTCATGCTCCGCTGTTGTTAGAGGTGATGGGTTTATTGCAGTTTTAGCACTTTGGAGGTGGTTGTGTTTTTCTTAACCTAGCCTTTCACTTTCCTGTCTCTTAAGATGAATACTTGTGGCAGAATGGAGATTGACGAAAAATGCTTTTTAAAAAAAAAAATAAGGAGAGAGAAAATCCTTGAAAGGCAGGAATCCTGGAGAGGAGGGGGGAAATCATTTGGTAAAGGAGAACAAGGAGGAATAAGCGTCAGCCTTGAAACAGGCCCTGTACAAAGAATCTGCCTTTAATTAATGACTCACTATCTATAGAAGCAACCAGAGACAATAGTCACCCTGAGGAGAAGAAAAAGAAAACATTTATTCTCTGGTAGGGAAAATGTTCACATAGGGTGCAGTCCACCAAGCCTTGCTACCCCAGGCCACTTCAATTGGGCTTATGCGGCAGCCCCACTGAATGAATAGAGATTGTGCAGCAGCTGTGCTGGCTGGATTGTGACCGCTGTCATCTGGAGAAACTGCCACACTGGGGGGGGGGGGACGGGGGACTAAATGGAGAGGTATCAAGACCACAAATGATGCAGTACCTTGTAGTAATTGGTAGATTGTTGCAGCTTCTACATAACTGCTGTATTATTATTATTATTATTATTATTATTACTATTATTTTTTTTAAAAAAACACCTCACCAGGTGTCAGCTATTCTTTATAGCCTTGGAACCAGGCTGGCTTGTTCATTCGCCATTCAGAATCTCCTCAGCGCTGACCTGAATGTCATAGAAATTTTCTACTTTTTTTAAAAAAGGAAAAGAGTAAGAAGGGAAATGTGATAGAAACCTGTGCATTTCAGAGTTCTCCCTATGGGCAGAGAGGAAGGCGTCCTGCAGAAACTCCTTTTGACAGCAGTTGTAATTACAAGCTACTATATTAAAAGTGTCGTGGTCAAAAGACACGGAATTACAAGGCTAGAGAAGAATGCAGGAGGGCCACTTGTTAACTTTGAGGAATTACCTTTTTTTATAAAGGGGGGGGGCAAAAAGAGATCTGTTGCAGAATATATATTGACAGTGAACAATAGCTACCTGAGGAATAACCCTCGGGAAGTTCTCCTGAGAAAGCCCTGGTACAATGAATGGGAGTTGCGCAAGAGCATTTAAATCATGTCAGTAGGTCTTGCTCAGGATAACTTCTAGAAATAGGGAGCTGTGACTCAATCAGCAGTCCTGTGGCACTCATAAATGAGTGTTCTCTTATGTGTAATTTAAACCAATAAGTAATATAACTGTCCAGCTATGTATCAGAGAATATAACTGTTGAATGCAGCAGAATTCCTCTGAAACATTTAAAAATCATGGCAGCAGGGTTTTTTATTTGTAGAGTTTTATTTTTGAAAGTTCTCTGTTTTTTAAAACAGAAAATAGCTTCATTGGGTGCGAGGTTCTTTTCCTCTGCAGATTCATAGACTATTTAATTAACATAGTTGTGTTATTTTTGATAGCCATTTCAATATTTTCCTCTGTTTACTTTTGTGTCTGGGAAACACACTCACAAAAAGATCTTTTATCTTTTTGAGTATTTAAGTGGCCTCAATTGTGTTAATATGCAGGCTGAATCGCGGCGTCTCAAGCAAGCCCTCACCTAACATCCCTATTCTTTAATAAGCTGGCAGAGGAAAGAACTTCAGTGAAAATTAAACTATCTCTTGGTTAATTTTAATCCAATTACATATTCGCCATCTGTACCTATTTAATCAGTAGAGTTGCAATTTTCCTATGAGTCCCAGTTGCGGATGTGTACTTAATACTGGAACATGTCCTTCAGTGGTACCTGAGAGGTTGGCAAAATACCAGCTTTGGAAGTGAGCATATTAATCTCTTCCATTATATCAAGAATGGTCAGAATCCAAAAGCCATGGTTCCAGTTCACCTCTAGTTGTGGATAAGTAGTTTCATGTAACAAGTGGCAACCCTTATGTCTGTTCATGCACATCTGAAGATCCTTCCAGCCAGTTCAATGTAGATCTGCATCCTCACTGGATACATGGCAAAAAAAACAAACCCCACCTCATTCTGTATGTGGATCTCCTTTACTAGATGGAGTTGTGTAGAACTGAGTGGCTAGATCTGTGCAACCCATTGGAAAATATACAGAGGGATGGCATCTAGTGGTAAAAACCTGTGATTTCTAAGTGGTAGGAAAATGCAGAGTTTAGAATAAATCCATCACATTCCATAAAAGTGGGGCTATCACACTACTTGATGTCTGCTGCAGTTTGATGAGTTACTCTCCCAGGTAAGCAAAGAAAGTGAATTTGTTATTGTCAGGGGTTCAGGGGCAGAGGCACATGGGAGGCAGGAGAGGGAGGACCATTGGGCAGAGTCTGAGGACAGCGAGGAGGAGGAGGACTGTGGCCCAAGGGACTCCATGAGCTTTTCCAGCGAATCAGGGGATTCCCAGGAGGGGGCGCCTGTAGCCAGGGGGAGAGGAGCCCCAGGGGGGACTCATCAGGGGGAAAGAGCCAACAGGGAATCCCGAAGCAGCAGCTGGAGATCGAAGCCGGCTTCCCCTCCAGAGCGTAGCGAATGGGGGGGAAGTTCCAGTGTGTCAGGAGAAGCAGCTCCGTTGGCTGGAACGGAGGAGAGGTCAGAACAAGCCACTCTTCCGGAAGGGGAGGGGAGCAGTGAGAGGAGTGACGTTACCATCAGGAGAACGGTTGGAAACTGGGTGCGCGCGCCAAGTTCAAATGTGCAAGCGCGCTGGGAAACGGAGAGCCCGGGGGAGGAGCCAGGTCCCAAAGCCCGCAGGAGGGAGGGAGAGCCATCGGGAGATTCAGCGTCAGAGGAATCTAGGAGGGGCGGAACTCCAGCGGGCAGAAAGACCCTGCGGAAAAGGAAAGACAGGAGGGGGTGGAGCAAAGCCAGCATCTTAAGCTGGTGTAGGGGGGGACCGACTCAGAAGGGACTTCTACGGTCTAAGCTAACAGACGTACGGCTGCGCGCCGCTACTGTGGAACAACTAATGGACTTCAATAAAGACCTTTGTATATAAAGAGAAACTGGCGTTGGTCCTTTGTGAGCTGGGACCTGAGGCACCCGTGACAGTTATCATTATGTGTTTCTCCCAAAGTGCCTTGCTTATGGGGCAGCAGAGAGATACCATTGATATGTTAATTATAAATACATATTTTTATTTGACAAAAGTGTACATAATAGCTATGCAAAGGTATGGTGAAATATAAAAGCACTTATACAAGTTGGGGGGAGGAGTTGAGGAGAATAAGTAAATATAAGGTGGAAAGACTGGTTCAGAAGCAGTTCACATTCATCCCTGAAGTTTCCTGCATTCTGGAAGTGGGGCTGATTGTTAGATGCGTAAGCATTCAGTTTCTGAAATAGCTGGGTGGAAGGAGGCCTCTAGTCACTGGGAGCAACCATGGCATAGTAACTGAGATCATTCTTTTGAATTGAGTTCCCACACGCTGGCTGGTAGAAACAAGGGTGGAAATTATCTATAACCCTGTTTTGACCTCTGTGACCTTGGGCTGGCCTAAGTCCAATATTTAAATAGTGAAGGTTACTAAAGAGTTTGGAAAGCTCAGGAAAAGAAAAGGGAACCTGCAAACAAACAGTAAGATATACTTAACAAATATTTGAATAGAAGGCTCCTAGGAGCAAAAGGACAAACTAATAAAGAATGTGATATTTGAAGCTATTCAGTGATGGTCTCTTCTTAAATTTAGAGTACCCAATAACAGGACAGCAGTTTAAATAGCCTCAGGATTGCAGGATTACACTTTGTTAAGTACAGTCTTAATTTATTTCCATACTGTGAAACCTACGATGCCATCACATCATGCTCTGAAATACAACAGAAGGCTTAACAGAACGGCTACCCTACAGATATATACATAAAAGGCCTGTTTATGCTAGCACAAAATTCCTGTGTCCTGGAGGGTTAAATATTCCAACAATTGATGGGCAATTGTTACCCCATCAATGCAGGTTTGCTGCCATGGTAACATCCTGAACTCTGCCTTGCTTTTTGATAAGTAGGTTGCTGGGGTCTCTAGAGCGCCCTTCTGTCAATTCCATCTGCTGCACAGTCTCCATCCTGTCTTGGAGGACAGACCAAGCTAATCCAGGATTTTTTTTTTCACTTCCAAAATTGACTGTTGCAATGCGCTTTATGTGGGGCTGCCCTTGTTATGACACAGAAGCTTCAACCTGGTGCAAAATTTCAGACACAACAGTAGGAGGTGAGGAGTTTCCTGGCTGTTGGTATGCTTCCAGGCCCAATCCAAGGTGTTAGTTTAAATCTATAAAGCTCTACCTTAAAGATGATCTCTCCCTATTCTCAACCTTCCTGCCATCTTCATTCACCAAATCAGGCCTGTTTCATTCACTATCTATTTGGGCAAGATGAATGTCTACCACTAGGAGCAGAGCTGTTATATTTGAGACCCTGAGGCCATGGGATGGCTTCCTTCCCACCAACACCTTGGAATTGATAAGTCATTACTCTTTGCTTGCAGGCGGGCTTCAAAAATTCCTGTATCATCTCATCATTGAAATTATTTCCTAGACCCCCATACCCACTGCTACTTTGGCCATACCCATGCTTACACTTTGATCACACCTGCTTTGATATACGGCCCCCAGAGAGTCAACCGTGGGTCAATGTGGCTCTTGGCTTGAAAAAGGTTGTCCACTTCTGTTATAAAGGGGCTGTGTGGGGCATTGGTTGACAATATTTATAGTTGTTTATTATTATTATTATTATTATTATTATTATTATTATTATTATTTCACTTTTTATTGTTGTTTTTGTAGGTTTTCCACTGCTGTAAGCCACTTTGCATAAATATTTTATCTAAAATAAATTGCCACAGAGGCGTGGGAACCATAGGACCAGTAAAAAATATGAGGGGGCTGCTGCTCCAAAATTGTTGGTGGTCATTTGCCATTCAAATGATGTGTGTGCCTTGTGATTGATTATGTGATTGATCTTATGATTGATTATGCAAGGACGCGGGGGGGCACTGTGGTCTAAACCACTGAGTCTCTTGTGCTTGCTGATCAGACAGTTGACGGTTCAAATCCCTGCGACGGGGTGAGCTCCCATTGCTCTGTCCCAGCTCCTGCCAACCTAGCAGTTCGAAAGCACACCAGTGCAAGTAGATAAATAGGTACCGCTGTGGCAGGAGGGTAAACGGCGTTTCCATGTGCTCTAGTTTCTGTCACACTGTTCAATTGTGCCAGAAACGGTTTAGTCATGCTGGCCACATGACCCAGAAAGCTGTCTGTGGACAAACGCTGGCTCCCTTGGCCTGAAGAGAGATGAGCACCACAACCCCATAGTCGCCTTTGACTAGCCTTAACCGTCCAGGGGTCCTTTACCTTTGAAATATACTCAAGATCGAGAGTGGATTTCATGCTCTTTATTCAGCTCATAGTGGTGAGGAGGAATCGAAGTTTCCCCAAAGTATCTGCTTTATATACATTATTTACACAATGGGCTGCACGTGATTGGCTAATTCTGGAATTCTCCTGTAGGCCAATCAGGTTGTGGATTCACTTCCATCTGGAGCTGGATTGGGTGGCTCCTGCAGACCAATCATTCTGCTGCATTGTTCTAGGACCAATCAGACTGCTGCATTCTGAATCCTATTGTTCTAGGACCAATCAGACGGCTGCATTTTGGATCCTATTCAACTCAGTACATAACACCTTTTACCTTTACCTTTGATCTTGTGATTGATTCTGCAAGTCTTACCACCCCGTCCCCGTCCCCATTTTATTCAAGTTGGGGTCTGAGCTCTTGTGCCAATGAGCCCACCCAGTAAACTCTGAAGTAAGAATATATTGATGCTTTGAGGGTAGAAGGTAGTGGATAAAAACAGAGCAAAATATAACACATGCTTTTATATGCCTTTGCTTGTTTTTGTTGCCTACAGGTTGGCATGTCCCAATGTCCTTAGGTGCTTATTTAATTTCTTTATAATTTTCACTACTCTTCTAGAGTAGGTATTAAAACTGGGGAGGCGGCATAGAAATTTTAAAAATAAAAATGCTGAATAGAAGTACGTAACAATAAATATTTATTTCTGTGTGTCAGAAAACTTTAGAATCTATTACCAGGAAAATGTAGCCTCATTTTTGCATCTCTGCCTTTGGTGCACATTTTGGTAACCATTTATCTAGCTTTTGTATTTGGGCACAGCCCAATTATTACAGGGAAATAAAATATTTTAACTTGAAAAATGGAAATGGTGACTCATAAGCTCAAACTGATCATTTGTTTCTACATACCACAGAATGTGTGCTGTAATTTCCAGTAAAACACATGTGTACATAAAGCCAGCTGGTCCAGAATATGGACCAATTTTAAATGGTTGATTATTCCTGTTTATAGAAATTGTCTGAATTATGACATCTGTTAAAAAGCAGTGACATTAAATAAATTATAAACAAAGAAATTAGGAGTAGCATAAATTTTAATTAGAGACCTGTAAGAATACTTTTATCTATTTTGTTTTTCCAACATGCCTCAATATTAAAATGGATTAAGTGCTTTTCTTTGCCTATAAGCTATTCAATATTTTTGGAAGAAAAAGGGGCTTCCTCTGTTATATGAATATGATTTGCATTTTCCTACTCTAAATACAAATACATTAAACTTATATTTAGAAATGCTACTGGTTCGGAAAATATTGTGGGATGGGGAAATAGTTTGAACATTGAGATGAACAGATTGCTGCTTGGTTGTGCCTCAGAAAGGATTGAAAGCCATATATCCAGGTTCAGATTCCACTGTTATGCCCGGGGGCAGATCTACTATGAAACTAAAGCTTAGCTTGAGGGCCCCTAATCCCTGTGGGGCCCCAAAAGTGACTTTAGTTTTCATTGCTTAAAATTTTTGGTTCTTGTAGACCCAATTTGAGTTGCGCAACTCAAACTGATTAATTTTTTGTTGTACATATTTCAACAACCCTAAAGTCTGAGAGTCGGTAGCACAGTCATGGGTGTAGCCAGGATTTTTGTTGCAAGGGGGCAGAGCTGACGTGATTGGTCAGTTAGTTAAGTATTTCTATTGCTTTACTTGATCTAAGCGGGGCAGCTGTCCCCCGCGCGCACCCCCCCTTGGCTATGCCCATGGGTGTTGTAAAGGTAGAGTGTCATGGTAAGTTACCCGTTATGTGGCAAATGTATTTTTCCTCCCTTTTTGCTAGAAATCAAGACCCTAGAGGAGTTCACAAAAGTACTTAAGTGGATACCAAAAATATAAAGTCCCGGAAAATTTGTCATGATCTGTCATGGATGATGTTATGTACTGAAGTTCTCACCCTGGGCCAGCAGGGGGATATTGTAGATAGTTATGCAAATGAAGGATCGAAAGTGACGTTCAGTCATTGGATAGTTTGTATGCAAATGAAGGATTGAAAGTGACGTTCAGTGATTGGATAGTTTTAGAAAGTTGCAACAGTTACATTGTTCTGGAGCTCTATATAAGCAGGCTCACTGAGCTCCTCAATTCAGTTCTGTTCCAGCTTACAAATAAAGAGCTGCTTTGGAAGAATCGCTGTGTCGTCTGATATGTTCACCCACAACTTAACAGATGACCCTACTGAAGAAGATAACAGTGGTTACCCAGACCTCATTGCTGGTTGTGAAGGGGCCCCGTAACAGTTCAAGCTTCAGGGCCCCCAAAATGTAGGTCCACCACTGGTTATGTCCACACTAGATTTCTAAATGGCTATTTTAAGACTCTCAAAACCTGAAGGGGCTGTTAAAGGGACTGTTGTTTTTACTTACATAGGTGCAGAAGCCAAAGAATGTCAGAGGCCTGGGGGATCAGACCAAAGGCCTTTCTAGTCCAGCATTCTACACTCATAGCGATGAATCAGATGCCTATGGGAAGCCCACAAATGGGGTATGAGTGCAATAACCTTCTCCTTTTATAAGCCGCAGCAGCTAGTACTCAGAGGTGGTACATAGCCATCATCACCTGTTGTTTTTGTTTGTTATTATGTATTTTGTGTTTTTATATTGTAAACTACCCTCGGATGAAGGGCAGTATAGACTTTTAATAAATAATAATAAATGATAATAATTAAAATATGAATTTGTATAACTCCCCCCTTTTAAAGCACCAATTTTGTATTATTACATCTTCTTAAGCTGCATTAAGCTTCTCTGTGCATGCAGCTCGCAGACGTTGATGCTGTCATCAGGCTACATCACTGCATGAAGCTGTCATCAGGCTACATCAGTACACCAGAGGAGTTTACACATTTGTGTAGTCTCAGTACACTTGAGAAGCTGCCAAGCCCATGGATGGATTTTGGTATGTCCTCATATTTCACTTGCAGAGGGTTGGGTTGCTCTATGTATTTCACTTGGGTTCCTCCCCATGTGTAATTATATTTGTCTAAATATTACACTCACTGACCATTAAGAGATGGACAGGGTGGACTAAAAAGTCAATAAATATAGAGTTGCTTTTCATTGCACTTATACCTAAAGTAGTTTATAATATATAATCAGCATGCAAAAAAATCAAATAATAAAAACATATCTAAAATCCAACCCATAACAAACAAACAATAACCTACAAAAGCAAAACCTGATCAACTTAACTTTGGAAGGGTCTTATTATCATCATCATCATCATCATCATCATCATCATCATCATCATTATATTTATTTATATCCCACCATTTTCCCAGACTCAAGGTGGCTTACATAAATTAAAGCAACACAGAGAAAACACAAAAAGATAAAAACATATAAAAGGGAATAGTCAAAAAGTAATTAAGCTATAATAGAATTAAAATATAAAAATGAATCTATTAAACTACAGATAGCAAAAACAGCACAGCACCATTAAAAGCTTTTTCCTTTTTAAAAAAAGTTCACAAAAATCTGTTATACTAAAACAGTCTTCACCTGTTTGCTGGCAGAAGGACAACAAGGAGGGAACCAGTCTAGCTTCTCTAGGGAGTTCCAGATTCAGTGAGAAGCCACTGAGAAGATGTTCTCCTGTGTCCCCAACCAACTGTGCCTATAAGGCTGACGGGACTGTGAGAAGGGCCTCCTTCGAAGATTTCAGAGCCCAGGCAAAGTATGGGGAAATATAGCCTGGGACTGAAGATTTAGAAGAGCATCATCATGTTGCAAAAGAAGAAGGAAAAGATGGCCAGGTGGTCCTTGCTGACTAATTTTTCATGGATGGAGCAACACATCTGAGAAGGCTCTAGATCCTGTGCCTGCCATACTTCGGATACTGGGGGTACTCTTTGCTCTTAGCAAAAGAAGCATATATGATACTTAGAGCTTAGAGGTGGGAGAACTTTTTCAGCCTGAGGATAACACTCTCTTGTGAGCAACCTTCCAGGAGCATGGCTAGAGACAAAATGTGGGCAGAGGAACAAATGTGACTCTCTCCTTTGTACAGCAGACTGCAAGTGGTAGAGAAACAAGAGGCATCATCGCAGCTGAAGAGGAAGTGACACATTCTAACCAGTTAGAAGCACTCCAGCAGGGTGCTGAAGCTGAGACAGTGAGGGGGGCATCCTGGAGAGAGTCCAAAGGATTGGAGAGGCCAGGAAGACCACACTGAGGAAGAGCCTCAAGGTCCATAAATAGCAACACCCTAGTGGTCTCGGGCCCTAAGGAAGTTAGATTGGCTTCAACCGGAGCCAGGGCCTTTTCAACTCTGGCTCCGGCCTGGTGGAACGCTCTGCCTCATGAGACCAGGGCTCTGCAGGATCTGATTTCTTTCCACAGGGCCTGTAAGACAGAGTTGTTCCACCTGGCCTTTGGCTTGGAGCCAATTTGATTCCCTCCCCCTCTTTTTTTTTCATTTTCCTTTCTCCTCTTGTGATGAGGCTGAATTTTAATATTTTAATGTTTCAATATTTTAATGTTGTATTTTAATTTTGTTTTTAAGTTGTAATCATTCAACTTGTTTTTATTATTGCTTGTAAGCCGCTCTGAGCCCGGCCTTGGCTGGGGAGGGCGGGGTATAAATAAAAATTGTTGTTGTTGTTGTTGTTGTTGTTGTTGTTGTTGTTATTTAGTTCCTGGGCCTGAGGTTCCCCACCTGTGACTTGGAGGTTCCTTCTCTTTGTTTCAGCTCCCATGGCATGACATTTGAGTACAGGACTGGGGCTAGGCTTCAGGCCATTTGCAGCGTAATCCTCTCCAGGTTTGCTCAGAAGCACCGTATTTTTCGCTCTATAACATGCACCAGACCATAACACGCAAGTAGTTTTTAGAGGAGGAAAACAAGAAAAAAAATATTCTAAACGAAATAGTGGATATATGTTTTTTGTGGTTCATGCTGTGGCCACAGACATGTGATCGGACAGTGAGTTTGGAGTAGCCCAATGCAAAAATCCTGAGGATCCATGTGGATCCATGCTTTGTAACCACAGAGGAGGGAAGGAAGGGGGACCATGGATCCTCTGCTCACGACTGCAGCAGATCCCCCCCCCCCGTCACCCGCAGGCATTCGCTCCATAACACGCACAGACATTTCCCCTTACTTTCTAGGAGGAAAAAAGTGAGTGTTAAGGTGCAAAAAATACGGTAAGTCCCACTGAGTTCAATGCTGCTTTCTCCCACACGATTATGTTTAGGATTGCAGACGGGGATTTAAATCAGCACCTTGAATTGTGTGCAGCTTTAGGATGAAAATAATATGCACCCCACTCCACAGGAAACCTCCGTTATATTAAGAACATAGCTGCTGCGTTCTCAATGAGCTGTCATTTCACACAGAAATCAAGGGCAGCCCCAGATATCTGCATATTAACACATGAGCTAAATTAAAATCACAGTTTTGGAGGTTAAAAATGCTATAATTGGACAACACCCAGGAATTCAAGTCCCCCCCCATACATCTTTGGAACTGACATCTAAACTCTTACTATTTTGCTTTTATGCTATTATTCATATCCTCCCCCCTTAGGAATGAACATGGCAGCAGTACATCACTGTGGCAATTTTGTTTTGGCATCAAGTTGTTATTTTCTGTAAAATGATAATTGTCAGATAACGATAACCCAACAACCTAAAAATAAAATAACATAAAAAAGACTCTCTTTCCATTTTCACTTTTGGCTCTTTCTTCAGGCTGACAGCTGAAAGATACCAAGTTTCATTGATGGCTGTCATTAGGTTAGGATGACTAAATCTCAGCTCCTTGGCAAGTTGCAGAGAAGTCCCCTAGAGAACTTCTATTTTCACTGAGATGCAAAAAAAAAAAAAACCCTGAAAAATATCTTCTCACTTTCTTGTCTCTTTTTTATGGCGCCTGTTGAATTCTCATGGGTATCTCAGTTAAAATCTTGAATCTGTCATTCTTTTCCTTATTTCAGAACCACCAGCAGCAGAGGCTGTACAAGTCCAAAGTATTATTAATTCACTGAAAGATATTATATGGCAACACCCAAAAGATTGCTATTCCCTCCTACATATTTCTTCAAAGAAAACTGTTTGAATTTTCTTAGTTGTGTGACAAAACCATGATTGCCAACAAGTTAACGACTCACTCTATAAGGGCCAAGTTCAAATGATTAAAATCCACATGCTTCCATGTCAAATTTAATTAACTATCGAGGCAGATAGCAGAATCTTGGGACATTTTTTCATTTTATGGAATCTTCAAGCTGAAATTGCATCTGTTTATAAAGACATTCTTTAGCTCAACAAAAGAAAAGTGCTCTATTAAAAGACACTGTTCTCATTTCTAAACCAAACCCTCATTTACAAAGAATCTCAGATACATGCTTAAATCCCACTGCAGCACATTTTAGGCTGTGTACACACTCCCATTTACTCCGCATCCAGTGGGCTCCCAGAACTATATATGCACAACATTAGCCACAATCCATATCCCGTATGTATCCTGTCATTTCCTATGGAATACTGTATTTTGAGGCATTTTTCCCCAAAGCAGTTCAATCTGAATTGAGAAAAAGAACAACCTAGCTGCATTTTAAGCCAACAATGTGTACATAACCTTAATTTGTTGATTTAAGTATAATCTATCATTTCCATGTGGGCTCAGCATGAGTAGTGAGTTTTAGAAACACATTGGTCTTGATCTATCATGGCTGAAGTGTGCGTGGAGGCAACAGTTCACATGTCTGTCCCCCTACCGGAGTGAACAGAATGCATGCGCGAGGTGCTGTGCACATGATTCTTAATACTGGATTTCTGGATTTAGCTTTGACTGAACTACTCGTTAGTTTGGGTGGATTTTGGCCATTCCTCTATAAACAGCTGGTCAGGCCCCTCCAAATTAAGAGTGCCAGCCACCTCTTGGGCAGCTATGCTTATACTCAGGCAGCAGAAATATAGATATAGATGATATAGATATAGACGCATGCAGCGGCACTCTGGCAGCCTACCGCCATGTGTGCATATTTCTGATTCAGAGGCAGCATACAGTACAACAGCATAACACATAAATATAAGATTATTTCAAGGTACAATATCATTGTAAATACACATGTTTAAATAGAGGCATATGTTGGTGCAGTCATTTGTACCATGTTTGCAAGCAACACCAAGTGAATATGCATGCTCTGTACACTAAATAAATAATAAGAGAGAGAGAGAGAGAGAGCACTTGTGTAGTATAAATGCTAACTGCACAGCCAAGGTTTAAAAAGCAAGAGCAGCCCCTGGGGTGCTGCCACACAGCCAGCCTCCCAACAGTGGTATCGCAGCTGTTTAGGAGAGTAGTATGGGAGCAGGACAAAGCAGAAGCAATTTTTGGGGGGGTGGGGGTCATAGCAGCAGGAGCCTGCACCACCCTAACCTCTCCACTACCCTTGTTTAACCTCACCATTGCCCTGCCCCATCCCCTACACTGTCCTCATAAGAGGCAGTGACACTGGTACGAGAGGTCAGTTCTGTGTTGCTACCACACCAGCCACTCCTGAAAATCAGTATTTCTTTGTTGTGGTAAAGCCACTTAAGGATTTGTGTAGCTGCTTTTTCATCCCACCCTCTTTCCAATGAGTGCAGGGTGGCATATGTGCCCCTCCCTTTTCATCCACTCTGCTTGCAGTGGCTCTGCAGTTTTTCACATTTCTGCAACAATTTGCAAAAAGTTTTTTTAAAAAAAAACATAATAAAATTCTTCAGCATTTTACTCTGAATTTCTCCTAACAGTAACAATTTTGGTATGCATTTTTCAAGCAATTTCTCCTAATGTAAGTGCATTTCTATGTTATTTTCACAAATATCTTTATTTTTATTTACATTTTTACCATAGAATCATAGAATTGTAGAGTTGGAAGAGACGCTGAGAGTTACCTATATAGTCTAATCCCCTGCAATACAGGAATCTCTATTAGATCATACATGACAGGTGGCCACCCAACCTCTGCTTAAAAACCTTCAAAGTCGGAGAGTCTACCACCTCTCACTGGAGCCTGTTCCACTGCCATATAGCTCTTGCTGTCAGGAAGTTCTTCCTGATTAGTCGGAATCTCCATTCTTGTAAATTGAATCCATTGGTTTGGGTCCTGCCAGAGAAAACAAGCTTGCTCCATCTTCTATCTCATCTCAGTCTCCTCTTTCCCAGGCTAAACATTCCCAACTCCCTCAACAGTTCCTTATAAGGCTTGGTTTCCAAAACCTTGATCATCTTGGTTGCCCTCCTCTGCACACTTTCCAGCTCATCAATATCCTTCTTAAATTGTGGCGCACAGATCTGGACACAGTACTCCAGCTGAGGTCTAACCAAGGGAAAATGGAGTGGTACAATTGCTTCCCTTAATTTGGACAGTATACTTCTGTTGATGCAACCCAAAGTGGCATTTTTGCTGCTTCATCACACTGTTGGCTCATGTTCACTTCGCCAATCAGTTCCTCCCCATTAGTAAAGGACCACACCCAAGATAGATGATCCCCATGTAGTGCTGACATTAAAAGTGCAGCAGCAGATTGTCCGAAGACTCTTCTCTTCCCTGATCCTTCACCCCAGTGCCCAAATTTCTTCTCCAGCTAACATCTTCACACATCACTGAAGAAGAATGGCATGGAGATGGAGCCTATTTGCTTGCAGTACTTGACAGACTGCAAGTGATTGCCCAGCACAAGGAACTGTTGGGGCAACGGGGGAGGGGGTATTTATCTGAAGAGACCCAGCCTCTCAAAGCCTCTGAAAATTCCCATCTTCCATAGCAGTGCCTCTGAAGTTTACTTTCAATCTGTACAGTAGATATATGAACAGTTCTACAGTAATGTGCGTTCATTTTGTAGGGTTTTTTCATTTAAGCGTTGTTAAGCTTCTCACACTGTGAATTTTATGAAAAATGACCTGCTTATTGAAACGATTGCACCTCCTGATGTCTTGTCTCTCACCATCTAATGGCGCTTCTTTTTATCTTCTTTCCTATGCAATCTGCCAGTGCTTATGAATGCTGGGACTCTGTCGTTGACAGGGAGTCCTAAGGACCACTTAAGAGACATAATGCTTGCAGAAACAGAGGCTCTCTGGTGGGGTCTAATCTGTGAATTAGCCCAAGGCAGAGCTGGCGTAATATTTCAGATAAACAATCAGGCACGACTCCGTATCTTGTTTACTCCTAAAGCAATAAAATGCCAATTTTTTATTTTTTAAAAAATCTATTTTACTGAAGATCTTCACAAGCAATCTTTCTGTTCTTGCTAAGTGGAACGATTTAAAAATATATGAGGTTGGGCGGGGGGGGAGCCATGTGGAGGGGTTTTTTTTATTCATGTGCACTATGCCCCAGGTGCATAATGCAAAAGACTTTGTAGGAGAAGCAACTCACATTTGGATTTCTCCAGGAAGGCTGTGCATTGCATACTTTAGCTCTTCAGTTCAAAGCAAGATATTTTAAGCCTGGGAACACAGCAACATGCCAGCCTAAGGTTTAAAGAACTACACTGCAGTGGTAGATGGGGATTTGGCCTTTGGTCAAAGACTGACTTGTAAATAGCCTATTCTTCTAGTAGTAGGGTAGCAGTATTTTAAACTTTCAGTGACTTTTATGCAGCTGTCCAGAGGGCATAATCAGATAGGCTTCCCATTTTTAAGAAAGCTCCACCAGGAGGACATTTACTAACAGAAGTTCCAGAGTAATTCAGTTTTAAGAAATTGTCTTCAGGCAATGGGTGACCTGATCCCTTAATCCATTTTGAGGAACCATGCTCAGGTAAAATACCGGTTGTTTTATGTATTCTCTCTGCCTGATTTACTTTTATGTGTGTTTCTTTTGTTTGGATCCCCTGTCTTCCTCTGACAAAAAGCTGTGAAGTTTTGATTAGTAGGAAATCAGGGCACTGAATTCTTTCACATTTGTAAAATGGTGTCTCTGTTTAAATTGAATGTATGATTCATCCGAAGCTGGCTTAGGATATTATTGGGTCTTGAGTAAGCAGCATGTCTATTCTTTGCAGTTGGAAGAATGTATGTCTGTCAGTCCCATTAAAACACTATTTTTACAACCCCATTAACTATACACCAGAGGTACACTTTGAGATTTAACTGTCAACTGCAACCAAACTTGGCTTTTTAAAATAAAATATTATAATAATTTTGTTGGTTGAATGTAATCTACTGATTATTAATGGTGCATGTTTTCTTTGAGATTTACTTTTTTTACATTTTTTAAGCTGGTTTTGATCCACAAGATTTCAGCCTAATGAGGTACAGTCACTTTAGATAGCTAATGGCAGAGTATAAGTAAAAAATGGTGGTCTTATTAAACATTAATTAAGTTCTGGTTTAGAAACCCTCTTGAAAAGTGTGACAAAAATCAGCTGGGGTGAGTGGGTGTATGGAGCAGCATAAGTCAAAACATGAAAAGACCTCCTTTAAAGACTACATCTGTGCTGGCATATCTTTCTTATAATTATTTTCAGTTTTCATTTCCTGATATTGTGGGCTCAATCCAGCCAATGTTAAGCAGCATAAAGTCCCATTCATCTTAGAAAGTCAGTTCAGCATGTTCCCAAATGTCTCCCATGAAATAAATGAGATTTAAAAGCTATTAACTTTGGCTGGAATACGCCCAGTGTTTCAGTGTATTCTCTCATGCTTTCAATATGTTTTCAACTTTGAACTTCTAACATTGCATAACCCATGATGGCTTTGGCTGATGGGAGTTGTAGTCACCCGCTTTCTTTTTATTCAAGTGAGGAAAATGTGTGACTTATTTATTTATTTTTGCACACAGCAAGTGCTCTTCTTCTGCAGTATAACGCAGGTTGTTCTCAGAAATGGCTAAATACCTAAACAATGTACTGTACAACTTCAGATATACGTTTTTTTAAAAAAAAAATCAGATGGAACTGAAAGGTGCTGATTGTGTCAACAACTCAGATGGGGATTTCCAAAATTATTCATGATCCCCACAAAGCATTTAGTGCTAGTGCTAAGGAACATAGTGGCGAGGTTGGCAAAACACCCATTTTCCTACAACACAGTCTGGAAGCTGAGCACAGATTGCAACAGGATGCCAAAACAACCAAAAATTAAATGGAGATTGTACAAGTAATAAGCAGTCTTTACTGGGGTGCTGGGAGGAGCATGTACCACACACAAATTGGCCTAGGTAGCTTTGAAGTTACTTAAATTATCTTTTCTATCTTGTTTGTAGAACAAATTCAGAACCTGGTGTGTGTGTGTGTGTGTGTGTGTGTGTGTGTGTGTGTGTGTGTGACTATTAATGTCTCAGATTTGGTGGCTGTCAAGCATGCAAATGCTGGCAATCCCACGCATATGTGTGAATGCCCAAAAATTCAAAGATGCAGCAGTGATGTTGATAATACACTGTTGAATGTTAATAATGCCCACTGCACAGGCATTTGTGAAAGCTATTCATGTCAATATGAAGGACAGCAAAGAGGAGAAGAGATGATTAAAACCTTAAGTCAAATAATTGGCAGGAGGTGTTGTGGCTGTGTAGGTGGATCAAGGACTAACACAGAGTCAATTGTGCACATTTGGCCTCAGCTTGCTTCAGCTCGCATCTGCTAGTTATTTTGTATCCAAGCAATTTGTGTGTTTGTTGTACAGTCTCTCTCATGATTATTAGACACTTAATGCTAATCTTATCTAGAAAGAAGAAGACAAGATATATGTAGAACATGAAATTAATTCTTTTCATGTTTTGTAAAGTGCAGGACCAGCCCAAGACATTTTGCCACCTGAGGCAATGGACAAGAAAGCACTTCTCCCCAAATCCTTGTACAAAGGCCAACCAGGCTGCCAGTTGAATTTTACTTCAACACTGGCCGCACTCGTAGATCCCACGCTTGCTATCCAGAAAAATCCCCTGGTCTTGCGCTGAACTTGATCCAACGAAGTTCAGCAAACTTGATCTGACAAAGAAGAGCTGGGTGTCAGGGGCTGAAGCGGGCTGTTTTAAATTCCCCCAGGAGTGGACCTGAAGGAAGCCTCATTGTTGAAGGAAGGATAGCCCAGCCCTCTGAGCCAGCCTGCCATTTGCCAATTCAGCAGGCTGTCACAGAGCAGGATTTCAAGCCGGGAGAAAGAGCCGAAGCTTGTGCTCTAGCAAGGATCAGACCCTGACACACAGCCCTGAATCATCAGCAGGAGGAGAGGCGCTGGCCGTTCCTCAAAGCCGCCGCACCCCTAAAAGGGGGTAAGTGGAATTATACAAAGGCCAGCCAGGCTGACAATTGAATCTTACTTCAACACTGGTCATGGGACAACATTTTCCACCTCACCTCAGGGCCGAAGGCTCGTTTAGGAAGAGTAGGGCAGCCTAGGTGACATTTCCACATGGCTCTTACTGTTAAAGCTCTTCATGGCCTGAGACCCCCATTCCCTCAGATACCACCTCTCCTTATATGAGCCCAGATACTCTTTACATCTTGCTCCATGCGTCCAGACTGCTAGAAATGCTGTCTGTGGTAAGGATCTTTACCATAGCTGCTCACAGGCTACGTAATGACTCCATTGGTGGAGCTTGAAACAGGTCTGTTTGTTCAGCTTTTCAGAGAGAATGCACAATGTACATCCTCTGAAAGGCCTGGGGCTGCTATGTGGGCATTATTTGAGGCCCTGTGTTTCTGCCACTGTTGATTTTATGGTATTTACCATATTTTTCGCTCTATAACACGCACCCGACCATAACACGCACGTAGTTTTTAGAGGAGGAAAATCCGTAGGCATGCCACCCATAGGCATTCCCTCCATAACACGCACAGACATTTCCCCTTACTTTTCAGGAGGAAAAAAGTGAGTGTTATGGTGCAAAAAATACGGTATTTATTACTGCTATTAATGTTACTTTTAATGTTTATGAACTGTTGAAAGCTGACTTGAACCTTGGGAGGGTAAGATATAAACGCTTTGAACAGATAAATAACAAAACACATGTATTACCTTACACCTCAGAAACTATCATGTATACCCAGATGTTGAAAACAGCAAATAGGTGCTGTGCTGCTGCAAGAAAAGAGCTGGTCTTAAGAGGGAACACTTCAGTGGTCACTGATGGTGGTGCATGGGGAAAAGTTGTCCGGGTGCTCTGGTGGACCAGCCTAAGAGAATGGCATGGAGGCCAGCCAATCTCATAATATGGACTATTCAGGGTATTGTGTGTCCACAGACAGTCTCATTGGAATGGTCCTCTTCCTGGTTGCCTCTCCAGACACCAGTTGCCTCTGCTGGCCTCAGTCAATAACATAAACCTGTAGCTCCATTAAAAACAATGAATGGGCATGTTTGTGGGGGTTGGGGTGTTAGGGGAGGGGTAGTACCTCTAGTGGGGGGGACATTGTGCTCCTTCTGGGGCTGTTTGTCCACCTCTGGTCCCCACCCTCTATTCAGCTCCCACCTGTGGCTCCTAGAAGCTGTCAGCATGTGACAGCGGCCACACCCTGGGAATGGCTTTAACAGGTTGCCTAATCCAGGTGAGGGTAGCCGATGGGTCTCAAACCTCCTGTGAGTTAGGGACTTCCCTGCATGCAGAGACACATAATTACTCTATGAGTTAGTGTTCATGCAAAGGTGCAATGAAGTTCCTCCTGCATGACCAACTTTTTGGTTGATTCTGGCATGTTTTCAGGAATCTTATGATTACCAAGATAATTGATGCCATGACTTTTATTTTCCCCTATCCTATCTATAATTACACAGAAGCAAGTCCAAGCATGGGAGCTGATTTTTTGGAAGTGACACGTAATTGATTGATCATTTATTGGAGCTTTTCCCCATAAGCACTCACATGATTGCAACCTAAGCCATTTCTTCCTCTTTAACTGTGGCTGTGTAGTTTCTCTCCCATTATTTACTCCAAAATTATAAAAGCAGTGCAGTGTAAATCTTTATATAATAATCCAGAAACCTTCTTAAATACAAATAAATGGGTGGCCTGCTGTTTGATTTTGGCATACTCATTTACCTTTCTTTACCTTATCTAAAAAGGTTGAGTAGGACAAAATATTAAAACACAATTACAAAAGCCATTATGAAAGCTATAACGGTCCTCATTCAAAGTCTCGGCAGCTTTTCTATGGATTCATATCGGTCTACAAAAGCTTTTCATTCTCCCCCAACCTGATGAGGCAAGAGGTAGTTAGCAGAATATAATGGAATGGGAAAAGAATGTGATGACCAAACAATATTGGTTGGTTTCAGAATAATCTACTCCTTGTGCTGTTACTTTTTGTTTCATTTGTGCAACATAAACACAGTTTATGGACAACTGTATGGTGAATTTAAAACCCCGGAGCTCACTTCCTATTGCAGATAATGGATTGTTAATTGCTCACTGATAAAGATTGAGGCCCCAGCACCTGCAAACTGCAATAATAGCTGTATTTCATACATATGCATAGCAGTTGGACAGGTAGCAAAATAGCAACATTAACAGTAAAATCATATTCAATAGGGTTTATGTCACATTATATTTTGCGAAGAATGTGTATGACCACTGAATCAGACATACTTCCTTTTATGTTTTGTTGAATAGTACTTTAAATTGCAGAATTAAATGCTCAGAGCAGAAACCTTGTCAGTTGCAGTGTCACTGAATCAAATGCTATAAAGATGAAGTAGTCCTGCTGTTCTTTCTGTCAAAGCCTTCTGGCTATACTTCACAATTTGTACCTTTATTTGTTCCTCCATTTCGATTCCGCAAATGAAATGTTGAAACAACAGCATGTGCTGTGAAACACAGAAAGTAAATAGAAGGACTGAACTTAGGCAGAGGTGGAGAAAAATCTCAATATGAACGACTGATGTTCCCAATTCTGCAAATAAAACATTTTCTAACGTACTTAAAGGAAGAGGGGAAGTGTAGGTGTAAAATACATTTTACAAAGCCAGTGCAGATCTTCTCTTGGGACCAAACTAGACATGGCATTATTCTCATCATTTAGCTTTCACTATGACAGCTAGCATGATTTTATTTAACAAATAGGAGCTTAAGCCAGATCAAGGCCATGGAGGGGGAGCTTTAACCCTTTGCTCCCAGCACAGTCCCAATCTAAATGTGGGGTGGAGGGCAGACCCTCCAGGTTTCCCTATCTTCCAGGGACAGTCCCGGATTTACAGAAGCCATCCCAGTTTCTGATTTGATCCCGAAATATCCTGCTTTTCCTTAGGACATCCCTATTTTCATCAGATAAATGCTGGAGGGTATGGTAAGGTAAAGGGACCCCTGACCGTTAGGTCCAGTCGCGAACGACTCTGGGGTTGCGGCGCTCATCTCACTTTACTGGCCAAGGGAGCTGGCTTACAGCTTCTGGGTCATGTGGCCAGCATGACTAAGCCGCTTCCGGCAAACCAGAGCAGCACACGGAAACGCCATTTAGCTTCCTGCCAGAGCGGTACCTATTTATCTACTTGCACTTTGACGTGCTTTTGAACTGCTAGGTTGGCAGGAGCTGGGACCGAAGAATGGGGGCTCACCCCGTCGCGGGGATTCGAACCGCCGACCTTCTGATCAGCAAGCCCTAGGCTCTGTGGTTTAGATCACAGCACCACCTGCGTCCTGGGTATGGTGGGACGTCCTTATTTTCATTGGAGAAATGTTGCAGGTTATGCAACATCGGAGCCAAGGAGATACAACCTTTAGAAGACACCTGAAGGTATAGCGAAGTTGTTTTAATGTTTAATGTTTTTTTATTTTTTATGTATGTTGGAAGCCACTCAGAGTGACTGGGGCAGCCCAGTCAGATGGGTGGGATGTTGTTGTTTTTGTTGTTGTTGTTTAGGGTGTTGCTATTTTCATCAGAGAAATGTTGAAAGGTATGGGAGTGCCCACACTTGAAGTTCATAATAGGAAGATATTTGAGGAGTTGCTTCTCAAACTACAGACCTGTCTGCACTTCTAACCTCATATTTATTTGTTTGTTTGTTTGTTTATCAGAAAGTGGCTAAGTTAGAAACTTCTTCATTAGTTATGTATGAAAATGCAGCTTTTTAGCACAGAGGATCAATGTGCACTTCATGCAGGGGCTCGTGGTGCCACTCAGATGTGTGTGATGCTTCACTACTTACTTTTATGCACTAGGCAGAAACATTGAAAAGTAATAAGCTGAAACACAAAAACTGTAATTTACTGCCACATGTTTAGAACTGCTACAAAAAAGGGGGATTTGGAACTAAATTTTGGATGCAGTGGAGGGATCCCACCAATATTATATTTGGTCAATTTTGTTCAGTCTCTGTTATCTAAAATGGCATTTACCCCAATGAGATTTCATTGCCCTCATTGCTTTCATTTGTATCCGAAGCTGGCATAAAGGAGAGAGAATTGAGCGAGGTATCTTGCTTCTCGCATGCTTTGAAACCTTTGGTGGTCCAAGGGAGTGAGCTCCCCTTCACTCCTTAGCATTCAGTGCTCTACTGATGCAGCAGCCAACCATCTGAGAGTCAATCGTCTTTGATGCCTTCCCACATGGATGGAAGCTATGTGTCAATGATGCATCCACATGGTGGGGCCAATTGCAAGGCTCCTTCCCATGGACTCATTGTGATGTCTACTAGAATTAGCTTGACCATTCTATCAGGGGAGGCACACAATCTACCCACAGCCATGGGACAGCACATTACGGGAATGTGAATCTCACCTGTCTGGAGGCTGCATCTACAGGACATGATACTCAATGGAGGTGGGGGTGGCAATGCTCAAAAACAGATACAATCTAAAGATATTTTGTCATCATTAAACATAGCAGATTGCACTATATTTCTTCCCTTTGGTTACAAAGTGCTCTTGTAAGGGGGGGGGAGCTCTAAACAATTACATTTCATTTTGTGAAATGAAAATAGCATTTTGTATTTGGTTGCTACAATTTCTTTTAAGAGAAGGAGCTCTTTATCTTCAAAAACGGGAACAAACATCTCTGCATGTCAATTGATTGTATTTAAACTTTATTTTCAAAAGCATTAAAAGGAACTCTGGCACAGAGAATAATAATAATAACAAAATGCCAGCCCTCTTGTATGAACCCATTTCTGAATGTCAGGTACCTGAACCACACGCACAAATCAGAATTAGATTTCTTTTTCAGGTGTTGTAGGCACAGATTTAAGTTTGGGGCCATTGTCTGAGATTCGTGTGGCCTGCGCATTGTGAAAAATCATTGCAAAATGAACAAATGAAAATCTAACTTCAGAAAAGCATTTTGCACAGGCTAACACCTAGGCTAATTCTTAGTCCAGAGAATACCAGTAAATAATACACATAGTGCACAATGTGGGAGCATTTAGCTTTCGATCTGCATTTTGCACTTGGCTGTAGATGTTCTGCTAGGTGCCGTGGTTTTAATACCTTATTGGCAAAGATGCAGTGTGGACATTCAAACAGCATATTAGTAACTGACTGAAGCCTATCAGCGCATGCACACATGCCCACATATATGAGAGCTATCCGTAGGATTCAAAGTGATGCTGATCATTCAAAGAATGGGTAGGGGAAAACCTAAAGAAAACTCCAATGAGAAGCTGCTGCTATAAATTACATGAGCCGTTTGTTCTCAAGTTAAGCATTACCCAAGGGTAATGTGCTGGCTGCAAGGATGAAACATGCCTAGGCATGTGCTGAAGCAAGAGACACAAGTGAATCTTGTTAATTAACACTAAATATCTGCATCACTGAAGACCAGTAACATACATAAATTCATAGGGTTGGATCCCAATAAAGTTTGTTAAATTTAGGTCTCACTAAAATCAATAGTAGGGACACGGGTGGTGCTGTGGTGTAAACCACTGAGCCTAGGGCTTGCCGATCGGAAGGTCGGCAATTCGAATCCCCGCGATGGGGTGAGCTCCCGTTGCTTGGTCTCTGATCCTGCCAACCTAGCAGTTTAACAGCACGTCAAAGTGCAAGTAAATAAATAGGTACCGCTCCGGCGGGAAGGTAAACAGGGGTACCTTTACCTTTTAAAATCAATAGTACAAGTTAGTCATCATTTACATCATATGGAAAGAAGTGCATTAAGTCCCATGTGTATCAGTCAGGATGAAGTGGATCCAACACACCAAAACTAGATAAACCTGTTCATGCAACTTTTGTGAGCACACTATGAGAAACAGAAGAAGCAGCCATGGTTAACTCAACCATCTTCATGCTGCTGCTTCTTGCCGGATCCTATCAGTCTGCAGATTAAGGAACTCCAGCATTATGGTCAGATATTTTGCAATACGCTGGTTCTGAGGAGGAAATAAATGTTAGAAATAAGGAACATTAAAGGAAGGTGCCAGGGCTATAAATGCTGCCTTGAAGAAACTGATTCCTTTACTCCAGCAGAGTGGTGGCATTATATGAATTAAGTTATCATTTCATCTTTAATAATCATGTGGCCTTTAAGGTAAAACCAAAAAAGAGAAGACACTCTATAACCATGAAGACATTGTCTGTTTCCTTATTTTACTCTTCACCCTTAAAAAAATCTTTCTGACAGATGACTCGATTTCAGTTGTTGGGTAAAATAAAGCATGCCATATAACTCAATTCAGATGTAATCTGTGTAAAATTTACTTGAGCGGATTGACATTATTTATGTTCCTGGCTTAACCCAGAGTCAAGAAACAGCAGGTATGAGTCACCCACTATTTGACTGTGTGTGGTGATTTCCGATAAGTAAGGCGTGAATCCACTAAGTCTTTGTGCTTTTGATGTTGATTTTTGACCTTGTGGAATGTAACTAAATCGTGTGTGTGTGTTGTGCACGCGTGCACACACACACCATGTATGTATAAAGACTTCTTAGTGCATTTTATGTGGGCCCAGTTGGTGATTGAAAGGAAGATAGTATTCCCCTCCGAAAAACAGTTGGAAAGCTCATAAAGGAATCTCAATCTGAGGGAAAGTTAGAAGTAGAAAGGATAGGTAAAATTATTATAAAGCTTGCTAAAGCCACATGTGAGGGTGGCAGACCCATTTGTTGAAACCAAGGCCTCTCCTAACCACATACAAAATATATGTGTAGTGATTTTAATAACAAGAGAAGTGTGTACGTGAGGGCAATTGAATCCTCTTCCCTTAGCATAGAGGCACCACCTATTAATTTCAATGGAGTTTCTGCAGATGAACTTCCCAGAAGTTCTGAATAATGTGTTCGTAAATAAAGAGGAGCCATTTTCACAAACACTTACAGAAATCAGACTTGTTTTATTTTCCAAATATGAATATTGTATCTAACCTTTGGTAATGTCAGTTGTTCTATATGCATAATAACTTAAACGAACAACAAGTAAAAAAATGTGGAAAAGAAAAAGATAGGATAGAGTTTACATAGTGATTTTTGGGTTGTAAGCAAGTAGAGCTGGATACTCTTTCTTCTTAAGGTTTTTCTTTTTTAATCATTTCATTTTTTAAAAGGCATCAAGATCTGGGCTGCATTGTCACCACTGATGAAACTTCTGTTTTCCTGTTGCTGTTGAGCAAATTCTTAATACTCAAAGGCAGTTCAGTTTCTATCAACTGAATCCTCTTCGAGTTTCCAGATTGGATGGCTAGCAAGTCATTGGCGTATCCTGAGGCCTTTTGCTGCTTATGAATTGTGCATCCTGGTTCTTCTCCTTAAAGCACTGTGATAGATCATTATTGGGTAAGCATGGAAATCATCATAAAACAAACTGAAAACTACCTACCAGCATTCCTCCTACATTGGGGCATTTGACAAGTGTCCAAACTGATCAAAAAGAAATTTTGCCATGTTGAAGAGTAGCAGTCTTGAAAATGATGTTTACTTAAGTCAGGAGCAGCTACCTTGGTGCCTTCCAGATGTTGTTGAACTCCAGCTCCCATCAGCCCCAGCCAGCATTGCCAGAAAAAAGTTGGGGATGGAAATGGGAGTCCAACAACATTTGGAGGGCACAACCACTGGCTAGCCCAATTTAAATAATGTGTTACAATATCTTATCAATGGTATTGGAAGTCTAGAATTAAAGAAGTTTGCTGTTGAGGGAAAAACCCAGTCCAGTGTATTCTTTCACAGATTAGCAAATACGGTGCTGTCAGCTCTCAGACAATCTAGCTTCATTATCATGTTCCAAGTTTGGTTGTTTGAGTCAGTGGTCTTGGTCCATGTGAGCAGCTGTTCAATGATACTAAGTCTTACAGATGCTTTCTGCAGGAGAAGCTCAGCAGCAGTTGCTCTTATCACTGTTTGCCCCAGCAGTAGTCACCTACAGTAGTCACTCCATTGACAAATCAAGAGGAATACAATGATAGCAGCTCTGGAATACATTTTTGCATGTTTAAAGATGAAATTACAAACTTAACATGCATATGCAGAACCCTGAGATTTTGACTAAGCAGATTAGTGTGGAGAAAGCTCCTTAGTGAAAGAACTCTTTTGGCGACATATGTTAAAATGCTGCTACAAAACCCCACAGGGGTTAAAAACTTTTAGAAATAATTAATTCATAGAAGAAACATACCCTTTGCAAATCAAATTCCTCTCCAAAAGATCCCTAATGTAATTTATTCATTCTCTGGGCAAGAGAGAGGCTAACATTTGAACTTTTATCAGACAAAACTCTGGATTATTTGTATACTACCAGCCTTTCAGCAACCTTACAGTAGTATTGAATGCCTAGTAGCAGTGCTTTTTTCTTTAAAAATGTTTAGGGATACAGTGGTACCTCGGTTTAAGAACATTCCTGTTTACGAACAATTCGGTTTACGAACTCTACAAAACCGGAAGTAATGTTCTGGTTTGCAAACTTTACCTCAGTCTACAAATGGAAGCCGAACGGTAGAAGGGCACCAGCGGCAGGAGGCCTCATTAGGGAAAGCTAGCCTCGGTTTAAGAACGGATTTAAGGAATGGATTAAGTTCATAAACTGAGGTACCACTGTACTCTCATTTTGACTCAAGAAAATCACCGGGAAAGGAAATGAAGCTGTCATCGGAGGTGGTAACAACAAAATTGACCAATCACCATGCTAGATTGCAACTCCTACTTCACACATTAATCGCTTGCTTCCATCTGAGACTCAGGAAACAGGAGACCTCATTTGTGACAGCAAATGAGGCTGCCATCAGGGGTAGCAATGGAACTGATGATTCACCGTGCTAGAGAAGAAACTAATTTTTTAAAAAAGTTTCTTCTTTTTTAATTTTTTAAAAAAGTTTCTTCTCCCGTTAGCTTCACAAAATGCTTTGGGGTATGCATACCCCTCCGTCCCCCCAGAAAAAAGCACTGCCTAGTAGTACTGAGTGCCTAAATGAACTTGAGGATGGCGCCAGGAGGCATTTTTAGTTTGTTTCTATGCTCCTAGTATTGGGGAGATGAAAAGCTGCCTTATTCTCAATAAAGTATTCTTAGGACTTCATATCATTCTGATTCAGGATCAGAGAGGAATGTGAGAAATCAACATTGTATTCAAACATTTGCCACACTTACTTACTTTGCTTCTATCCAGCCTTTCTACTCTGTATGTTGACAAAAGAGTAGCACAAATGTTGCCAATGATACTTGGGAATGAAATGGGATTCAGTTAGATATCTTATTGCTACACTGTACTGTACAACAGACTCCTGGATTTTGATTAGCTGTACTCCAGCATCATGCTGATGCAACTAGACCTATTGTTCAGGAAGACTTCCACATAATATGAAAATCAGTACAGTAATTTAATTCCTTTTCTTTTTGGTTGTCCTCTATGCATTCTATAAAATAGCTGTGCCCATCATAAATTTGAGAGTTTTGCCCTTTCCTGGAAGAAATGATATTCAAAATTAGCACAGAGCATCAATATAAATTCAGCCTTTATTTGGACAAACAGAGGAGGTGGACTGATCATCGAGGTGCAGACCCCAAACTCTTGTGGATTGTTCATCTTCTAGAGTATAGCCACTGACCTTGATGGTTGATCTGTCAATAGCATTGCTGAAACATAGAACAGTAGGCTGACTTTACTCCCCTTGAAGCAAGATTTCTCTTCTTCTGATTCACAAGCACAGCTCTGCCTGGTTTACAAAGGAGTGAAATAGGAAGCAGACAATTAGGCCTGCTTCTAACACCAAGGACAGAGCCCACTTTTGCTGCTGTGAATTAGCTTTGCACCTACACAGTCCTTCCTAACAGCATATACTGTTCTTTGTTATTACAGCCAAACCATAATTAGCCATCAAAGCAGAATCAACTGTTTTAACAAACACGAAGGCTTTTGGGGGGAAAACTCCACTTGTCTCCCTGATCAGCTAACATCCCTTTTTCTTTCTGGAAAAGTTTCTGGAATGGCTGGTCATTCTGTGTCATTTAGCATCTAGATCCTACTATTTTCACATTGAACATATGCTATCCTGACATTCAAGTTAGATTTGTCACTCAGGCTGTACAGTACTTTTGTACTGTTTTATGGTTGTTAGCCGCCCTGAGGCCGGCTTCGGCTAGGGAGGGCGAGATATAAATAAAAATTTATTATTATTTATTATTATTATTACATACAGTATTACAGTAAAAATCTTCACTTAGATAGTAATTGCATCATCCTGATAATGTTAGATCTTCCTGGAGATTTTGATACTTCTAATCACAGAGTACTGGTATTGAGTCTATGACTGCAGTATATGAGAATGATGTTTGTTTAACAAGCACACAAGTTGGCTTCACCCACCCTATTGCACTTTGTGACTGCTGCAGTGTATTGGAACAATTGCTTTGCATGTGGAAGGTCACAGATTCAGCCCCTAAAAACTCAAGGATGAACCAATCAGCACAGACAATACTAAGCTAGAAAGACCAATTGCCTGATGGGTTATATGGCAGCTCCCTAGGTTTGCCTATGCAGGCCATGTAACTGATGGGCCCCAAATGAGGCAGATTTGGCAGAGTTATAAGGGGAAACCTCGTAATTATAGTCTCTGGTACCTGAAATTCCTATTCTGTGCCAAATAATATATATCTGTTCAGGTTCACCTGAATAGAGCTGTGAGGCATATTAATAAAAGTATCTGCCTGTCTCGTCAAGACACTGTACCATTATCTGACTGTATTTTTAATATAGCCCCCATAGAGAAAAGAATTAGAATTTGCTTTAAGCAGCAGCAAAATCTGGTATTGTGGGTGAGGATGGGGGTGTTACAGATAGTATATTTTCTATTTTCTCTTTGAGAAATTGTGTTTTTTAAAATACCGATATATTCCGTTTATATTCAGCCCCCCAACCTCTGCAGATTATGTTAGCCTGAAGCTCATTGAAATTCTAAAAGAAATTGCCTTTCTGGGTATTTCCTGTTAAAATGCTGTAAGATTGCTCATTCTCTTGATATTTTAGTGAACAACGAAATGATGGCAACATGAAGATTCTGCTTCTGGAAAGGCAAAGGATTCTATTTAACTTCTGTCAGGTTGTCCTAAAGGAATTCTGCATGATAATATTTATTTCTTCTGGGAGACATTCTAGATGTGAATAGAAGGGGATTGGGCACCGGGCAATGATGCAGAGGCAGCTGTGAGCACAAGTACCATATTTTATTGCAGTTGCTAAAGTAACAGCATCCCTCCCCTCCAGTATAGCCAAGAAGAGGCATATAAAGCGAGTTCAACTTACACATGCTGCACCCTTTCCTTTCAGCATCTTTCAAATTGTTTTAATGAAATCCCTGTTTTGTGAAATCGAATACATTTCTCCGCCATATATCACGAGCAATGGTGCCTGTGTGAAAGGGTGAGAAATCAGGCCAAACAGAATAAAGCCCTAACGTATATTTATCTGCTGATTCTGAACAGCAGGAATACTGCCAATATTCTTTCAGCCTCCTTTATTATCCTTCGTTCCACTTTGTAGAAGTGTCAAACACCAGAGGAGTAGCTAGGTTAGCATGTAGAAGGCAGAAAACACAAATAAAGGCTGAATGTGTGAATGGACTTCATTGAAAAGCACTGTGGCAGAGATGCAAAAGTTCTATCTGTGCTTTTAAATATGTGCTTGCCCATTTATTTATTTATTTATTTATTTATTATTTGAATGATTTTCATCATGGCTTCCAGAGCAACTTATAGATCACTATTTAAAGATGAAAAACAGTCCTTTTCTAAACAGATGCAACAACAAGGGAAATCAGTTCCACAAATCAAAGCAGTTGACGGGCATAAACAGTGTAAGGTGTAACATAAAACATGTAGCATAAAGCATTGAAAAATGTGTGTTTTGCATTAAAGGTGCATGCAATTAAAAGGCAGGGTTTGGATGTGTTCTTTCAAAAAAAAATGCACACAAAATAGGATGGAACTATGATTGAACAGAAGTGAAACTGAAGTGGGATAGAATAAGGCTTCTCAGTCCATTCCAAACTTCCTTGGAATGTCCAAGAAATATCTCTCCTGGCCACAGAAGCTGTCAGTTAATAGCCAGGGACTGGGACTTACAAGTGATTCCTGCCTGTCAAATATGGGGTGGAGGTGGAATTCCGATTCGCTCAAAAATTAATTAGCCAAGCCATTTCCCAGTTTTAGAGGAAATGGCTTGGCTTATTTCTGAGCAAACCCAATGTGAGCAGCTGGTGACTCACTCAATAAAATATTACCTTCAGAATCTTTTCCTTCAAGCCAGACCATGCATTATGAAGGTACCCGATGCCCACACAGACCAGTATCACAAATTTGCACAATCTTTGTCATTATGTAACTCCTTTTGGGCGCAGCAAAAGAGCCATAAGTTCAAAGCTGTGAAGTAAGAGTTACTAAAGCTGGACTTGTCACATTGTAGTAGTAAAATTGGAACATTTGATACCAGCAATGAGTAGCACAATATAACACATGTATTTAGGACATAGCCTCTCTTCACAAACACACAAGGAGGAAGCAGATACTTTGTGTTTCCAGGTGGAGGGTATTCTATTATTTATTTATTTCATAAAATTTATACACCACTTGATTGTAAAACAAACAAACAAACAAACCCTCAAAGAGGATCTGAAATACATGTTGATCAAGCTGTAAAAGACTGAAGTGGAACAAAATCTGGAAGCTATCTCTAGTAAATACAGTCAACCCCCTTCTTTCTCGTAACCTTAGCCAGTTTTGAGTGATACTTCTGTTATTCCAGGATGCTCAATTTCCTGCATCAAGATCAAACTTTGATAAGACAAACTCTCTGTGGAGCACATTTGGTAGTACGGCTAGCAACACGGGGAGCAGTAGTCCTGTCGCTGCTGGTATAGCTGTTGTTGTTAAGCTTTTAAATGCACTACATGCTCTGTGCCCTGTGCTGAAGTAAAATATCTACTTAGAGCATGGTTAACATGCTGTTTCCTTAAATTTAACAAATCAAGACTGATTTGCTCACTGCAAAAATGTGTGGAGGATTTTCTTTTCTTTTCCTTTTCCTGTTCGTTGTCATTAATAATATGCTGAGTCATGTACTTATGGGTTTTTCATCTGTTCTGTAGGCATTGTAGTTTTTCCTTGCATGTCTGCTAGCTTTTTCCTTTAATTATCCGTACATTGTTGTTTTTGGCAAGGCTGCACTTTCCATCTTGAAATGTTTACCTTCCAAAAAGGCCTCTCTCCTTCTTATCTTCATTGGCTTATTGATATTTCCTGTTCCAACAACTCTCTTCCTCCCCAAATGCTGTGTAGGAACATTAGCCTCTCGTCAGCCATATCCTCACCTTCACAGCTCACTTCTCTCTCTCCCTCTCTCTCACCACATTTATACCATATATTTAAAGCAGTATGCTACCACTATAAAGAACCATGGCTTCCCCTCAAATAATTCTAAGAGTTGTAGTTGGCTAAGGGTGCTTCAACTTATTTGGAGACACACACCCCAAATTCCTCTCACAGAGCAACAATTCCCACAGTACCCTGTGAAGAGGGATTCATTTTTAAACCACTGTGTAGCACTGTGAGAGGAATTGGAGTCTCCTAACTCTCAGCACCCTACAACTCCCAGAATTATTTGGGGGAAGCCAAGACTGTTTAAAGTGGTTTCACAGTGCCTAAAATCTACAGTGTGAACGTGGCCTCTCTCTGCTCTCCTTTTTGAGTAACAAGCTATTTCCTCTCTCAGAAGATGTTTTTGGACTTGTTCCCAAATAGCTCTGACATAAATTATGCCAGTTCTACCCTTGTGTTTCCAGTGAACAACGTTCCAGATGGGTTTCATCAACCTAGGCATTTTACTCTGAAATCCTGGGTAGTTCTGAGTATGTAAATCATGTGCATTGCCATGGACAATGGTGATAGGATTGGTGAGCTTATCCCCACTGGTGATATGCTCCATGGAGCTTAGTTCTGATCCACAAGAAGCCTATTGCACTGGGTTGCCCCAGCTGAATCTGTTATATTTATTCACCCTCAATGAATTTTCAGTTGGCTATATGTTGTTACATTCTTTAACGAAGCTAAGCTTTTTCTGGAAATCAGTTTAACTGAGTCAAAACAAACAGGACTTGTTAACTCTTGAAAGTGAACAGGTGAACACATCGGTAAAGCAATCCTATGCATGTTTAATCAGAATTTCAAGGTCCCATTGAGTGCAAAAGGCTTACTCCCAGATAAGTGCACACAGAATTCATGCAGCCCTGGGGAAATCTATAAATTATTTTAAGCAGTTTAGTGTTGATTTCTTGTTTTTATTATTAGCATTTATTTATTTATTTATTTATTTATTTATTTATTTATTCATACATACATGCATACATACATACATACCCCACCAATCTGGCTGGGTTTCCCCTCTGGGTGGCTCCCAACAGAATACTCAAAACACGATAAAAGATCAAACATTAAAAACTTCCCTAAACAGGGCTGCTTTCAGATGTCTTCTAAAAGTCAGACAGTTGTTTATTTCCTTAACATCTGATGGGAGGGCGTTCCACAGGGCAGGCGCCACCACCAAGAAGGCTCTCTACCTGGTCCCCTGTAACCTCACTTCTTGCAGTGAGGGAACCACCAGAAGGCCCTCGGAGCTTGACCTCAGTGTCCAGCCTGAACGATTGTTAATAAGTAACAATATTAAGTAGCTCATTAAACAAAGCAGCAACATATCAGACCAAGCATATGAATTGCTGCACTGGCTCTTGGGACAGATGCTAACCCTAGAAAGAGCTTTACTTCCACCAAGTTCTCTATAATAAGTGGTTTGCAGCAAATTGTTTAACACAGTGGTAGTCAATATGGAGTCCTCCATACATTGTTGAACTAAAAACCCCATCAGTCCCAGCCAGCACAGCCAATGGTATGAGATTATGGAAGTTGGTGTCCAACATCATTTGGAGAACTATACAATCACTATTCGTGCTGTAAGTGTTCTTAAATTGGGTGACAAGCCTATTCTCAAACAAAATTGCCTGTAATGGGTGACAACTTCAAAAGAAGGGAATTTTAGAATTGCATGCCTAAACATTTTACTATTATTATTAATCTGTGAGGAACATGGCCTTACAGGATATGGGATGGTAGCATCTGTATCATCAAACATATTCAGGAAAACAGATGTATCCTCTCAAATATTAATTTATTGTTCTATCACTCCAAGTTTTTAGACAGACTCCAAGACAGCTAATATTACATTTCCAAAAATGTCTATGAGTAAAAGTTTGTTCAGGTGTGAGTTCTTCAGATAACACATCATTTTTTTAAAAAAAAATTGTACTAATACAGAAAAGAAGTAGGTTTTAAACTTCCCTCTGTAGGCAAACTCTTGTGTGGGAAGAGATCTTAAAGTGCACAAGGAAATGTAATTATAACTCCAGCAATCTCCCATTTAACTTAAGAAAAGTGTTTAAAAATATGAGCAAAGGGGGAAAAGGAAAACATGTTTCAGGTGTGAAAAGTTCTACGATCTTTGTCCTTCAGTTTTCCCATTTTACAGATAAAGAACTGGGATTATTTGCCTGAGACTCCCAGTGAGATACAGACAATTCACATTTTGCATGGGGGTTATGTTCCAGACCTCCACTCATCAGTGGGACCCATATTGTTCCACCCTGCCCCCATTCCACTCTTTTACTGACATTTTTGTGACATTTTTTGGGTCAACTCCGGGTTCAGTGCCATGCACGATCGCATGTCAATTGGATACACGTCAATCAGTCCTTGCCTGTAATTGATTTGAATACAGTTCTAGGTCCACATATTTGCCCCTAGCCAGCAAGGCGAATCTGAAAGCAAAATATTACATGCACTTGCATAACTGATGTGGAATGGCATGCAGATCCTTATCTGTGTAAGCCCCATGCAGCTGTCCAGATGTGGATTTTGATACAGAAGATGTGCAATTTCATAGGGACCATGGACTGTTGCACGCAAGTAGTTGCATCCAGCTAGAACTTGGATCTGAGCTACTATCTGCTCATCTGCCACTATTCGTATTTTTGTAATTTGGAAATTTAAGGAAAAACAGGCTGACAGTTCCAGAATCATTATTACCACTGAATATTCCATAAAAAAAAACAGAGATTGACTATGTCAAGAAGAAGTAGGAGAGGTCGAGAATAAATGAAGCATCTAGCCCCTTGGGCCTCAAAAGCAGAAGGCAAAAGCCCTCAGCCAATATATGACCCATGACAACATACACCCATGTGTTGGGAATTCATTTATGGATAAATATAGGTCTAGTTGTCTCTTGCCAGTTTAGAATGTGGGCAGCTCTATAGCCCAGACCTGTTCACTACTTGATTGAAATAACCTGAAAGGAAGCCGCGTTTTGAGGACTTGGGTCTGTTTGGCGAGAGTACATCTGTTTTATATGAGACACGCAATCTGTCTTATTCCAACCTGCATTTCTGGGTCACTTGAGACATTTAAACTGCACTTATAATTAACAGCTATTTTTAAACAGTGAAAAAATAGAGCACTGGTAAGGTACAAAAGCATTAAAATTGCCCCAGTTTTGCTTTTCAATAGGACACACTACTGCAATATGCTTCAAGATCAAAGAGAGCTCAGTAGAAAGAGACAGGCCGATCAGTAGGGATAAATAGTTCCCATTATGACGGTGTAAGAATAGGGTTCTTTCAATTGAAACAATTTAATAACCACATTCATTACATTGGTGTCCACTTGGTTTTTTATCTGAGCAATTTTTGCATAACTGGGGAGCAAGTTCAATTGAGCTTATTCTCTAGAAATTAAGATGTGCAGGGTTTGACGTTCAGAAATTGAGCATTAATAACCTGCAAAGCAGTTGTCTTGAGAGTTTTCCCCTGGATAGACTTAGATTTTGCAGACCACTAATTATGTCAAATACAAATGTGTTCTCCAGAATATAACCCCCCCCCAAAAAAAATGCCTTTACTGGGTTTCAAAGCAGCTACGTTTACACCAGAAGGGCTTTTGGTTGTTTGAGCAACTTTACAAAATTGTGTTACAAAAGCAGGAGTTATGAAACAACAAGGCCACTCACAAACATCCCCATCAGCAGCCTCGGGAGGAGAAGAGCAAGAACGGATTCCTAACAACCCTGCTAAGCCAAACAACCAAGGAGTGTCACCAGGGTGACACTACCAGCAACATTTTTAAAAAAAAGGAACAAGAGGGTCATTGATAGATATCTTTCTTCTTGCAATGCTGACTTCAGCTACGAACACCTATGTATTAGAAAAGGGTTGGGTTCTCTGCCAAACGGCTTGGCTCGGAATGATTAAGTTTGTAAGTTCTCAACACACAGCGAGGCAATGTACAAAGTGAGCTGCAGTGTTTTGTGGAAAGCTAGCAAGGCATGCTTGTGCACAAATGTTTTTTAAAGGAAGATCTGACTCACAGTTTTGTTCGTGTCCCATCCAAGCTTCCCTACCCATTCCTTCCTGCTATCCTCCTAGCAGCAGGGGCTGGGGGGGGGGAGTCATCCACCAAAACCTTTAGGAAGAACAAAACATTTCCCAGTGAATGCTCAATCCTATCTTGTTGGGGGGGGGGTGTTTGTCACTATCGCCAAACCAGCCAAGAGGAAAGAACTGCTGGAGCATGCACCGGGTGGCAACTTCATACTAGCCCCACTTTTCCTCTCCTCCTGCCCCCATGTCTTTTTTACAAGAAGACAAAGTGTAAAAACTGTGAAGTCACTCTTGCCTCAGTTAAAAGCTTTTAAATGGATGCTTTTTTTTCCAGAAGCACTTCTCTGTTCACCCTTTTCCCTAGATAGGATTTGCAGTATAAAGCCATACATGGATTTGACACACAAAAGCCGGGGGGGGGGGGGGACTTGAACAGATCGTGGTTCAGATAAAGCCATGGAGATAAATGTACTTTTCTTAAAAGAAAAAAAATGAACAATTCTAGTCAATTAACATGTTACTAATTGTCCATATGATTGCCAGTTTCTATAGGGATGAGTTGAAAGTGATATAACAGATTTATAAATATAAAATTATATCATTGCTATCTCTCAAAAACAATTATTTTGTGCTCTGTATGAAAGATATACTCAATATTATTAATTTTTGTTTAGATACAACTCTGGCTAATTAAAATAAAGTAGGCTAGCTTTTTTTCAGAATGTTGTTTCCAGCCCTGGAGCTCAAATAACAGTGCAACAGCAGCATGAAATGTGGTTATAATAGCCCGAGACCACATTTCCTGGAACTAAAACATAGGAGATAATAGTGTGAAGGTACAAATTAAATGCAAATAAAACAGATTCTCCATTGTTGCTAATCCCTGGATTGGATTTCAGTGAGGAAATTAGCTGTAATGTTTAACCTCTTTGTGTAGTAACCATTGACACATTATTTGTTTTATTTTTCAGAGTTTATGAAGAAATTATTTGACAATTTGGGAAAGTCACCTTCCAACTTTTAAGGAAGTAATAAGAGTAAATGGTTTAGAGGCCATGAGTTTAAATTCTTGAGGTAGATTTTTATTTAAAGACAGCCATCAATAAGAAGAGAAATGGCATCCTCTGTTGCTATCTACCCATATATATTTATTTATTTATACTTATACCTCCGTAACTTCTTAAAATCTAGAAGACAGCAAGCCCAAGATATATATAGCAATCATCATCATCGTCATCATCATCATCATCATCCAAATGGTGCTTCCTATCCAGGGCTGGCCCAAGACATTTTGGCACCTGAGGTGGACCCCAAAATGGCATTTCCCCCCCTTCCCTCCCTTTTCCTCCATCTTCACTTCTGCTCTGCCAGTTTGAGCTTGATAGTATGTAAGTTAAGAGTGTTGACCTGCTTTCTTGTTTCCCCCTCACTACCATCACCTTAAAGCATCCTTTAATGGTGTCCAAAGTGGCTCCAGTTTATGTTATCATAGAGTTCACCCTCCTATGGAAAATCTTCAATAATGTCCATGCTAATTATTATTAAGCATCATGTATAGCCATTACTTTTGCGGGGGGGGGGTCAACTGAAATTCCCTCTTTGGAGAACATGTAATCAACAAAATCCAAAATGTGTTCTTTGAACTCACATTTGCTTTGGTTTAGTGTTAGGTTCTCCTCATCCAACCATTTTAAGACTGTTTCAAGTCAATTATCATGGTCCACTGATGTGATTCCAAATACCAAAATGTCATCACTTAGATTAAGAATTCCTGGGAATTCTCAGCTAGAAATTCATGTATGGCATTCTGAAACGTTTCTGCCGCAGAAGCAGTTCCAAAATGGAGGTGCTTGTAGTGATGGAGACTGAGTTGAAAAGTTTGTTACGTGCCTAGAATCTGGATGGAGCTCCAACTGATGATGATCAGCTGTGCAGTCAAGTTAGGAATATACCTGAAGGAGCGTCTCCACCCCCATTGTTCAGCCCAGACACTGAGATTCAGCTCCGAGGGTCTTCTGGTGGTTCCCTCACTGTGAGAAGTGAGGTTACAGGGAACCAGGCAGAGGGCTTTCTCAGTAGTGGCGTCCAGCCTGTAGAACGCCCTCCCAACAGATGTCAAGGAAATAAACAACTACTTGACTTTTAGTAAACATCTGAAGGCAGCCCTGTTTAGGGAAGTTTTTAATGTTTGATGTTTTGTCATGTTTTCAATATTCTATTGGGAGCCACCCAGAGTGGCTGGGGAAGCCCAGCCAAATGGGCAGAGTATAAATAAGTTGTTGTTGTTGTTGTTGTTCATTCAAGTCTGCAACAATTTAATCTACAGTAGGAATAATGTGTCTCTCTGTTAGTGTCTACACAAATCAAGATTTTGCCTAGTTGCTTTGATTTTTGGACCGCTACTATTCAAGAGACCCTGAGGTAAGACCTTGTACTAGTATTGTCAAGCTCTTCTGGAAGTTTTGATTTTTCTTCAGCTAGTTCTCCAATGCAGAAGGGCATTGGCAAACTCTCAGATTTTGGGCTCTCAGATTTTAGTAGCACCCTGGGTGGTGCTAACATTCGACACACACACACGCCACCTCTCACCACTGCAGTGTGGCACCCAGTGCAGCCACACCAGTCATGCTACCTTAAAACTGCATCTGAGAAGGGTATATATATGTCTTTGTGACAGCTTCATTGTCTAATCAGTGTCATGAATGTGAAGTTTTGCTTGCTTGCTTGCTTGCTTGCTTGCTTGCTTGCTTCTTAGCTTTTCAATTCCTTTAAACACTTCTTGATGAGTTTGGAGAGTTTGAGTCAGTTTGTCAACATATATTTCTTGGGTCATCTTAACAGGTCCTAGCACACTGGCTGTCTTGTAACTAAGCAATGCATCAGTGCCATCAGCTGCCACAGACACTGAACTTGTAACAGATAATGTCTCTGAAGGTGGGCTCAGAACATGCCACATGCTGATAGTGATTCTGGACTAGTGGTAGCTTCTGAGGGGATGCATCGTATGCACACTGAGCCCTCATATTTACAGTTGAGCCAGTGTAAGTGAAAACTTCGGTCTTATGCCCCTGTATGAAAATGTGGCAGTGTGTCAGAAAGTTCTGTTTGGAAGCACTTGTTTGCCTGGAGCACACAATGTAAACATATTTGTCCTCTTCTTGTGGAGGTTCAGTCTGAAAATCATTTGCTTGCTTTTGGCTGTAGCTGTGTGGTGTAAACTGTCATGAAATGCAGTACCTTGAGTAGTTACCGTATTTTTTGCTCTATAACACGCACCCAACCATAACATGCACATAGTTTTTAGAGGAGGAAAACAAGAAAAAAAATTCTAAACGAAACAGTGGATGTATGATTTTTGTGGATCATGCTGTGGCCACAGACATGTGATCTGACAGTGAGTTTGGAGTAGCCCAATGCAAAAATCGTGAGGATCCATGTGGATCCATGCTTTGTAACCACGTTTTTGCACCACTGCAACCCCAGGCAACAGTGGGTGTGTGATTTTTTTGGTGCAAGATGTAGCCATGGACATGCTATGTGATCTGATGGTGAATTTGGGGTGACCCAGTGCAAAAATCCTGAGGATCCATGTGGATCTGTGCTTTGTAACCACATTTTAAGTGGGGAGGGAAGAAAAAGTACTCAAGGGACAAGGAGATCGCATGGGGTGTGTGGAGAAGGATGCTGCTAATAATGCTATTTAGCGAGCTGAGTGGGGAGGAGAGAGGGACAGAGAGCCTGCTTGCTTTAAAGGAGCCAACCGGACAGGAGCCACTTACAATCGTGTAAGCGGCTCCTCTCCTCTCCTGCTTTGCTCCTTTAAAGCAAGCAGGCTCTCTGTCCCTCTCTCCTCCCCATTCAACGGCTCTTCTCCCGCTTTGCTGTTTCAAAGCGAGCCATGGAGGAGGGAAGGAAGGGAAACCATGGATCCTCTGCTCACGACTGCAGCAGATCCCCCCGCCACCCGCAGGCATTCGCTCCATAACACGCACAGACATTTCCCCTTACTTTCTAGGAGGAAAAAAGTGAGTGTTATGGTGCAAAAAATACAGTATTTATTTTCCCAAATTTGTGGGTGGGCAATTATCTCTGTGGGGATAGGATGTTCCAGAGTTGTAGCAGGTTACCTGAGCTGTCTTCAAAGACTTTTGCTGTGCTTTGGAAGATTGATTGTCACCTTGCAGGTATGTCTGCTGCTTCTTTTTGGAATGGACCTAGAGTGCATGGGCTCCATTTCTATGTCATGTCATTTCTATGTCTTTCTATGTCATGACTTTTGGATAATGAAAAATTATGTTGATTTTGGGGACAAGAAGAACGTCATGAAACTGGAAGCCAAAGCAGATCTCTCAGCACAGGTGTAATATGCCCAGGTTATAGCATTCTGTACCACCATCGGCTTCCAACCAATCCCAAGGGAAGCCCCACATAGAATGCATTACTGTAGTCCAGTCATGAAGTTACCAAGGCATGAATCACAGTGGCTAAATGCTCTCTGCTTTTTCCATGACACAGGACATCAGAGCATGTGTATAGGTAATTTTTACTTTTTCTACTTGTATACTTTTTTATATGTTTTCTTTATTGTTTATGACTACTTTTGTTAGATTTGTAAGTATGTAATTTTTCACATTGTAAGCTGCCTTTGACGAAAGGCAGCATACCCCCAAAAAATGGTGAATGGATGGATGTTGTTTGGGAGAACCATACAATGAAAGGGGAAATAATAGAGGGATAAGGACTGGAGAGATATAAAGACTGAGGTGAAGCAGAATTTGGGGAAGTGGAGTTGTTGCCATGGGCTGCTGGAGTAGGAACAGGATTAGAGGCAGCTGGAGAAGGTAGTCAGCAAAAGCAAAAAAGAGACAGTGCAGAGGAAGCAAACAAGAGATGGAACAGGATGGAGTGGAGCAGATGTTTGATAGTATGATGGTGCCATAAACTCTCTCAGTAAAGTTGAGAGTGCAGTAATGTGACCAGGTTTGGGGTGTTTTAAAACTGAGACACTCCCTGTCAGTCACACTTGAGAAGTCTCTCAGTACTTAACAGTGTTTATTAATATCCAGCAGCAAGGACTTTTAATAATGTGGAAGGAAAACCTGTGGTCATGTATCACTCAACCAGAGGATCAACGTAAGCATGAGGCATGTTTGAAACAAAACTGGAATTTTATTTAAACACACTTGGTGAAGATTAAAGCTTAATGGTTACTTTCATAAGGCACACCACTTTGTTTCAGTCAGATCACTTTACCAAAGAAATTAAGAATTTTGCTTAGAACTCCAATTTAAACCTGTTCTGTTTAAGCTAAGTCTTCCTAGAATGGCTATTTGTACTACTAAGCCAGGAAAACACTTTCAACCCCTTCTAGGAGCTTTTTGTTCCCCTCAGGGAGATGATATTGGCTGTCCTGCCTAGCAAACCACTAACCACCTATCTAAACCCTGGCTAAGCCCAGTTCAAGCCCTATCTCACAGTTTGTCAGGTTCTATCTTTTAATTCAACTCCCTCTTGATTGGATGATAATGACTCAAATAGGGGATATATCTGATGTAAAGGCTATCCCAATGCTACATTATTATTTTTAATAAAGCCATATTTCCTCCTCCATTGACTATTGTAACTAGTTATTTGACTAAGAGCTGAGGGAATAAGTATATATTTTTATTACTTATATACCACCCTAATACTATTAAGTACTTTCTTAAAATATACAGTAAATAAGTCCCTGCCAAAGCAGTTTAATATCTCCAACAAGGCTTTGTAAGGGACACATTAAAGGGGAATAGGTGGCAAGAAATATTAAACTAGCGCCATGCTCAAACTCAGGATAGTAGAAGTACCAGTTTGTGTTCAAAAATATAAATATATTGCCTTTGAATGTAACTCAGAACAGTTCAGCTTTTCCAACGTACGTTTTATAGATGCCTTTGAAGTCCTTTTGCCGCAAGTGTGGCTTTTACCCCCATTAGGTAATTTAATAGGTAAGATCAACTTACCGGTACTCTTTTGCTGCCCCCTGCCCCCATTATACACTGCCACCATTAAAGCAGTTTTGGGTCATTGGTTATTATGGTTACAGTATTTTTGTGAAATCTTTTCCTTGTTCATTTCACTATCCAAAAATATCTGCTTCTTTAATTGCTACAGTTTTGTTACATCTTGTTATTGTTGTTGCTATTTGTTCATTTAATTAATCCACAGAGAGAGTTCTGAACAAATTGCACAATGGACTTTCTTTTTTTCTTTTCTTTTTTACAGGTGCAAGTGTGTAACAGAGTTGTTTAAGAGAATGGAAAATGAAGAATAAGGGGAATGCAAATATGCATAAGCCTCATTGTCATTTAACCCATTTGGAGTGGAGGACAGCATAAAAGGCTGATCTTTTCCTTACAGTTTTACATAGACGATGCTGCAAACTGAGCTTTTTCTTCTACTATAACCTTGGTAATAATGTGTTCAGTTAATCTGCAGTGTAGAGTCATCCCCTCGAAAAGTAATTCACTTCTTCTTCTTTTTTCTTTTTTAAAGGTGGAAAATAAATATGGTGCCGTAAAATTGTTGAGTAGAGGAATCTATCTGGACATTTCACAAAACATTTCATTATGCTGATAATTCCCAGAAGTGCTCTCGAGAGTGCTTTAAGCTGAGGATTACTGCACTGGATCTGATGGACTTTTTTTGTAGCCCCTTTAAAAGGCAGTGAACCGTTTTTCTATTTTATTTAAATAATGCCCCTTAAAATGGATTTTTAGAGGTATAATAACTCCTTAAGAGTCAGTTATGCTAAACAGTTTCTCTTGATAGAAATGTTGTAAAACTCGTTAACTGCACAATTTCAGATGCCGGCTTGGTGAACACTAACTGACATTTGAATGGTCGGAGTTTGTAAAATAAATTGAAATAGTTGTTGTATCACACAGCTAGCTGTGCACAAGCTGTAGGCCACGAGGGGCTTGAACCTGACAGAAAATTACTTCAAGATGAATGAAAAGTGCTTGTTTCTCTTTATTAGTTTTTGGAGAACAATGAAAATGTTGAATTGTTTACAGAAGGGCTGATTAAAAATGGTCAGTGAGGCCATGTCCCCACTGCTAACTGTTAGCCACCCCCCAGCCTCCCCCCTCTTCTCCCCACCATATGCATCTTCTTATACCCATAATAGTCACACATCTGTGTGTGAAATGTGCTCATTTTGACATTCCTCTGCTGCTGCGAGCTGCTGAGGCCATTGTTAGGTAAAGGGCTGTTGTCAAGCCTAACAAGCTGGTCATGCAATTTGCTGGACACCGCGGCAGAGAATAACCCACGATGAATTGCTTCAACCTCAAACAATGCTCAGTTCAATATTAGAATACAGAAGTATTCTTTGGCTTTGTGTCGTCCTGATCCTTGCAATATTTTGAAATATTCTATGCACACACACGCAAATCTTTTTTTTCCCCTCTCTCTCTGTCTCTCTTCAGAAATGCATACCTACTGCCCAGAAAGAATATCATGGTAACCAAGCCTTACATGGTTGTTATTTCTAACATATGTTTTTGAATGGTGAAAAGAGAAATTGATACAAAGAGTTAAAGAGCGAGAGACACTTTTGTAACTCAAAATTCATTTTTTTTTTTTTTTTGTATGTCTTCCACTCCAGGCACAGTGGGATGCTTCAAAGTGCTATCCAATATTCTGTCAAACTGTTTGGTCCAATTTCAGGGCAATTCAAGTCAAGACCCCTTTAGCACAGCTTTGCCTGTAATTTCTTTTACTAACACATATGGTATTGTTCAACGAATTATAAAAGTTTGGGAGTAATTAATATTCCCATGGGGTAAGAGAGCAGTGCAGTCCCTTTGAAGCTTCAAAAACATTTCTCATGATTCTTTAAAAGAGAGCGGGAGAGAGAGAGAGAGAGAGAGAGATGGAAATCACTTGTATTTACATGGTACTGTTTTTAAAAAAGCCTCCCTCTCCTCCCCTCCCCTTCCAAATCCCTTCCCCCTTCCCTTAAACACACACACCAAGAGAAATCACCCATTAACATGCAGGAGTATGAATGCTATTTGTGGCATTCTGTCACTATACATTGCGTACCGCCCCAATGTGAAAGCAGGATTTTCTTTTTTCTATCTGCAGAACATGCATTCCAGGGCCTATTATGTGTATAAACAATAGCATATGTAATTACCTTTCCAGGGTGGCAATTACTCTTCAGATTCAATGGCTAGAGTTAAAGTAAAAAAAAAAAATCTGTTCCCATTGCTCACAAAGCTGCCAACCTTTATGGATCAAATCTTGGTCATCGGTAGCACAGGACAAACCCTATCAATCCGGTTTTTAAAACATCCATGGGGTAGGGAAGGGGTGGTGTAGTCCACAGTCCACATTGCTTTGGGGACTTTGTTTCAAATGTGTTCATTTCAAGCCTTGCCTACCCATCAATTGCTTTATACAATTCTCCTCATGGAAGGGGGGGGGACACAGAGAGAGAGACACACACAACTTTTTGCTAGGGAGGATTTCCTCAGCAATTCTGTAGGTATGAAAATTCCATGCCTGTCATGTCAACGTTGGTGGCTGGTGTAAAATGCTGACTTGCTTGACTTCCTTCAAGTTATGATGAGTTTTCTGGAGTAGGGGAAAGGAAATTGCATTTCTCTTCCACCTTTCCCTGCCTCCACCAGCCCCACTCCCCCTCCAGCCGCCCAATATTATTCCATATGGCCTGCGAAGCTAAAATACTGAAGCACTTCAGGCTTAGATTTTCCTCAATTAATCATCACATAATCAACTAAACCTTTAATGACAGTTTAAAAGGCCACTAATCTGCAAATAATAATAATAATCCAGGACTCAGGACATTTGAAGAAAGTTGTATAACTGTGAAAGTTTATACATTTCTACAGAAGTAAGTCCCATTGAGTTTGATGCTCCCATGAAGGTGAATATTGCAGAAATGGTGAACTTGTGGTCTTCCAGATATTGCTGGGCTCAGGCTCACATCAGCCCCAGCCAGCATGGCCAATGGTCGGGGTGATGGCAATTGTAGTCCAACAACTTATGGAGGGCCACAGGTTCCACAGCCCTGGAGTAGAGAACTGCATCCTAACACTGCAATTCTGTACCCACTTAGGAACATAAGAGCTTTTGAATCAGGCTAATGGCCTACCTAGTCCAGCATTGTGTTCTCGCAGTAGCCAAACAGATGCCTGTGGGAAACCTGTTAGGAGGACCTGAGCACAAGACCACTCCGCCTTACTGCAGTGTCCAGCAACAGGTATTCAGATGCATTGCTGCCTCCAACCATGAAGGCAGATAATGGTCGTCATGTCTAACAGCCATTGATAGCCTCATCCTCCATCAGTCTATCCAGTCCTCTTTTGAAATCATCCAAGTTGATGGCCATCCCTATCTCTTGTGGGACTGAGTTCCATTGTTTAACTATGAACTGCATTAAGAAGCCCTTTCCTTTACTTGCCTGAATTTTCCAACATTCAGCTTCATTACTACTTACCTGGTAGTAAACCCTGCTGCATTCAATAGGATGTGTGCCTGAATTCACATGCAATTGCTGAAATAAGCTGCCTCCCTTTGCCAAATTTGAAGGTCTTAAAGAACATTTTTGCTTCTGGTTGTCATCCAAAGCTAGCAGATCATTTGAAATTGTACTTGATCTTCCTTCAGGAACCTCACAAGAACACCTTCTCTCAGAGTTTGGAACAATCACTTAAAAGCCAGACAGTTAATTGATTAAAATAATTTATTAAGTTGGCAGCCCCAACTCCCATTAATTTATGGGAATGGGGCTTAAATCCAGTGCTGAACATTTAATAAAATTAAACATAAGAATTTTCAAATGAACATGTAATACATATGTTTAATTTAATAGGATTACAGTTTCTGTTGCTTCAGATGTGTCATTGATACAGGGGGAATGAAAAACATGCCTGGTACTTTTAATTCCTCTACATCTAACAACACTCTCTATGAGGGACTGGCATTGAAAACCACTCAGAAACTTTAAATGGTGCAGAACCCTGTCATTAAACCCTGAATGAGGGAACGTGCTGGGATCTTGTGAACCCCTTACCTGTCATTTCCACTCTTGGGCTGGCTGTGGGGCCAGCCTTGAACAGCATCTGGAAGCTACAACTGATACTGGATGCCATGGCCAGATTATTCATATTGTTTACTGGATCTGATGACTGTGAACATATCATGACAAGGTTTTTAAAACTTTTTACTAGCACCTAGCTTTTTTCCAAAGTGCTAGCTGAGGACCACCATCTCCAGCAGAAACCTGTCCATAGATTAAGATAATATTCAGAGATCCTTCTCCAGATTTCACTTCCTCAGCATGCTTGCTGGCACTTGGGTTGTATCCAGATGACCTGTTTAGTGAGAACTCATCTTGATCAACTGTTTGCTGAGCATTCATTTGTATTTGAGCCGGGGGATGGGGTGGCACATGTTATATGGCTTCACATCAAGCCAGTTCTACTGTATGCTTTCCAATGCATTTCCCATCACTTTCCTTACCACAAAAAGTCCCTCCAAAATTGAAAGCCGATTATGGAAGCTCAAGTGTGCCAAATCCGCTTTAACTGCTCAACCTGGTCTGCATCTGAATCTCACCTGCGAAACAGCAACAACAGTTTATTATGGAGAAGGTTGTTGTATCAATAAAGATCTCACCTTGAGCTTTTTGGAGGAACAGTGAGATTAAAATGTAATATATAACCATAATAATTTGGTAGCCTGTCCAAAGTACCTTTCACTCTGCCGTTTGGACAGCAGAGTAGCATACAACTGAGATGATGGAAGACAACCCAGGTAAAGGAAGATACCTCTTTCCTTTGAAACTTTCATGCAGATTATGTGGGAAACCAGCCACATGGACTACATAGTCCACACTTATTAGCTATGTAGATGAGTAAAGGCCAGTATCAGACCCTGTGCTTCGAAACAACAGGAAACAGCTGGTGTGGAGTTCTTTCAAGTCTACTGCCAGGATGAATCCAAAAATTTTGTCCCTAATACTTTTTGGCTCTTAAAAAAACATTTCCTAGTTATTATGGAACTTTGATGCCTTTAGCATAGAAGGAGGTGTGATCTGACCGCTGCAAATGTTTCTGTTTTTCACTTGAGGGTGTTCTTCCTGCCTCCAGAGAAACAGCCTCTGTGAAAGTTTCCACAAGGTTCACAGTTCTTCTGTTGGAAAGCAACCATCAGGCATTTATTTCCTGTGGCATGAGTGCCTGCACCCCACCTCCTCCTCAAGTCATTCCGTCCAGGCGACTCAGATTATGAGTTTTGACAAACCCCATAAATATGTCATTATGGGGAAGATGGGTTGTAGTCATTGCTCAGTAGTCTTTATTATTTACTACACAATGAATAGACTAGCACAAGGAAAGACTATGAGAAGATGAAAGTAAGGTTAGTTAAACATTGAATTAACGGCTCTGTGCTTTATAAGATTGATAGCATCTAAGCTTGAGTTCAAAAGAACTGTGTAAATGTCGTTCATTTACAAGTGCTGTTTGGTTGTTAGGACTGTTTTATTGTTCATAATACTGCTGTCTGTAAAGATATGAGCTTTCCACACTGAAGTTAAAAAAAATAGATTTTACATAAGTCACAAAGTGACTTCAGGAATTGACCTCTGTAAATATTCCTGTTTATCCTCACCTATGGCTCGTATACACATTATAGCTCTGCACAGAATTTGAGCAGTCAACATGAGGGTGCATGAACTCCACCATGCACTTAATTAGAATTCCATTCACTTTATGGAAAAATCAAAGGGCAATGACAGAGCCTTGTGTGTGCCTTCTGAGTTCATGCAGCATTCATCTTGCTCTGGGGACTTTGGTGATATAGTTATATGAAAAAATCAAATATATATCTGTATATGAAGGGTGGAAAACCTATGGTCCTTCAGTTGTTGTTGGACTACAGCTTCCATCATGTCTGACAGTTGGTTATGCTGGCTATGGCTGAGAGAAGATGGAGCCCAGCAACACCTAGAAGACTACAGGATCTAATGGCAGTTCATTGGCTTTGGCTGCAGTTGTTCTTGGTGGCAAGCTAAAGATATAACCAACTCTGCCTCTGTCCTTTAGCTTTTCAACAAGTGATACTCATACCACTTGAAACAAGGGAGAGAAGACTGTTTGCCATCAAGGCACAGCTGCTTCCACCTGCCATGTCCCACACTCTTCCACTTAGGAGCCTTTATAAGGGAACAGCTGCCAAATGAACTGTGAGGGGGTTCTGGACTCTAGGTGTAATGGTTGCAGGAGAGTTGCTAGCTATGTACTTCCTAGCATTAGCTATCAAGCTACATTTGGATCTTAATTGGCCTGTTGATATGCTTTATGCTCACTTAATCTTCTTTGATATATTCTACATAAACCATCATGAGCCTGTTGCCCTCCAGATGTTTTGGACTACAACTCCCATCAGCCCCAGCCATCATGGCAATGGTCAGGGACAATGGGAACTGTAGTCCAACAACATCTAGAATTGCATTCCTGCTCTTGAGGGAAGCAGAGAACAAGTCTTTGCTCTTTTCTATGTGACAGTCCCTCAAGTGAGATTCCGGGGTGCAGGGACCTCAGTCATTTTTGGATCAGTAAGCATTTTCTTGACTATGATGTAGCAGATTAGAAAAGGTACTTAGACTCCAAGCCAGACTTTTGAATTATATCTGAGACTATAGCAGTAGAGAAATAGGAATGAAATGGAAAGAAGTGTGAAAACGGTGGCTGAACTGGAAACTGACCACAGGAGGGGAGCAGTTGTATCCTAAACATTAGGAGGTTTGGGGCACAACTGTTCCACCCCTGTGGTCCTAAATCATTCAAGGAAAGACTCATCTAGATTGCACTACAGTAGCCAGATGCTGAGAATCATTTGTTTGGAAAAGCTCAATCATCCCTTCTATAATAAGCTTCTATATTAATGTCCCTCTTTCTATGATTCATCACAATGCCTTTCCTCTATATGCCACACCCCTAAGTAGCCAGAGGAACATCCTCTCCCTCCCCTGGGCATCCCCCATGCTGTGTCAAAATCTGTTCTGGGGCACTGGGGGGAAACCCAGAGCAAATTGGGGAGGTGCAGGGGGTGTGGCAGGAGGAGGGGAAGAGAAGGCTCCGTTATATGAGCAGGGTTCATTCCACTTACGCAGTGACATAGCTGAATGCAACCCAAAGTGTAAGAATAGTTTAAAAATCTTCTTCATCCACGATACTCATTGGCTGGCAATAAACCATTCTAGATATCTCCACCTGATCTACTTTATAGGTTTGTTGTGAAGAGGAAATGGGGTGGGGGAAGGGCAGTGCCACTGAAACTCTCAGGCTCCTGGGAGAAAGAGGAGGATACATACAGAATAAATGAGACCCGCATGTCACTGGATCCAGAGATTAACTCACCAAGGAATATTGCATGTGTGGAACTGCATTAGCCCCGGGCAGAAGAAGGTGCAATTCTGTGTAAATAGATATCCCTCAAAAGATAGATGGAAATGATATACTAACCAACAATATTAATTATAATAAATGTGTTGGTCAGTCAGTTGGTTAAGCTAACCCAATTCAACTGAACAAACAAATGGGCCTGAGCTGGCAGCCTTTTTCAAAGAGTATCTCCAGCCTCTTTTATCCTGCCTGGTCATTAGAGCTGCTGCTGGAGCTGTTTCACTAGACTTTTCAGGTTTACCTGCCAGCTTTTCTGGAGTTCGCGTCAAAGCTCCCACTTCCCTTCGGTTTCACTGCTGCTATTAAAGTTTGAGCTGCACTTTGCTAAGTGTGGAGGCTTGCACTGAGCGGATCCACTGCTGATTATCATGCAAATCAGACTCCTCTGCTGGCTCCAAAGAGGCTCCCAGCTTTGCTACCCCCATTGATCCTTTCATTGTCAGAGGGATAAGGCTAACCCATCTCTTCTGACACCAGAAGCTACAAAGATAGGTTCCCGTGACAGTGATTGGTAGGAGGAAATGAATCTTTCATGTACGGCAGAAATATGGTTTGATTTAAGAAAAGAAAATAACCATATGTAATTGGGCTTCTGTCACTGTAAATTTTAATGGTAATCGTAACACTGAGGTTTCTGGAACCTTAAATTACAGCTTTCAGTGGCTTCCCACTGAATCTCTCTATTATTCTTCATAACTACTTTCTCAAAGCATGTGCACCATGACATCGATATCACAATTCACGTCTAAATTCGAAATTGACAGCAGGGCTGGATGGTGTGCCCTTGCACTGAACATCAGAGGGACAAAAAGAGAGGATGTCATTTCCTAAGATGTAGCCACCTGTTTCTCAAAGTGCTGAGTAATGCAGTCCTGCAGCAAATGCTTCTGGGAGCCAGTGTGCGGGACAGTTTATTCAATCAACACATTCAAATGCTAAAACTTTTCCCTGGACTCTCACTTTAGGTAGCAAGTATACAAGCACGGGTGGGTGGAGTATGGGTATTGCATGTCTGAATGTTCCACTCTTGGGAGAGGGGGAGACTGCATGTAGAAAAGTTGCATTTCAGGGGATTGTTCTCTCTTCTCCCTGACATGCTCACTTTCTGTATGCCTGTTCACACATCCAGTGGTCCTCCATGCTCAGCTAAGAAATGGAATGAAACCATCTATGATATCACTGGTATGCTATGTAATAGGCCTCATTGATGCTGATTCCGTATACCGTATTTTTCCGTGTATAAGACTAGATTTTTTCCCTAAAAAATAATGTCAAAATTAGGAGGCATCTTATACTCTGGGCTATCTCCCCCTATTTTCTTAAATCTGAGTCCCCCAAAATAGGGAATGTTTTATACATGGGGCGTCTTATAGATGAAAAATATGGTAATTTTGGCATCCCAAAATATGGCGACCTTGCATATATCTGGTGCTTTCAAACTTTCAAAATCCTTTGTAGTTTACACTTTATTGATAGGTTTACAATTGTGTACATTTTGCTGTGAAATACAAATGGCTGGCATGTTTCATGCTGTGTGGGGAAATCATGTATAAAGTATCAATCAGCTGCTCAGTTGAAGCAGCAAAATCACCAACTTCTTTATACAGTGACATATGTGAAGAAGAGACAGCATGCCCATACATGTACCTGTTCCAATATATGAAAAGAGAAGGTGGCCTATGGGGAAAATGTAATAGGCATGTTGCCCAAAAATATGAAGTTGGATGAGGAATAACTTAATTGCACATTGCTCCCATTGAAATTGGATTAAAGCTAAACATCCTATTAATTAAACTGGGAACAATAAATTTCATTGAGTTCTATGGGGCTTACTCCCAGGCAAGCGGTTTTAGGATCTGGATCCAACCAGTGGTTCTGAAAAGAGCAGCCATATCATTTAATTCAGACCTGAATGTACATGTTGGCTTTTATTTACCGTATTTTTCGCCCTATAGGACGCACTTTTTCCCCTCCAAAAAAGAAGGGAAAATGTGTGTGCGTCCTATGGGGCGAATGCAGGCTTTCGCTGAAGCCTGGAGAGTGAGAGGAGTCGGTTGCGCAGGTCTCCCTAGGGCTGCGCAGAGTTTCCTGCAGTCCCGGGCTTCGCGCAGCTCTGCGCAGCCCTAGGGAGCCCGGCGCGAAGTTGCGCTGGTCTCCCAATGGTTGCGCAGAGCTGCCTGCATTCCGAAGCCTGGGGCGCGCTGAAGAGCGTGCCCGGGCTTCGCACAGCTCTCCGCAAGCCTGGGGAGACCGGCGCGACTTCCCGCCGGGCTCCCTAGGCTTGCGGATAGCAGGCTGTTCTCGGGGCTGGGGTCGGGGGAAGCTCAAAAAAAACTAGGTGCGTCCTATGGGGCAGTGCGCCCTATGGGGCGAAAAATACAGTATTTAAAACAAAAACAAAAAAAATTCCAATATACAATCAAAACATTGTTCCATGAAGTAAATGCTCTAATTCTAGTGTCAGTTCATAACTAATTTCTTGAAAATCATGACAGGTGTGCAATGTGTGCAAAACTTTACACACAAGTACAAATATGTAATGAAGTGTGGGAGAGGGCATAAGGTATATGCCACTCATCGCATTCAGGATGGCATGACCTACTTTATCTCAACATGTTGATGGTATGCTAGTTTCATATAGACTCTGATCCCAGAGAGTACCTGGCAGTTTCAGGTAGCCCTGAAAAACCAGTTGCCACTGATGGGTGAGAGCCAATTATCTGACTTGAGTAATAGAGGTTCTCTTTTAAACAATTAATTATGGGATTGGCGGGTGCATGATAGATACCCATCCCTTGAACTCCTGTTATGGCTTTGCACATGTACAACATTTGCAGCACTGCCACACTCTTAATCTTTTTACAGAAATGCATTTCTGCTTTTTATGCCGGTACAGAAACTTTGCAATGGAAACAAAGTTCAAAACAACACAGATTGAAATCTGTAGTAGGTGGAATGAGCTGATGGTGTGATATTAGAAATCCATGAACTAACCATTTTCTCTTTATTAAATCAGATTTTTCAGTATTTGCTGAAAGCAAGAAACACTGAATTATATTTAAATAATCATTCCATAAATACTGCGTGTTTTCACAGCAGTCACAAACTCTGGAATTTATGTGCTAATTACAGACCCCAAATCATCTCTATCCAGATTTGCAATTAAAACTGAAATATTTTCATATAATACAATTCCAGAGTTCGTAACAACATCAGTGAGATGTACCAGTTATTATTTGCTTAGTACAGTCAAACATTTTATGTTTTCCAAAACCATTGTTTCACTTTTTCTGTCCTTGGGCCTGCTGTTTTTACAGCTGAGAGTGGTTAGGATTTAGTGGCGATGTAATTTTGAAGGGCAAAAAAACCAAGAACGAAATATTCTTACATGGCAATTCACATGTGGTAGAAATCAGTAGAAACCAATGATAACCAGAAGATGCACAGATTATTATTTTATTTTTTAAATCCTCACATAGCATTGACTTCTTAATATAATATTGCGGGCTGTTTTTTAAAAAATAAATTCCACATATATTTAGAAGTATGGGCTGACAGTAAAGAAGAGCTAGAATGCAAATTTAGGGAGAATGTTGAATAATTCAGTAGCTTGTTATGTGATTAGATCTGATTGGTTCCCTACTAAGATATTGCCCATAAAAATGATTTCCCATGGTAGCATTGGTCTCAGGATAGGAAGAGGATGGGGGGTTTATGATGTCCATTAAATGGGAGAACAAGGCTTACTTGAGCTAATAATATCATGGTTGCACAGAGTGATTGATGGTCTTTAAAAAGGCCCAGATTGGTTTCATCTTTCTTCAGATTTTATCACTGACTTGTTCTTAGTCATGTGCAATCACTAAGGCCAAGAGAGGTAACAAGTGTTTGATGTATGATACTTGCGCCACTTTTGTCAGAACTGCATTTATTCTTACACTGTACTCCTATAGAGAGAGATTCCACAGAAGATGGAAACATGAATCTGGACACAGGTGGAGGTGGTCAACGTCCACCAAAATTGATCAAACATTAACAACTTATTTCTCCTTTCAGTGCAACTGCTTTTAATATAAATTAAATGAACTAAGTGTATGAAGCCATCTATATGTACCTCTTTTCAGCCTACTTATGCCTCTTTGAAAGAGCTTATCAGATTCCGTTCATTCCTATCTTTTGCCATTTGCAAAGGAGCACCAAATTCCCTTTATGGTGTTGTTGTTATTTTTAAAGAGCGAACTATAACATGGACAGAATTTAATTTATCTGGCAGAGGCATGTAGGCAAGCATGTTTATCAGCATATCATATACTACGCCCCCAGATGGATATCTTAAACATTATTATCAGTATCACATTCATGGTAGACGGTGTATGCATGAACCACAAAATGTTGGGTGGGGGCTCTGATGGAAAGCGAGGGAGTGTGAGAAAGAGTCCTAAAAGGTTCACAAAATAGCTTTGTGCTATGTGAATAGCTTTCATTCTGAGATCCTTCAGTCATCCCTCTTTGTTCTACTGAGAAGACAAAGTGCCAAACCAATAGAATGTCAGATATCTATGACTTGGTTTGACCCAGTTTCAGTCTTGCATCCTGGCATGTTCATGCATGTGTTATCGTAGATGCACATGCAACATTTGGTTCTATACATATGTGCATATGGACAAAGTGTGTGTCCACATTAATTGGCACATAGGTCCCCTCCCTCGTGTTGATTTTATCCCATGTAGAGTTGAATGGCTTTCTGTTTTGACAATTTGAACACTGTCTCAAGATTGTTTAGCAAAATCAAGAGCAGTTCTTGGCAATTAATTTCTGCAGTCAATAGTATTCTCAAACTGGGCAACTCCCCTTGGAACTGGGAGCCACAACAGAAAAAGCCTGTGCAAGTGAAAGAGCAAGACAATTCATTAGACAATTCTGCAGCAGCTCAAAGTGGCGGGGGGATGTCAGCCCCTGCTCCTGTGCTTCAATACTAATGAGAGTCATTGCATATTCATAACCCTAAATACAGTCAGCTTCTTATAAAAACTTTTGTCATTGAGGCTTCACGGCAAGAGCAAAGCATTGCACTCTTCGTGTCCTGGCACTTCCGCCAAGAGAGTGCAAGAGCAAGATTGATTGTTTTGCAACGCAGCTTGACAGGGAACTAAGAGATACTGCCCCAAGGGTCCTGAAACTAAGCTTAGTTTGATTACAAGGCTCCAAGTAATCAAAGAAACAAAAGAGGGGGGGAGTGGATTTTTTTTTTTTTAAGATAAAGGAAGGCTCTAAAGATATAGCTTTCCTTATTGAGTGTTCAGAGTAATTATCTGCTAGCAGTTTAAAACAGTTCATATCAATTTTTATCACAGAGAAAGAAGAACAGTGATCTCCAGCAAACTTGTTCCCATGTTGTAGGAACACCGCAGCATGTCTTAATAGATACAAATCTCTAAAACCATATGAAGCTTCCTGTCAATATCAATAGCAAAGATTAGGGAACTCAACCTGTCAGATATTAAAATCACTTCTGCCAAGCGCTGGGCTGCCCAGAATTCATTCACTCTTTGCAGGTTGCTTTTCCTTTGTTGTCAATGTCTTCCTTTTGTGCAGCGCATCCTTATTAATATATTTATTAAATTTGCTTACCTGTCTTCCGATAAAATCCTGAGGGTGCACACAAGCATGCATACACACACACACTATTGCTAACCTCTGACCCCACAATACCTGTCTGCCGGGGTAGCTATCAGCATCCCCTGGAGTCAAAGAAGGAAAGCGCCTGTTTCAGCACCCACTTTGAAAAAAGGCCTTGAGCATTTTCTCACTCATAATGATGTCTTCAGCTGGAATGCCAGCACATTTCCACATCTCCTTGACAGGCGAACAGACTAGAAGATATACATAAAATTAAAATAGAATGGAATGGAATGTTAAAAGAAAGGTTTGCACTTCTGATTACATTCAGGCTTGTTGTAATTTTGTATTTTAAAAAGGCAGTTTCCAAATGGATCTGCTAATACATGCAAAAGCTCTCTGTTGCTCAATAAAATGTCATAAAATATTAGTGGGAGGGGGATCTGAAATGTTAAACATCTTAGTCATATTTATACAGACTCAAAAAATAGAGGAATCCTGTAGTTATGATTGATTGAGGTAACTGATTAGCCGCAGATATTATAAGTGTTGAGACTAAATTATCAGCCGTATCAGTCTGATTGCAGTAAAACATGAAAACATTGACTTTTGTCTAGTTAGAGAAATTTATTTTTCCCTGAATGACAATCCTTTAAGTAGAAACCAGGCAGTCTGCCAGCTCTCCATGTCATACACTGAAGTTTGCAAAGGCAGGCTGTATTTTCAGCTGTTTGTCTGAGCTCAACGAGCAGTGCTCAGGACTTTTACAGTTTCACAATAAACGTATCTCTGCAGATGCTGCTTCAAGCTTCCTTAAGCTGTGTGAAGGACAGTCTCTGCACGTTTGGGATAAATGAAATTATAAATTGAATGGTAACGATAGTCTACATGGAGTTAAGTCTTTGGTGAAATATTTCTTTTAAAAGAAACAGTAAGCCACTTTAGAGCACAGCTTCCGGTGGAAGCTCAATTAATATGTTTAACAAGATTGAAGTAAATGTCCCCCGTAACTGTCAGCAGTGTGGCAGCTTTCAAAAACAGCTTTTGCTCCCATAATTTTCTTTTAAGATCAGCCACCATCACTTCCTGCCACATGAGGAGTATAAAACCCAGGACCTGACCCAAATATGTTTAAAATATAACTTGCCCAAATATGATCTGCCCAGCATTGAACTTGGAGGTCTCTGAAACTTCCTTCTTTAAAAAGTCTGGCCAGGGTTGTTGAATCTGATTATCTCTTGAATACTCACTCTTACTGCAAGATACAGATGGGGTGGATCTCTCTCTCTCTCTCTCTCTCTCTCTCTCATGCCCCCAGTTGGCACATAGTGAAGACATCTGGTTATTTCCCCCCCAAGTCGTGATTTGGTAGTAGAAGGGTTTGTTTCGATGGGGGGGGAAATAAGCAATATCAACTTTAGCTGCAAATTTATGGAATGCTTGTAGGTCACTGGTATTATTCCCTTTATTACAATAAGTTTAAAAAACCCTACTGACAAAATGTGTAGTGTTCAAACTTTGTATCTTATTAGTAAATTTAGGAGCAGGGGAATGTGGTATAACCATATGAATTAATGCGTGATTAAAGCTACCCACCTAAAATAAGAGGAATCCAATATGAATCATGTTTTCTGTTCTGACTAATGTAAAGGAAAATACTTGGTTTGTTTCAAAACCATGTTCAGTTGCAAGCTTTTTCTCTGAATTTCACAAGGGGATTCATGACATTATTAATGAAAGCAGTCTGAAACACAGGAAGTTTCTAGACAAGTAATATCGGTGGCATGCTGTCTTCAACTTCTGTTGTTGTGTCTATTTTCCTAAAAACTTATTAGAGGTTGTGTTTTTTTAAAAAACAACCCTGTTCTTTAAAAGCTGAAGACGATTTGCTAAAATGTATATTAATAACAGTCTTTCATCTCAGCAATGTTTTGTTAACCATAAATGGAAATCTAAAAGTGCGAATTAGTATTGGAAAGGAAAAGTTGGAAAGCCATACTAGCTACCCAAAAAGATGTGTTAGGATGCCATACAGCTTTGGAACCTAAGGTGCTCCTACTTTGTTATGTAAAAGAAAATGATCTAGAAGTGATAACTGGTGCTAAGCTCTTAGCTATGACAGCTAAATGGAACTTCTATGTTCGGAGGCAATATGTCTCAGAATAACCACCACTAAGATTCAGACAAAAAACGGGAGAGTGGTACCTTCATATCCTGCTTTTGGGTTTCCAAGAAATTTCTGGCTGGCCACCGTGATGAGCAGGATGCTGCTGGACTAGGTGGTCCTTTGGTTTTGATCTAGAAGGGCTCTTCTCTGTTTTATGATGAATCAATGAGAATCTTCTTTTGCGGTTTTTTAATTTTTATCACAGTATTCCAAATCCAGAATTCCTTTCCAGAAGGAATCTTATTCTGCCCATTCTAGCTAGCACTCTCTCATCTTCTCCCTCCTCTTCCTAAGGTGAATAAGGAAAGAGAATAAACAAGCAGGTGACATCAATTCTAAATTCAAGAGAATGACTGATGGTTCAAAACATAGCAGCCATCGTGTGGTCTTGGGTTAGGGATTTTGGGGGGTTGTTGTTTCAAAGAGATGCTCATTACATGGAAAAGCCCAGGCATAGCAGTTAATGATTTTGTCCTTAGGAGTGGATATAACCACTTCCTTTAAAAAAAATAAATACCTAACATTTTGAAAACTGGTTTTTGTTCTTGCACACAAGTAGCTTATGGTTCCAACTAGAAAAAGTCAGTTTTTCTAAGCCTCAAACACAGCCTGTATAAATATGTAAATGCCAGCTAAATCAAATTTGTTTATGATCTAATTTGCAACACTTCCTATACTGAGATACATTGTGTCATATTTATATAAGAATCTACCAAATGTTCAATATTTATATAAGAATCAGTGGATTAAAACAGCATGATTGTGTACATATATCTATCTGTTTTGCAATGGGTTCAACAGGCATGCACACACGGCCGGCTCAAGTCATTTTTCTGCCCCCATTCCATATAAGAACTAAACAAACTACATGGGTAATTGAATGATACCAGGAATTAAATGGTGCCAGCCTTCGTGCTGGCATAGTTTATTTCCCTCCTGTTTTTTTCCAATGGGGGAGGAGGAATAAGAAGAAGAAAAGGATGGAAAAGCACACAATTACTTCTCCTCACTTCCACCCTGACAGCAAGAGCCTGACAGAGTATTGGAGGAGGCTGTTTAACCCCCAGTTCTGACCTCGCCCCAAAAGCTGTAATATATTGCATGATTTCCATTTTTGTATGTGTGCCATACACTTAGGTTTCTCCCTCTGAAAATGCTGGTGAACATTTTCGGAGATTAACCTGGAGAAAAAAATCAGGAGATGATGTAGGCCACATCTGCAGGTTCTGCATAGCATGGATATTCCACACTGTCAGTTCAGGGGATGTTTGGTGTTAGACAACATATCCCTGTTGACCCAACATTGACAGGGAGAGCAGAATTGCACGTGCACTCCTCCCCATGAAAACTCAGCACAACTCGAGTTGTGTACAAGTCTGGCCATGTACAAGTTGTATGCATGTTGACTCTGTTCAAAGGTGATGGTAAATGCACTAAGGGGCAGCCCCCATAAGCACAATTCAGTTCTGCCCCACTAAACAATGTTTGAACTGGGCTATGGATGTGCAAATAATTTAAACATGTTGACGAAGGAGGATGCTTCAAGAGAAACTGGACTTCTAATATACACTATGGCCAGTGCTTTCATTTCTGGGGGAATGCAGGAGGATGTATACCCCTAAACATTTTGTGAATCTAAGTTTGGCCTCATTGAGAGGGGCAGTATTTCAATATGAGTAGGAAAATGAGGGTACCTCTAAACATTTCTTTTAGAAATAAAGCACTGACTACAGCCAATTACTGTCCATCTGACTATACATATATCTGGAAAGAGGTTGGGAAGCTCTCACTTTGCCCAGGTATGAAAACAATCGTCAGAACTGGCTCCTATGACAGATGTGCAGACTAACTATACTATTTCAAATAGACTGGGATATTTTTGTCTGAACAGCGCTGGATACAATACGCCTCAGATCTGCAAATTGTTCATAAACTCTCCAGTAATTTCATCCCATGGATAGCAAGTACTTGTGCTTGCTTATGGAGAAACACAACCAAAATAAACCAACATAGACTCTTTATGAGGTGCTGAGCCTTCCTCCCCATAAAGGTTGTATACATTAAATGCACAAATGTCCAACAACCGTAATAGTAGAAGGGAGGGAAATCAGTTTTGCTTTTCTACTTCTTTTTCACTTACTTGGTATTAACTTAATGGTATGTGACACTCCTATCAGTGCAGCGCAATAAAAATGAAATGGTGCCCAATGTGCATAGACACCATGAAAATTTCAATGACAACAGCGACAACAAAAATTATATGTCCTCTTTCCTTTCCTTTCCTTTCCTTTCCTTTCCTTTCCTTTGCTCTTTGTATTTACTTGAGAATATGAGGGTTGGCTCTCAGCACACCACAATAAAAGTAAAACTGGTGGTCAAAGTGCCAAGAAAGAAAGGCAAATAAAACCCCGCTGTTTTGCATCATGCAAGGAGATGCAATTCTGATCACAGAATATCACTTATGAGAAGTGAGAACAGCTAAAATCTTCACTGCTAGTTATTTTAAAACCACTACTAAAGCATTAAAAACCAGGTTTTAAAAGAGGGTTTTCATATACTACACTCTTATTGTGTTTATACTTTTAACAAAATGAATGTTTTTACTTAAATGTTTACAGCGAAATTTCTCATAAAAATAAAATATGCAATCATTTTATAGGATAATAGGCAAGCAGACATCTGCATGCAACATTTCCCTCATTAGATGTTATCATGTTAGCTTATTTTTATGACGTTGCCGCAAAATACAATGTGCTGATTTGTAACCTCCTTAAAATATATGTTTTGAAATCTTTAAACTGTGTTTGGGGGGATTGTTTCATTGTTTTACAATGAGCAGTAAGAATCCTGAGGATTAATTATACCAAGACCATCATGTGAACCAAAAGTCCTATACGTGTTACACCAGCTCTTCTCAGATCCCAGCTGCAATTTCAAAAGTGCAATAAGAGCCACAAATATATTAAGTATACATGTGTAGATGTGAGAACTATTGGTCTGATATAGGCGGACATAGATAGCAACAGCTGCAATCAGATACAGATTCAAGTACAGTATGCTTGCTCCCAATGGGCAGAAGACCATTTAACTGGACTGTGGCCAATGTATGCAAATAGCCCTCCTTTTTATTCAAATCACTATACAAAGCATAGATGCCATCAGTTCTACAGTCCTTCGACATGCTGGGCAAGCACCATGAACTGACATCAATAGCATGTTTGAAACGGTGCAATGGGGTGAGGTACTAGGCATCACTTGTAGTGCTGCTCATACCTAAAATTTGTATTACTTCTGTGTGCCCCAACATTCCTGTAGCAGGGGGCAAAATGACCACAGAGGCGGATTTAGGGGAGCATGACTGGTTTGGTTGCACTGGGCATGGAGCCTTGAGAGTGTCGCAATTGTACTTTAGAATGGAGCATGAGAGGTGGGGGCACTAAATTTTGGCATTGCACAGGGCACTACTGAATTTTGAGACCCCCGAGGACTGCCACTGATAACCAGAAGAGCAAGGAAGTTATTAGCAAATTTTAGGTTTAGCATCTACAGATTGCACGTCACATGCTTCCAGTGCGCCAAATTGAAGTGTCTCAATTGTTTTCCTAACAGAACTATTGTTGCTGGTGATGCAAAAAAGGAAATCGCTTATCAATGACTCTTGAAAGGTGCCCCAAAACAGCAGCATGACACATGCTATTAACATTAGGAAAATCTAGCTCTGCTGGAAATTATTTAGCTAAAACTGATGCTTTCCTTTGAGTTTTCCATGCAAAGAGAGATAAATGGGATCCGTTAACTCTTTCAGACATGTTCCTCATAACGAAGGTGACAGGAATGCAAAACTGACATTTGAATTTGAATTAAGGCCTTCTACAAATCTACGAATCTATGATTCTAGCACACACTTACCAGATCATCTGAAATTGGGCTAGAGTCCTATATCATGCTGTGTTGGTGACACAGCTTTTTGGCATGCTGCTGCTAGATGCAACTCCAGGAACACCACTAGCCCAGCAACAATGATTAATACTACTATTGTTACAAATTGTTCTGTAGTAGAATTCCCAACCAAACCCAGCAGTGTTGCGCAAGAATAATTAAGAGTACAATGCGGATGCAAGTGGAGACATGTCAAAACTCACCAACAGCATTTCTATACAACATTCTCACAGACATTTGGCTACCATAATGACACTAAGTCCAGTGCAATCTTGAATTTAATGCCTTCTTTCTAGCAAATGCCATAGAGTGTATGGTGCAATGGCCACACTGCCATATTTGCCAGGCACAAGAAACAGATTTGCACACATATATCCAAATCATATTTACATGATCAGCCTGCTCCAAGAGCACTGTCCAGTGGATTCTTGATCCAGGAATGAAAGGAAAATCCAGCTTTACAAAGTACGATTTGGATAAGGTAGTCAAGTCTTGTGGCTTATTGTCTATTTGGTCACATAATGTCATGCTTCCTACAACTACTCTTGGAAATTGTTAAATGTCGGTTGCACTACCATATAAACTTTCATGGCAGTATTCCCGCTGAGGTTAGGAAACCTATTTCCAATAATTATGCATAGGACTGGGCTGCAAGTTATCAATATTAATTCTAAAACACACTGCACATTAAAGGAGTAATTAAAGATCAGGTAATCATTAACAAAATCGGATTGGAATTAATATGAGCAAAAATTCAAGGAATTGTCCATGAGTGTAACCATCATTGTGCAATGCAAACATCTGTATTTGCAGTACTGACATACCATAAATCAAAGTGTTAGAAGAGTTACTGATCAGCATGAAAGAATTCCCATTAAAGCTACATATGTTGCTGGAATGCTGTCAAACCACTCTCAAAATGCATGGCAACATACCAGATTGTTAGGCCAGAGATGTCTTAAAAACCTGTCTCTGAACTGGACGATCTGCATGAAGTCCTGGTTCAGAAAGTACTTTTCTGCTTTATTGGCTATGATTCAGAGTGGAATGAATCCCTCAAGCCACCATTTCTTTCATCTGGGTTTGGTCAAACTATTACACTTCTAAGCTCCAGGTGCCAAAATATGAATATATATCTGAGAAATTCCTTCTTTTTTCTCTGCAAAACTTTAAATCCAGCAACAAAGGAATTTAATGGGGAAGTTACTTTCTTTCTGAAGAGAATTCCACCCCAGCTTTCTGCAGCTCTGCTGTTTGGATAAAAATGATTGGAAATCATCACTCCAGTCATTTAAATAATCTGTTAAAAAGCTATTAGGTTTCCCTAATGCCTAGTCATTTTTAAATGGCTCTCAATTTGATTCATGAACAATACACGGCCAGTACATGATTCATGTGACCAATCACTTAGCAAAAATGCAATTTTTATTAAGAGCCTCTTCAGGAAACTGATATCATATGGGGGTGAAATCCATTGCATCTTGTAGCATTTCAACACAATTTTTCAAATGGTTATGCCTCGAGGGTCAACTTTTCATGAACCAAAGTTGGCAGAAAAGTTAGAATTGGTAGAGAAGATCAAGGAGCCCAAAGGAGAGGGAAGATGTGGCGCAGATAATTGTGAAAATTGTGCTCCAGTTCAAGTGCAATTGAAGCTTTGTAAAGACATTGAGCTATCAGTGCATCTCAAATTTTATTGTAATCAGAGCTCATTGCACAGTCATTAGAGGTGTGTACACATGTAAATGGCAGTGGCTACTCAGTTATGAATACATGGAAACGTTCAATGAGACAAATGCATTCTAGCCCTGCTATTGAGACAGCATGTGTTCGCTTAATCAATATGATAAATAGGAGATGCTAGATTGATCATGTACTGATATCAATTACATAAAAGTACATATTTGCAAATATGTGCTAAGGTGTGGAATTAGCTTGCATTGACATTGACATTGTTTCCTGCTTGGCAGGGGGTTGGACTCGATGGCCCTTGTGGTCTCTTCCAACTCTATGATTCTATGATTCTATGACCTTAGGCATTCAGGGAACACAAGACAACTGGGAGCTAAACTGGTTAAGAGAATGAGCTGTGGTAGCTCTGATTCAAATCTCATCTCTTCGATAAGCTTTCTGGCTGGTCACAGGCAAGCAAGGGCACACCTAGGGGTTGATTGGGTTGGCCCCCTGCCAAGGGTGCAGGCCTGTGGGGGCACAAAAATCACACCTCTCCACTTTGGCTTGGAGCAGCTAGGAACCCACCTGTCCATCTGCACACTCCCTGAGCTGCTCCTCCGCTGTTCTGGGCAGCCAGGCGAAGGGACAGGGAAGGAAATACATCTCCTTTTCAAGGGCACAGTGGATGGGGAGTGCCGATACAGCTGCTTGCGAGGGACGCAAGGGAGCCTAGGTACACCTTTATTAAGACAAGCCATTTTTGTCAATTCCCAGTACTTATCTAACATAAGAATAAAAGGTACATGTCTAAGTTGTTGGAAGGATAGCTAAAATAATGTTTGTGAAACTCCAAACACTTCAGGGCAGTGCTATATGAAAACTTTATTATTAAAATGTTGGGCCTAAATCTCTTCTGTTGAATGGCACACTGCGAAGTTCCCTTGTGTGACCTTTTTTCTTTTCTGAGGTTGTTGCTGATTTCTTGTTGTCTGATCTTGTGGTGCTTAGTGTCACTGGCTTTGGCCGCAATAAAACTTGACTTGATTATTAAAATGTTGGGCTGGGTACATCTGCACAAAGTTTTAGTGGACCAAAGTTTACTCAACAACTGCTGCCTCTGTCTTCTGAGTGCTAGATTGAAATTGATCTCAGCACCTGGCGCTTAATTCAAAGTGGAGTTTACTCTTGCAGCACCCTAGAATAAGTGTCTGTGGGGAATGGTTCTTCTCCACATTTCACAAAACAATCCTGGAGATTTGTTAGTTACTTTTCAAAATCACTAATATGGTTAAAGAAATGTTGCATATTTAAGGATTACAGCTAAGGCATAAGAGATATTGAATCATGCAATTCAGCGTGTTAGATCTGCTTAGAGAAACATTTTAATTTATCTTAAAGCATTTAAGATTCTAAGTAAAGGTTTATGACGCTTCATTATAAAATGTAAAAGTGATATGGAAAACAATGCACTAAAATCCTAAACATGTTAGGAATAAATCCTTCTAAGTTCCCTGGGGCGTACTCCCTTCTGTTCACTTCCCTTACCTAGAAGTAAGCCCCATTTAACTCAATAAGGCTTACTTCTGAGTAGACATGTATAGGATTGTGGCTGTTAATGCAGTTATGGCAGCAGTCCTAAGCATATTTACCTGAAAATGTCTCATTGTGTTTAGATGGATGCTATGCAAACATACTTAGTGTGGGAATGTGTGTTGTGCCATCCCTCATACAGAACAGAAAGCAACACATAGCAATATTAAGTAGAAGTGATCTCTTGAAATTTCTTGCTTCAGTAGAATTCATTTTATGCACTTTAAGAGGCTACTAAGCAAAAGTTTAATAATGTCATGTAAACTCATATTTTGAGGAAATCAGTAATTGTACTTCACAGAAACTATTACATAAAAGTCAATTCTATACCAAAATGCTTGGTCACTTGAAAAAATGCAACATGCTTAGCAACCTGATCAATGGTTCATTTAGACTTTTTACATTGTGAATACCCCAGTTACTGACTTAGTAAAGAATGATTCATAGTCCATAAATGTTAAGCACTCAAACATGCGTACAAAAGACTTGGATATTATCATAGACTCTTTCTTGGTAAATGATACTGGTGTTATTGTTCAGTTAATCGGTCCCATAATATGTTAAACAATGTACCAAGATACATACAATATCTTACAAGGTAATCCTCTTTGGAATCCACAGTTCAGCTAATAAGTATTCCTCTCTCTAATCTCTCTAATCCTTAGTTGATATAGGTCAGGAAAACATTAAAACTAAGCTTCATTTGATAAAACTAAGTGTGGATTTCTTGTTAATTCTTTTTGCATTTTTTGTTATTTTATTTTGAGAACAATGTCAAAGTTTGGGATTTTTAACTTCCGTTCATTTCAATGGGAAAGACTTAAGCTGTAATCCTATACCTACTTCCCTGCAACACCGTCTTCAGTTACATATGCATAAACCCCCAGGTTTCAAAGGAACACGGCATCATTTTATAAGGATTTTCCATCTGCATAACAGCAATAGTTGTTAAACTTCTGCATGCAATCTGGTTTGGGACTGGTTATTTGAAGGACCACCTGCAACTACAGGAACCTGCCCAGGCCTTAGGCTCTGTTCACAGGCCTGCCAGCAAGATCAATTAGATAGATGGACACAAGTCCTTTTTTTTTTTGGTGGTGTCCCTCTGCTTGTGGAAGTCCCTCCCAAATTTGGGAGGAATTCCATGTAGCACTCCACCAGTGCAAGCATTTCTGTTTGTCCATTAGAACAATCTTCCCTCTTCTCCCCACATGTATGGTTCTGGTAGGGTTGCCATATTTCAAAAAGTAAAACCAAAGTTTATTGACTTGCTTTCGACCCAGGGACAAAGTGCTGCCTTTTGGAGATATTGGGGGTTCTCTCTCTCTCTCTCTCTCTCTCTCTCTCTCTCTCTCTCTCTCTCTCCTACAGGCAAGAGTGCAGGGGGATGAGCTGGGAAAAACCTCATTGCATTAATGGAAGACATTGTGTGGGTTTCTGCTAGTGACACCAGTTACCTGAATCTGGCCCACAGTGCCCTCCAGATGTTTTGGACCAGGGTTTTGTTTCAGCCGGAACTCAGTTCCAGAACCTGTCAGGTGGGCACCACTGCCATTATAAGAGAAAGAGGGAGGCATTCATGGTGAGTTCAAGTGGGCGCCTCTTTTTCTAGAAAAATAACACTCTTTTGGACTATAGCTCCCATCAGCTCCCAAAGGTCACGAATGGTGGAAGCTGTAGTCACCAACATCTGGAGGGCAGCACATTGGCCACCCCTGCTAGAAACTATTTCAGACAGCTGTTTTAGTGGGTGGCGCTGTGGGTTAAACCACAGAGCCTAGGACTTGCCGATCAGAAGGCCAGCGGTTCGAATCCCCGTGACGGGGTGAGCTCCAGTTGCTCAGTCCCTGCTCCTGCCAACCTAGCAGTTCAAAAGCATGTCAATGTGCAAGTAGATAAATAGGTACCGCTCTGGCAGGAAGGTAAACGCTGTTTCTGTGCACTGCTCTGGTTCACCAGAAGCAGTTTAGTCAAGCTGGCCACATGACCCGGAAGCTGTCTGTGGACAAACGCCAGCTCCCTCGGCTTATAGAGCGAGATGAGCATGCAACCCCAGAGTTGGTCACAACGGGACCTAATGGTAAGGTGTCCCTTTACCTTCATTTAATGTTTTAAATCATGTAGTAGAGTCACCCTTGGAGAACATGACCTGAGAGGTAGCATATATATCCTGGAAATAAATGAATATAATGCAGTTATTGTGGATATGTGTGCATCTTCCCAAAAGAAGGTGCTGGGTGTGTTTCTTTACTTGATTGGGGTTCAATTTACTGCTTCACTGCTTGGACAATTTCACATGCCTTAGGCTGTTTGAACTCATTAATATGAGCAGACATAGTCAGTATAAATATGAACATGAACATCTTCTATCTCACACAGTCATGCATTTCCATAGTAAGATAGAGCCTTATATTTGGAATAGTCTTTGTTTAAAGCCTTCTGACTTTATTTTATTCTTTCTCCCCTGCTCCAAAAAGAAAAAAAGGAGGGGGGAAGCCCAGTTATAATGGAAGCTTCAATTTATGCTTTATGAACAATGCCAGCATCATCATTTTAATGTTGTCCATATGGGCTTCTAATAATAGATAAGAGACTACACTTGTATTGTATGTCTTAGAGACATTTAAAATCTTGATAGGGAAAGGCTGATTTCATTGGCCCCACAGTTAAAGGAAAGCAGACCCTAATTAAAAGAATTCTGTTCTGAATTAACTAGTTTGACATGTGCTAATTGACAGTTCCTGTGAAATGGTTCTAATTAAAGTCAATATGTCTTTTTCAATTAAAAGGAAATTAAGAATATACTAATATACATTAACAACTTAATCTGCCTTCAATATCCCATATATCAGCAGCCTTAATGTTATTGGAGAGCCATCTGACATATATCTTCCACTGTTTGGTTGCAAAGTCTTATTACTCCAAAAGAACACCAACCATATATGAATCCCCTTCTGCAAGGAGAAAGCTGGATTTTGCTCTCATTTTTGCAGACCCTAAGTGCAAGGATGATTAAAGGTAAATCCACGTTTCTTGACAGTTAAGGTAAGGAGGTGTTCTTATTACGCTGCAAACTTTGGTTACAAAAGTTATTCTAGGAAAACCTTCTGACATTGCTCCTACTACTAATCAGAAGGTTGGCCCATTTTCAAGATTTGACCCAAGTATAAAATACATTCCTATGAGACATGTGCCCAAGAAAATTGACTTTCCCCCATTATATTCTTTTTATCAGCTTGAAAGGAGATGCTCTCAATAAATACTTTTTGATTTATATAAAAATGAAAAATATGATTGCCTGGTAGGTAAAGGAAGAATCTAACATTAAGCAAGTGGAGCGCCACTCAGGCAGCAGGATTTCACTTTCCCTCCCTCTTATAGCCCCTGTGTACCCCAAAAATCTGCTCTAGTGGGTCACCCATCTATCCAGAACAGATTTTGACGGCTGCAGAGTGAAGGAGAAGAAGGCAACATCCTGATGTCTATAGGTGGTAAATTTTACTCAGAGTATACCCATTGAAATTAATGAGCATGACTAAGTTAGGTCTATTACTTTCAACCGGTGAGTAAAACTTTGTTGAATACCACCCCGTATGTCTGGATTCAGCCCAATGTGCTGGAAGCTGCCCCTTGACTATATGCGATGATAAGGAAGTGCTGTTTATCAACCACAATATTAAATCAAATCAATACTTTAATGCTAACAGCTGTCCTGATTGATAATATTCCTTTGCCCTTTCTTCAATACCAGCACTGATACATTTAAGCAGCTGCAATATATGGTAGACTATTAAAATTCAAATGATTTCCTTACATAAAATATATGGTCTAACTTTGGTTCCTGTCTGTTTCAATTGTTTACAACGAACATAATTAATTATGTTAATTTTGGAGTCACTCTTCCCTTGTAAACAGTTTAATTGAACGTGGAAAACTGCCTTATATTGAGTCAAACTACTAATCTATCTAGCTCAGTACAGTGGTACCTCGGATTACATATGCTTCAGGTTACAGACTCCGCTAACCCAGAAATAGTGCTTCAGGTTAAGAACTTTGCTTCAGGATGAGAACAGAAATCATGCTCCAGCGGCGTGGCGTCAGCGGGAGACCCCATTAGCTAAAGTGGTGCTTCAGGTTAAGAACAGTTTCAGGTTAAGAACGGACCTCCGAAACGAATTAAGTACTTAACCCGAGGTACCACTGTATTATCTGCACTGACTGGCAGCATTTATCTGGGGTTTCAGAAAGGGATTCTTCCTAACCAGCCATGTAGCCAGCTGTCCTTGTGGAGATGGCCAACCACATTTCTAGATGGGGCATTGGGGGGGGAGGTGAATTGTGCCTACCAATTCCTCCTCCACCACCCCACATAACTGCTGGAGAGGATGTGAGGGCCAGGCCAAGGGAAGGGAAGGCAAAAATATGTCCTCCCCCCCCCCCCGCATCTGCCCCAAACATAGCTGGCAATGCCAAGGATTGAACGTGAGGCCTTCTGCATGGGAAACACATGTTCTGCCACTCTCTCCCTTTTTTAAACTAAGAACTTTGGTATAAGTTCTCATCCTAAAAGACATGAAGAGAATCCATGGCCACATTCATACCATAAATTTGAAGCACTGTGATACCACTTAAAGCAGTCAAGGCTTTGCCCAAAGTATTCAGGAAGCTGTAGTTTGTTAAAGGTACTGAGAGTTGTTGGAAGACCTCTAGTCCCCAAAGTTCCCTGCAAATTTGTAAACAGTTCTGGAAAATGTAACTTTGGGAGGAGGGGGTCTTCTAACATCAGGTGTACATGGCTTCAGGCATCAGTGGTATGAGTGCACTGGAGCCAGAGGAAATGTGTACACAGCCTGAAAAAAGGCCATACGGGTCCTCCATCAGAGTGAGACCTCCTGGGCAAGGTGGCCAGGAAACTGCCTGTACCACCAATACTTTGCCACAGTGACTAGAATTTTGGGGCCTCCCTCATCCCGCTCTAAGAATGAGGCAGGGTGGAGGAGGAGAGCCCTGCCGTAGCATCATATGGGCAGCAACAGGAGCTTGAGGAGTGGTCCAGCAGAGAGACCACAAATTTACTACTCCGTCTGCCCATTGCTTGAGACCATTTTTTCATTTTGCCCTATGACTGGACTGGCCCTGGAGCAGAGTGGGAGGAAGCACATGGCTGTGGCTTGCGCATGTAGCCCTAAGCCATGGTTCAGCATTACATCGGAAGTGGACCAATGCATCAAGATGGTGTCCTATGGATGTATACAGGGGAGAGCTTCCAGGCTATTACTGATAACCCCTCTTTCTTTCCAGCAGATCCAACGTTTTCCCTAAGAATAACTTCTGCACTACCTTCTTACTCACAATTCGCAGGAAGCAAACTCCAGAACAGAAGCAAGTAGGAACAGGGGCGAAATCATTTGTGTATCCCCTGCTTATATAAACCACCTCCAAATGAAGTTGTTGATTGAAGCTAACAAATCTGGATTACACCCTTAGGACCATGTAAACAAACAACTTGAAGATTATAGCAAGCACATTTATGAAGGTAAACGCATAAATCTAAAGGCGTCATATATAGGCCTGGTTCAAAGAATCATGTCTTAATAAGAACAAACCTTGGTTCAAATAAAATGGGAAAATGTAGTTAATTAAAGACTTCGGGTTTAATTGTTTCACACTGTGGGGAGAGGCAAGAGGGCCTGTGCACAGGCAAAGGATTTGTACATATTTCAGCTTATTAAAATGAGATATATTCCAAAAGCAGCTATAGGATCCAAACCAGGATGATTAAAGTTCAATAACATGTGCATTGTTAATATCAGCATTACGAACTGATTTATTTATTTGTTTTGCCTTTTGAAATAACCTTCATTTGACATGGATTTTTTTCCCCTAACTGTACTACAGTAAATATGTGTTTTTATTAAGTCACTAGATTAGCAGGATTTTTATGGTGAGAACAGGGCAAGTGAGAACTGCAACAAAATATTGCAGTGCATCCTCGTTCCTAAAAGCATCTGAAATGTCCAGGGAAACCCGGGGTCTTTGGCAGCCCATATTGGAAGTGTTGTTTTTTGGCAATTTTCATTTAAAAAATAGGTTAAAAATTTCATTTTCTTTGGAGATTTTGCAAAAAAAACCAAGTCCGTCCCCCTGCCGCCGCCAAAAAAAAAAAAAAGTTCAACAACTTGCCTGAATTTTCACTTTTTGAAATATGGGACTCCTACCTCCAAGCAATACTTGTTTTCCCACCACCACCTCACAATTCCATTTTTCATCTTCCAACCATTGCTCTACATTGTGTGTAGCTACTGAGTTTGTCCAGTACTCATTGGACTATTATTATTATTTATTGAATTTATATACTGCCCTATACCCGGAGGATTGCCCCCTCAGATTTGTTTAGCAATGACTTATGTTTGTTTTTATTTCCCAGTTCATTAGACTTCAATTCCCATCATCCTTGACAAATCGACCCATGCTGGGCGAGGCTGATGGGAGACGTAGTCCAGCATTACCTGGGGTCCCAAGGTTGGGAAAGGCTGCCTTAAAGGAACTATTTGTGCATTGGCAATAATTAATCTGTACCATTTTGCTCCTCTTTCTATGGCTACTAATTATCATAACCCTTCTACAAGATTAAAGTGGGAGAGTGCAGACAAGAATACAGACATTCTGTCCTGCCTTTCCATTATGCAATGTTCAAGGTGGCTTACAGAAAATTTACATTTTTAAAAAAGCTGTAAAAATCAAATCAAATAAGCACTTTTTTAAAAAAAAAAAAGGTACAATTGGCATGTTTTTTAGGCTGCTTCCCAGTCCCAAAACTCCTCATCCAAACCTCTGGAGAACAGGTCCCTGGAGAGGCAGCACACCCTTAGACTAGGAAGTACATGTATGCCACTTTCCTCTTTCTGACTAGACAATACATTACTGCTGCTATATAAACAGAGGAAGTGTGATGATTTATTATTATGACCCAGTTCTTACGTTTCTCTGATTTCCATGGCTTTAAATCAGAAAGAGTTTTAAACTGGAACTATTTTTAACTGCCTTTGTAAGTGAAATTGTTTTTAAATGTTTGTATTATTTTATATATGGAATTGTTTTTAATTGTTTTTAGACTTCTTTTATGGCTATAACTCTTTTATTTTTTTTTACTTGTTTTATCATTGTAATGTGTTAGCATTGCAACCCACACTAGGACCCTGTTGTGCAGGGAGGTAAGAAGCAGAAATAAATAAATACATAAAAAACCAATTTCATGATGACACACTGGTTTTATTACATACACCACTCTGATTGGTTTTTCTTGATTTGTGGTGTATAAAATAAATAAGCAAACAAAACAGGCATGCAGGTTGAGATCATGGTCACCTTAGGCAGTACACCTTTCTTTAAATTAAAGTCATTTCAGCTAAACATCTTGAAATTCTATATATAGATTGATGGTGCAAGGCTATTCGTAAAGGGTCTGGTGCTTTAAAGCTATTTGGAAGAAAGGCTTTCTGACTTTCTGGTGATCTCAAAATGGTGCAAAGGTTGGGATTTCCTCTTTGGCTTGCATACACGTGTGCAAGGCTTGGCTTGTTCTGGTTTTAATCTCCTTGTTGGCAGATGGCAGATGGGAATGTTTTGTGGCTTGTAGGCTTTGGACATCGCTGATGCAACCATGATCGCTCGCACAGATGCACCAGAGAAGAGCCATCTCGGTCCTTATACAATTTCCAGATTCCAGCTATCTTTGCCTTTATACAAATAATTAACCCGGCATCCTTTCTGTTTATATCCCAACTAGCAAAAGCAGAATTGTTTGTGTGAGGAAGAAACTGCTGTGTTGGCAAGGCGAGGCAAGCACATCCTAAAAAACGCTCCAGTCCAAGGAAAATTTTTCTTGGCAGTGGGTCTGTTCAAGTAATCAGCATGTGGGACATGGTATGCCACGGCCCAGGCAAGACCCCCTGTTACTAAAGCCTGTTTCTGCTCAAGTATCTGTCCCCCATCTCTCCTCCTCCCTCCCCCCACACCAGTCACATTTGCCTGCCCTTGAGTTCTGTGAAATAACTATACATCCTCTCTTAATATATACATTCTGGAAACTGTTTTCACTGCTAAAACAGAACAGATAAACATATTTTCAATATTTATTTGTTCAGCAGATAGAAAACAAAGTAATATGGGGTGGTTTTAATATCTTATTGGCTTTGCTATCCCAAGATCTTGGCCTCCGGCAGCCTTTCTTTACGCACCAAGCACTGTGCTTCCCCTTCCCCTTCTCCCCCCCCCTTTGTTTGGTTTTTTAATTGAATATTTCATACCTTAGGTCAGCTGATTCTGGCCCCTGTTTGTTTTCCACATTCCAATGTGTGTTGCAGCATCAATTTTTAATTATTGTGGTTGTTATGATGAACATGAAACGCCATTCAAGTTGCTCTCTTCGTTGCCTGGGAAAAGAAAGGAAAACTCATTTTAGGTATCAATGGCTGTATCGGACTGACTGCTTTTACCATGTGTTCTTACCAGCTTTATTTTTTATTAAAGTTCCAAGCTCCTGTTTCTTAATTTTCTAGAACCTCCTGAAGTTTTCCAAACTATGTGTAAAAAATAAGACCCAGGCTGCTTCCAGACTGTTGTTATTTTGCAGATGGGATTCAGCGGCAAGCCAGCAAATGGAAAGTGCACAGTGATAATGGATTTAGAACTCTTGCACAGCTCACCAATGGATTTTTTGCTGTAAAGAAAGTGATGGGCAAAAGGCACCAGAAAATGTGGGGTAGTAAAAACTGCTTAAGGCAGTTGTATAACCTCCTGGCAAACAAATCAGAATAATAATATAATAATAATATTATTATAATTTATTATTTATACCCCGCCCATCTGGCTGGGCTTCCCCAGCCACTCTGGGCGGCTTCCAAAAAAAAATTTAAAATACTGTACTACATCAAACATTAAAAGCCTCCCTAAACAGGGCCACCTTCAGATGTCTTCTAAAAGTCTGATAGTTGTTGTTCTCTTTGACATCTGGTGGGAGGGCATTCCACAGGGAGAGCACCACTACCGAGAAGGCCCTCTGCCTGGTTCCATGTAACTTCAGTCTGTTAGCCGCCATCCATCCTCCAACCGCCTCCAGACACTCACACAGGACCTTCACCGCCTTCACTGGTTCTGATTTAAAAGAGAGGTAGAGCTGGGTATCATCTGCATACTGATGAACACCCAGTCCAAACCTCCTGATGATCTCTCCCAGTGGCTGCATGTAGATGTTGAAAAGCATGGGGGAGAGGACAGAACCCTGAGGCACCCCACAAGTGAGAGCCCACAGGTCTGAACACTCATTCCCCACCACCACTTTCTGAACACGACCCAGGAGGAAGGAGCAGAACCAGTGGCGTAGCGTGGGGGTGCAGGGGGGGCCGGCCGCACCGGGCGCAACATCTGGGGTTAGGGCAAATCCACGGGTTAGGGGGCGCAAATCCACGGGTTAGGGGCGCAAATCCACGGGTTAGGGGCGCAAATTACTTGCCTTGCCCCGGGTGCTGACAACCCACGCTATGCCACTGAGTGGAACCACTGTATGACAGTGCCCCCAGTTCACAGCCCCTCAAGACGGTCCAGAAGGATGTTATGGTCAATGGTATCAAACGCTGCTGAGAGATCCAGCAGAACTAGGAAACAGCTCTCACCTTTCTCCCTAGCCCGCCGGAGATCAGTGCAACCAAGGCAGTTTCAGTCCCATGATGAGGCCTGAATCCTGACAAAAGACATGGTGAAGCATCAGCTCACTTTGATGGAGTTGGTATAATGCAGGCTTCCTCAACCTTGGCCCTCCAGAAGTTTTTGGCCTACAACTCCCATGATCCCTAGCTAGCAGGACCAGTTGTCAGGGATGATGGGAATTGTAGTCTTAAAACATCTGGAGGGCCGAGGTTGAGGAAGCCTGGTATAATGGTGTACCGGTAAGTAATTGCTCACAAGTAGAAGCAAAGGCTTCACAGGTTGAGTTTTGATGTCTAATATAAATTTGAGTTTTGAATTGCAGTGTAATTTTACTGAGAAGCATCTGATAGGCAGAAAATAGATACCATTTATGCAGGATTTTCACATACCTTCTAAAATGTTTTTCAGCCTAATGACTGTATAGAAAGACATATAGATGCATCACACTGCAGATATGCTTTTCCAGCCAGGCATGTGAGAGAATTTGCAATAAATGAGGCTGATTTTCTGAGAATAAATCTCTAAGAGGGGGAAAAAATACATTGTACATTGTGCTTTCTGAAATGTAGGAGCCTGCCCTTGATATATGGCAATAATTGAATAAGTGGACATTTAAAAATCCATATAGGCTTTTATTTTATTTTTTCCATGTAAATATATTCAGTAGAATAGTTACAATTCACTGCATTGAAAAAGTCTTTTCTTTGATGAGGAGTGTCACTGTGCAACTCCGAATGAGTGTGTTTTGAAGGCTTAATGGTGTAAAATGGCACAAATGTTTCAAGACCGGCTATGCTTTAGTACACAAGAGTGTGCTATGAGGATAACAGGAACACTGAAGCCACAAATTGCTGGGAATGAAGCATTCTGTTTAAGTTTGTGTGTGTGACAGGGAATCCTCTCAGCACTTTCATCAATGCAAATGCAATTAAAACATTGCCAGCCCACAATAAAGGGGAAGGTGTTCTTTATTTTCAGCTAGCTGACAACCTTTTACTTAGCAAGTGTGCAGGTTTGGAAGGAAGTTGGGGATAAACATTCCTCCAAAGGGGGAACCTTTGCTCTTTCCATGGTCTTTGCCACTTGTGTCTTCAGGCTCTACAAGGATCTCCAATTACTGTGGAATTTTTAAAGTTTGTTCATTATTTACTTATTTATTTACTGTACTTATCACCCCCTAATGGAGCTCAGGCAGTCTAAGAACAATGTTTAAAACAAAAGAAATGTATTTAAAACAGTAATTAGGAGTCATCAATGAATCAACAACAATGATACAGTTGACCATAGGCCATTTTTTTTTGCAAGATGCTGCAAACCACCAAAAGCCTAGTGAAATAAAAACATTTTTAGGCTGCCATCTAAATGCCAATGTTGTGGGTGGCAATCAAATCTCAGTCCAGAAGGAATTCATAGACCAGTGGACAGGGGTACATTATGCAAAAGATGTTCTTACTCTTTTGAAGATTCATTTTTTGCCGGAGCTGGCTTTGCCGTGAAGCAGAGGAGGCAATACGCTTCAGTTGATTCTGCCCAGGGTGGAGCTGAGGAAAGAATAGAGGAAAGCAGAGAATGGTGTCTGAATGGGTCAAGTCCTTTGAAAAGTGGTGGTCCTCAACAGCGAGGGAGAACAATTTGGGTCTAATTTCAGACATCAAAATAGCTCGGGGAAGTAATCCATATTGCATTCATATTAGGGATGGAGAGAAATTTTGTTCGATTCATATTTTAAGGCAAACCTGCCTAATGTGGCCTTCCGCACATACACAAACTGAATTTGAATTTTGCAATTCATTTCTCCTACCCAAAGGATGTGTAAAAAAAATATGCAAATATTAGGGGAAGATGTGCACACACACAAAAATATATAGTTTAGTAAAAGCATTAAAAAATGCTTGCAAAAATGTGTCTATTAGGCAAAATTTGGGGAAAGTCCCACCTGTAAATTAGGAGAAATGTGCACCAAAATGCTGGTGGATTTTCATCAAGACTTTTTATTATATATATTTTAAAAAATCACCAGATGTTGAGAAACTGCTTAAGAGAGTGACTGGGGAATAAAGCTGGAAGATACTAGTTGCTGGAAGCAGAATGTCAAAGAACCAGACCAATTTTTGTTCCAAATCTCTTATGAACTGAACTTAAGGTTGCACCTTATTGTGCAACAAAATTGTGCAACCTGTTGCCCCCAAAAATCTGCTAGCACAATTGTTACCTGGTCCTCTGTTCAGCAACATTAAAACTCACCTACCCACTACTGTAAGAGCCTTTGTGCTAGTGGGCAGAGAATGCTGGACACCACCTTGTGCCATTTTTGGTATATTACCATTACCAGCTTAACGGTCCACATACAGTAACCATCATTAACATCTTTCAAACCTGTTATGGACACTCTTAGGGTCACATTTCCCTGCTAAAATCCACATAGTGGCACAGCCAGAAAATGACAGCTGACACACTTCTCTGTGTCACAAGGGTCATATACAATTAAGAACTGAATAGCTAATAAAGCTCCTTTTCTCTTCTCTTGAGTTCATGTGTCGCTGTCGAATATTCAGCTTGTATTTACAATGCCATATTGCTATTTAAGGATGTTTTCACACATGAGGCTTAAATTGATTTTTGTTTCAATTGATCTGTAATGCAAATGTAAAGCTTACAGTGACCAGAATGTACATTTGATTTTAAAATGGCTATTTTCTGCTTTCTTTCACACATTAACAACATTCACACATGGTACAAATAAGCAATGTGAAAGGGACTCAAAAGTGCTCTTTATGACATGTGTGAAAATGCCCTAGTAATCTGCAATGTTTTTCCAACATGAGCAGAAATCCATAATATGTGCATTTGATATAAGAGGAGTGTGCTGCTGTCGAAACCTAAGGGTAGCTCACACAATTTCCGATGTAATAATACAGTAGTACCTCGGGTTAAGTACTTAATTCGTTTCGGAGGTCCGTTCTTAACCTGAAACTGTTCTTAACCTGAAGACCACTTTAGCTAATGGGGCCCCCCGCTGCCGCCGCACCGCTGGAGCACGATTTCTGTTCTCATCCTGAAGCAAAGTTCTTAACCCGAGGTACTATTTCTGGGTTAGCGGAGTCTGTAACCTGAAGTGTATGCAACCTGAAGCGTATGTAACCCGAGGTACCACTGTAATGTTCATAGAATCATAGACCTGCAGAGTTGGAAGTAACCCCAAGGGCCATCTAGTCCAACCCCCTGCAACGCAGGAATCTCAGCTAAAGCATCCATGACAGGTGGCCATCCAGCCTCTGCTTAGAAACCTCCAAGGAAGCAGAGTTCACCACCTCCCATGGGAGTCTGTTCCACTACCGAACAACTGTTATTGTTAGAAAGTTCTTCCTGATGTTTAGTTGGAATCTCCTTTCTTGTAACTAGAATTCATTGGTTTGGGTCCTAGCCTCTGGAACAGGTGGATACAAGTTTGTTCCATCCTCCATGTGACAGCCCTTTAGATATTTGAAGATGGCTGTCATATCTCCTCTCTGGCTCTTCTTTGAAGGTGGCTAAGATCTGTGCACTTGCTTGACATCACTACATGCACAATATAACATATTTATTGCAGTACTGTATGCACATTCCTATGCATGCATTTCCCCTTCCCAAAGCCCACCAATTCACTTTATAGATGGACAGATTACAAAACTTGGATGCATGCATGCACATACCAATGTAAGCACATGTTACTTTCATATTACATCACTCATCTATGTGGTAGGCACATACAAAGGCCGCCACACCACTATAGATGCTTCCCCCCCAAAACAACTGGAGAGCACAACAGTAGCCAGGGTTGAAAAATTAAGAGAATGCCTTACCCAAACTATTCAACACATTATCACTGGGGTTATAGTGTGGCATCTTATCAAATATTACCGTTCGAATTAAATACAGTCAGGTGTAGTCCATTTCTTTGTCCACATGACCTTGCTTTCTGCGACTGTTGACTTTACTCATTGTCTTTGATTTTCTCAGACCTGTGGTGTAAAATCACGGTCATGGATCTAAAGTGGAATAAGTAATTGCTTGATAGCTTCTTGCTAACTCTGGAAAGTGCTGTGCAGCTGCTGATGTATGTTTGTGCTGGCATTGCAGAGTGGAGCCCTGGGAATAAGGAATCTGACTTCAGAGAAACAAGAGCTAGCTTCAAAGAAGGGAACAAGTCTCCCCAGCTGATAGAACTTTTACTGAAAGAAAAACAACAATGAACTAAGAAACACACCAGTAATATCTCTTGTTACTCCTCTGCAATCCTTTTCCAAACTTTATTTTCATTTATCTGATTAGACACTTCCGTCTCCACAACCTCCATTGTGATGGTTCTACCTTTTCTGTTAGTTTAGGTGCTTGATGGTAGATTACAGTGAGACCACATTACTTCAAAGCACACTTTTTAGTTATTAAAGCAAAAAATATGACTCCCATTATTATGATATGTCCTTAGAGGCTTCTACAGATTTGGAGGTACTAAATCCAAGGAAATGATTTGATGTCTATTAGTTGTATGTGGTTTATTTTACAGATTAAGAAGCTATTGCGTCCTAATAAATAGCTCACCTAGAGTTTTCACTTGTAACCTGACATATTTTATCACAGCAAATCTAGCCTTGGTCCTACTTTTCGTATAGTGAATTGGTAGGTGGGCCTCCAATTGTTCCCATTTTACTTCTTTTAAAATAAAACTAACATAAGATAGTGGGGGCTGAAATAATGTGTATCTTTCCAAACTTGAACTTGGGGAAAATAAGGAAAATAAAATATTATCATAAGACTCTAGTATTACCCTGTTCAAAGCAAATAGGGAATTTTGCCACTCCAGTTATAGACAAAAGGAGCCTAGTTGGGCATTGTTGGGTATTATGACTATAAATTAGCAAATCCATTATTGTCATGTTAGTTTACACCTATTAACAATGCTAAATGGTTTATTTAATACCCATTAAGCTTTTACTTGCAACATTTTCACTTGGGTCAGCCTTTACAGAAACTGGTTGGTTCTTTTAAGGAAAATTTGAACATTATCAATCAGTTTCATTCTCCTGGCTGCAGGCAGTGCAAACTAACATGAGTACAACATTAATACACTATTCAACAAAATTCAATTTGACAAAAGAATACTTGGTGCACCACTATGTTAAAGACACACCTATGCACACTTACCTGGGAGAAAGCCCCATTGACCTCAGTGGTAAAGGTAAAGGTAAAGGTACCCCTGCCCGAACGGGCCAGTCTTGACAGACTCTGGGGTTTGTGCGCCCATCTCACTCAAGAGGCCGGGGGCCAGCGCTGTCCGGAGACACTTCCGGGTCACGTGGCCAGCGTGACAAAGCTGCATCTGGTGAGCCAGCGCAGCACACGGAACGCCGTTTACCTTCCCGCTGGTAAGCGGTACCTATTTATCTACTTGCACCTGGGGGTGCTTTCGAACTGCTAGGTTGGCAGGCGCTGGGACCGAGCAGCGGGAGCGCACCCCGCCGCGGGGATTCGCGGTACTTACTTCCAAATACGTGGTACTTACTTCCAAATAAACATGTATTTGTAATTGCTCTTTTTTAAAGTACCATTTGCAAAATAGAGACCAACAGCAAGAAAAGCCATGCCTACTTCTACATTGTCTCATGCTTGCCTCATGGGGAAACAAATAAGATGAATGGATGTCCATGCATGCAACAGGTTTTTGTATACCCAGTTTAGCAGAACCATGTGTAGAAACACTGGGGGTTGCTTGATAGAAGACAGCTATTACTTAAAAGGACAGTTCTGTTTATTCAGTTGTAGTTGGTGGGAGGAAGAATAATACAAATAATATTTTTTCCCCTGAGTAAGTTGTTAAAATTGTGACTTACACAACAGCATCGGAAGAGCTTGCCATTGTTCAATGAATCACAGTGAGAGAATAAATTCATAGTTTTACCTGTATTTACATTAGGCAATGGTTCCATGAAAACAAAGAAAAGGATGCAAGTGACCTTCCTGCTAGCCATTTGCTTGGGTTCCCTGCAGATAGTCAGTGTGAGCAGGAAATTGGCAGAGCACAGTCTGAAAATAAAATTGAAGCTCCATCAGTAAAGAACAGAAAAAGGCTTTCAGCATTGATAGTGCACATAGCCAAGCTAAGCTTCTTCTTACCTTTCAAATGATCTGCCTCTACATCACAGTGTAACATTTTTATGAATGTCTTTTTCCTCAGTAATATTTCAGCCTCATGTATTTATCCTCACAACTACTTTGAGAGGTATGATGTCAAGGTTCACAAGTGCTGGAAAATCTCAACCTCTGTCTCCCATGTTCCAACTGTCTTCTCCATTCACAACATACTTAGATACTTTTCACGTGATTATTTAATACAGGGCACACAGAAATCCAAGAGAAGTTACCCCATAAGAGAAATGGATGAAGGAGCCTGGTTGGCATGGCCCCTGGAAAGAGATGGAGACGACAAAAGGTCAAAGAAGGTAGGGGGCCAATAGAAGGGTGGAGCCCTTGACTCTGAGAAATAAGAAAAAAGAGTTAGGCTCAATACAGGGGGGGGGGGAGAAGGAAAGAGGAGAGATGGATGGTGTCAGATAATTGAGAGAAGAAGAGTGAGCAAAATCCAGCAGAGGGATAAGGAAAGACTGGTTCTCATGGCATCAGTCTGCCAAGAGGTGCAACCTTCTGGATGCAGGGGTGGCTAAATAAAGCAGGTGCCCATAGAAAGAAGAATGCAGTGGCACCAGAGGAAGAAGGAAGCCAAGGAGCTCTGACATTGAGCTGGGCACACTGAAAGGCCACCACAATTTGCAACCCTAAACTATGGCCTTAGGGCTTTGTACCCAACTCTGGAGTGATGCTAAGCACCAGAAGGTGGGTGAATAAACCTCTTTTCTTGCTCTGGTGTGAGGCAAGTGTGGTGCTACTTCATTCTCCGTTGATCAAACACAGAAAAGCTGCAGAGCTTTGACCATCAGGCCCCAACACATGAGGGAACACAAAAATGAATTAAGTGGAAGAATGAATTTTGTACCACACACTAAGATTACATTCCCTTTATGTTCCGTGTCCCTTGCCAGAGAAAGAAATGTAAAGAAACAGCCATTGGCAGGAGTCAGACGTGGGTGTTTTGTTTGTTTGAAATATTTCTTAGCTGTCCTTCATCAGATTCCAGAGTACAAGAGCATGAATAAAATCTGCAAGGACCTAAAAACAAAAGGCAGCCAGATGGAGCTTCCATTCCCAGAAAATGTTTCTGCGTGATTTTCAGGCATTCTTCCTTTCCCTCCCACCCCCATGCTACAGCCCTCCTCCTTCAGAAGTTCCCCCCAATCCTTAGAAGGGGGAGAAGAGGTAGGTAATGTCCCTTTCCATCTAGCTTTCTCCAGCATATCTGTAGATCAAATACCCTTTTCCCCATGTACCCTGCTTCCCAGAATGGTAAGTAACCAGATATAAAGGAGGACCAAGCTTTTCTGCCTTTTCTCATTGCATAGAAAAAGGAATTTCAGCAAGTGTCGCTGGGCTGTACCACTTCAGACGACAGGTGACATGTTTACTCATGTAACAATCTCTTTGCAATCAGACTTCAGGGACTTTTCTTCTTCCCGTAAATATTTTAAAATGTAATTCTTCCATCTGCAGTCAAAAGTGGTACAATCCATTCTGCTGTGTGTACCGACCAGGCCATAGGTCAAAAGCAAGCAGCTTAGTAGGTAATATATTTTGTTAATGGCCTTGCTCTTTTAATGTGCATCTAGCTCAAGTATTTGCAATTGTTACCAGGTAGTTTTCAGTCTTCTAAAATCCTTTCTGTTATCTGAGTATCATTTTATCTAGCTTGCTATTTGCTGGTGTCATCTGCAATAAATAATTGGCTTAATAAATGCTCACGTTTAGCCTCCATCCCTAAGAGGCAAAACATAATGTATGCATTATTTCTTTGAAATAGCAATATGTAAGTTTTGCCAAGAAGTTATATATTTGAGATAGAGGAGTTTGCAAGGCAGCAGAAGAATAAAGACCATTTTTGTAATGCAATCCTGTCTCAGTCAAGCTCTTGCAGCTAACAAATCCCCTGGCAGGAAACCTCTCAGTGGACTGTTTCCAAGTCCTCAGCCTGAACAGCAGTTACAGGTTCTTCAGAAGAGCAAGCCCAAGATGGTTCCGCACCTTTGACTTCTGACACTTCATCCTCCTGTTACCTCATGCTTAGTGAACCTCTGAAGGAATACTTGGCTGCCCTGTTTATAAACAGCCTTTGCCTTCTTCAGAAACAGCCTGGAAGGACGTATCTAGGTCACAAGCTACAAAACAGTCCCCTAATTAAGTCAAAGAGCCACATGTCACTGCTTGTACTAGTAGCTGGGTGGCAAAGATATACCCTGCATGGAGCTGGCACCCCAACCAAGGGCAGAGTGAGGTGGCTGACAGAGGCAGCCAGTGCAGGAGGGCAGAAAGCCATGGACAGGTGCTGTGTGTACACTGCTATGCAGCATATTCTGTGCCCCTTAGCTAGCATAGCCTGCTTTGAGTATAAGGCAGCAAAGGACATTGAACCAAGATTCAATTGCCAGACCAGCTTCTGTATCTAAAAAGGGCAGACATCAAAGGTGCCAACTTGAATAAAATAGGGGGGGCAGGTAAACCCTGCCCCACAAGAGGCTGTGCACACACACCATTTGAATGGCAGTGCCCATCAGTTTGGGGGGTGGGTCAGATTCCTCAAATATTTTATTGAGGAGGGGCGGAAGGACTTAGCCCCTAGGAGTCCATCTTGTTCTTCACTTTGGACAGCAAAATGTCTTGTTTTAATCATCCTACTAGTGAGCCCACTAGTAAAAGATGACTCAGCTCTCCATGTCTCCCGCTGGAAGTTCAAACAGCAGAACGTCTTTCAGTGGCCCAACCCCTTCCCATACACTGTGACATGCTCTGAAACCGAAAACACCACACATGCCACACTTAAGCTTGGGGTGGGGAACCAACTCCTGGTTCCATTGGAAGACTTTTTTCAAACTTAATTGCTGTGGAGGGCTTGGTAATCATCTTGGAGAGAGGAATGGGAAGGGAGGGGAAGAGTTAGCCCAGCCCTCCCTAGTTGCAACCTCCTGGAAGATCAGCTTGGAGGAGAATGTAGCCCTAATGAGGGTGTGCATGCATGTAGACATGTGAGAATGTTGTGTGGTGCATGCTGTGTGTGTGTTGTGGCTAGGGATGGGGAAATATGTCCATTTCAATTTCTCTAAAGTTTTTGATATTTCCAGTCTTAGGGTTAGTCCTCCACATTTCTACATTCTACATTCTATGTGCAGCCTGTGTCTTCAATCATCACTGCCTACTAATAATGATGACTATATGCAACTTCAGAGGGACGCGGGTGGCGCTGTGGGCTAAAGCCTCAGCGCCTAGGGCTTGCCGATCGAAAGGTCGGCGGTTCGAATCCCCGCGGCGGGGTGCGCTCCCGCTGCTCGGTCCCAGCGCCTGCCAACCTAGCAGTTCGAAAGCACCCCCGGGGGCAAGTAGATAAATAGGTACCGCTTACCAGCGGGAAGGTAAACGGCGTTCCGTGTGCGGCTCTGGCTCGCCAGAGCAGCGTTGTCACGCTGGCCACGTGACCCGGAAGTGTCTCCGGACAGCGCTGGCCCCCGGCCAATAAATGTGAGATGGGCGCACAAACCCCAGAGTCTGGCAAGACTGGCCCGTTTGGGCAGGGGTACCTTTACCTTTACCTTTATATGCAACTTCAGGATCTGGTTGGCCACTATGGCCTGAAGAAGCCATTATTTTACCTAAGACTCATGAGGTAATGCTTTAACAGTACATTCCCATGCATGTTTACTCCAGCAGAAGTAAGTTCCATTATATTCAATGGGCTTACTTCTAGGTAAATTGATAGAGGACTGCAGCCTGGAGGTCCTACATAAAAACCACAAGTGTCAGGAGACATGAATCCAGCCCCATCTTGTAAAGAGAAATGGGTTTCTGTTTAGCCCAGTTTCACACATGGCAGCAGTTCCACTTTCTTATTTTTCTGTGGTGAATGATTTTACCCACACGTTTATAAGCATTCTTTGCCTTATTAATCCTGCTCTCAAGACTAAAACAAATTACTGTAATTAATAATAATAATAATAATAATTTATTATTTATACCCCGCCCATCTGGCTGGGCCTCCCCAGCCACTCTGGGCGGCTTCCATAAAAACCAAAAATACAATAAAATATCACACGTTAAAAACTTCCCTGAACAGGGCTGCCTTAAGATGTCTCCTGAATGTCAGGTAGTTGTTTATCGCCTTGACATCTGCTGGAAGGGTGTTCCACAGGGCGGGCGCCACTACCGAGAAGGCCCTCTGCCTGGTTCCCTGTAGCTTTGCTTCTCGCAATGAGGGAACCGCCAGAAGGCCCTCGGCGCTGGACCTCAGCGTCCGGGCAGAATGATGGGGGTGGAGACGCTCCTTCAGGTATACTGGACCGAGGCCGTTTAGGGCTTTAAAGGTCAGCACCAACACTTTGAATTGTGCTCGGAAACGTACTGGGAGCCAATGCAGGTCTTTCAAGACCGGTGTTATATGGTCTCGGCGGCCGCTCCCAGTCACCAGTCTAGCTGCCGCATTCTGGATTAGTTGTAGTTTCCGAGTCACCTTCAAAGGTAGCCCCACGTAGAGTGCATTGCAGTAGTCCAAGCGGGAGATAACCAGAGCATGCACCACTCTCGCGAGACAGTCCGCAGGCAGATAGGGTCTCAGCCTACGTACCAGATGGAGCTGGTAAACAGCTGCCCTGGACACAGATTTGACCTGTGCCTCCATGGACAGCTGTGAGTCCAAAATGACTCCCAGGCTGCGCACCTGGTCCTTCAGGGGCACAGTTACCCCATTCAGGACCAGGGAATCCTCCACACCTGCCCGCCTTCTGTCCCCCAAGAACAGTACTTCTGTCTTGTCAGGATTCAACCTCAATCTGTTAGCCGCCATCCATCCTCCAACCGCCTCCAGACACTCACACAGGACCTTCACCGCCTTCACTGGTTCTGATTTAAAAGAGAGGTAGAGCTGGGTATCATCCGCATACTGATGAACACCCAGCCCAAACCTCCTGATGATCTCTCCCAGCGGCCGCATGTAGATGTTGAAAAGCATGGGGGAGAGGACAGAACCCTGAGGCACCCCACAAGTGAGAGCCCAGGGGTCTGAACACTCATCCCCCACCACCACTTTCTGAACACGGCCCAGGAGGAAGGAGCGGAACCACTGTATAACAGTGCCCCCAGCTCCCAGCCCCTCAAGACGGTCCAGAAGGATGCTATGGTCGATGGTATCGAACGCCGCTGAGAGATCCAGCAGAACTAGGAAACAGATCTCACCTTTGTCCCTAGCCCGCCGGAGATCATCAACCAGTGCGACCAAGGCAGTTTCAGTCCCATGATGAGGCCTGAATCCCGACTGGAAGGGATCCAAATGGTCCGCTTCTTCCAGGCGTGCCTGGAGTTGTTCGGCAACCGCTCGCTCAATCACCTTGCCCAGGAATGGAAGATTTGAGACTGGGCGATAGTTGGCCATCGTGGCCGCATCTAGAGATGGTTTTTTAAGAAGCGGTTTAATAACCGCCTCTTTCAGCGGGTCTGGGAAGGCCCCCTCACGGAGGGAAGCATTCACCACCCCACGAAGCCCATCGCCCAGCCCTTCCCGGCTTGCTTTTATTAGCCAGGATGGGCAAGGATCCAGGAGACAGGTGGTTGGTTTCACTCGTCCAAGCAGCCTGTCCACATCCTCGGAGGCAACAGATTGGAATTGATCCCACTCAACTTGACCAGACAGAACTCTTGCACTCTCCCGCCCCGGCCCTGCTCCCACGGTGGAGTCTACTTCTTCCCGAATCTGAGCGATTTTATCTGCAAAAAACTTTGCAAAATCATTGCAGGAGAACATGTGGCCCGTACTGGGCCCCGATGTTGCAGGTGGTTCCGCTAAATTGTGAACCACCTGAAAAAGTCTCCTGCTGCTGTTTTCTGCAGATGCAATAGAGGCGGTGAAGAAATTCTTCTTCGCCGTCGCTATCGCCACTTGGTAGGCTCGACGTTGAGCTCTAACCTGTGTCCGGTCAGATTCGGAATGAGTTCTCCGCCACCGGCGCTCTAGCCGTCTCAACGATTGTTTCATTGCCCTCAGATCCGTGGAAAACCACGGGGCTGTCCGGGCTCCATGCAATCGGAGAGGGCGCTTCGGAGCCAAACAGTCAATAGCCCTGGTTAACTCCACATTCCAGCGGGCCACCAGGGAATCAGCTGAAAGGCCATCAACATGGGATAAAGCATCCCCTACCACTCTCTGGAAACCATTTGGATCCATTAAGTGGCGGGGGCGGACCATCCGAATTGGTCCCACCTCCCTGCAGAGGGGATGGGTCGCAGAGAAGTCCAGTTGCACCAGGAAGTGATCTGACCATGGCACTTCTTTCGTTTCGCTTTTACTTAGTGTCAGATCACCAACATCCATAGAGGTAAACACCAGGTCCAAGGCATGTCCACGGCTATGGGTTGGGCCAGACTTATTCAGGGACAGCCCCATGGAGGCCATGCTTTCCACGAAGTCCCGAGCGGCCCCTTGTAAGGTCGTGTCGGCATGGATGTTAAAATCCCCTAGGACGACCAAGCTAGGTGTCTCCAGGAGAACATCCGCCACGACCTGAAGCAGCTCGGGCAGGGAATCCTTGGTGCAGCGGGGAGGTCGGTACACCAAAAGGAATCCTGTACTGCCCCTATTGCCCAACTTCCAGAACATGCACTCAGAAAACTGGGTCTTCCCAATAGGACGCCTGGTGCAAACTAATGACTTCCTAAAAATCACTGCAACCCCCCCTCCCCGCCCACATGACCTGGGTTGCTGTGCGTAAGAGAAACCTGGTGGACAAGCAGCGGCAAGAACAGGCCCATCTGCTTCATCCAACCAAGTCTCTGTTACACATGCCTGGTCAAATCCTCCATCCATGATCAAGTCATGGATGGCAGTGGTCTTCTGAATCATTGACCTGGCATTGCACAGCAGCACCTTCAGGCTATGTGGGTATCCCTTGCTGATTCTAGTATCCGTCCGGACAGGACCAGACCCGGAGGCAGGGATAGTCCTCAGACAACGACTAAACCTGCCTCCTCTGTAATGACATGGTCTGGTCTTAGCGTAACTCCTCCTCCTACCCGTGATCACTGAGATCGGTTGTCCCAGTGCATCCCCCCCTGTGGAACATGCCCCAGCCATTTTGTGGGCTGGGGCCCACTCCCCGGCAGCCCTGACCCCTCCCCCTAAAAACAAAATAACACCTTAAACAAACAAACAAAACCAATACAACAATACAAACAAAAAATATAAAAATTACAAAAACATCAAAATAAAAAAATAATAATTCCCCAAGCCCAACCAAACATCAATCCCACCCCCCACATACAAAAATCCAGAAATTTTTTTTTATAAAACATTTTAAAAACACTCTGTGCCTCTCCGGCAATAACAACTGTCCTAGTGAGGCCTGTCAGGCCCCGCCCTGGGCCAGGTGGTAAGTGGCAGGGAGGAGCAGGGCCCTCAAGCACTCACTCAGGGGAGTCCTCCTGGGCAGCAGGCCGCAAGCAGCACACAGTCCTTATGAGGCCCCAGGCCCCGCCCCAGGCCAGATGGTAAGTGGCAGGGAGGAGCAGGGCCCTCAAGCACTCACTCAGGGAGCCTTCCTGGGCAGCAGGCTGCAAGCAGCACACAGTCCTTATGAGGCCAAAGGCCCCGCCCCAAGCCAGATGGTAGGTGGCAAGAGCAGGGCCCTCAAGCACTCACTCAGGGAGTCCTCCTGGGCAGCAGGCAGCAAGCAGCACACAGTCCTTGTGAGGCCCCAGGCCCCACCCCAAGCCAGATGGTAAGTGGCAGGAAGGAGCAGGGCCCTCAGGCACTCACTCAGGGGAGTCCTCCTGGGCAGCAGGCCGCAAGCTGCCCGCAGTCCTTGTGAGGCCCCAGGCCCCACCCCAGGCCAGATGGTAAGTGGCAAGAGCAGGGCCCTCAAGCACTCACTCAGGGAGTCCTCCTGGGCAGCAGGCAGCAAGCAGCAGGCAGTCCTTGTGAGGCCCCAGGCCCCGCCCCAAGCCAGATGGTAAGTGGCAAGAGCAGGGCCCTCAAGCACTCACTCAGGGGAGTCCTCCTGGGCAGCAGGCAGCAAGCAGCACACAGTCCTTGTGAGGTTTCAGGCCCCGCCCCAGGCCAGATGGTAAGTGGCAAGAGCAGGGCCCTCAAGCACTCACTCAGGGAGTCTTCCTGGGCAGCAGGCAGCAAGCCGCACGCAGTCCTTATGAGGCCCCAGGCCCCGCCCCAGGCCAGATGGTAAGTGGCAGGAAGGAGCAGGGCCCTCAAGCACTCACTCAGGGTGTTTTAGTTCATTTTATTCGGTAGTCAAAAGGTGTGGTTGCCAAGAGGAAATTTCATCATGTTTCTGTCATGTAGGTTGTGGTTTGGGGGCAGGAAATAGAAATAAATTCACAATTGGGAACAATAAGCTGATGCAGCTGGTAGTTTGATCAGATTGGACCCCTCAGTTCAGTTTCAGGTCAACACTGAACTCCCACAATCTCTTTTAAAATTCATTGATATATTCTAGTGAGCTATTTCCAGTACTGACCTACATTCTTGACACATCTCTGACTTCACTAGGGTTGTATAAGGTGAAAATCAATGAATAACTTGAATGCAGAATTCCACGCCTTCAGATGGTGCCTATTTAATAGCTATTTCACAGGCACAATTTTCTTACTCTGTCCACAATACAAAGTTGTGTACACAGTAGTGAACAGTGTGCATAGGGATGGGTTTTTCTGAAGATCTTGATGTCAAGCTTATTCACATAGATTTTTTTCTAATTCCTGTCTTGCTCTGTAATCTCAGTGAAAAGAGAGTGTTTGTCCCCCTTACCCTAGTTCTGTTTATAATACAAACAATATTTGCATATTATATGCATTATTGTATGCATTATTATACACCTATACACTCCAGGTTTCCAAAGTAACCAACAAATGCAATTGTATAGAAATGCATATACTTATACAATTACACTACATAAGGACTTGGCTCTTATATAATAATAATAATAATAATAATAATAATAATAATAATAATAATAAGTAAATTATTATTTATTCCCTGCCCTCTGGGCAGCTTCCAACAGAATAAAAAAGCGATAAAACATCAAACATAAAAAACTTCCCTTCTAAAAGTCAGATAGTTGTTTATTTCCTTGACATCTGATGAGAGGGCATTCCACAGGGTGGGTGCCACTACCGAGAAGGCCTTCTGCCTGCATAATATATGTAATTTTTGCATATAAATTTGCATGGAACTAGTCAGTTTTTTTTAAAAAAAAAAAAAACACCTGATAATACATAAGTGGCTCAGAGATAAGTGGGGACTCAATACAGGAAGTAGTACAAAGCCAACTGGGTCAGAACCACTGGATTCCATATATAATTCTAAGGTGCTTGTGTACAAAGCTTGGGACTAGGATACCTGAAAGATCACTTCACTTTTTATATACCCAACAGATCACTGGGCTCTACAGGAAAGGGGCTCCTGCAGATATCATCTCATCCTGAAGTTAGCATGGTGGCACCTGCTGTTTGGAACTCCCTCCCATTATATATCAGATACATGCCATCTTTATTGTCTTTTCCACACCTTTCTCTTCCAAAAAGCCTTTTAAGTGGCAATTAAGTGGTGATTACTGTTCCAGTGCTTATGTGCATTGTTGTTGTTAACTGTTTGGGGGTGCTTCTTGATAAGCAGTTCATGAATTAAACAAATAAATAAATAAAAGCATGCAAAACCGATTCCTCCTACAACTTTCAGCATGCATGACTCTGCCTTATCAGCTAGTCAGCGCTGTCAGCCTTGACAATGCCTATCATCTGCTTAAAGGAATGGAACGTGGTTAGCTGGATTCAGTTGGCCCACCTCAAACTACCCAATCAACGCCATACATATAGCCCCCTAGGCCACAACCACCTCCTATGCCACAAATTGATCTCAAGGAAAACTGGAGCTCCACAGCACTCTCCTCTTCTTCGGTTTCCATCAACCAGCATTCAGAAGCGTACTCTGCCTCTGATGGTGGAGGTAGAACATAACCACCAGGGTCCATAGCCACTTATTGCCTTCTCCTGCGTGACTTTGTCTTTAAAAGCCATCCAAGTCTGTGGCCATCACTGCCTCTTGTGGGAGCAAATTCCATTGCTTGCCTATGCACCATATGAAGAGGTATTTTCATTCAGAAGCTCTTTTGTCCTAGAAGGAGGAAGAGGAGGAATTCTGATCTCCTAAGGTCTTCCAACATTTCAGCTTCTTTTGATGCCCCCAAGTCCGTGTTATGAGGGAGAAAAATGTGTCCTGAAACCTAGACGCTAAGATAGATTTGAATCCTTATGTGCCTGAATGACAATAATAATTTTGAACCATAATTTTTAAAAGCAAAGTGGTAAAAAAAAGTATGAGTCAATACCTGCTGATCTTTAAGGTACCGCAAGACTCTTCCTCGTGATTGCGGCCAACATTGCCCATTGCTCTGTGGATCTACAGTCTTGAACTTAAAACACCATGTCCAGCAATACGAGGTACGCTGAAAACACTACAAAAAGACAGAGTGATATTATTCACATCAGATTGTATACATCCCGCTATCCCACATGACAAAGGCAATTCTACAGGGGAAACACATGCAAATGACTTCACACAAAGCCTGCTTTCCAAGATCAATCATTACCTGTGAAATGAAGTTGGTCAATTTGAAATACTTATCAGTCCTCCCTTCCTTAAAATAGGAGACTCGCTATATATAGGATACTGAACTCTGTGAGATTTATTCAGAAAAAAGTAATGTTGAAAAAGAAAAGAAAAACCTGACATCAGGAGGATAGAAAAGTTAACTTGAAAATGAACTGCCTACTGCAGGTGAGTTCAAGGAACTCAAAGTAAAGCAAGAGACACTTCAAAGCATCAGTAAAAGACGAGTGTCATGAGGAAGCTGCCAAGTGGGAGCCATGAAATGATGAAAATGAATACAGATCATCTTGTATGTTAAACAATGATCAAACTTCCTTAAGCGACCCCTCATCTTTATTTATTTTTTAATATAGATATATTGAATAATAGAACACAAAGGTTCTCAAAGCACTAGACTTGCCTCTCTGGGGAGATTCAGACCATGAGAGATTCAAGCTTCTCACCCTGAGCGCCAATCAACATTTACGCTTTCACTGGTCCACCACGCAGAGCATCGAATTCCTACCTCATTCATACAAGCTGTGCCCCTTCACTTGATAGCCAGTAATAGGCTTATTCATTTAGGACAAAGTGAACAAGCTTTTATCAGTTGAGGGCCAAATTCGCTCAGAGATAATCTGTTGGGAGCCACATGGCAGAGACGAGAGGGGCTTCCTTTCTCCCTGCAAACTAAAGGTCTGAAATGACAGCTTGCAGAAGTCCTTTGACATCCATCCAGATGCTACACATAGCCTAGAGCTACAGATTGCTGCCCTGATTTAGGGCAATTATATTGCCCTTCATAATACATAGCTCAGATTATAGGTATGTATACAAAAAATGTATAAAGGTAAAGGAACCCTGAATGGTTAAGTCCAGTCAAAAGCAACCATGGGGTGCGGCACTCATTTCACTTCAGGCCAAGTGAGCAAGAGTTTGTCTACAGACAGCTTTTCAGGTCATGTGGCTAGCATGACTAAATCACTTCTGATGCAACAGAACACCGTGATGGAAACCAGAGTGCATGGAAACACCATTTCCCCTCCCCTGCACAGCGGTACCTATTTATGAACTTGCACTGGTGTGATTTTGAACTGCTAGGTTGGCAGAAGCTGGGGCGGAGCAACAGGAGCTGACCCATCATGAGGATTCGAACTGCTGACCTTCTGATCAGCAAGCCCATGAGGCTCAGTGGTTTAGACCAAAGTGCCTGTACAGAAATGTATAGGACTGTACTGCTAGCTACAATGCTACACCAGCTCAGTACTGGGCATGATAAGCTGCTGAACATTTTCAAATGCAATACCACCTAAAACTATGGGGGGAAGGGAATCAGCATAAATCATACCTTCATGCCATTCTGATACTTTTTCCCCCCATCTGGAGAAATAAATAAGTAAATCCCATTAGATTGAGGAATCTTGTCATGGAGGTACATACATTTTTACTGAATATTAACCAAATGATTGGTTTATGATTATATTCAAGGCTGAGCTATTTACTAGGAGTATAATTGTTTAGAAACAGAACAGAAACTATGATTTACAAATCTGAAAGGTATTCTGGTCTCTGAGATTTGCCGCACTTGGCAAAGTTCACATGTCTGATAAATGACAGCCCTAGAAGTGTGGGATTTTTCTTTTAACAGTGTTATGCCTTAAAAATCTCTGACTGGGCAAGGATAATGGAATTAAGAATCTGCTTTTGTACATTTTTGGTATGAATTTCATCTGATCTGTAGGTTTTTGTTCCATTCATATTAATGATGCATGCATTCCTATCAATACTTTCTAAAACTGGTCTTAAATCTTGTGGGGTGGGATCTAAGCAGTATTGCATGAAACGTATCATTCATAAATTTAATGCTTCCAATTTATTTATGTATCTATTAAACTTTTAGGCCACTCTTCATTACAAAATGCCATAAAACAACATAGTATGCAAAAAGAAAACTCACAAAGCAACTAAACTTATCACTCAGTGGTAAAACAATCACATATAATAGCAGCTGTTCAAAACCTCTTAAAACCTTGAATAGCCTTAATTTGATTTGCCAATTGCTAAGAACAGATGTATTTTAATCAGACAGCAGAATACCATCAAGGCTGGGGCATTCCAAACCTCCAGAACGAGACAATTCCATAGCCAAGGTGCCAATGCAAAGATGACCCAGCATGCAACAGCCAGCAATGGAATAATGAGAAAACACTCACATTCACATACAGTGACCTCAACACCCTCATCAGCTGACAAAGGGAGAGGACACTGACAAATACTGTGCTGTGCAGGGGTTTATAAGATCATTTATAACAACTTTAGTTCAGCCCAATAACATTGAATTGTACCCTTCTGTAGTGTGTGGAGATTTTGAGATTATTTGGAGGCTATGGAGAGCAGGTTAGATAATTATTGGATCCAGATCATGATCCAGGCAAAAGTAAGAGTATTTTAGTCCTCTTGATTATCAGTGGGAAAGCATGACATAACTCTCTCCTATTGGAATCAGTGATACTTTAAAAGTGCCTGTCTTAAGACTGGATCACGGTACACATTATTTTATAACAGGATGTCTTACAAATCTGAGCTTCTGAGGCTGATTATATAGGCTGTTTTAATTTAGAAATTAAAACCTTTCATAAGAGTTAAAGAGATGCAGAGAAGATAAGACATGGAATATAATATGCTGTGGTGGCTTATGCTTAATCCTTTCAAAGTACGCCTGATATTAAAATGCGTATAGATGCTAGGTGGGTATCACTTTCTCCTTACCCCTTTATCTGTGGCCTGATCCCCAAATTCTTACCAGGACTTGACCAAAGCATTATACCTTTCTACTTTGTTCTCTTCATCCAAAATCCAAACATCTGACTCACGTCAGTCTAACCCAGGGGTAGGCAGCCTTAGGCCAGGGGACCGGATGCAGCCCAATCGCCTTCTCAATCCAGCCTGCGGACAGTCCGGGAATCAGCGTGTTTTTACATGAGTAGAATGTGTCCTTTTATTTTAAATGCATCTCTGGGTTATTTGTGGGACATAGGAATTCATTCATTTCCCCCCCCCAAAAAAAAAAAAAAAAATATTGTCCAGCCCCCTACATGGTCTGAGGGGCAGTGGACCGGCCCACAGCTGAAAGAGGTTGCTGACCCCTGATCTAACCTGTAATTACAGAGCAAGGACAGAGAGAAGCAGACACAAGTCTCACCAAACTGAACTGCTGTCTGTGTGTGTGTGTGTGTGTGTGTGTGTGTGTGTGTGTGTACAAGCTTTGCTACAATGTGCAGGCATGTGTGTGTCCCATTCCATTAGCCATCCATTTGTATCACTGATACCCATTGTGACAGCCCCTTCCACAGCCATGTTCAGATTCAGTCAGTTAGTATTCCCAATCGTTCTTTTCCATATTTCAGAAAGCAAAGCAAAAATGTGATTGCAGGACACCATGCTGTCTTCTCAAAGAGTCACTATAATGGAATGGTTAGTGTTTAGAGTGTGTGTGGGTTAGGGTTAAGGCGTAGTCCTTAGAAAGTTTGACAAAAATGGGAGGCAAATCTGGGTTCAAATTTCCACCCAGCTCACTGGGTGATCTTGGTTCTTATTTTGTAGCCAAAACAGCACCACCATCTGTACACAAGAGAGAGGTGTTAGCAGGCTTGAGGGAACCCAAAGTCTTGCTTAAGTCCCCCCCCCAAAAAAAAATAACTTTGGGGGGGTCTAAAAACAACCCAAAGAGGACTGAACTTGCTCAGTAGCTAAGTGTTGTGGGGTGCAGAGGAAGTAGGATAGGGGAAGAGGAATGGAATGGAGCGTCCTTAAAGAGGATCTGGCTGGAGATCTGGCTGGCTGGTACTTAGTAGGAATACACACTGTAGCATTTTGTTGCAGGTGCACTTGTCACTTTCAGTTTCTATAAAAATGATTGTCTCCAGCCAAATCCAGCCCCTCCATTAAGATTGCAATGGTTAAAGCATTCCAAAGGCAGAGTTACAAAAACTTTGCAATAGCATCATTCACCAAGGGTGCTTAATTGCAAAAAGCACCTCTTGTTAGGTTTCATTTCTAAACATTGTGCCACTTTTCCTTCTTTGCTCTGCAATGGCTCACTTGCTCACACGTCTCTCCATCTCGGTAGCCGGAGAGCCAAAACAATATTGCCTGATGTTGTGCTTTCACTTATCTGAATGGTGTTGTGACTCATCTAGATGGTGTATATCCATCACATTTTCTGGTTGTCATGAAATTTACACTGACCTGAAAATAAGGAGTGCCCATGGTACATTGAAATTCCAAGAGAAATTTCCCTCAAACTACTAGACATCTACCAAATCCATTCCCTCCTTGAAGTGACTTCCTATTGACCAAGTGATGAAGTTTCCTTAGGAAGGGTTTCTATCAGCTACCCCATGTTGGCCCAATTTGGGCTAATTCAGACTATGTGAAATTACAGCAGCAATTCAGATTTGCAGTGTTTTAAAATCATATTTGAAATGTGCCTTGTGCATTTATTCTTATGCTTTTTCTCTTTCACCATATGGTTCATATTAAATAGTCTGATGAAACTGTACAATAAATAGACAGGCTGACAATGGCCAATTAGTAATCTGTTCTTAAATCTTGTGGTTTTTTCCAGTGTCAGCGTTGTCATTCAGGGATATTCTTCACATATTCCTACAAAAGTCACTAGTTATTTTTTGATTCCATTGTTTCAGGATTTTTTTGTTTCCAAAACAAGAAATGGGCTACTATTTCCCCATATCAGTGCTGATAATTTCCACTGAAGTCTATGGGAGTTCCATGTATGGACAGAAGGTATATTACTCTTCAAATAATTTCAGCAAAGTCAAATACTTAAAAGCTATTTCATCACATCACCACCGCCTTGGAATAGCAGGCAGGAATTACATTGCTGCCCTGTTAAAATGTTAGCAACCACATTTCATTTTTTGAAAAGGCAATTTATTTGTCCTGAAATAAAGAGTTGATTATATCTCTTATTACTGTTTCAAGAACTTGATATATCACAGAGAGGAAGAGTTACAACATGTACCAACTATCAACCAGGAAAAATGAATCTGATTCATAATTCACTCTGAGAATGTCTAGTTAGTCAATCAAGTGATTTGTAATCATAAAGGCTGCCAGGAATTGAATGAATAACGGGCCACACTAAAATCCTTGGATTTCGTAGTATTCTTATTTCATTATGCGACTTTTATTGCTCTTGCTGGTAGTTGTCTCTACTTCAGTAGAACAAATTAAACACCCCACAGTTATTGGCATGAATCTATTCGGCTATTTAATGCACATACAAAGAGAGAGTGACCACTGGAGTAACAGACAAAGCTAGATTTCTTTTCTTCATGAAAGCTGAACCTTTTTATGATGTAAAGCTTGTGGAGAAAGAGTCTATGCTCCCATCCCCATTTCCTCCTGAAAGCATTTTGGGGGTAATGAATCTTAGCATACTGTTACAGTACATTTTCTCAAGTTATTTTATAACTATAGAAATGACATAATTCATATAGCATGCCATCTGTTTAACAGCAGCATCCCTTCCCCTGCCTCTTAATCTTTACAGATTATCAACCTATTAACATGTTAGCACTAAATAACATGTGATCGCCAAATGTAGATTTCTGCAAAAACTGCGATCAGCTAAAGATATGGAAACAGAAAAACTAAGCTACATTTGACACATGTCTCCCTAAATACATTTTGCATTCATTTGATTTCTTTTCATATAAGAATAAAATAAAACAGACTCCTGCCACTACACAGGAAGACCTTCACAGAAATTTATTTATTACGTAATAAATTTTTAGACATGCTGTTTGCCATGCTCAGTAGCATCCAGACCCCCCCCCCATTTTACATTTACTGTACAATACTTTCATAATGACTTAGGTATGCTGGTGTTTGAACCAAACATAACTGATCCAAATATAATCAGATATGGTTAAGGTAGATTGGCCCCCTATAACATTTTTACACTCCCTGCAATGGATGTTGCAAGTCTGAAGTCTTTTTCTCCTTGCCTTGCCTTTTTTTTAAAAAAAAAAAGCTTTTAAAAGGACATGACTGACATATTCAATGATATATTTTTACAGTGGCAATGCTGTTCTTTTAGACAGGAGGACCATAAAGTCTGCAGTTGCTTTATCAGCCTTCTTTCAGCAATCCTTGTTTGTGAAACAAACTTCATATTAAAACTAATTGTAAATTCCCATAAAATTGATCCAAAATATGATAGTTAACTTCCTCCTGCAATGAAATGCTACCAGCTCCAGAACTTGTATGTGAAATGTGGCACTAATAATGCACCAATGTGAGATCACATTTCAGCGCAGAACAAGAATTCTCTCTCCAGAGAGATATAATGAGGGGGATATTTAGAATGTACAGTTAATTTAATTTAAAATATATATTTAGACTTCTTCATATTCATTTACAAAATATACTTAATTTTTGTCAGTGTTTTTGCACATCTTCTATAAACCAGAATCACTTTTAAAAGTATGTGATATACAGCTGCATGTTAAAAGGAAACCTAAAAAGCACATTTAGATATAGTAGGTTTTTTCAAGCAATAATAATAATAATAGGAATCTGCATATGCCCAATGTGAGCATTGTGCTGAGGAAGCACAATGGATATATTAATGAAGAATTAAATTGACGGATACATCAGACAAAGAATAAAACAAAGCAAAAAATATATAATAATCCTTCATTGAGCTCTGAATAATAATTCTATTTTGGTGGATTTTAATTGATATTTGGTTTGCTATAAATTGTCATAGAACACCCTGAACTATTTACCCTATTCTTTTAAAACTTCTGTTGGCTGTAAGTAAAAACAGTATTTTTCATATTTACAATGTACCTAGATCATAACTTAGACATTTTACAGTTAACACAAGATTAGTGTGTAAATACAGGGAAAATAAAAGAACACAGAACAAGAAAAATATGTAGCCCTATGTCACAGTATATTGGCAAGGACTATACATACAATATTGCACAAGTTTGAAAATTGATTTATCATGGATTTAAGTCATTGCATTCTTTGATGCATGCTTTGAACAGGCTCATAGTTCCCATTGAGGTCTGTGATTCATTTTACCAAAAAGGAATAAAAATAATCATTTATTTATGTGCCTTATTGACTCCATTTACTTACAAGTATATACCATCAAAATCAATGAGATGTACTCCCAAGTAAATGCATTTAACATAAAGTGTTAGTCATGATCGTAGCTACTACGATTCTAAGCACTTTGAAGCAAGTTCTATTGAAATGTTGCTTTCACATAAATGTCTTTAGAAGTGACATATAAGCATATTATCAGTGCACACCTACACATGATTACTCAGAAATAAGTCCCATTGAGTAAAATGAGACTTACTCCCAGGTACTTGAGTATAGGATTGCAGCCTCATATTTAACATTTATGCACATCGCGAGGGAGACAGCTTAAATTCAGGTTGCTAGCTGAATCCCAAACTATCAAAATCTGTTCCCCTCCTTTATGCAAGAAACCCCATGAAAATACAGCTAGGAAATGTAATGCATGAACTCATGCAAAGGTTACCAAACTGCAATCAGATGGGCTGCTTTCCTATCTATCTGGAACAAATTGGAACTAACATGTTTAAGTCTCTACAACACATTAACATTCCTGAAGTCCTCCAGACTCCTCAGAGCCACTTTTGTTAATGGTAGCAATTTTCTCAATACCCTGAAATGTAGTAAAACTAAAAAGCTGCTAAGATGTTTAATGCAGTGTAGAGTTACAGAGACAATTGGATATAACTAATTCTGATAGCTTGGTCAAACATAAGAATATACATTTGCAAGATCCCACCACATGGAACAAAAGGGACCGTACAGAACAAAGCATTCGCAGAGTAACTTTTTAGCACCCTGTCAATTTTTTAATAAAACAGATGCCTATAACAATACTAAACATTTCCTCTTTTTCTCCCCCTCATGGTGCACATCTGCCTTTGGATTAGTAGAAAATTATTGTTCATTAAGAATTCTAGTTTTTAACTAAACTGGTGGACTTTGCTTGCTTTGGCAAATAACATCACTTTAATCTTTGGTATAACAACACAAAGAACAGGGAAATGGATTTTACTGTCATTAGTATAAAAGCCCTGCAACAGCAGAGGTTAATGGTTGGGCAAGAGACACTGTACCCTCTCTAAATATCCTTCAGAAGTGTTTGTGTATTAGCCAGTTGAACACCCCTTCCTCTTGTAAATCAAGCCAATTAAACTTCTAGGTGAATAATAAAACATACTGTACTACAAAAAAATAATAATAATTAAGACCCATCAGGCTATTGGCTTTTCACAACACATTAAAACTAATATGCTGTTGTTCGTCTTGTTGTTATAAATCATTGCAGGGAAAACTGAAATCAAAACAATTTGCAGAGAAGGAATCAATGATTCCACAAACTTAGGAAGCAACTTTGTACAGATCTACCTAGAATGCCGACTTCTGACAGTTGGCAAAGGCAAGATACCAACTAAATTTGTTTTCTCTGTACTTAGGAATGCCTGTCTCTCTGGTGAACTCACACCCTTCGGGAAACTAGGGTTATGGTTGTTCTGAAACGTTCACCTATAGTTCTTGTAAGTGTCAAGTGCTAGATTTCCAAGAACAGGAGGGGTACTGATATTAGTCCCTATCCTCAAGAATCATCTTATCTACACTGGAGCAGGTTGCTGCCATAATCTGAAGACCTTATGCAACTGTGAGTGGAGTTTCTGTGGCAACCACAACCTTTTCAACTTAGTTCTGGTTATGCTCTTGGAATATTTTCAAGCCTAGAAGTGAATTGGGGGAAAGCTTTCTTCTAGATTTGGAGTCCTAATGTAACTGGAAATGCCGTGGAGTAATATATTCATAAAAGTTGGTTTCACAAGTTTCTTTTACAGCCCTTTTAACATAAAAATGGAAACCATGGACCATGTCTGGCCAAGGGTACAGGCACCCTAAGAACTGTCTCCTCAGCAAACTGATTGAAATTTAACATTTCTGCTCACATGACAGTCCCTTTCATTTCAATGGAATTTGCACAGGAAAAGTTTCCAAATGCCCTTTGAGAACAATACCAGAGTGTACCAAAGCCCACAAGGGAAAGCTTTGCCATCTATAACTTACCAAGGATGCCCCCTGTGGGCCTATCATAGTCAGCAAAACTATTGAAGTAGCCTTATCATCAGTCTCCCCAGTTGGCTTTGAGTACAATGTATTTCCCACAGTCATGCCTGATTCAAGTACATGCTGGTCACTGGTCTGTGTCTGTTCTACAAGCTCATCCATGCCTGGGGTTAGGTTGCTCAGTTTGGTTCAATAGAGCCAGTATTTTCACTGCACATCATGGATCTGTCTTTATTAGTGGTCAAGGGATCAACAGGCCTTTCAAGAGACTCTTTATGTTCACATAAAAAGTAAAGCAATGCCTTAATTCATTTACTTAAATACAACTTCATCTGAAAATAGAATTGCCTTTCTTTTTTAAATGTTCCCAGTAGGGCTACACAGGGCTTCAGCTGATGCAAACGAGATATGAATTTATTTTGAAAGCTGAAATATCTTTTATCAGATCCCCCCATGCCAAAAAAAAAATCTTTTTATTTAAAAAATACTTTGCTTTATTTTAGTCACTAAGAGTTTCATATATGCAACTTCAAAAAAATGTCATTTCTAGGGGTCCGGCTCCTTAAGAAAGGCTTATTCAGATAAAAGGCAAATTTCCCATAGATCATGAGAATAAAGATGTTAATAATGTACAAGTACTAAGAAACCTATAGGACACCATGTGGGCAGCAACTAAGCTTTAACTATGTGTAAATCCAGCACTGGCATGAGCGGGGGGGGGCTCAATTTTGCCCAAAGACAAACTGATCCTAAGGTCACAGCTGGAAATACTGTGGGTGGTCTTGCCCAATGCTATATTAGATCTGGTGCTAAGTGTTAATCTCATGTGCACTTTGAATACAATAACTGAGAATTAAGTTTTCAAACAATATAAATTTGAGAAAACACATTGTAATGTAACATTAAGCCTTTTCCTGACAAGGATAAAGTTGCTATTATACGCAGCTCTTAGAACTGATGAGTGTTAAAAGGTACAGTAAGTAAATCTGTGAGGAGCGTACATCTGTCACTTCAATAGGCGTGCACTCCTGTTCGAGGGGTTAATGTTTGCTAATCTAGCTGGCTCTTGTTTCTCTCCGGTTCTGTAGGGATGAAAGTCTGCAGCCTTGTTTTAGAGTTTCAGATTTGGATTTCACTGAAATTCATCTTACTGCTTTTTGTAGGTGGCAAAAGAACAAGAAAGGGCCAGGAGGATACATTGACTGTTTGGGCTCTGATTTGCCATGCCGAGTGGAAGAGGGATAATAAAACATTTGAGGAATTAGCAAACGTGACCATAAAGTGGTCCCAAGTGGAAGCCATTTTAGAAGTGGTTTATTTCATCAGTGTTCTGCATTATTATATTGAGTCTTGGCTACTAATTACTGAAGACCGAACAGACAAGTTGAAGTCTTGCCTTAGAAAGCCTTCTGTTGGTTGAAGAATACTGCAGGCTTCTAAGTAACAGTGAACTGCTTTCAAGAAGCCCGTTAAAGAGTAACAAATAGATATATTCCTTGCTTGCACATATTTCCTGTGCAAATTCAAGCTATGCATGTTTACTTGGAAGTCCCGCAAAATTTAATAGGTCTGATTCCTGTAAAAGTATGCATTAGATTTGCACCTCCAGTCTCTCTCTCTCTCTCTCTCTCTCTCTCTGTGTGTGTGTGTGTGGTTTGTTTTGTTTTGCTCATCTTTTGTGTGCTAATGGCCTTGCACAGTGTTGAATTTGGTTCTGGAAGGTTGAGTCAATGCAGTTAATATCACAATGCTATGTTTCATGCATGTTCAAAGAGTGGTATTTTTGTTCCTGTACACAGTTTTGTTTACCGTGACAAAGATGACATGCGTCAACTGTCAATGTATATCTTTCTGAATTTGTGCATGGAAACAGATCTATGAAATACATGATTTACCATGCATATTTACTCAGAAGTAAACTCTATAGAATTCAATAGGGCTTACCTCCAGATAAAAATGTACAGAATTGCAGTCATTTACCTCAGTCCACAAAGCACTTTCTCCCACTGAGCTAGTTGTGGAGTTCACTGGGACTCCTTTGTCCCACTTTTGTATTTTCTGTTGCATAGATAACTGGACAGCTAAGCATGTTGTGGCAAATCTTACAGAACAGTTTCATAACAGGATTTCTCAAGCCACATATTCAACAAATGTACTTTATATGTGTAGCCTGATCCAATGCATATTTACTCAGAAGAAGCAATTTCCACTGTGTATTAGATTTTGCACAGTTCCCTAACCCCAGGCCTTTCAACAGGACTTATGCAAGAGAACCTGCAGATATTCATAACAGTGTGAAGGGCTACTTCGTATGGCTAACCAATGTGCTTCAGTTGAAAGAAAATTAGCTGGGTGCACAAAAATTAGCTGAATAGGCAGAAATTAAACAGATATGGCTTTTCCACCACCATATTTCCCATTCTACATCTGTTGAATTTCTGCCTGTGGTACTGCTGTTAAGAGCAAATGGTCATTGCCAAGGGACAAAAATGGTGGCAATTCCAGATCTGGAACATACAAAAATCATAGGGATCCCTGTTGAGACATATACGTGTTTCATTGTCCCAGAATCGCACCTGAAATCTATTAGCACCTAGCATATGCTAATCAAATTCACTATGAAAATGTCCCTCCAGGATTCCATCTTAGACTGTTGCAGCTACAGACTTTATGGCTTTATCTTTATACCAGCTTTCTGTTCATCCCTACCACACACACTTTTGCTCAGCAGCCGGCCTGATGAAGAGTTCTGCAGAACTCCATCGCTTGCTATTTTGGTCCATCTTCCTTTAGATCTGGAAGACTCGGGTTGCAATCCAAAACACACTTACTAGGAACTAAGGCTCACTGAACACACTGACTTACTCCCAGGTAAATGTGCATAGGATTGCACAGTTCCAGAGTGATCCTAAGCATGTTTACTCAGAAGTATGTCCAACTTACTCCCTAGATGGGGAATTAAGCTTGCTCCCTCGATAGGGAAGCTGGTGGCTCCAACCAGATCTTTCTGGACCCCAACTTCCATCAGCTCCTGGAAGCATGGTCAACATGCTACCATGGGAGTTGTCTAGTAACACTGAAAGGGGCCATAGGCTCCCCTCCCTGTTTCAAGTCCCACCTCTGCCATAAGACTGTGTTTTTCCTGTGTATAAAATGGAAATAATACCAGAATTGTTGCAAGAGCCACAATAATAAATTCTGCCGCACTGAGCACATTTTCAACGATCAAGTAATTAATTAAAGACAGCGCTCTCAGAGTTGGACATCAAGGGATGGTTTTCACAGAAGCGTTATCAGGATCTTCTTCAAGGCGACTGGATCTTGTCAAAGGGCTTTCTTTCAGCCGACTTAACAAAACTAATGTTTCTTTGGAACTGAGCATATACCTCCCACGATGGCTGTGGGCTGCTCCGGCGTCCCATGAGAATCTGGAAGACGCTCCTGGGGTAGGATCAGAGTTCCGCCAGAGGAAAGCAGCGATTGGTCAGCTCACATTCAGAGGCATATCCCAGAGAGATCTAAAGGCTTCTCCTCCGACGCGACTTCAAGCGATGTTGGTTTCTTCCCCCGGCTGGTAAACTTAACAAGCTGGCTCACAGTCCACGTCGAAGTCACGCCGAGACTGAACTTCAGGAACTTGTAGGCCTGGCTTTAACCAAGGTTTTAACTGGTTTTAACCATAGCTTTTTTTAACTACGTCGGCATCGGGGGAATCTGGTTTCCCGAGTTTGATTTAGATTAGAAAAGCAAGAAAATTGCTCAGAGCCCATAGGTCTATTGGCAACAGCCGAATGTTTCAGGAATTGGGAACCTGTGGCCCCCCAGATGATGATAGGCTCCAATCCCCATCAGCCCTAGCCAGCATGACCAATGGTTAGGGACGATACCAGCTACAGTCCAGCAACATCTTGCGGGGCGGGGCAGATTCTCCATCCTGGCAATACGTGGTTCTTTCTCAATCATAAATCTAACCTCCTCGGGTGCCTCTCTTAACCGACTTCCAAATCTAGGCAGCCGGTCAATTCATCGACGTATAAGTTAAAAGCCAGACAGCTCATCAACCTTTTAAAAAAATAAGCCTTTAACTGATTGACAGTTTACTCATTACCCGTAAATAAAAGTTGATATCACTAAATCAGAACAGTTTCCAGCTCCGGAAACAAATCACTTCTGCCTCTCCCAAACGCTGTAAGTTGGTTGTTGTAGTTGAGTATTATTTGCTCAGCAGCTGCTCTTTTTTTGGAAAGGGGGAAAAAAGCACATTGTTTCCGAATAGATCAAAGGTGCAGATGCGGATTTGGAACCCGGGCTCACTCCATCCAAGAGTAAAATTATTAGTCATATTAATAACTCACTTAAGCCGAAATATTTAGTCTTATGAGGTGCAATCCTGTGCTGGTCTACTTAGAAATAAGCCCCAGTGAGTTCGATGGGGCTTACTCCTATGTAAACGCACGCATAGGATCGCAACTTGACTCAAGTCTGCAAGCGCACATACTCTGGCGATCTCCTTATGTAACAATGGGCGTGACTTTTCTCTCTGTCTGAACGTGGCATGATTCCCCATCTGCCCGTCTAGCTCGAGTGTCTTTCGTTTTTCCAATCAAATGACCCTCTTAACGCTTCCAGACAAATTGATCAGACGGTTTCCTCCCTACATTGCACTCGGGAGGGGACTCTGAAGCCTGACGTGTCTTGGCAATATCGCAGACGGACATACGGAGAGACAGATCGATAACAGATTAGCTATAGGCCGACGCCTAATATAAAAAGAATGAACTCTTGCTTTGCCTTGTTTTCTTCTATTGGACTGAACCGGGGTTGAGCAGCCACGAAATGCCCTTTAATGATTTTCCAATGGCTTCTCATTATGGGCCAGTAAGGGCCGGGGCGGCTGCGTCGGCGCTGTTGCTACTCGCCCTTCTTAAGAACTGTTGCCTCCAAAGCAGACGCCACTCATTGACATCAGTGGCTAATCTCATGGATGGAAATGGTTGCGTTCCACACCCGTATTTCTTAAAGGGGGTCTTTCCCACACAGAAGCTGACCTGCAAGCCCCAAGTGCTACGAAAGAAAAAGGCATTCTGCACATGCTCCGAGTTACTCGACTTTATTCCTGCATTGCAGGGGGTTGGACTAGATGACCCTTATGGTACCTTTCCACTCTGCAATTCTATGATCCGACTGGGGGTATACTGCCAACCCTGGCAATGAGACCAACACTAGCAGGAGACTCCGGGGTGGAGCCGGAGCACAGAACTGTCAGTCATTCCAATTCAATATTCCCTTCCCGCCCCCCTTGTTGTTAAAGATCTTCTTTTAAGATATTCACAGACCCGTTTACTTTCTGAGCACAGAAGCGCAGGCGACCAACTTCTCCCGGAGAGAGCTCAGCGTAAAGGGGTTCTGCGTTTTCTATTTTTACACAAAACTGGCTGATTTGTCTTAGGCTATTACTGTCTATTACTGCTGGAAGTCTCGGGGAAAGGTGGGAAGCGGCGGATTCTGGCAATCTGCCTAAAGAGAAATCAATGAAACAAATTAATCCTTCGCAGGCTGCAATGACACAGTAATCCATCATTCAGGACTGCTTTTATACACCAAATCAGAGTGCAGAGGGAAAAGCCCAGGGGAATGTCAGAGACAACAACTTTCACCAACACTGGGAAAATACAGAGGAATCCGTTTATTTAAAGAGGATAGATTTCACTTGATTGCCTGTTTCACCCTATAAAGATTTTTTTTTTACCCCTTCCCCGACTGCTGAGAAACCAATGGGCGAATGACTATATTTCCCAGTGTTCCCAACCCAACCCATCCGGTCTGCATCCTCAGCATCTGAACAGACTCTTCGCCACCTGAGGCCTGGAGCAGTTGCTGTTTCAACGCCACATCCACAAGATCACACCCTTCTGCTCTGCATCACATTAATCAATCCGGAGTTAACTGCCCCGCCACCATCTGCACTCACCGCCGCTGGTTTTAGATTAGAATTCCAGCTCCACAAATAAGTGTGCACCGAAAAGGAAGGGGGGGTATCTCCTTTCACTCACAGCCAGCTCTCGGAGAGCGCTCAGGATGGCTAAAAGATCACTAATCCGTATTAACAAGCAGGATCCTCTGCACGTCTACTCAGAAGGAAAGCCCCGTTGAACTCAATCGGGCTTTACTCCCGGGTAAGCCTTTGACTGCAGTCATATGTGCATTAAGTTCCCACCTAACTCAATAGGACTTTCTGCGGAATATACGTGCATAGGATTGCTCTGTAAGGATTGCAGTCCTTCTGGAGACCCACTGGGCTCCACTCGGCTGACTCAGAATCGGGGCCTTTCTTTGCGTGCTGTCTCCACCATCAACAGCGAGTAAGAGGCCAGAATCCACCCAGCTTTCATGGGGCAGCAGGGATTAAAAGCAGCCGAAGAGTTTTGCTGTCACAGAGGCTGGAGGAGTCGGCTAAGGCCTGTTCAAGGGACTGAAAGAGAGAGGAGAATCTGCTGCTGTTCTGAATCCACAATCGGAGCGGCAGAATTCAAAGTGGGTGGTTCTTGCAATAGGAGGCCACGTCGGGACTACTCGCCCGCCTGAACCGATGGAGCTTCTTCTTCTGCAGCCCTCCCGCTTCGCAAGAGCACAAACAAGCGGCCTAGTCACCAAAGCGACCCCCTTACAGCTAGCCCCGTTTCAAGCGGCCAGCTCCGCCTCTAGGGCTGCGCAGGGACTGGGGCAGAAGCATCCCAGAGTCCTGCGGCTCCTTCCAAAACGCAGGCGACACCCGATGCTTCAGATAAACACATTAGCCTTCAAGGTGCCGCTGGGACGCCTGGTTCTTCCATTTTGCAGACCCACCTTTTCTTCTTCTTAGCGCTTTGCTGGTGAATTTGAAAGCGACCCCTTCTAGGAACCAGACGTTGCTCCGAGCTGTGGGGAAACCAGGGCCCACCCCCTCTGAAAGTGCCTCTCTAAGCCCTCCGTGGCTTGTTATTTCACACTCCTCGCATAACAAGCAAAGAGGGATTGATGCGTTGCTGAGGGGGATAGGAGAACTGATCTGCAAGAGTGGGAAAGCAATCCCTACAGGCGGGGCCTCACGCTGACAGGATTGACAAAGTGATCCCTGCTGTATCGCCTAATAGGCAGGATTGGGTCCTTCGTGGAGCAGAACAAAAACACAGTAGGCTGAGGGCTTTTTCTAGTAAGGGTCCAATCCTGCTGGTTCTGGAGAAGGAAGATAGGGTCTCAGATTTGGAACAGTCAGCTGCTGAATTCTTTAGTACTTCCCCAGACCTGAAATCCGCTGAAGTTAGTGTTGGGTGTCCAACACTATGCACGCATAGATCAGAACCTTTCATATTTTAACACTGACTTCGCAACAGGATATATGTCATCCCCCACCCCCAGGTGATAGTTTAATTTGAGGGTTGAACCCACATCCCCTGTGAGGACCGAATTTGTGCTGAGGAACCTGTATTCAGTGCTAGGGCTCAGCCAAGGAGGCCTCAGGTCATGATGATGATGAAGATGATGTCTGATCTCTCTCACCACTTGAGCAGCAGTAGACATCACCCCTCTGGAATTCTTGGAATATGTGTGCAGATTTAACACACAGCTTGGAAGCCGAGCTAAGTGCTTGAATTTCTGCTTTACCCTTGGTTATAAACTGTGACTATGAGTTTAGGAAAGCAAAGGAAAAACATACTTGATAGGAAAGTTTTTGATCTGTCTAACTATGGTAGAGATACAAAGACTCATGCCAGCTCTTTGATCTCAGCAAGAGTAACATACAGATATGTCTCCTCCTCAAAGGTGAAGAGGAAGAAGGAGAAGTAAGAGAATTAAGAAAACAGCCCTGAGAGCATCAGTCTAGCACCTGAGGAAAGTTCATCACAGGTTAAAGGATAGTCTGGGAGGTTTAGAGGTTCCTCTCTCTCTTTACTTTCTCCCACACAAACCCATTTAGTCTGCAGTACAAGGTGAGTTGCACTTCCAAGAAGAATTAGCCAGAAACAGTTCACAGAGCTGAATGTTATTTTCCAGGAAAGCATAAGACAAGCAAAGGCGCCTTTCTTTTTATACAACACTAGCTTTCTTCACAGAACCCAGTGTCTAGCTCCAGAAGCCACAAGTTTCATCTGTAATCCAAAGCTAGACATATCTTCCAGTGAAATCCACATTTCTGTTCAGGGGGAAGTGACAAATCCTGAAATTATATTATCTACATTACAAGAGCCCTACTGGATCAGACCAGGGACTTGCCAAGTCCAGCATCTTGTTTTCACAATGGTCAACTGAAGGCCTGTGGGAAGCAAGACATGAGAGTAATAGCCCTCTCCCAGTGTTGTTCCCTGGTAACTGGTAACTCAGGGGTATACTGCTTCTAATCTTGGAGATAACATCATGAATAGGAGCCACTGAGAAGCTTGAAATCAATGGATTTGTTCAATCCCCCTTTAAAGGTAAAGGGGTCCAGTCGTGACCGACTCTGGGGTTGCGACGCTCATCTCGCTTTATTGGCCAAGGGAGCCGGCGTACAGCTTCCGAGTCATGTGGCCAGCATGACTAAGCCGCTTCTGTCAAACCAGAGCAGTGCTCGGAAACACCATTTACCTTCCCGCCAGAGCGGTATCTATTTATCTACTTGCACTTTGATGTGCTTTCGAACTGCTGGGTTGGCAGGAGCAGGGACCGAGCAACGGGAGCTCACCCCATCACGGGGATCTGAACCGCCGACCTTCTGATCAGTAAGTTCTAGGCTCTGTGGTTTAACCCACAACGCCACCCGCGTCCCTTAATCCCCCTTTACAGCTACCTAAATTAGTGGTTGCTTTCATATTTTGTGGTAGCAAGCTCCATACTTTAATTACGCCCTGTGTGAGGGAAAAGTTCTGTATGTTCCACCATTCAGCTTAATTGCATGGCCCCGGGTTCTCATATTTATGAGAAAGAAGAAAAACATCTCTGTCTACTTTCTATTCTCCCTGCCCATATTAGTTGTCTTTTTCCTGTACAATAAAGCCCTTGCCTCATAGAGAAGTCACTCTGCACTGATAACTTTGCTTCTTTGCTGTTCCTTTTCCCATGCCATTTTTGAGGTGCAGCATCCAGAACTCTATGCAGGATTCCATGCATGGGTCACACCATAACTTTGTATAATAAATGCATACTGGTACTTTTATTTTTGATCGCTTTCCTAATGATCACCAACATGGAATTTGCCTTTTTCACAGCTGCTGCTGCTGCATACTTCACCATGACCTCAAGGTCCCTTGCCTGGTCAGTCACTGCCAGCTCAGCCCTCATCCATGTATATGTGAAGTAAAGAGTTATCAGTCTTATTATAATCATTATTAATTATTAGCCTAATGTGTATCACTTTATACATAAATTTAATCACATTTGCCATTCTCTCACCCACTCACCCAGTTTGGTAATCTCCTTTTTGAGATCTTCACAAATGCTTTTTGCTTTTACAACCTCGAATAATTTGTTGTCATCTGGAAATCGGGCTGTGAATCTGCTGCAATGCGCGCCAAGCCTAGGGGGCACTGCAGGGTCTCTAGTGAGCTTCTGCTCATAAACCACACAGGTGTTCTGTTGGACTTGATGGTACCTTTCCTGATCTGCAGTATATGTTTTAACTAAGCATCCATTTACTGCAGTTTAGAATGTTTCTCTCAAGTGTTCTGAAGAAATTTGACTGATTTGGCTTCCTTGTTCAACTTTTCCACTGGTCACCTCCTCCTTTTTCAGAAATTTCCTCTTTTGATGTCCAAGCTATGTTGGACTTTGTCGGCATTTCTCCACTTACATATTAACTGAATTTGACCATTATTTCCAGTTCGTTCAATAACATGCCTCACACCGGGTCCTGGATGCCACTTAAAAGTCACCACCTCTCTAGTTGGTTCCATGACCGACACCAAGTGCTCTGGGTGATTACCTCTTTGCTGTGAACTAGAACATGCATTTACCTAATGTATGTATAATCAGTCACCTGTTAATGCAACACTTTCTTCTTTGGATACCTTCCTGAACTGATCCTCCATCTCAAGATCACCTTGAGTATTTTGCTCAGGCAAGCAATCTTACATCTCCAATAAGCTGATTTTTGTGGGGTCATATTGCCAACCATAGTGATTCTATGGTGGAATCTGCCCCTTTGTTTGACTCTGTGTCTTTTTTACATACAGAATGACATTGCCTCTAGTATACATACAGTTTCAAACTATTAAACATGAAAAAAAGAGAGGCATGTGGCCAGATACATTATGAGAATGCATGGGAGAATTGTTCCATTTACCACATCTCTTCAGATTCCCTTGCTGCAATCACTAGGCTGCCTGTAATCCTGTCAAATGCCATTGTTTGTGTTTTGCAGTCTGATACTGTGCATGTTAACTCAGAAGTAAGGATGTGCTATAAGGCTTTCTTCCCAAGTTAGTTCACCTAGGATTTACTTGCATCTTAACCAAGCTTAACACCATTTGCCCACATTCTTCCTAATTTTGTCTCTTGCTTCCCTCCCTCTGTTGTTTCCTCCATTGCTTATTTGTTAATGTAAGCTCCTGGGAGGCAGGGACCTCATTATTTTTGCCTGTGTAACACCTGCCCACTAAAATTAGGCAGCCGCCTTCACCGTTTCCTGTGCCTGCTAAGAACATTTTTGTTTTAGCAAGCCTACCCAGTCACATAATTTCAACGCGATTTTAGTGTGTGTTTGTTTGAAAACTAATGACTTTATTATATTTTGATGAATTTTAATTTCAATATGTTTTTAACATTTGAGTTTATGGATATTTTTATGGATATTTTTAATGTGAACCACTTAGAGATTCTTGTTAATTAAGCTGGAATATGAATCTTGTAAAATAAATAAAAGAGGGGAAATAACTGCATTAATGCTACTTAATAATTTGTTATCTTTGCAATAAAGGGAGGTAATGCTCAAATGTAGTAGCAGCTGAGGCCCCAGACCTTTAATGGCTGCATCCAAGGCGGAATGGCGTAAGTGTCTCCACTTGGTGACAAAGTAAGGGAAGAATGAAGGAAATTGTCCCTGGAACATGCTCCTTCACCTATACAACGATGGTGGCTCCAAGGCCCTTCTCTTCTCTTCTCTTCTCTTCTCTTCTCTTCTCTTCTCTTCTCTTCTCTTCTCTTCTCTTCTCTTCTCAAGACTTCTGGTATTACTGGAAAGTTCTGGCAGAGAAAGGCACTCAAAACTCACACTTTCCTACTGAAGTGATTAGGTAAATAATTGATTGTGGTCAGAAGCTTTTGTTTGACAACAGCCAGCTGTAGTGGTAATGTAATAAGGAACCATAATCCACTTCGCCCTCCCTGTAGTGATGTGTTAGCTACACTCCTCCTTGACCTTTGTCTGTCTGCTCAAAAGCCCCACCTAGTATAAGTTCAGTTCTTGCAACTATGCCCATTATTTTTCAGACAGAACTTGAAAGGCCTCTCCCCTGCGTCCTGTTATATATATATATTTAGTAGGACAAACAATGCTCTTTCCGTGGTCTACGCCAAAACAATGCACTGCGCTATAACTTCTCTTGAGATTGAAAGTCTGAAGCAAACTAAAATCCATTAGTGTTCAAACAAACACTTTGTCTCAAGAGGCTTGGCTGGTTTGGGTGCAAAGCTGGTGTGAATGTCCACTTCCCTAGGGAGGGCAAAGTAGGGGAAAATATATCCCAGTGTGAGGAGGGGAATGTGATGGACTTCACGCTATGCTAAGCATAGAAAAGGCCCCTTCAGTATCTGATCCAGTATCTGTCAAAACATCCAGGAGGCAGATCTCTTCTAGCAGACACTGCTTGGGAAAGGAGGGGAGGTCACACAGAGAAGGAAACTGCAAGGGTCAAAAGACAGTGAATAATTCACTACTGGAATAGCAAATAGAGGCAAAGCCTGTCTCTTAACTTCCTCTGTCAGTTAGAGCTCTTATCACATATCCAGCCTGTGAACCAAAGCGCTTCATGGTCAGGTCTTATTTTCTTTTCTTTCTTTCCTTATATAAGAAAAAGAAAGAAAGAAGACCTCACCTGATAGGGCTCAGAACTCACATCAATTCACACCCTTCTGGAAGTTTCTCCCAAATGTGTGTGTAGGGGGCTGTTTACAGCAGCTTTCTGGTGAGCAAAGTGCACTCCATATTCTGTCCAAGGACACTCTCTTTTTTTAACCTATCATTTCACATGATTTGGAGCAGAACCATTCCTAGGATTCAAAATCAGCTTCAAGGCTAGTCCCTTAATTCTAATTTCTATCCTGTTCCTAAGTTCCCAAAGTTTCCTCTCATTTATTATAGCTCATAAAGCCATCTATATTTATATTTGAAAGAGGGACAGGGGGGGGAGAGAAAGTGAACGCTGACAGCACAATTCTATACATATTTACTCTGATGTAAGTCCCATTAAGTTCAGTGGCACATACTTCCTAGTAGCATACTTCCACGAGCTCATAACTCAGTCTGAGCCAAACATTTCCCACTAATGATTAAGCTCTCATGTATAACACAATGGAAAATAATGCCACTTTCTGACAAAGCTTAATGTTAAATGTAGCATAAAGCTGCTACCACCTCATTCTTGCTCTTATTAGTAACCTCCTCCACCTTTTTACCCTTCAGTGCACTCTAAGCAGCAATATTGCACTGTGGCAGAAATAATCATTTTTGAAAAAATATTTTCCTTACTTACACATCAAACAAACACTTTAAAAAGCAGATTAAAACCCGATCCCAGCCAGCATAATATATATCACCAAAAGCCAGACAAACAAAAAAATGCCTAAGCTTTGGTAGATCTAAATAGCAAAGGTATTGCACAAGCCTTCTGTCTGTGTGCATGTGATGTTCTAACTGGGCACGGAGACTGTCAGTAAGATGGAGCTCTTATAGTGCAAATCCTGTTTTATATGAGTGGTATTCAACTAAGTGTTACTCAGAGTAAACCCAATGAAATTTGTAAACAGAAGCTATGATCCATTAATTTCAATAGGTCTAGTCTGAGACACTCTTAGTTAATACTATCTCAGGTCTACTTAGAGGTAAGTCCCATTGAGTTTAATGGGGCCTAGATTGCAGCCTTACTTCACGGATGGTCTCTGGCCTTTCAAATTTCAGTGGCTCCCTGTGTGAGGCCAACTTTTGGCAGCCCCTGCCTCTTGCCTTCCATTTTGCTCAACTTTCATAGTTAGGACATCCTGCGGCACCCCCTAGACTCAGTGTCCAGTGCAGTAAAACCTGTTGCGTTGCCCTAAATCCGCCTCTGCTTAGTTGACAGAACATATTGTGGTGGCTGGTGCTCATTCAGACTGGTAGTGCAGAAGGGGGGGGAGAGAGATCAAACAGTATGTGGAATCAGAGCCAGAGCAAACAAACAGAGCAAACAAGTTCTACTCTAGTCCTCATCCTCCTCTCTGCTGAGTGTTGGCTCCTCTTGCAACTCTGAGACCAAGGAGGAGGAAACTGATAGGCCGTGCTATCCCCTGGATTGATTGTAAATAAGAAGACAGGTCAATAGGAAGACAGATTGAGGCTGGTTGGGCAGTGCTTCATACAACCTAATAGAAGCACCCTCCACTGTGTGGTGGCATAGTGGATCCAAGTCACTTAGGGTTAACTTAAAAACATTGACCTTGAATTCTGCCTTGGACACAGTAGGAATGCAGAGCTAATACTGGAGGCTTTCTCAAACTCGGCCCTCCAGATGTTTTGAGACTACAGTTCCCATCATCCCTGACTAGCATCCCATCAGGTCCTGCTAGCAAGGGAGCATGGGATTTGTAAGCCAAAAACATCTGGAGGGCCAAGTTTGAGGAAGCCTGTGATACTGGAACAGCAACATTATCATTATGCTGCCGGTGACCCACCAACCTAACCCCGCTGGGAGACAAGAAGACCTAAAACATTCCATAGGCACGGACAAGTAAGATTCTGAACCTGGAATCAAATCCCTGCCCAAGCTTACTTGGGACCAGTAATAGTCTATCTGCTGCCATCTGAAAACCTAGAAGAACTGTGACCTAGCTCACACCACAAGGTCATGAGGAAAGCAAATGCTTCTCATGATCCTAAAGCTCTCTAACCCTTCCAAGCATAAGTTTATACCATGCCAATAAAAAGTTAAGGTACTGGTTTTTAGCATGAAAGCCTTAAGTGATCTGATTCCAGCATACAGCCACCCCATCTAATATCAACCAAGAGTGTCTTCCATTATGGCTGAAAGCATAATGCATTATGCATTATGAAATGCATAATGCAGGGAGGCGGGTGGCGCTGTGGTCTAAGCCACTGAGCCTTTTGGGCTTGCTGATCGGAAGGTTGGCGGTTCGACAGGGTGAGGTCCCGTTGCTCGGTCCCAGCTCCTGCCAACCTAGCAGTTCGAAAGCATGCCAGTGCAAGTAAATAAATAGGTACCGCTGTGGTGGGAAGGTAAACGGTGTTTCCGTGCACTCTCTGGTTTCCATCACCGTGTTCTGTTGTGCCAGAAGCGGTTTGGTCATGCTGGCCACATGACCCAGAAATCTGTCTGTGGACAAATGCCGGCTCCCTCAGACTGAAAGTGAGAAGAGCACCGCAACCCCATAGTCGCCTTTGACTGGACTTAACCGTCCAGGGGTCCTTCACCTTTTTTTTACTTGAAAGCAATGCAAGCTCTCTGAGCCCCTCAGCCTTCCTCCCTTACTCTCCCAACCTGCCCCTTTCCCTTTCCTCTTACCTTAACAGTGGCATAATTATAGATCTTGCCTTGAAAAGCAAAGGGGAAATAAAGCTTCCTCTTAATTTCTTCAGCAATAGCTTAAGTACTGCAGGGAGCAAGAGGGGGGGAGGCAAATGCTGTCTGCTGACAAGGGGCTCCATAGGAGAAAAACAGAAATACACAAACGAGTCCCTAAAATCCACACTTCCTCCCCCTTGCACCCCTATGCTGTTTGTAAGATATGTTGCAGGCAATTTAATTAGTGCATAAAACTGAGCATATTTGTTCCCTTGGATGAGCAGTAGCATCATGGATATAGCTGCCATTGAATGTTGGCCTGACAATCCTTACCTGGCTTACCTGTGACTCTGTGCACAGCTCAGAACTTAGCTTTGGGTTCAAATTCCTGTCTTAATTGCAAGGCAGGGCTTAACTCAACCAGTGTTCATAGAGGTCAATCTCCAGAACCTATCCACCCTAAGGCTCCAAACCAGTCACAAACAAGAATGCTTCTAAACATGTGCAAAGTGCATTTCCCTCATCATTGAGGGTATCTAAACTCACTGTCGTCAGCCCCCCCACCCTGCCCCGCCCCTAGCCTTAAAATACAGGACTTGCCATTCACAAGATCAGCTAGTGACTGAGCCTGAGTAAGTTTCCAGGATGCCTTTAAAAATTGCATATCATGACACCACAATAAGAGAAGCTATCTGTGTTCAGCAAACTATTCCCCCCTTGCTTATCACAATCTAATAGCCAAATAAATGAATAAATCTTTAAGGCGTCCCAGGACCTTAAAGACTTATAAACAATAGTTTTGGGACCCCTTTCAAGGCCTAGAGGAAATCCTATTGTTGGGACAGATGAGATAATGGTGTTTTAGCCATGATCCACAACAACTGTTTTCTTCCCACTGGGGATAGGCTTGTTGAAGAATGTGGTCTCACCCCTTCAAGTCCATGCTGTGTTCACGTTTTTCATCTTTAAAGAGCTGCCTAATGCAAGGACCTGGAGAAGCTCTTGGGGTCGGGAGAAGTATGCTAATTGGGAGGGCCTAATTGCTTCAAGATATTCCGGAGAGCCTCATTGATGGGCTTGGCCTGTTCCTAATAAAATGAAGAAGCAGCACGGACTTCAATCCCAAAAGCAGGAGGACTCCTGGAGTTTCCACAGGCGAACCAAATGACTTCACCTAGCCCCTTATTCCCCCCTCAGATGACATCTTGAGGGAAAGCAGACTCTGTTCATCCTCCAGAGTCATAAATTGGCTGTGCCGAGGCCAGTAAATCTGGATTGATTTAAAAAGGCTTTTTCATCCTCCCAATCAAATGAAGTCACTGTTAATTAGATGTTTTTTGTTAACAGTGTCACTCCTGCCTATATTACCTGCTCACACATCAACCGGACTTATTACAACATCTGGCTCAGCACTTTGCTTTTATTACAAGGAAGGAGATATTCCGATCGTTTTTGATAGAAGCAGGTTTCAAAATCTCTTGGCAGCGTTACCAGAATGAACCCTGGGCTTGCTGGTAACACAGCCATTGTCTTTTGAGTGGTGCTACACGAACAGAAGCTGCACAGCTTAACTCTGAATTAAGTGTTTTGAAACAACATTTAACTCTTCAGCCTATGTTCACAATCACTAGCATAGCTTGGAAAAGAAAGAAGAATGGTTTCACCTATAATCATGTACTGGGAATGGCGGGGGGGGTGCCACACTTGAGCTATCAAAATATTAAGGGCAGTGATGGGCAACCTGCAGCCTCCAGGTGTTGTTGAACTTCAACTCCCATCAGCCCCAGCCAGCATGGTCAATGATCAGGGATTATGGGAGTTGCAGTCCAGCAGTTTCTGGAGGACCACTGGTTCCCAGACTGCCTTTAAAGGGTGGTTTAAGAAGCAGTCAATTCAGACTGAGGCTGAAATCCCGTACAGCCCTACTAAGGAGTAAGGCCCACTGAAACTCCTTGGAGCCTATTCTGAGTAAACATGCTTTTGCATGTATTAGACCTATTCTTGCCTATACATCTTTATGCCATATCCACAAGACTGAAGCCCTTCATTGGGGCAGCCCAGTCCTATTCATGTTTACTTAAAAGTAAGTCCTACTCATTTCGATTGGACTAACTCCAAAGCAAGGGTGCACAGTATTTCAGTCCTAGAATCCTTGATCTGGAAAAGACCTGAACTTTCCTGAGTAGTCTGTTTAAACACTGGGATGCAAGCTTAAGGAGATATTACTCTGCTGTATTGGCTGGCATCTATAAATAGCACAGAATATATTATGTCAACAATATTATTATGTCAACCTAAGCTAATGTCAAACAGATTGCAGAGGTTAGAAGCGGTCAGTTAATCGGTATGATGACCCAAAAGGCTTAATAAGAACAGGTTGAAAATACTCTGAGCAATCCAAGCTTTTTCAAATCAGTATGGAGTGGATTGCACCCATAGCTATTTAAATGGGATTTTAATCTATAAAGCAAAATAATAGAGAATAAAAACCTGCCAAACAGGACACTGTTATAAACCATTTCCTGCTCTGGACAATCCTTTCAGTTGTGGGGAGGGGGTCCTCCTAGTGAATAAAATAATAGCCATGATTTCTTTTTGGAGTTTGGGAGCCTATCTACTCTACATTAAAAATGCTCTTTCAATATTGCTGCATATTGCGTAGAGAGATAAAATAACATCTCTTGTAGAGTGACCTACCTAGTTAATCGGTTAAAAGCATGATAAGTTGAATGACTCAAAATATTTCCTACTTTGCTGTGTGTATGAAAGTCTGGTGACAGGTAGCTCAAAATGCTTGGTAGGCCAAATTATGGATTATAACCTTTCTAAGCAAGATTTATGGCAGATTCTCCTGTGTAGACACTAGGGAGGAAGAGACTGTGCATTTAAAAACTAAGACTGCGTACAGTATTGCAAGTTGTCCATAAAAAAGCACCAGCATTTTTTGTGGTGGTTTTCATTTTTTTAAAAAATCTAATCTACCTTTCTGGACAGTGCCCAGCCAAGGTAGCTTACAACAGTAAACATTTATAATATGACAATACCAAAAAAATGTACAGTTTTCAATCCCTTCTCCAGATAAACTCAATCAACATATTCAGTCAGCAAATTAAAACACTTTTTGCAGAACTATTTAATGTTGTGCTCAGTTATATATATATATATATATATATATATATATATATATATATATATATATATATAATGTCTTGCATACATATTGTCTGTTAATTGCAAAGAAGATGTTTTCAGGTTGCAATCCCTGCCCAGCAGTAAGTCCCACTGAATCCAGTGGGAATTACTTCCAATTAGATGTTCCTGGGATTTCACAGAAAGCCCCCTGCCTTTCTCAATAATCTTCAAGGAGGCCTCAAACAGGCCAACTTTCAGATCTCAAGAGTCTTACAATCCACCAGGTGCAACATAATAGAGGTTAAAGCCAGAAATGGAAGTGTGTGTAACATACACATTTATAATCTGTACACACACACACCTGAAAAATCTCTATGCTTCAGGCCTGGGAGCTGGCAGATAAGAGTGACCATCCCAGAGAGGAAGGACACAAAGTGTCTGCTAAGGAATCCAAGTAGGGCTGCCAACTTTTTTTTTTCTGGCATAGCTCTTTCGTAATGACCCAGAGGCAAAAAATAAACAGGTGGAACTGTTTCTATCACTCCATATCTGTGTCTGGAAAAGCTCCACCTGCTGAATTTCTGCCACTTAGGTAATTGCTGAAGGCAAAGGGTGTGGGAGATATTATTACTAGAGCAGTCAAGTACATCATTTTCCTGTTGCCTAGAATGGACACACAGGGGAATGCGGCTCCAGACAGGGAGGACTTCCTGTCATACCTGCTCTGGAGCTTCCTCCCCCTGTGTGTGACCAGGGTAGATGGGTGTGACCCTAGCTGACCAGATAAAAGGGCTGGCCATGCAACCATCTCTCTCATGGACTCTTGGACTCTTAGTCTTCTACTCTCGCTCTCCTGGCTCTTAGCCAATGCATGGCTCAACCTTCACATAGGATGGAGCCCAAGAGCAGAAAGTCTGAGATGTGGCTCTGGCTTCTTCTCACTGGAACCACAAGATAAAGCCTGCCTTCAGATTACTGCTGTGAACTGAATAGGAGTCAAACTTTATTCTTACTTTTAAAGAAGACTATGTTGTCTTGTTGTTATTATAAGAGGGAAATAAAAAGGGAAACTTACCAGGAACAAGCTAGACTGGATTGCTTAATTAAAGGATTCTAACGAATCATCAATTTGTTTCCAATAAGTTGCAAAGGGAATGTGCTCCGCTGTTTACTCACTAGCGTGAGTGAGGAGGGATAATATCAAAACAATATATCCTCTCCTACCTTCCTTAACATTCTCACAAAGGGGGCCTCCCAGGAAAAAAAGTGGGGGCGGGTGAGAATTAAATGCCTCAAAAATTGGGAACGTCGCACAGTCTATCCCCGCAGGCTAGAGAAATAAGAAGAGAAGGCGAGGGAGAAAGAAAGACGATGGGGAAGGGGAAGAAAACGGAGTGTGGTTCTTTATTAGGCTGGCAGGGTTAGACACAGCCAGTTGTTGGTTTTCGAGAATAGAAAAGTGGTATCCCCAGCATTAAGCCCTGTCCTTTGAGTTTACTTTGTGAGGAGGGGGTAGCGCGCTCTGCACGCGCCTACAGGCGTTCGCCGCTCCCTATCCCGGGTCTGAAGCGCGCTTTCCTACACAGCTGAGCCTCCTCCACTCTTTAGAGACAATCTCATGGAGCTCAAGGGGCCGATTTCGAAGTTCAGTGCCAAGGGGAGCGGGGCCCCCAGAGTGCAATCCAGAAAGAAAGCTCCCATTGAATGCAAGGAGAAGCCGACAAGGCGTTGATGGGCATTCCCCGGGTGGTGCTCCTCCTCCTCCTCCTTGGGGCTGCGCAAACCTCCGAGGTCGGGTTCCCAGCACGCGCCCCTTCCCCTTTGACGGGGACTCTAGAGGCTTTCTCCTGCTGGAAGGAACAAAAGCTTGGGCCCCGCTCTGCTCTCACCGCCCCTAAAGTTGCTCTGCCCCCGGCCCCGCTGACCTCTCGGCCAAGGCCTGGAGGCTCCGCAGCGACATGATGTGCCTGCTGCCTGCCAGTCTCTGTAACGCTCTTCCAAAAGAGGCTGCGGAAGTTTGCTTGGAATTCCCTTCCTTTTCTAGTAGGAAGCCAGCTTGAGAGGTCGCAGCCACGCGACCCGATTCCCCACGCGCGTCTCCTCGGAATCAAGTGCCAATGAGTTCCAGGGGATTTACTCTCGAGGAATGGTGCGTGTGGTTAGTAGGGCAGAAGGCCAAGGAACGTCCTCAGGCAGGCTCCCAGAAGGCGGCCTTGGTTTATGGATCCCAGCCTCCCCCCCCCCCCCTCTCTAGTTGCTAGCACGCTGTGCCTAAAGAGCTGTCCTTTCCCCCAGGTGGAGAATATGCTTTATTAGTTTCATAAAGGTCTCCGTTCGCCGGCTCTCCGTCTTTTCCCCCTTTCTTCCCCTGCTCCCGCAGTCTGTTTTACAGGTTCCAATCTAATTGTGCCTTATGAGCTGCAAAACAGCCCAGAAAGCCTAATCATAACAGAGAGCGCTCTTCGCCTCTCCTTACCAGCCGGTGTTCTCCAGATCTATGTCCCAATATACACCTGGACAGGCGCAGATCCGTCACCCAGGCGCGCCGGTTACGGGTGCATCGCGTTTAATGGGAAGCTGCGCTTCTCTGCTCCGACGCGCAGGGAGGCAGGTGCGGGAGTTTCGCTTCTGTTCCAAGTTGCGCGCCGTTCTCCTTCTCCTGCCCCAAAGGCCAGAGACTTAACAGCGGGCCGGCTCAGAAGCAAGTTCCACGGAACTGAATGGGGCTTACTCCCGAGGAAGAGCCCAGAAAGAAGTTCTCAAAGCTACAACGATCGCCGCAGGAAATCCCACCCGCAGGCAGGAGAATGAGCAAGAAGAACCCCAAAAACATCCCACATTTTGACCTGAAATGATACACATTGCCATCTAATGGGGCGGGGGGAGCTCCTTAATACCATTAAGTCTAGCATTACCCGCGCTTGCCCTCGGTGAACCTTGTTTCTGAGTAGACAGTGCATAGGATCGGGACGAAAGCTGCTATTCACGTCCCCGCTCAGCCGGGTCCACGAAGCCGTTATGTCGGAGAACTTGAATCAAAAGGAGGACTTCAAAGTCGACCTTTCTGGTTTCACTGCTTCAGAGAAGGGGTTCTGACCAGGCCTAAGTCTTTAGGAGGTAAAGGACTTCGCTGGTTTACAAGGGTTGCACAACTTTATTGCCAGGAATTGCTTTCTGCACCCAAAGTCGAGACGATTCCAGATACGGAGGATCACTACACTAATGAGAAACTGAAATGAATTAAATCGATACGATTCTAGTTGTGCGCGCGGGACATATACAAATATAGCCGCCTGCTTTTTTGTTGTTGAAATCATAGCAACCTTGGTTCTGGAGCAGAGAAAAAATCCACACAGGGAATATTTTAATGTACATGAAAGGGAAACGGGGATCCTTCCTTTCTGACACATGCAGTCAAACACTCTAGAATCCAGGGATGGACAGAGCTCATGAATGGGAAATGGATTCCAACATTTGGAGTGTGGGATCGCACGCTTAGAGTGCTGGCGAAAGGGGCGAGAATGAACAGAGAGCGCGGACAATTTCTCCAAAATCCAACCTTACGGCCTTCCTTTAATCTTACTCCGAAGTCAGCTCCCTTTTATGTTAGGAGGCTTCCTTCCATGTAAGCGGGCACGGAAGCTGTCCAGTTAACGTGACTCTCTCAGGACAGAGGTCTGGTCAGTCTGAAACAAATCCAAGCAACTGTAAGGCCAAAAGCAACGAGATGGGGCAAGGGAGGGAGAGAGCCAAGGTCTGCATTTCTGATGTCGAAAAACAGAGAAATGCTACCTTGCTATAATTTAAAGAGGTTTGGTTTTGGGGGGTTTTGTCCGTCTCCCTTCCTCCCACCTCCGGATAACGTGAGAAGCGAGCCAGAACTCGACCTTAAACGCCTGGCTTTATGTGGGCAGAGCTGACACGTCCCTAGGTAGGGATCTAAACTGGCTCAACCTGGATTGTGCACCACTAAACTGGTTTCCCCATTAAACCCCATAGGCTGAGCGGATGGGAGTTGTAGTCTAAAGCTGATTGGGGAAGCTCCAGGTTGTGGGAAGCTGAACTAGATCCCTGCCCCGGGTGCCGGGGCGTGTGATACGGCGTCTTTCTGCTTCGGGGATCTGAGAGATGCAGATGAAAGTGCGACAGTTGGAGCTAAAACACCTGCGATCGACTTTAACTCCCTCTCTCTGCTTTCAGAAAGAACTCGAACCTGGGAGGTGAAGGTTCGGATCCATTGGAAGCATAAATTGCTTCCGCAGCTCCCGAAGCAAAAGCAAACAGACAACAGGGGAGGAGGTCGAGTTTGTGCGTGACTTCCCTGGAGGCCCGGATCCCAGTACACGTTGGGCGCCTTTAACATATATTAGACGGTGGTTCTTAACATCCCCAGCCAAAACACTTTCAGCCCGATCCTATGCAGAGTTAAGCATCCATCGATTTTCGGTGAGTTTGGGTGCGTCTAAAGATATAGGGCTGGACAAATTCACTTGGAAGCAATGACATCGATTCCAAATTCCAATAGCTCTGGTTTCCTAGTAAGTCTTGAAGATCTGGTTACTAAAGAGTCAGGACGTCCACATTTCATTCGCGGGAGCGCGGGGAGAGAAGAAACTGGACTGAGGCAAAAGGAAGAGTTTAACAAAGCACACAGGAAAGGGAAGGTGTTAAATTTCACTTCATTTTCCTTGCGAGATGTGGGAAAGTAACAGAGACACGGCGAAGAGCGATGACCTCGCGCCGGAGTGTTTACCTTCCTTTATTCTACCGCTATAACTCCTGGGGCGACATTTGGACTATCTGCATGAACACACATGCACACTTTTCACATACATGTACACTTTTACCTATGTGTGTGTGTGTGTGTGAGAGAGAGAGAGAGAGAGCAATGCGTTCGCTAAAATAGGGCAGAGGTACTGCATACGGTGTGTTTATATAGCAATATGTGTATCTGTGCAAAGTTATCTCCTGTGCATGTCAAAGCAGACCCGTGTGCACAGTATATAGGGGCTCCGGTAGGAATGTACGTCGCAGTGGTGTCAAAGGGGTTAAAATATTGCGGGGGGGTCAGGCAATCCCCGCATCACAGAATCGATCACAAGATGCGGCGCACAAACACCATTTGAATGGCAATGCCCATCAACTTTGGGGTGGCCCGGCCCCCTCAAATCTTTAATGGGGGGACGACGGGACCTCGGCCCCTAGTAGTTGGCTCCTGTGTTATGTAGATAGAGAAATAAATAAGTACACAGCACAAGCGAGTAAACGCCCTATAAAAGTATTGGACATAACACACTAGAGACAGCTGCAATCTTCTGCTCCCTTGGTTGGGAGAAAGTTCCATTGATCTAAGTGGAACCCTGAGGAGAATTGCAACCAGAGCGAAGAGAGAACTCCGGTTTCACAAACACGCGTTCTGTTCGTTTCTGTGACTGGTGCGTTTCTCAGATGCCAAGAAATGCAGGCACACGTGTGTGTGTGTGTATAGAGCTTTCATTGTCACTGATCGTATACTAATAGGCGAAGGTTGGATTTGGACTGCGAGCACATCGCAGTCTTCCACTCTGCCAAATCTGTATCAGTTTCTCCTTACCTACGCTGCACTCTTTACTCTTGCATATGACCGTAAGACGTTCAGGATAGGACGAAGCGCCGGAGGATCCTATTGCATGCTTTCTCGGTATCCAAGCCATAGGGAGACTCCCTCCCGAGGAACAACATCCCAATTCACTTTGTCTTTTCCCCAACCGAGGGACAGTCGGCTGGCAGTGAAAACTCCACGCCACCGCTTGAAAGGAGTGAGATCTGATCCGGCTCTGCAGTTGCAACCTTGACTTCACGCCCAGCTAGCATGGCCTAAAGGTCGGCTGCTGGGGGGAGAAGCCGAGCGCAGGAGAGAGAGAACCACTCACCACCTTTGAGTTTGGGAAAGAAGGATGAGCGGACCCCTGCTTAACGTTGCTTCTTTGTATCTCGCCTTCCTCCGGTGGAGCTCAGTATAGTACGACAACCCTGAGAGGTAGGGCGGCTTGAAAACCGTCATTTCCCAAGACCAAAGAGCTTCTCGGGCCTTTATCCCCACCCTATCATTCTCCTACCATTTACTTTCTCGGTTCGCACTTCCCCAATAAGTTTATTTACTCAATCTTAAATTCATTGCCTTTAAACACACGAACACAAACTCGCTCCCTCCCTCCCTCCCTCTCCCCTTGTTTGCGCAGATCATCACGTTCCAGGGACAAATTTGTTTCCTACGAAGACTCCACTTTTAAAATGCTCCTCTGCAAAGCGATGCCATGTCACCCGTGTGCGTGTGCTTCTTTAAGGTACATTAAAGGATCATTGCAGTCTCCCTGTGAAGTCATTACGCCTTTATCCCCACCAATTAACCACACCTCAGAGGGCTGCTATTAACAGCTACATTGAGCTTAAAAGTGAGGTATCCCATTTCAGAGAGATGTCGTGATCTCGCTCAGGAAATCCCAGCAGGCAGCCAAAAATGGAGCTCTGACTCCTGATCTCTGCCTTAACAGGTCTTTAAAATAAAATAAAAAACACCACTCCACGCAACCCCGATAAGGGGAGCATTAAATATACTAGGGAAAAATCTGAAGGCTAGAAAGTTCAGAGGTAGAAGGTTGGAGCGGGAAGGGTCCTGGAAGAACTTGCGGAACAGCTTGAAATAAAGGAGAAAGAATTTCAGGTGAAATTGCAGATTGGGAGGAGATCATTTGTCTCCAAAAAAAAAAAAAGCAACTACAACTGAATTGTAAATTAGCAGCAAGCGCTGATTAAAAGGCAAATAAATGCACGTGCACACGTTTGTGACTCTGAGAACTATCCAATCCTCCTAAATTGGTTTTGTGACATCCGATTTCTTATCTCGCTCTCTTTCTCATCACACAAAACAGGAATGAAACCCCATTGATTTTCGGTGTGGGTGTGACTTCCAGGAGTCACAGGTGGGTTGGCGGGGAGTAACAGAAGACGCGATGGAGGAACTCGGAGAGCTTGAGGAAGAAAGCAGAAACCCTCCTTGCGCTTCTCCAGCAACTCTACCCAGAATTCGTCTTGAAAGAGACGGGGAAAATCTCTTTCTCTTTATCTCTCTCCTAGCTCGCTCACACACACACACACAAGAGAAAGTGTGGGAAAATGCCCGGAACAGAATCTTGCCGGTCAGCAGCGTGTTCGAAGGCAGAGGGTCTATTCCCTGCCACTTTGCCTCTGTTTCCTCTTCTGAGTAACCCATGAGGTTCCAGTTTAAAAAACTCCCCCCCCCCCATGCTGGCAAGCTTTTCTTTTCTTTAAAATAGTAACAACAACTACCCTCATCTGAGTCTTCTGCTTCTATCCCGGATACTTACCAGCTCTGTGCTATCGCCTTATAATAGCACTCTTATGTAAACTAGAAAACCAACTTTCTGCTGTTGGGCGAGTGATATTGCTTTTTTGGGAGCTCTGAACACCTTATGTTGCTCTTTTTTGCCCCCTATGCCATTTCTCTTACTCGTGTCCTCGTTCTAAAAAAAAACCCCAACAACTAACCCATCCAAAGGCAACAGGAGCCCTCACTCATCCCGCCTACCCCCCACCCTTAAATGAGGCGGATTTAATTTTCAATATTTGGTACACAAAATTTAGTCAGCCGAAAGGAGATTAATTTTCTAGAATAATCCAATTAAAAGATTTCTAAACTAATCTTTTGGGGTGGGGAAACAGGCTGGGGTGGGGGAAAGGAGGGAAAGTGATTTATGGCCGTGGTTGATTGAGAAGACCGGACGGCTCCTTCTGCGGCTCTCTTAAAACTAAGCGCTCGCATCTGAAATTGACCAATGTCAGACAACCCTCCCTCCCAAAATTCAATTAACCCAAAGCAGTATGCTTTGAAGATTGATTTGTACCCGTCCTCACTCCAGTGGCACAAACCCGGTATAAATTCCCTACTCCGGCTTGTGGGTCGGGCCGCTTGTTTGCATTGTCTTCCCGGATATAGGTTTAATTCAGATGTTGCATTGGGGAAGAGAGTCGCTTATCACTCACACCATTCTTCCCCTCAAATCATAATGTGGAAAAGGAGTTCGTGCTGCTTACAAGCCCCATGGACTTTTTTTCAAGTGCTAATAGATTTATGGTCTCCCTTTTTTTTCCCCAACGCCCATCCACAGTAATTAGCACATATGTTCTAAATAGATGATAGTTTTGTGAGCAATAAAGCAATTACCCATCGGTGGAGCTGACAGTTCCTCCAACTAAACTCCAACCAGCAGCTAATTGGAAAAGTCATTTCAGCTCCATTGTCTGCAATTAGTCTTGCTAAACTACTGCACCCCAAACTAGCCGGTTTGAGGTTTATTTATTCATTTGCATTTGCATTTGCAAGCGGTCATCGCACCAGGCTCAAACTTTTCCAGAGCTTAGATCAGCTTTGCAGATTCTCTTCGACTGCCTTGATTTTCTCTCTCTCTCTGCCATTTCTGCCTCTTCCCATCGATACCGAGAGGTTCAGTGGTTCCCAAACATTTGTTCCTTCTGCTGCGGCGGTTTGTAAAAACAATATTTCCCCAGCCACTCGGGAATGGTGATCAGTGTTGCCAAATGGAGGAGGCTTAAATGCTACTTCTAAGTTTTGTTTGATTTTTTCTTCTTCTTCGCCCTTCTCCTTTTCAATTTTAACTCTGCATCGGGGGATTGCTTAGGGGGTCTTCGCTGTGGCCCCAGAGCACTAAATCAAATAAATCAGATGTTCTGCTTAATACACCGCCGGTCATTTTCTTTGTGACAAATGGGATGATTGGAACCCCAGCTCTCTCTCTCTCTCTCTCTCTCTCTCTCTCTCTCTCTCTCTCACACACACACACACACACACACACACACATGCATTCAGCCAGGAATTCCGGATCAGTTAGCAACGTTTATGTTTACTTTTGAGCGAAGAAAATGAGGCCGGGTTAGGTGAGGGAACAGGCGAAAAGCCGACCTCCCCGCTCCTTTCTGCTGAAGATGGGGAGGGGGGAATTAAGAGGGTCTTCCTGATGAAGACTTGGGCACAGTGGGGGGAAGCAAGGCGTTAAAAGTGACGCCTGGACGCGCCAGCGGAGCTTCACACGGAAGATCCGCCAGGTTTCTCCGCCACTTAATTTAATCTTCGTGGCACTGGGCCGGGAGATGAGTTGGGGCTTCCCGCCCCCGCCTATCCGAAGCCCTAGGGTCGAAGTCCAATGGGGAGCTCTGCTCTGACCTGCAGCCTTTAGGAGGCGTTTAAATGCGAAGGCGCTCCAAAGAGCGTGGTGGCCAGGAAGTGGCCTTCAGGGAAGCCCGGTTGGCCCTGGGAGGTAGGAGAGATTCATGGGTGGGAACGGGCAGCCCCTAGCAACCATGCCACCATTCGGAAGTATTTCCAGCTTCCAAGCATCCCTGGACTCTTCAGACAGCAAAGGTGGCTCTTTCTAGTCGGAGGGGCAGCAGCAGTGGTAGAGAGGTATTTCCCGCCCACTCCCTGGCAAAGGGATTTGGAAGCTGCCTCTGAAGTGCTCTTGGTTCCTTGCAGCCAAAGCCATTAGGCTATTAATAGGAAGGCCTTGTCTTTTGATGCAAAGGAACAAATAATTCTGTCTAACCAGGTTCTTTTTTCTTTTCTTTTTTGCCAAAAAAGACACATACTCATCTCCCACACAAGGGTTTGCGGGGGAATAAAAAAAAAAATCGTTTCTGAACAAACAGGGACTTGGCTTTCGTGTCTTGTGGGTTCAACTTTAGCTTAGCATGACAGCTATTGGGAAGGAAGAGATCGCTCTCTCTCCGCCCGCCCCCTTATCAGTTTATTTCGGATTCACTGGGTGTCCTCAGCAGCAGTGGACGAAGCAGGGCCTCGTGCGAAGCCTACAAAAGAAGTCCGGGATCTGGAGTGCGGATGGACGCTCTTTTTATTATTATTATTTGCCAGACCAACAGTTCCGTCCTAGCCTTGAGAAAATTGTTTCGGCTTCCAGGGACTTTGCAAAAATGGGAGAGGCGGGAAGCCTCTTCGAGGTTTGTTCCCTGCTCTGGTTTCCTTTGTATCTGTTTGCCAATGGGGAGTGGTGGTTGGAGCGTACATTTTATTTTATTTATGGAACGAGTCCATCAATGTGGCCGAGGGGCTCCTTCCATCCCAACCCCGCTTGCTGCCAGGGTGAAATGCGGGCAAGGGGAGCAGGCGGCAGCGCGGCCCTCTCGCCACCTTCCGCGTCTCCAACCGGGGCGCACGCGCTGGGGATCGAGGCATTCCTCCGCTCGCCGCCGCCTGGCTTGAGGCCTAGGCGCAATCATGCAAGCCAGTCCCCTCCTTCCTAGAGTGAAGGCATTTTCGAGCCTTGCCCCACTTTCTTTCTATGAAGAGCGATTAGATGGCGCCTATTCAAAGCTGCTGATCCAGAGAGAAAAGAGGAGTAGATAAAAGGCGATTTCAAGTGACCTCTTCGTCCTTTTCACACCAACCTGAGTCCCCAGAATAGCCGAGGATCAGCTGGGACAAAAGAGCGTCCCCTCCTTTGCCCTTTCAGCTTCAGAAGCCTCCGTGCAAGGGGTTAACAATAAAGCAGATTTCTCTTCCCCCACCACACACACACACCACCCCCACAGCTTTGCCAGCCCCATGTCTTCCAGGATACTTTTTATGAGCCCCCCCCACAATCGCTGCTCTCTCTCGCGCGCCCCCCCCCCATGCTCCCCATAGCCTGCTTCAGTGTGGCGCGATTCTTTATGGTCTGCTTGAGCTGTTTCATTGACTTTTTTTTTAAGCCCAACTTAAAAGTCCTCCCGCTCCATCTCCTTAGCTGCCTGAACAGGCCTGTAATAAACACATCTCGACCCTGACAGTTTAAGGGAAAAGTCAGATTTATTAGTTATATCAAGTTTAGGAGGAGCTCAGGGTGATGCTCACACCAGCAGCTAAGCCTGGATTCCCTCCCCACCCCACCCCCTTGACACCCTCTCGGCGCCTCTAAGCGATAGCTGAACAATCGGTGGGGCAAATCTTTTATTTTCTTACACAGAGAGAGAGAGAGTTCTTTTAATTTTTAGCCTGGAAAAGAGAAGTCCAACTGAACTCATCTCCTGATGGGCTAATGCCTATGATAAAAGAAATGTAGGCTGTGACAGGTGACTATTATGGGAAATGATTCTACAAGCCAGGAGATCGTATTCTCAATACCCACTTTATTGTTAACCCCTTGCACGGAGGCTTCTGAAGCTGAAAGGGCAAAGGAGGGGACGCTCTTTTGTCCCAGCGAGAGAAAGTTTTCTCCCCGTGTCTTGCGAGAATACCCATCCCCAGCATAGCCAGATATTAATGTCTACGCGCGCGCGCACACCCACACCCACACCTACTAGATCTGGGCATCAGCTTGCCTGGGCCTTACGTGATGCGCGCATGACAAGACTGGTCTCCAAGCGAAGGGTAGATCCTCCAGCGCTGCTATCTACACTCATAGAAAGTCTTCACTCCCCACCCCGCTCCCTTTGTGGCATCTGCACACACCTATGTCGCTTCGCTTCCCGCATTAAGATCCCCGCAGCTTTATTTGTGCGGAAAGTCAATATCTGGTTGTGAGAATTCGCCATTTTGCGCAGGGAACGGGGTGGGGAGCGCATGGGAGAAGACAGCTCTGACGCAGGAAGGCTTGCTGACCGCCAGTTTCCTGTGTCCTGCTAGGGTCTTCCGGATCCATCTCGGCCGTGAAACAAGGCACACTACAAAAGCTGGCCAATATGGGTCCCTCTGTTGGCTGGGAGATTCCTGCGCCCCTCGAGGCCACTCGACTACGGCGCCTGGTTTAAGAGGCCCAAAGGACCCTTTTCTGGAAATATTCTCCAGGGAACATTAGAGGGATTTACTCCTGAGTAAGGGCTGTACTGTAAACCTGCAATCCTGCCCCCTCTTTCTTGGGAACAAGTCCCCCACTCAGCTCCGTGGGACTTCGTTCCAAAGAAACAGCTGGTGTGGGATCGCGCTGCCCCTGACCTCTGCACAGTTTTCAACTTGTTTGGGTTTCCTGGCTGATGTGTCGGCAAATCCACGATTTCAGTGGCCAGCTGCCGCCGTCTGGTTGAGAGGAGACCGCCACTCTCTGAAAGCACCTGGTAACTCAGCGCGACATTTCGCTAGGTGCCAAATGGCCAAGTCGAGCCCAGAATACGGCCTGATGGCTCCTAGTGAGGCCCGCGGGGGTGGGCGGGAGGCCTTTGGGAAAGGTATTTTGCTCCCTTGCCTTGCTTCGCTTACAACTCCACAACAAAAGCATAAAGCCAGACTCTCGGCAGCCTATTTTACAGCTTTCATTTTAGCCTTCGACCACTGGCGGGTGCCTAACCGGGAACCTTTGCCCAGGTTAGAGCCCCTGTTTCCTCCAGACGCTGTCCTCCCTCGCCCCAGATGCCTTTATAGTGAACACGCAGCGTTTTCTCTTTTGTAAGAAAGCCTAGAAGGAATGGTATCCACATATTTTCTTGGAACTAAGTTTCACGGAATTCAGTAGAATTTACTTTCAAGCCCCAATGGGTTGTGCAGACATGGGATTCCAAGAACGGACTGCTTTAAAAAGTAGGTCTGATTAAGATGTTGGAAGTAAGTTAACTAGAACTTATATCACATGTGCACAACACAAGCCAGCTTCATTTACATTTATGTAATTTTAATATTTTGCTGGAAGCCGCCCAGAGTGGTTGGGAAAACCCTTCCAGATGGGCAGGGTATAAATAATAAATTATGATTATACATTATTATTATTACTACTACTATTACTATTGAGGATTTGCTGGAATATCTCGTGCGCGTGTGCGCGTGTTTGTTTGTTTCCAAACAGGCTTTAAAATGGGAATCATCTCGCACATGGTCCCCTAAAGTGAGTAAGGACATAAGGGAAAGCGAGTACAGATCAATTGAGAACTCTCAGGGATCCATCCAGGCACTGGTGAAATCCTCCCTCCCTCCCATGCACACGAATCTGAGCATCCGTGTGAGTGCATCAGGCTTTGTCTAGAGAGAAGGGGGCCCCCGGAATATTAGGTGGCCAGTGGCTATTTATTTACAAACGGGCGCTGTAATCCACTGGGTCTACTCTGGCTGGGATTCTGGGAATGGCCAATTGTGTATAAGCCTGGGATGGAGGGGGGGGTTTGAAATCTGCAGATTTGTGCAGATAACAAACGACGGTCGAGTAAGGGGCAGGCGCGCCTCCTTTTCCCACCCGGGCAGGAGTTCCATTGCGCTGGAAGCCTGTGACCCGGCACTAGTGCAGACGGTGAATGCGGCCTACTTCCGCTAGTCGTGGCAGCGGCGTTGCTGGGCAGGCTTCCCTGCCAAGGCCTGGCTCGCTGACAGTCTTGCCCTGCTGGACACCAAGCCCTCGCCAAGGGAAGGCAGAGGGAGGAACCAGCAAGGCCGCCGCCACTACGCACTTTGCTTGAGGAGGGGGCTTTTGGGGGGAGGTGGAGGGAAAGAGGTGGGTCAGCAATGTTTACACTGCAATTAATATTTGACGAGGACTGGAAATAGTCCTCGAGGGAAGGGATGCCCCTCGACAGGCTGGCTTCTCTGATGGATCAGGCATCCAAAAGCTGGAAGGCAGAGCTTGTCAAGAGTTCGTCGAAAGCGCGAGCTCGCTGATTTGTGGGGCAAGCGGCCCAGCATGCTGGTAGCGTGTGAAAGTGAGAGAACAGCATTCAAAGCACGCCTTCCGTATGGCTTTCTGGGTCTGTTTTAAGTTGATCTATGTAGAACGGGGATGGCATATGTGTGCTTTAAAAAGCACTTCCCAAATGTCATGTCCTAACGAAATGCAGCTGGATTTCTTACCAGAACGGGGAGTGAGTTGCTCAAAGTTGCTAAAAGAATGTAACAGATTTTTTTTCTCTCCACTTGGGAGAGAGAGTGAAGATCCCTCCTGTGCTATTTTCCCCTATAAGGATTCTCGAATACACAGCCATGCACAAACACACAGTCAATATATATTATACAGTACTGTATTGAAAAACCACACATACGCCGTACACTTGATTTTTGCAAAGGAATCGGGCCTTTGAATTTTAAAAAAGGAAAGGTTACAGCAAGCGGATAAATATTTCTGGGTACAGATCATTTCCACCCCCCCAGCTAGGCTTTGCTATTACTTTCTCTTCAGTCCATATTTGGTTTGGGTGTTTTACGGAGGGAGGAGGTTTCGTTTTTTAAATGCCCCCCCCTCCTGGTTCCAGGAAAAGTTCTGACAGGCACAACGTTTTCCTCTGGTCCAGAGTACATGGGTGTCTCCGAAAACAGCCCCAGAGAGGACAGCAGTTATTTTCTGAACCCACAAAGTGACTGCAAGTCCCACCATTTCAAATGAACAGAGGTTACTTCTATGTAAGTGTGCTGTGGCTCGTGGTCTTAGGCTCAGCTTGTCTGCATCTCTGTTCTCCCATAAAATGACCTTATCAGATTACAAAGCCTTGGCTGAAACATCGAAAGAGGAATCCTGGTTGGCCCCACGCAGGAAAAAACAAAACCCCTTAAGCGGAGCCCGTGCATTACTTCCGGAATATTACAACCTCGTTGAACATAACTGATCTGCTTTATTCTACCACCATCCCAGTTCGCACGCCTATTGAACACCATGGATGCGCCTTATTTTAAATTCTTCACATACACCCTCGCTGGTTTGCATCTGAAAATGCCATCCGGCTGTCCTGATATTTGAGGTTCAACCGGTTTAGCAACTCCCCTCTGCTTAACCAATTTGCCCATTGCGGCCCAAGATGGGATTCTAAACACAGATAAGAGACGCGGGAAACCTATGCGATTTCCATGTAAATATGGTTAGGGCAACGTTGGGGTTGGCAGTCTTGAGGAAGTTAGAGCTCGCTTCTATTTTTCGGGGCATACTTTAGGCACCGCAAGAAGCTGGCGGGGAAAGCTGGCTTTTCCCAATTTAATTACGTTGTGACCACATTACTTTTCTTTATTTCCTTTTGCTCTCGGAGAGAGAGGAAAGTGAGCGTTTGAGAGGGAGGGAGAAATTGACAAAGGATTTCTATATTTGAGCCAGCTTCTTTTGGAGAGGTTAAGGATCCCCGCATGCAATGAAGGATCCATTCATTTCTCGCGGCCTGAATTCTTATCCATTACCCATTCAAAGACCCAGCCAGATCCCTAAAAGATGAGATTTCCTGAAAGACTCATAAAATTGGCTAGGCTTCGCTCTATTTTCGCTGAATAAAAGCAGAGATTGAGTGGGTTCTGTTTTATACCTATTCTAAGAGAAATGTGATATCCTTTGGGACAGCAAAGGCAATCTTGGAGTGGGGGAGACACAACGTAATCGGAATTAAAGGTGGGTTTTGTAATTATTTTTAATGGGCCTTTCCTTGTCATAAAAGTCTTTCTGTCTCCCCCTCTCTCTCGTTCGGTGGATCTCCCTGTTGTCCCTTTAATCTGTTGACACTCCCCACCACCACCCTAGATAAACAGGCTGCCATCGATCTTTTCATTAGGTGATCAAATAACAAACAGAGCAGGTGAAAGACAACAGCATTAGCACGCTGACACTCGTCTGCAACCCCTCTTTAGGGGATGAAAAGTCCTGGCATAAACACTCAGCCCCACTGAATGGATCTGTTCACCTCTTCCTTAAGCCTACCTAGGCAATAGGAGGACTCTGGGATTCAGCTCTGGATCTGGACAAGTCGATCCCTGCTCATTCCCATCTGAGGTTGTTCCCGGAGGCAGCTGGTCCCATGATCTTAAGGACTGGGGATGGGGGGGTTCCACAACATTGTTCAAACAAAAATTATTATTTTTTGGCTACTTCTGCTTCCTAACTTCTTACATCTCTCTCTCTCCCTCTTCTCCGCCCCCCCCCATCCCTGCCGCCTCTCCTTCAGATGAAATCTGGCGGGGAAATCCCAACCAGGCCTGAACTGAGTGCCTTTTCAGGGTCTCCGACAAAGCATGCGAGATGGTGGAGGAAAGCGGAGAAGGAGCGTAGGTGGGGGTGTTTTTTATTATTAAAAAAGTTACATTGCCCAAGTGGAACTCTATCAGAAGAGGATGGGGTGGGGATGAGAGAGCCCAACTCCCTGCTGCCGGATGCTGCTTCACAGCGTCTAAAAACCCACCAGAAACACACGTTACAGAAAGCAAAAGCTACTTGCCTTGGCCAGCGGAGGTTCTGCTAGTTGCTGGTGGAAGCGATCCGGACTCCGACGAAACCTTGTCAAGAAGCTGGTGCTTCTCTGTGCACCTTCTCCCGGGCTTTCTTTCTCTCTCCCCTTCTCCCTCCCTCTTCCCTCTCTCTCTTTTGCTCTGCCTCTTTTTTCCCCCTCTCTCCCTCCCTGTCTCTCCATAGTCCGGAGAGTAAAACCTTAGATGATATACATACAGAGCCCGGGTGTGTGTGTGTGTGTGATTTAATCTTATTCGTTTCACCTTTTCAGTGACCACCAGAAGACAGGACCGAGAGTTTATTGGGAAAGAAAAGAGAGGCGAGGAGGCAGGCGAGAGAGAGCCCACTGTTGCATAGTCAATAACATCCTTTTTATCAATGCAATCTACAATAGGGACGGCTTGGCAGGAAAAACTGATGCGGAGGGTGGGGGGAGGGAGGGAGAAAACCACCCTTCATTATTTCACCACCAAATCGCAAACCGTGTCTTCGGGTGCGGGACTCTCCTCTCTAACTGGTGCCTAATATTTTTACAACCTGAGAAGAGACGCACAAAACTCTCTCTTTCTCGCCCTAGGCTCTAGTGCGCTGCGGTGTTTTGGAATAGCCCCCGCCCGCCCGCCAACCCCGGCTTTCTGCTGGTGTAGAAACTTTGATGGAAGTTGAGAAAACAAGGAAAATAAGGAGAAGTCAGGAGGGGCAGAAGATCGAGAAGCTAATTGAGAAATATTCCAATAAGAAGGATTACTCCCCATAGAAACATGCAGGCAGGGAACAAATATTAAGGGAAAGGGCCATTCAGATATTCTCGTGTCCCTTTCTGCTCCTTCATCGGATGCGCAAGCTTTTTATTTATTTTTTAACTACACAAGGAAGGGGGGAGCTAAACAAACTGTAGTTTCACCGCTTTCTTCCTGTCCGCTAGATGGCAGCACGAACCAGCGATTCTTCTAGGACTGGCGAAGGGGAATTTGTGTCGTCGTCGCCCCCCCCCCCCCACTACCCGGTTCCCAGAATACACTTCTCCAAACTCACATTCTCTCTCTCTCTCTCTCTCTCTCTCTCTCTCACTTGAACTTTCCTTTACAGGCATTGATCCTTTCATAAAGACGGCAAAACCGATCACTTACTTACGTTATCCATTAATCATTACTGAGGCTGTTTAAAAACATTCGCGAAAGCAAAACACAAGGAGAAGTTAATTTAATATATGTATCTATATATTAATAGTAAACAATAAATAAAAATAATAGGAGTTGGAGTGGAACCTCCATGTGAAATGGGGTTGTCGATTTCTGTCCGGTCATATTGCGACGGGAATGAAATCTATTCTAAAAAATTTACTAAATCCTGGAGAATATATAAAGTGAGGAGGAACAGGCAGCGAAGTGGGAGGGGGAGAGAAGGGGCTGCTGATGAACTGGAACATATGGGACCATAAATGTATTTTTTAAATACTCACAGTCCTTATGGACTCTCCTTAGCCATCTCCTTGCAGCCATTAAACAATGGAATCCAGTCCAAGTATCGTAATTCCTAATCAGGGTTATTTTTGGAAGGAAGGAAGGAAGACCGGGGGGGGGGCGAAATATCCCAAAGAGAAATCTGATCATTAAAAAAAAAAAAAACTTTTCAGAATGAGCCAAAATAATTTCCTTTAAATTCCCCTTTCCCCCTATCGCAATGCATCTCTTCCCCGCCCGCCCCCCCCTTTCTTTTGTCGTGCGTGTGTGTCTGTGTGTGTGACCATAGACGACCCATACTAATCAGGTCTCAAAGTAAATAGCAGAGCAGGGCGATCTCAATGTAAATTGTGCTTGTCAGAAGAATCCCCCTCCCTCTCTCTCTCTCTCTCTCTCTCTCTCTCTCTCTCTCTCTCTCTCTCTCTCTCAAGCCCCCTCCCTTCCCGCTCCTTTCCTGCCCCCTCCCTCCTTCCCATCTCAGTCAGTAGGTAGCAAAGAATAAAGGCGGAGGGGGGAGCGAGAGAGAGAGGAGATCTCAGCCAATGGAGTGAAGGAGGCTTGGCTAACCTTAGCCTCCCATTTTTTCTCCCCCCAATTCAGGGCTCTGACCAGTCAGTCGCCTTTGATTATCAGTTGCCAGCAGCCCCTCTCTTGGCTCCTTGACATGAGCTCCATATAAGGCAGCGATCTCCATAGAAACGTGTCAGTTTCAATAGTAGTGTCAAAGTTCACTATATACAGACATTCGCGCAGATCCCCCTTTCGGAAACATTGCTCTGCTAGTCTTCCCGTTTAAACGCATTCATTTTTTGGTTCTCTCTCTCTCTCTCTCTCTCTCTCTCTCTCTCCCTCTCTCTCTCTCCCTCTCTCTCTCTCCTTTCTTGCATATTCTATTAGTTGAAGGCTGGTTTTTTTTTCTCTTTATCTCCTTCTCTCTCCACTCCTTTTCTCCTTTTCCTGGTGCCTCTCGCTTCCTTCCTTCATGAGACCAGAGAGAGGGAAAACTTAAAAGAAAGGGGAAAGACCGCAAAAGAAAAAGAGCAAAAAGAAAGAAAGAAAAAAGAAAGAGAGAGGGGCGCCTTTTGAACATCTTCATATCTTCAATTTTTAAACACTTTTTTATTGTTATTTTGGGGGAGGGTTTTGTTCTTGGCTGCGGAGGTTTGTTTTCTTTTTCTTTTTCTCCTCCGAAATTTACTTTAAAAAGAAAAGAAAAAAAGAAGAAGAAAAATAAGAAGGTGTTTTTTTTCCTCCTCCTTTCCTTCCCCTTCCTCTTGGGCGATCTCCAGTGATTATTGTCAGCAGCACGGAAGAAGAAAGAAGGCGAGGAGAGAAGGAGCTGCCGCGCGAGCGAGCAAGGAAGGCGCCAGGAGGAGAGCAAGCCGGAGAAGCAGGAGAAGGGGCTTTTATTTATTCGACCTACTTTGGATCTCTCGCTCGCCTTTCGGCTTTTCCCCTCCCCTCGGCGCGCGGCTGACATTCGCTCCGCTTCTGCTCTCTCCATGTTCGCCTTTCGCTCCGCCACTTGGCTGGGGATCCTCGGTCTGCCGCGCCTGGGCGAAGTCGAGGGCGCTGCTGGGGCTTCTCCTTTGTATCTTCCCCAGCGAAATTGACGAGGGAGAGAGGCAGAGAGAAAGAGAGAAAGCGGCGCGCACGGAGAAAGAGAGACACAGCTAAAGAGAGAGAGAGAGAGAGCCCGGCGGCAAAGCAGCGGCGGCGGCCGGAGCCGGAGCCCAGAACAACGGCGGCGTCGGCGGCGAGAGACCCCCAAAGTGTCTCGTCCAGTCTCCTCTCGCGTCCTCCTCGGCGTCGTCGCCCTCGGGCTGGTCGGCGGAGCTTCCCGAAGCGCCTTTCCTGCATGGCTGACGCGCTGCCTCGGACTTGGCCCCCGGACACCCGCGCGCCCTGAGCGGCAGCCGCTCCTCGGCTCCCCGCGCGCCTTTGCCGGCCTCCCTGCGCGCCAACGGGCGCGATCCAGCGGCGGCTCTCCCAGCCGGGCCCCAGCGGCTTCGGCGGCGAGCAGTGGCGGCGACGGAGGCGGCCGCAGCCCCGGCAGAGAGACCAGCTTCTTCACCAGCAGCAGCGGCGGCGGCAGGAGCAGCTTCGGCGGCGGCGGCGGCGGCAGCAGCAGCAGCATCGCGCGGCTCCAGGCTCCTTCCTCGCTGCTGCTGCCTCTTTCGTGTCGGCCGGCCGGGCGGGCGCGCCGCTAGCCCGCCGCGGACGGTGCGGGGCTGGCTGGCCCGGCAGGGTGTCCGGCGAGCCGGTCGCCTCCTCTTCCTCCCTTTCCTCCTCCTCCTCCTCCTCCTGCTTCTTCCCCCCGTCGCCCTCTCCTCCCTCTCCTCCCCAGGGTCACCCTTCTGAATGCCTCTCCCGACAGCCCGCTTCGCCCTGGCTGCTTTTGCAACTTGAAAAGGGACACGTTTCTGGGGGGGAGGGAGGGAAGGGACTGAGAGAAGAAGCAGGAGGAGGAGGAGGAGGAAGAGAAGAAGAAGAGCGGGGGACACCATCCTGCTAGACGGGGGGGTGGGGGTTAAACCCTCTGGAATTCCATTGTCTCCCCCCTTGCCAAAAGAAAAGAAAAGAAAAAGAAGCCACTCCACATTAGAGAGAAGGAAAGAGAGAGAGAGAGGAAGGGAAGAAGGAAGGAAGGAGGGAGGGAAGGAAGGAAGGAAGGAGGGGGCAGGGCAGCAGAAAGAAGCAGAAAAAGATCGGCCGCGGGAGCAGCGGAGAGGCGGCGGCGGCAGCCACAGCAGCAACAGCCGCGGAGAGGCGGGAGGAGCCCCGATCCCTCGCCTCTGCCCCCTCCCCCCCGCGACAAACCCAGGCAGCCGCCCTTCTTTCCCCCCTTACCCTACCCCACCCCCCTTCCCCACCTCGACCCCGACCCGCCACCCCTCCTCCTCTCCCGGCCTCTTCTCCGGCAGCCCACCATCACCACCAGGCACCCCCCCTCTTTTTTTTCCTCCGTGGGCCCGAGATATGGCAATGGTAGTTAGCAGCTGGCGAGATGCGCAAGAGGACGTGGCCGGGGGCGGCCCCACCGGAGCAGCTCAGCCGGGCAGGGACCCGCAGCAAGGGGCCTCGGCGGCCCCCCACACGCCGCAGACGCCCAGCCAGCCGGGCGCGCCGTCCACGCCGGGCGACAAGGGGCAGCAGCAGCAGGGATCGGGCCAGAGCCAGCAGCAGCAGCAGCACATCGAGTGCGTGGTTTGCGGCGACAAGTCCAGCGGCAAGCACTATGGGCAGTTCACCTGCGAGGGCTGCAAAAGTTTCTTCAAGCGAAGCGTCCGCAGGAACTTAACGTACACTTGCCGGGCCAACCGGAACTGTCCCATCGACCAGCACCACCGCAACCAGTGCCAGTACTGCCGCCTCAAGAAGTGCCTCAAAGTGGGCATGAGGCGGGAAGGTGAATATTATTTCTTCCCTATTTGGGTCCGGATTGTTTGTGTGTGTGTCCAGGGCAGGTTGGGAGGAGGAGGAGGAGGAAGAGAAGGCTGGTACCCCCTCCCTCTCCTCCGAGCATCCCCCTCCCCACCAGACAAACAGACACACTTTCGCAACCACTACACTTGCTTCCTTTAGAGATGCGTAATGTTGCTATTACTCTTACTCCACCACCGATTGAATGGTGTCTATTCCTGGGTTGGGGGCTCTGTCCTTTCTTGGCTTGGAGCTGGGGGGGCAGCCAGAGAGAGGGGGAAAAAGACCCTTCTTTCAGGCTCCCTTTCCTCTCTTCATTATTTCGCCCCATTAGAAAGATGGGGGGAGCGAGGAAAGAGAAAGCACAACAGTTCACGTTAGATCCTTCCCCCACCACAACCCTGGCCTCAAAGCTGAAAGAGACGTGTGTTGTGTGTAAGTTTGTTTGTTTGTTTTAAAATCATAATAATATATATATTTAAAAACAAATTGGAGGGCCAATGGTGTTTAAATTGCTCTGTTTGTGTGGCTGCTTCCTTGCACCTTCGCTCTCTGCTAGGCGATCCCACCTCGCCAAATCCGGCCTTGTTTGGACTCCCTCGTGCTTTCAAATGAAGTTTGTGAACGATCACTGCTTTTACAGTTCTGTCATTTCCCACTCCGTGTGCATGCTGCTTGTTTTATTTCTCCATCAGACGCCATCGTCGCTTTATACTGCATCCCAATAATACTGGTTCTTATTAGTCTTATTATTTTTAAGCATAGCTTGCCTTTGGAATGTGGTGCTTATTTGAAAAGGAATACCTCCAGTGTTATGATGGTACTTTCTGTGTGTGTGTTTGTGTGTGTGTGTTAATTCCGAGAGAGAGACATCTATATTTATATGAATGAAAGGAATAGTTATTATATGTATTTGTATGTGGGGGGGAGTGTACGTGTGTGCTTGTGTATATATAGTAAGAGCGATTTACTGCGGCGGTGTTTTTGGTCTCCACACACATACTTGTATAGATATATACACACACACTATTTAGCTGTTTGATGCTGAAAATTCAGCCTCGTGACCCTATTTAAAGAGGTCCTTAGGAGTCAAATGAGCCAAACACTTTCGGTAATGGAAATGGTTGAAAATAATAGAAAAAATAAAAAAATAAAGCACATCTCTCCCGTGTGCCACAAGGAAAGAATGGAAATCCTTTTAAAAGGGCCACTGATGACTTCATTTAGGAGTTTCGGAGAGCTGTTGTCAGGATAGGGGTCTCGGGGAAAAATTTATATATCGAGAGCGAGGGGGAGCATAGGGATATATATGTATAGCAGCTAACAGCCCTCTCACAGCCTTTGAACTGTGTTTGCATTTAATTGAAACACAGAACTGCCAGGTTTGGAAGTATAATTTGCAGAGGGAGGAGGGAGGAAAGGGGGATTCTGACAGCTCGATGGGAATATTAGATTTTTTCCCCCATCAAAAGTATGATTAACAACAGGAAACCCTGAAGAAGATAACTCTTCCTGTGAAACAGAAAATATTAATTTTCTGCGCCTAAGAAATAACTCTCAGTTGTCCTCTCTTTGCTCTAAGTTACCTTTGTTTACATGCCAGGAGTGTGAATTGCTGACCCAGATTAAGCAGACCTGGACACACACACGCGCACACACACAAACTTTGCTCAGCTTCGGAAACTCCAAGCATGCTCGCGTTTGGGGTTAATGAATTCCGTGAGTTTGTGTGCCCGGCGCATCTCTTTTTGCACAGTTGCAAACGTGTGTTTTCACTGGCCAGATCGTGGGCATATATTTCCCACCCTCCTTTAATTTTCACTTTCATGCATCTGCAACCACGCAGAGAATAATTCGCCCTTCTCCCCACACTCATGTTTGGCTTCCGTAATCGAAATCTTCATTTTGACCTCCTTTTTAATAACAATAACAGCAGTCAAACCTTTCCTTTCCCTCCCCCCCCCCCGTCCTCCTCCAGCCAGGGAGAAAGAACTCTGCTGCAAACAGGAGAGAAGCTTCCTCAGCTGAACCTGGGAACTGTTTAGGGAGAAGGCGCGGGGGTAGCTCTCCCACCCCTCACCTCACCTCACCCCACCCCACCCCCACTCCAAGCACTTTTGCAAGCCTATTTGCTGAGTGGGACTCCGGACTGGCAAATAAAGCGGGGAGCCTGCGCGGGATGGCCTTTCCGGATTCCCAATCCTCGGAGCGCTAAATCGGCCGAGAGGTGACCAAGGATGGCTACCTGGCTATCAGGCAAGGCTAGGAGGGAGCAACTTGGAGGTGGGCCCTGACTTTGGAGAGTTCTTTCGGGGACTGCCTCGTCATCATCATCACTATTTTCATCATTCCTCTTATTATTACTATTACTACAAAGAGAATGGCAGTCTTGTAAGGCAGTATACATGTCCCCATTTGCACAACAATGCAAGCTGAGGTGGGTGGGGGGAACAGGCTTGCATTGTGCGTGTTTGCCACCCTCCCGGCCGGATTTGTGCGTGTCTGTGTGAGAGAAAGAGGCGACGCCTGTGTGTGTGTCTGTGCGCCTGTGTACGCGCTGTGTGCGCGCGTTGCTGTGGGAAGAAGGCTCCGCTTTGTTGCGCGGCGGCGGCGGCTAGCGGGCTGGGTTTCGCCAAGGCTGCTGGATGCACATTTCCTCTCCTTTTCTCTCTCTCTCCCTCTTTTCGTCAGCGGTTCAGCGAGGAAGGATGCCTCCGAGCCAGCCGAACCCGGGCCAGTACGCGCTGACCAACGGCGACCCGCTGAACGGCCACTGCTACCTGTCGGGCTACATCTCGCTGCTGCTGCGCGCCGAGCCTTACCCGACGTCCCGCTACGGCAGCCAGTGCATGCAGCCCAACAACATCATGGGCATCGAGAACATCTGCGAGCTGGCGGCGCGGCTGCTCTTCAGCGCCGTCGAGTGGGCCCGCAACATCCCCTTCTTCCCGGACCTGCAGATCACCGACCAGGTGGCCCTGCTGCGCCTCACCTGGAGCGAGCTCTTCGTCCTCAACGCTGCCCAGTGCTCCATGCCCCTGCACGTGGCGCCCCTCTTGGCCGCCGCAGGCCTCCACGCCTCGCCCATGTCCGCAGACCGCGTGGTGGCCTTCATGGACCACATCCGCATCTTCCAGGAGCAAGTGGAGAAGCTCAAGGCCCTGCACGTCGACTCGGCCGAGTACAGCTGCCTCAAAGCCATCGTCCTCTTCACGTCAGGTCAGTGGAGTGGCGGGAGGGAACGGGGGGCGTGTTAGGGGGGTGAGCAGCAACACCAGGGGAGCGTGGCTAGGCAAGCCCAGGCACCTTCCTCTCTAAGCAGATCGGCCTCCTGGTTTGGGGATAGTCCCCCGGGATAGTCTGGAGCAAGGAAAGGCGCGCAGGGCCTGCTGAGGCCAAACCTGCCAGTCTGCTGCAGAAGGTTTGTGCAGTAGACGCACCAGAGCCTCATCCAAATTCACTTTGCGTTGGGAAAATGAATCCCTGCCCTCCCCGCAGCCCGGCTGCAGCTTCCTCCTGCGCTCTCAGTCTTCTTAAGCATTCGTTGGATTGTTCCCCTTAGGCAGGCGGGTGGCTTTGGCAGCTTCCGGTAGGCCTTGGGTGAAATCGACTAACTCGAAGGTGTAGCGTTGTGTTCATTGTAGAAGGTAGTATTCGGCCTCAGGTGGGGGAGAGGGGGGTGCGGTAGGAGCATAAATTCCCCACACCCTTTCCTCGTGCGTTTGTGTGTTTATTTGTTTGTGGAAGGGAGGAGAGAGTGGTTAGGCCTTGCTGAAAGGGCTTCTCGCCAGATCTTGTTCCAATAAGGCAGGCAGGAACACAAATAAATCATAAATAATACTGCTTTATTGCTGCCTGATTTCCCCCCCCCCCTTATCGGAAGCCATTCATATTTGCAGTTGCTGTGGTTAGTGACGCTCGTAAAAATGGATTCGAGCGCCAGAAAAGGACTTACTTCCCTCCTTCAAAATAAAGGAAATAAGACCCAGCCTGAGGCTTTAGAGTACCAACCTGCAGATGCATTTCCTCCCTCCCTTCTTCTTTTTTTTTAAACAATGCAAAACCACGCAAACACTGGGAAATGTAACAGATTGCCTGCAAAAATATCAAATTAAGGGTAGGCGGGGGTAACGTGCATGTTAGCAATTTTGCTTATGATAGATGGTTCAAATTAACTTTGCAGGAGAGTGCATTAACGTCGCCTTTGAAGTGCTCCGGTTGGAGCCTATAAGAATACAAGACATCCTTTATTATTGTAACCTGTGGGAGAGACATATATAACATCAACCTGCAAGGAATAAGGAACAAAGACAAGAGGGAACTTGGCGGAGCCGTTTGGGACGGGGGGCGTTGTGTTTGCGAGGGTGGAGGGGTGCAGCGCTGGTCTGTTCACCGAGCACTTTTTGCAAAACTTTTCTCATGTGTATATATATATATATATGCATATATATATATATCCTTCAGAATCTTATACCATTAAATCCGCCACCCACCCCCTAACCCCGTTTAAAAGTGGCCCGAGAAGATATACAAAGCTTTTTGGAAAACAAAGCCGTTTCCGAGGGTCTGGCTGGAGGGGAGAAACCCATCAATATTTGTTGCCTTTCATGCATGAGAAATAGTATTTACATTGTAGTCAAATGACTCTTAAATTTGCACAATATTGTAATGTAGCAAATGTAGTATTAATATCGATTTGAACATCGGATAATTTATTTAGACAGGGGGATCTCATTGGTATGCGTGGTGCTGGTAGACATGGACTGTGACTGCCCCCCCTTGTTCTTCAGGCTGCAAATGCAGGCCAGAGCGAGGGTGGAAAAAGGCCGGGCTCTTTTTTCGCAGAGAATCAAGTACAGGTCTTAAAACAAGTGGGGGAGATTTACTGAACAGCCGCAGAGACGTTGGGGTGTGTTTTATCTTCAGGAGCCTTGCCTGACGGAAACGTGTTTTTCAGAACTGACAAAAAGAGACCCTGGTGGCATTTTTCAGGGTGATTTAACTGGAGGGTCCTCCCGCAGCCCCTCGTGCTTTTTTGTTAACTCGTTTATTCATTGGGGGGGGGGGCGGTTAGATCTAAACTGGGCGGGAATAGCCCGGCCATTTGGAACATGCAGCTTTTAGGCCGCAGCGTTAAAGAAAGAGGGCGGCCTGCTTTATTGACTTCGCCGCCAAAAGCCCTTGCCTAAAAGGTTTGACCCCCTTCCGCCCCCTCGAAAGGCGCTTTCTTCCTCTTTTCTCAAATCCAGGATGGCTTAGAATGGCTGCATCTGCTATATTTATGTGTGTCCATATATTTTGATGGTACACAATGCAACATTATTTTTTTAATCGAGGCAGTGCAAACTGGCGACATCCCAATATAAGCTGAAATAATAATAGCATTTTCTAGCACTCGGATGGGGTGGAAGCCCCAATGGCGGAGACGCAGAATTCCCACTCTAGTTATGTCCTGTCTTTCTCTTCCTCCTCCTCCTCCTCCTCTCTCAAACGCCGCCACTTCTACCCCCTACACCCATTTCCACTTGGGCCTGATCTTGTTTTGATTGCTAGCCAGAAGGTAATTGATGGCCCGGCTTTCGCCAAGTCCTCCAACTTTTTAAGGAAACTTTGATGGATGGAAAAGACATTTTTAGCCACCTGGTCCCAGGGGCTTTAACTCAACAACCTGATCCCAAACGTAAAATGCTTCCAGATCACTGGTGTTTAAGATCAGCAGGGGTCACTGGCTTGGAAGTTATTCTAGTTTCTTGCTTGCCTCTTCTTCTTCTTCCTTCACCACCTCCTGCCCATTTGGGTTCCGGATATTATTTTCCATCCACAAAAGTTTGGAGCCTGTCCCAGGAAGGAGCATTGTGTTGAAAGTAGCGCTGGTTGATTTGTTGTTTTCCCACACAGAGAGATATGCAAACTCCATTAAAGAATTGCCTTTCTAATTCTGACACCACCCCGCACTTCGATATATAAAATCTCCCACGGAGGGGCCAGGTTAGATAAGATCAGCTCAATAAATCTATCTCCTGCGCCATAAGAACTTTGATTTCTCGTTATATGCGAGCTGATTACGTCTATATTTTCTGAGCACTAAACTCTCCTGGATGCGTTACATGAAATACATTCCCTGTACTACAAAGGCCCAGGTTGGCGTGTGCTGAACAGTAATGATTATTTATTTACATCATTTCTTCGCCATAGACTGGAGGAAGAAATATTGAGAAATAATGACTGCAGGAAGAAATATGATCATCTTAAAAAGTGGGACACGCACAATTTCCACCCAAACCCACCCTTCTCCCGTCCCAGCCCGCCCCCTTCATCCTTGCTGAGATGTAATTCACAGAAGGTGAATATGCATCGCTTTCCCTTCTTTGGTCTATTTCATCTTAACTCAATCAGCTAATCGATCAGATAGCATAGATTGTTTAATTAATTTTCAGATCCTCTTGCTTCGCGGTGGAGATTGAAAGCATCCCCCGATCCTAGCGCTATTTATTTGAAATGTAGAGGGGGGGGAGATGAGTCCCTCTGAGCTGGCTGGTGTTTCGAGTAAGGGGGTGCGGAATAAAATCCAAGCGTGCCTCTCATATATACCTGAGGGGACCTTTCTTTCTTTTTTTATAATAAGAAATGAGAGAGAGGCTGAAGAAGCTATCTGATAGAAAATGCACTGGAAATACGACAGGAAAATCTCCGTTCTATCTGGTCTGTGCCTTTTCTCAAAGATCCGGTGGTGGTCTTTGCGCCGGAGGTGAAAGACGGGATAAATATTTCACCCCCTCCCTAAGGAATGGGACCTCCCAGATAAATGTGAGGAAGAGGCAATCAGGCCCTGAAGTCCTGCCGTGCTTAAAAGTTGGGTAGAAACCTTTCGCCTGAGTGGGCGAGTAGCAATACAAGGCAAATAGCAAAGGAGAAGTTAGTCCGAGGAGGCCAGGGACTCTCTCGGCTATGGACCACGAAGAAGGGCAGGCCTCCGCTGTTGGGTGCGTGTGGGTTGCAAGCTGGCTCCCTCCTCGCCCACCCGTTAGATGTTGCAAATGATCACTGCATTTAAGGCAAAAGTAGAAATTAGCACAACAGTCAGGCGTAGGTAATTGCAGATCTAAGCGCTCCTTAGGCCGTGGCTGGGGTCATGGGGGTCTTTTCGTCAGAAGAGCCGGAATTACAGCTTGGTTGCTCTCTGTTTTCGCTGGAGGCCAGAGGCCTGGAGATGAAGGTGTTTGACATGCTTTTTAAAAAATACACTTTTGGAAACTAGGGAGAGGGATACACCACCCCGCAAGTTCATCATCAACAACAACAGCAGCAACGAAATCCACTTGCCACAGTTTCCCCTTTTTAATGGATTGGTATGATGAATAAATCTTTGCAGGGCCATCCTTATTTTACATGGGCAATTTCGTGAATTCCTTTTGGGGGCCATTACTCTGCGATTAATTCTTATATAGATTTCTATATTAGCAGAGGCCGCCTTTGATCTGCGCTAAACCGTCCTGCTAGCTGACGGCCGCCTTGTGATCCGGGTGTTTTGAAATATTTATTATTAATATAAGAAAAACAGGCCGGGGGTGGGAGGAGGAGGCGGCGGCCTGCGGATGCTTGAGCTCAAAGACCCCACCGCCTCGGTGGGGGGGGGACTTCCTCTCTCCCTCCCCCAAAATACTATGTGGTGTCTGTGTGTGAGAGGGGGTCTGAATAGTCCTTAACACTTTCTGCTAGGACTTCTAAGACAGAAGGAGAAATATCTGGCGAGGGAGTTGGGTGTCCTTCCTCTCACTGCGCCTTTGGCCGGCTGTGCCAGATGCCCGGGATCTCGGGGTCCTGAGCGCCAGAGCTGGGCCTCCTGCCTTGCTCTCTGGCGAGCTTGATCGAGCCTTAGCGGCAGCGGCAGCAACTCCAGCGAGGCAGCCGGCGCAGCAGCTTTGTGCGTGCGAGCGAGGGCGAGAGCAGCTGCAGACAGACGGCCGCTTAGCGCGCAGGCTTGGGGTGCGGGAGGGGGGCAGCTTGGCGGGGCTGGAAGAGGCAGCCCGGACCGAGCCGTCTTCCCGGCGATGATTATACAGCTTACAGAGATGTGACCAATTTTCAATTACTCGATCCGAGAGATCCTCAGACAAAGCAGGGCCTCCCCTTCTCCCTCTCTCTCCCCCCCCCCCACGATCGGAAATGGAAGCGCGGCCGCCTTTCGTGCGAGCGACTCCAAATCCTCGCCTGGCTTTCTCGCACGCGCGCCTGGCCCGGTTTCTTGCACCCCGAAGCCCTTTTCCTTTAGCTGAGGACGAGGCTGCGTGTGCTTGTCTTGGGCGGGGTGGGGGTGGGGAGCTTGGAGGGAGGAGAGAGAGAGAGAAAGTACTTGGGAGAAACGGAATCCCTCCCGGCTGGCTGTATCTGTGTGTGCGTCTGTCTGTCTGTGTCTGTCTTGGGAGATGGTATATGTCAATGGGATGTAACAATAGGATTCAGCAGCCGAGGCCTCCGTCCTTTCCTGGCTGATGGGGGGGGGGGGCAGGTTGCTGGCAGGCTGGGGAAAGATGGCTCCGGCTCCCCTCCCGGCTGCCTTTCCGCGTCTTCCATTATTTATTTGCAAGGTGGAGGAAGCTGCACAAAGAGAGGGGGGCGGAGGGGGCGTCCGGGGTCGCGGAGGCCGGGTTGCTGCTGCTCCTGCTGCCTGGTTATTGCTACTGCTGCGCTTTTGGGGGGGGGAGAGTGGGGAGAGTTGTGGGCCTTGGTACCTCCCTGGCTAACCGTGTCTCCTCTTCTTCCTCCTCCTCCTCCTCTTCTTCTTCTCCTTGCCCCCCCCCCGGTGCTGCGTGGCAGATGCCTGTGGCCTCTCGGACGCGGCGCACATCGAGAGCCTGCAAGAGAAATCTCAGTGCGCCCTGGAGGAATACGTGCGGAGCCAGTACCCCAACCAGCCCAGCCGCTTCGGCAAACTGCTCCTCCGGCTGCCTTCGCTGCGCACCGTCTCGTCGTCGGTCATCGAGCAGCTCTTCTTCGTCCGCTTGGTAGGTAAAACCCCCATCGAGACGCTCATTCGAGACATGCTGCTCTCCGGCAGCAGCTTCAACTGGCCTTACATGTCCATCCAGTGTTCATAGAGCACCTCCTGGGCTCCCCCGCTTAGAGACCCTGAGAGGAGGAGGAGGAGGAGGAGGAGGAAGGCCTCCAGCCCAGCCAGAGACCGGCCCAGACAACCACCACCTTGGGGGCGCACGCAGCCGGGTGGGGGGATCCGAGGAGAGAGAGAGGCAGAAAGAAAGGGGGGAGGAGGACCGAGAAAGAGAGATAGGAGCAGACCCCTCAGACACTGCACGAAAGACTCGCTTAGGATCAGACCCCGGCTGAGAGAGGCGGTGATGATGATGATGATGATGATGAAGGCGAAATGGACACCTCGTATTTTGTGGAACAAACCATTGACACTGAGATGGGAAACTTTAAACAAAATCCATTTTTAAAAAAGGACCGAAGAGATTAAAACAAAAACTCCCCCCTAAAAAAAGAAGACTAGAACGGATTTCCCTGGATTTATGATGGATGGACTGAGGTGGATCTATCGTCTGTACAGCAAAACAAAACACACAGTTTAAGAGACAGAACAAACAAACAAACAAACAAAAACCTGGAGCCGAATTGAACTGGTGGACGGGGTGAGGGAAAGAGGGAGGGGGACCCAAAGGCGAAACACTTCCCACGAACATTGTTCTTCATTTTGTAAGATATTAGTCTTTATTTTCACTTTTTTTGTAAAATTTAAAACATCGTATGCGCATAAAGGAGGCGAGAGGGGAGGGGGAAAAAACACCACAAGAAACAAACAAGAATTAGGGGAGGGGAAAAAATAACATTTTCCAAATAATTATTAAAAAAACAACAAGGAATTGTTCTGTGTGTATGTATCTATATCTGTTTTGTATTTCTTTCTGGTTCCAAACCAGGCTTCCTGTGATTCTATACTAATAATTTTTTATATAACCCTTTGCTTCTTATATTGAGTGCGATATATGTTGTCGAAGCTGTTCTTCAAGAATTAAAATTGAAGTGAGAATTTAAACAAAAATAAAAGAATTTAGAAAAAAAATAATTACAAAGGCAACCCAAGCGCAACATCCAACACAGATTCCCACGCCAATCCATGAGTTCTTGTTCCTTGAAGCAGACCTAAAGTTTGGGTTTGCGGGTGGTGGGTTTCTTTCCCGCCAGCCCCCCAAGGCTTTGTGCCTTATATAAGAGGCCCAAGGTGTGGGGTCTTTGTTCAAAAACAAATAAATACAGTGGTCATGCTGCTGGTAAGGTGCACACACCTCTCAGTATACCCAAGCTGCCTGGTTTTAATGCGATTCTGGTGACTGATGCTGACGAAATGGAGGTGGGGGGACAGTTAAGAGGAATTCCCTTAGGTTGCAACCCTACGTTCATTTAACTGGGAGGGAGTCCCATTAAACTTCTGCGTGAGCCTACTGGCGTTCTATGAGAATAATCCGGAATAGAAAACAGGGCCAGCCCTACCACTAGATAGAGTAAGGAGGGTGACTCAGGCAGCTGATTCTGGGGTGCCTTGAAAGGACAGTGAATAGGTGTTGTTGTTTTTAATTTATTAGTATAATATTTTTGCTCCCAGCGAGAGGCGTTTGTGCTAGTTGGCTTTTTGTTTTTCTCGTTGGGTTTGCACCTTGGATTAATTGAGAGGAGATCCATTTGCTGTTCTGCCTGTAATGCCTAATAAAGGTAAGGCGAAGTGAACTATTCTGCCTCGGGTGGCGAAATGTCTTTGGCCTGTCCTGAAAGTAAATTTCCACTCCTCTGGAACACTGTGTTGTCACGTCTGGACTGAAGCTCTTATTTCCCTTCCCCGCCCTTTACACTTTGTAAAGGTCTCTGTGTCAGGTGCGGGCAATTTCCCCCTGGTGCAGGTCTTTCCTCCGGGCTGGTGAGTTTCCCCTGAGTTCTAAAGCCACCCTCAGAGAGAGGGTGGTGCATATGTCTGGTCGTGTGTACTGATCCAAGGACACGCGTGCGCCCCTATTCCCGTGGGCTCATGGAATCCTAAAGCTGTTAGTCTCCTTCAAATGACTGTCGGAGCAGCTTTCCAAAAACACCCCCCACACACACACACACATCCCCCCCCCAACGTACCATTCGTTCTCCGAGTGGAGCCCCTTTTGAAGGTAAAGATTTTCCCAGAGCTTGGAGCTGGTCGCTGCAGATCTCTGTAACAGCTTTCAGTGCATTAATGTTTTATAGGATCTGAGACGGAGCTGTAAGAACACACACTGCCAAGGGAGCTCTTTCTTAACGTATTAATAAAGCCGGATCTTTAAAAATAACATTCGTGTGTGTCTCCCCCCCCCGCCCCCCGCCTCACATTCTCCAGTTTCTCCCTCGCCCTCCAAACACATCCAGGATGAGGCAGGATTTTCAATTGGAGGAGTCACTGGCAGTGTTTTTTCTGTTAATTTGCTGTCTACACTCCCCAGATTTTTTTTTACTTTTTTATTTTGCATTAACAAGATCCTTCAGCCTAACCCGCTTGGGGTTTTTTAATATTCTAGACGCAGTAGATCCCTGGAGAGAGAGAGAGAGAGAGAGAGAGAGAGAGAGAGAGAGAGAGAGAGAGAACGCATTTTCTATATGGCGGGCACTTACAGCTGCATAATAACATTGCCAGCAGCTACAGTCTATGGACTAGTCAGTTTCAATAGGCAGGCTGTAAGAATGCACATTTTGGCTCTTAACTAGCCAGGACGAGCTCTGAAAAAACCAATGTAACTGCCAAAGCCGGAGGTATCCCTGTTTTTGCCCAGACCGGGTAGGGAAAGGTCACCTCACGGCCCTGAAGACCAGACAGCCCTTGAAGATTTAGGCCCGGATAGGATTAGGATCATTGCGAAAAGGCCGCAGAAAGTGTCCTCTTCGCATCAGAAGTAAATCTAAGTGCTGGTATGTTATGCACCCCTGGTGAAACCCGAGTAATGCTTCGTCTTTCCCACCCCGCATTCATTTTCGACCTTCTGGGGAACGATGATATTAAATAATATTTGGTAACACAATAATGCCGGGAGCGGAGAAATCCTTCCAGATCTAGACAAGGTGTAGAAAAGGAGGTTGATATTCTGGGTGCATTTTCCTTACTGACGAGCGCAACAAAGCCTGCCCGTTTCCTTTGGGAAGGGTGTTCACTGTTCAGATGATGCTTGGTGGAGGTTTTCCGTTAGTTTGGCCCAACGATTTAACACGAATTAGGCTGTATAAAGCGCTAAAGAACTAACTGATGTTGTTGGACCCTAGCCTACATATTATGATGAATCTGTTAGTCAATCTAAGACTAAAAACCAATGCTTTCTCACATGGCGTTCTCTCCATTAGACATGCCACCCAGTCACGAATCCGTTGCCCTTCTACAGAAATGGATGCTCTCTTGGGATACGCCTTCGTCTAGAGCCTGTTTGAGACCAGAATACTATCTGTCTACCGCTTTGTCATGATTCATCTGTTCCTCTTTGCTGCAGTTACAAGACCATCAATAATAATAATAATAATAATAATCACAACAACTGGCTAGGTCTCTCCCTCTTTCCCTTGTCTCATATGCACACTCTCTCACATAGGCATCCTAAGCAAACCTCACTCGCTTTTTGAAAGCGTTAGGCCACAATAAGCCTCGCCTTTTGCCTACTCTCAGGGTGGCTGACCTTTTCTCCCAAATCCCAGTTAAGTCTTTTCTAGTCAATCTAATTTTGGGGCTTCCTTGGCGATGGAGCTTGAGAATTGCAGAGATCCTAATGTACATAATAATTGTGAAATAATAATAATAATAATAAACAACTAGTTCTGCAATGTGGACATGTGGCTGCCTTGAAGTCTTCAGTCGCATTTAACGAGAACAACCCCGCAAAAGCGGAGTCACCCTGGTGTGAGACGGGTTTAGATCTACCACTGATGTAAATGGGACTGCACATTTGGTCAGGAATGTTCATATATAAGAGCGGAATGTAGTGGCCTAAAACGATGTACTTGGAAGTGTCTTGTGTGTGGATCATCATCGCTCGCCCGGAAAGGAAAAGGGATCTGGCAAGCCAGTTCCACTCCCATCATCTGTGAGTCTTGATTTAAACGTAAGGTGTTTGTGGGTCGACTTTCTGAAATGACTTCAGCCCAACTGGGCAGACGACAGAGCCCTGACAGTTTTTTGACAAGGGAAGAGGGAATGTGTCTCAGGGCTCCACAGCGCTCTGGTTCACCTGCCAACGAATAACAGATTTGTTCCTTTTATAAGAATCTAGGAGCCACATGTGGATGTCTACCAAATTAGGTGAGAGAAGAAGGAAGGAAGGAAGGAAGGAAGGAAGGAAGGAAGGAAGGAAGGAAGGAAGGAAGGAAGGAAGGAGGGAGGGAGAGAGAGAGAGAGAGAGAGCGCTTTGTTGAGTCACGTTTAACGTCATGGAAGGGAGGGGGGAACGGTTAATAAATTTATTTCAAACGCAGCTCTCCACGTAAGGATGCTCTGGCAGAGATCGATAATACCGAGAAAGCATTTTGGTCGAAAGCTTGAGGTTGTGGGCCATTCTCCTTGGGAAAAGGCAACTTGGGTTAACTCCTTTTCGTTCTAGACATCAATAAGAACATAGATCTGAATGCTTTAATCCGAAGTCACTCTTTTTGGCATAGATCCCTCTCTTTTAAATGTGCATGCGTGCGTGATGTGCAAGTCAAAGGGTTCGTTTTTTGCAAGCAAAACGTTCTCGGGGAGAGGGAGAGCTTAATATTTCTTTGAAGTGGTTGCAAAGTGTTGTAGATTCAAGCTGCTTTTAGAACCCTCCGCCAGCCAAAAAAAAATTAAAAAGGCAGAGGATGGGGGTCGGACAGAAGTTCCCCCCAGGAATTACGGGTGGCGTGAGAGAGAAAAAGAGAGAGAGATCCCTTCCCCGCCTCGTGAATCTTGAGAAAGAGAGGCAGACAAACAGAGAGAAGATAGACCTACACCAGCTCCTCCCTAGTAATGAGAAGACCTTTTGGAGCTAAAGCTTCGGTCCGAAGCAGTTTTGCCTGAAACTACTAAGTCTCACTGATTTGTGGCGTGAGATTGCGGTGTCCCTTCCCCAGAGTGAAGTCTGAGTAAAAGAGAAGAGGCTTCTCTGCTGGTTGGGCTTCTAGACGAGGTAGGGGAGACTCAATACCTTTGGAGAAATGGATTCTGTCCCTCTTCCCCCTCCAGTTTACATAAATGGGTGAAATTAAAAAGAAAGAAAGAAAAGGCAATATCGTCCTGATGCTAGGGAAGAATTTCTTTTTTTTATGAAAAATAATAATACAGTCGGTTCATATTTTCTATTGAGTTTCTAGCGGGAAAGGCGGGCAGCCAGGCAGGCAGCCAGAACCAGCCCTGATAATTCTGGCAGATTTTCAAGTTTGCCATGTGGCTACTACACCTTTCGAAACCTGACAAGTTTTTGTCTTCTTCCTTTTTTTTTTTTAACTAGTCAGTTGGTGCCTTGACGAGGCCTCCCTGCGGGGGTGGGAGGGAGGAATTGGGGAAAGATGAGGGCTCACAAGTGGAAACCAATAAAACTCTTGTTTAAAAGGGCTCGCTCAGGATCCACGCCGTTCCGAGGCTCTTTGACTGGGGGAGCCGGAGAGTTTTATTCCTAAATGAGTTAAAGAGCCATTTACCTCTGTCGTGTTCTATTCATCAAGCCGCGAGCCCTCGAACACGGCGGCTATTTGTTTGCTTACACAACCAGCTGGGCGCAATTTCACGTCTGAGATATCTATCTGAAAGCGCCTCTAATTTATTATCCTTACTTGTCAGCGAATCCATTTTCAAAGTTGGGTTGTGTGGCTTTTGAGAGAGAGAGAGAGAGAGAGAGAGAGAGAGAGAGAGAAGAAACCATTGAGGATTCTGGACTTAAAATATGCTCCCTCAGTGCCCTCCTCCCAATTCTTTTCTCCCCACCCAGCCAGCACATCACATAGAAGAGTCAGCACAAAACAGCTGAAAAGGAAGGAGAAATTTGCAGAGAAGCTGGAAGGAAGGCAAGGTGACTCTCTCTTTCTCTCCAGAACTGCCTCTTTTCCGAGCTGCGTCACGTTCTCCGCTCCCCTCTCGCCTTCCACCCACTCTGAGGCTTGGAAGTTGGCGGAAGCCCCTCCAAGGACTTCAGCCGGACTCTCAGCCTCTTTCACCCCGCTGCCTTCCATGGCAACCCCTTCCCGCGGAGACGGCAATCGCGAGCACTCCGAATGATCTCTGTTGAGCTCGTTGGGGATGGCTTTGCCAGTCATTCTGTCTACAGCTTTGGGCTTCAAACGCGCACCTAGCGTTGCACCTTTGTCAAGGTTGCAGAAACAAGTGGAATAAAATGGGCTGGGATTCCCCAGTGGGCCATGATGGCCAAGGACAGCCACCTGTAGAGGGAGCCAAGGGAGATGAACGTGAATGGAGAGTAGGACTGGCAGATGAGCTGCCCTGAGGGTCCCCATCCTTTGTCTGATTATGCCGGAGCAATTCGGTGTTGGGTCCAATTTCTGGGTATGGTGAATTTCACCGGAAGGCCCCGATCTGGTTGGCTGCCATACATTTGAAAATAAGTGTTGCCCGCCTTGCTCAGAAGCACATCCTGCTAAATGCCGTGGGATCTACTCCCAAGTAAGACTGAGATGCACTGCAGCCCTAAGGACCGACGCATCTTCTAAGATGCATTTTGCCTGTGTGTGATGGGGGGAGATGGCTGGTCTCTTCTCTCCCCACCCCAACCCCCCTCAAGTGGTTTGCATTAGAATCACAAAGCCATAACATGGAAAGGAGCAAATCGGTTTATACATATAATTGCAAGGAAAGAAAGCAATTAACAGAGAGGACAGTGGGAAATTAGATCTCCTCCCCACCCCCATTACAAAAAAGGGATAGCGTTGAGCAGCCTTTAAGCAGCCCAGCCAAGCTGACAAGCGAATCCCTGGAAGAAACAGCAAGCGGGGTTGCACAATCGTGTATCTACAACCTCTCGGCTGCAGAGCCCACCATCAAGCTTCAAACAGAGAATCCCGTTGAAAACTACGGGGTGTAAAACGGGCCCCGGTTGTTGTGGAAAGCGGAGGAGAGGGCAAGAGGCAGAGCGAACTTCTTGAAGGCAGAGCAGCTTGGCTGCTGGGAGATATCCTTGTGTGTTGATTTAGGAAGACATTTGCTGTATATAACGTTTAAGGCTGATAATATCATTGCTCGGGCAGATAAATAAAGCACTGGCCAAACCGTGGGGTCAGCTATCGATCCCTCTGTTTAGAGAAGGAGGTAGGAACGTCTCTCTCTCTCTCTCTCTCTCTCTCTCTCTCTCTCTCTCCCTTTCTTTCTCCCCCCCCCCCTCTCTCTGTGTGTCAGAGCAAAAAAAGACCGAAGCTCGGATAGCTATGGAGGAGTGAACAATTACAACATGGTAATTTGTGATTCGGTCTCGCCGGTGGAGCCCAAAGTGCCACCCTGTCTGGAACAGTCATAACCAGTTAGAGGAAAACCCTTGGGATTCCAGCCGACGCGAGCCGTTTGGTGGAGTGGCACTCAGACTGCTTCCACGCAAACCTTTCCCATGTCACCCCAGGGGGAGAGGAACGAGGAATAAAGCCTGAGTAGCATTGTATGTGCGCATGTTGTGTATGTTTAAGGATTGTGTTCTTGAGTACATAAAGATCCAGGGATGGGTGTGTAGCTGGTGGACGTGAGTGCAAAAAACCAAGCAAGTGCCCTGGGAGTGAGAGCGAAACAACCGGAGAGAGAGAGAGAGAGAGAGAGAGAGAGAGAGAGAGAGATGACGTGACTATGCGAGAGATCTGCAGCCTTCAGCCCCTCTGCAATGGCTGGCTGATTAGCATTCCTCGTCTGCCCCTGGACCTGAGCTGACAACTAACAGAGATATCCAGCTCACCACTAGGCCTCCTCTCCTTTTGTCTTCAGCTGTCTAGGAGAGAAACAGGCTTCTCCGCGGGCCCCGCACACACTAAACGGCCCCCTGATCCTGGGGCTGCCGAGGATCCCACCCAGTCCAGTCAAATCGCCCCAGCATCAGACCCGCCCCCGCTCCTTCGCCTCCCCGCTTGCGCCAGCTTCCCCCGCCTCTGCCCAGCCTGCGCCTGCTTTCCAGATCTGCGCCAAAGGCTGGGAAAGTTAACTTGCTGCGACTTTCCTGACGCGTATGCGGCCCGAGAGGACGTCTCCGCATCGCACACCGGCCTTTCTCCCCCTCTGTCTCTCTTTTTGAAGCTTTTAATGTGATCTCTTTCCAAGAGAGGAAAGAGGAGGATCTTATTCTTTCGCTGCAAGATAAAACCTTATTGTTAAGAAGGTTGCGGTGGGCTGGGGGCTGGGGGGGGGGGGCAACAGCAGCTCATGTCACTGGTGTTTCTTTTGGCCTTTGTCGCTGTGCCATTGAGACACGTTTATATCCCCCCCATCTCGAAACGGTTTATAAAGAGCTAAGAAAGGGGAGCGGCTGAGAGGAGGACGGTGGCCTAGGGGGGAGAGGGGAGAGGGGGCTTTAATCCGAAGGCCAGAAAGACCTTTCAGGTCAAACTTCCCCGTTTGGTTTGGTCTTAGATCCATTTTAGGAACTTTCTAGGATTAAACACTCACATAAAAGCGGGGTGGGAGGGGTAGGGGGCGGGAGGTTAGAGACAAAGATCCCTGCATCGACCAACACAGACCCTCACAAAACTAGTCAGTTTCTCCTCGCAGCAAAAGCTTACAAATTAGCTCATGTTGACAGATGTTTGTCACTTAGTAACTTCTCTCCCAGTCCCCCCCCCCCGCACTATTTCCCCTCTTCTCTCGCTCTCTCGCCCCCCCCCCCCAATCCCTTCTTTGGGGGCTCGCTTTGTTGTTTTTAAAATATGCAGGCCTCTCAGGAATGCCAGTCACGAGTCCAAACTTTGTGTCCAGCCTCCCTCGCGAAATGACCCTTTTATAGGGATCCCGATATGTCTCAATCTGCACTTCGCTCCGAGGCCGGGCTCCCTGCTCCCAAGCGCGGCAGCAGAAGCGCGCGGCTACCTCAGCAGGGAGGCCAGCAGAGGAAGACGCTCTCCAGGGGATGGGATGGGACTGCAGCCCTCCTTCTTGCAGAAGGTGCCGAAGGACAGCGGAGCCTGGGAAAAAGAAGGGAGGGGGCAGGGAGAGAGAGGGCAAATGAAGGAGAGAGAAAGTTTTATTTCTCTTCTGATCGCTATGATTGGCCTATGACAACCCGAGCAATCCTTTGCAGCCCAGGCTGAGTGGCCTGGGGAGGCTGTGCTTGGAGAAAGGAAGAGAAGAAGGAACAGCCGAAGGAAAGGCTCCGCTTTCAAAGTAAGTGGTTAATGGGATACTGATCAGGGGTGGCTGGGGCGGGTGGGGGGTCCTGGCTGTGAGCGATTTGAGAGCCAGCTAAGGCCCCACACCCTCAGCTCAGAGGGATGCTTTGCAAGACGGAGGAGGGCCAAGTGGGGAAGGAGGCGGGTCTGACACCAGCGACCCTTCTGACAGAAATATGGGGCCAAAGGAAGGCGCTGAGGGTGAGAGATGCGGTGACAAGTCAGATGAGAACCCTCCTGTGCGCAAGAGAGAGGGGGAGAGAGATGCAGGTCATCTGCTACAGGTCTCTGCGTGGGTCAGGTTCACCCGGAAGGGTTTGTTTAATACATTTTCTCCCCCCCCCCATCCCCACCACCTGTTTTCCCTCCTTTTTGCCGCGTGCTCTTAAATCGAGCCAAGCATTGCAGTGGGGGGGGGGGTAATAGATATCCCAGCTTAAACAAGGATGGAGGAAACGGAGAGATAAGCGCAAAGGGCTAATTTCCGATTATTATTATTGAGTTGTTACTCTTGCTGCTGCTGTCCCAAGCAAAACTTCCCAACTGTAGAGCCCAGCAGGCAAGAAGCTTCTCTCTCTGCCTCCCCCGCGCCCTCCCCCGCGCTCCCGGTTCCTCTCCTGCGCGATGGGGAGTGACGTCACCCGGGCCCCGACCTATCCGCTCCGCGACCAAGGGAAGGGGGTGGAGCTCTTCCCTGCTCGCTCCTGCGCTTGGGACCACCTCCCAGCAGCAGGAGGCGAAGCGGCGCTTGGCGCGCGTGGAGAGGGTCCTCGGGCTGCTCCGGGGCGACTTGCTTGCTTGGCGGGTCCCGAGATCACCAGCCACAGACCATCGTCCAAGTTTAGCTATAGGCCGGGGAGCCAAAGGGAGGGGGGAGCCTGCAGGCCCCGTGCGCTTCTAGGAAGCTGCGGATGGCTCCGTTCTCTGCCGTCTCCACCGCTTCTCTTGAGCACCAGATGGCTTGCCATTGTGTTGCCCCAGCCGGCGAGATCCTGCATTTAAAAAGGAAAAAAAAAGAGGGGAGCGGGGAGGAAAAGGACAGAGAGAGAGAGAGAGAGAGAGAGAGTCCTGTTATTTTTTTAACAATCACACCAGACTTTTGACTACCATTTTGACAGACGACCATGGTTCCCCCCCCCCCCCAGTTTTGAACCATAAAGAGACATATATATTTAAAACCAACTCTGGCCACAGTTTCTTAAGGGAGGCACCGTGGCCCTTTCTCATAGCTCCTTCCACATGGGGTGTGGGGATATGATATGTCGGACAAGGAATCTGGATGCGTCCCCGGATGCGTCCCCGGGGATCTAAGGGTGCAGTCCTAACCTTTCCAAGCCGCAGGGAACTTGGACCGGTGGGAATTAACTTCAGTAGGAGGCGAACTGGCTGGCTAGAGAGCCCCCGCCTTCCCTCCCCTCCCGGCCCGCCCCTCCTCCGCGGACTCCAATGGCATTTATTTCTCACTCAGGATTATCGCCTAATAGTCAGAAGCACAGACGTGCGCATAAAAAAAAAATCCAGGCATGTTTATTCATTCTATTTGATCAATCTCTGGGTGTCTGTTTATTAAACTTCCACCGATTTTACGTTTGGTATTTCCTGATGGCAAACATTGTCGAATGATAAATATTGCATACAGTTAATTGTGATGCCAGGGAAAGCTCGGCTCCGGGTTTGTGTGGCGGTGCCGTCGCTGTCTCAAGCCCTCCCATGTCTTCTGCTCCCCGTGTAACTCGGGGCAAACAAGAACCTTTCTCAAACATATTAGTTAATGGGGCGAAAAGAGGAGCGGGGGAGGGAGCGAGAAAACGATGGGAACCCTCAGACTTGATCCCTCAGCTTGGAAGGGAAGGGAGGCTGCCTGGAGAGAATGGGGATGTGAAAACAGCTAAAAGGAGGGGTGCTCTGAAGTAAAGCATTTCTTGTCCAGGAATCTCTTCCATTGGTTTTTTGGGGGAGGTATCCCTCCCCCTAAAACAGGGGGGAGTGTCCTAGAACACTGTTTTCTCTGTGTCTGTGGGGAGCTGGCAATCATATTTGGCACCTCCTCTTATTTTATTATTATTTTTTACTTATTTCACTGAAAATACACGCCTGTTTGGCCAGGCCCCCAGAAAGGCTCTTTCTATCTTGAAAAATATCCACAGGCCGTTTCTTTTTCCGGCGCGGCTGCAGGTGTGTTCTCTTCCTGCATCCATCCCCAAGTCCCCAAAACCCTTTCCCCCTCCTCCCATTTGTATTGCAACTCTTTCCCTAATTTAATTTTGTTGTTGTTACGGAAAAAAAGGGAAAGAAACCCAGATGTGTGTGGGGTTTTTATGGCTCGAGTCTCGTCTCGGCTGGTGCTGCGAAGGCTCTAATGCGCCCGGGCTACTAGTCACTGAGCAAAGCGCAGGGCGCCGTTGGCTCCTTTCCAACAGAGTTGGTCATAAAACAAGATGTGGGGAGAAGGGAGGGTGGAATTAACATCTGCTTTTCTAAACTCAAATATGTCAAGGAGCTTTTTTATTATGATGATCATGAATGCTTTCCTCATTTGAAGAAGAAATATGTAGAGATAAACTGACATCCACATGTATAGAGTATTTATAATGGTGTTAGGATTTAAAGGTAGCTATTCATTGCATAAGCCATTTAGAACTGACGTTTTAAAAGCTACTTAACCTCAGACATCCTTGAATCTTAGCGAAGGATTCCAAACGATATTATTTAAAGAGGAATTTGCTGTAATTTAATTGCATATCAAGGCGGAACGAGGCGCGAGCTTTGCACCTTCTGCGCTGTTTAATAGCGTTTTAACTGGCGTTTTATTCACCCACATTCTCGGCTGCCCTCGCCTTTCCTTGGGAAGGGGCCGCTAGAAAGCGGGTCCCAAGTTAGTGCTCTGTGTGTGTGCGCGCGCGCGCGCGTGTTTGTTCACCATTTGCAACGGGCAGTCATCTTTGCGCCTGGAGCTTCGCCCTCTTAGGGGACACAGTTAGTACCTCGGTTCATTAGTGCCTATTTATTATTGCTGCAAAGAGAAAATAACATGTCGGATTCTGTGGGTGAATCGACCGTTTGCCCCCACCCTCAGATCGTTCCTCTCACCTTTCCCCCCCAAACCTGCCCACAATTCGGTCATGCCGGCATTTATTCAATCTACTATCCATTCGAATTTCCGGAGGCCCAGGGCGCCTGACATCCCAGTCCGATGCCCTTTTATTTACATTTCTCACAAATCCCTGAGTTAAGTCAGAGGTGTCTCTGAGTGGGGTGGGAAATCAGCTGGCAGGGAACTACTGCGGCTTAATCTGGGCGAGGATCGAGCGGGGGGGGCTGACCTTCTCTCAATAGTACCTCGGAGGGCAGAGAGAGAGAGAAACAGGCCCCTGGCTTATTGGCGGCGGTAGTGTAAGGCATGCACTCTCAACCCGGTTATGTATTTCTCTCCACCCGCTTGGGAAGAACGTGTGCATTTGGATGGGAGATGGCTGGGATGAGGAGGCAGCTGGTGTCGCGCATCATGCCAGAGCAGTACCGCGGGTGCCCTTGCAAAATGGCTCTCCCTTGAATACAGGCCGCCTGTGCACGGTTCCTGGGGATTAAGCCTCATGAAATTTGAGGCGGGCGGGCGGGCGGGCTTGCTTGTGAGTAAAGGAGGGCAGCAGTAGAGATCTCGCCTTGAACCATTTCTCCGTTTGCCTGGTGGAGTGGCTACTCCAACTCTAAAAATATCCCCAGCACACGCGCGCACACACGTATGGCAGCAGCTAGTTCGTAGTCTTTGCTGGCTGCTATGAAGCTGGTTGAGAGCCCCTGAGCCATCTGTAGCCCGAGCCTCCTCGAAGAGGAATCCAGGCCTTTGGACTTGAAGAGGGCTTAATTCCCTCTGGTTCACCACTGTGGCATAACTGGGTAGATAAAAAAAGGGGGGGGGAGAGAAAAGATCCATCCTAATTCGAATCCATAGAACTTCGGTTCGATTTGAAAACGTCTCCATGCAATTTTCTAATCCACAAATAGGTATACTGGGGCATTCCAGCCTTTCTTTAGGACGCCAGGTTGAATTAAGAAAAACCATCCCACTCCCCAAAAGACTAATTCATCACCAAACCTAGACCCTCCATTTCTTTAGGGCATGGCTCCAGTGGGGGGTGGGGGTGCCCAGGGGGCCTCACGGCTCTCCAGGAGCCCCGGGGTCTATCCCGTCGGAGACCAGGGGACGTAGCCCGGCTTATGATCTCCCACTGAAGGCAGCGGCGACGGCCTGAGCCTAGCTGGACGGGGATCTTGTGCCCTGAAGGGAGGGGGGCATGGGGGGAGCAGGGAGTGGGGAGAAAGGCTGTCGATCTGTGAGGGCAGAGGAGAGAGATTAAAGAAATGGCCCTTAGTTCTCTGAGTGACACGGCCCCATTCAAAGGGCAAGCAGAAAGAAATGCTGCTAATATGAATAGAGGGATGCTCAAGAGCCTTGCCCCCTTTTCTTCTTTGGCTCCACTTCGGGTCGGATCCTGGGTGCATTCTTAGAGCCGTGTATACGCTATCTGGGCACACGCACGCGCGTATGGGGAAAAAGGTCTTATCGATTCGAGATCGATATTGATTCGAGATCGATTTAGACCGATGTAGCTGATTGACCCTACTACCCTCTTTCTGGCTCGGTAAGAGATTCTTCCAAATAAACGCTTTGTGTTTCTTTCGCCGGTCTGGACAACAAGTGGGAAAGGCGGGTGGAGCGGCTCTCGGAGCCCGGGGGGTCTGGCCTGAAAGGTAGTGCATTTATGGGAGACTCTCTACAAAGAATTGCTCCGACTGATGAGGATAGCAACCCCCACCCTTCCTTACACCTTCACTTTCGCCTTGCAAAGGGACAGTCCTCAGTTGACATCTCCAAAGTGATTATTAGACGCCTCTGTGATAAATCAGGTTGGGGGGGGAGTAAGGGAGTCGGAATAAGGCCAGGCTACACACACACACACACACACACACACACACACACACACACACACAGTGTCTGGCTAACGCTGTATGACTGCCCGATAGCCCTTTTCAATTTTTCCACCAACACCCCTGAAATAGCACATTGCCTCAGCAACCTCTCTTGTTTGTCTCTCTCTGTGTGTGCTCAAAAAAATTCTTTAAAATTCCTGTCCACGGATTTCCCTCTCCTGCCTCTCTTTCTCATCCCCTCTAGCTTCATCCCCACCCCACCCCAAAGAGCCTCGGAGCCCTTCTTCCCTGATAAGTTGTAAGAACTTTGCTTTCAAGAGTGTGAAATGAAGAACACAGACAGTATATCAGTGAAAAGAATAAAGTGGCCTTTTAATGAGAACTAAAGACAACAAAAACGTAGATGAAGTGTACCGTAAAGACTGTTTCAAAGTGCAGCTCAATCCCCTGAGAGCAACCATCCCATAGGCTGGGTAATTGGGACTTTACTGCGCAGAGGTAAGTCAGAGTGGTAGGATTATTTTTTATTTTGCTTTGTTTGTTTTGTTGTATTATATTTTTGCTTCTCAGTAATGGATCTGTTGCAAAAGAGTTTGTGCAAAGAGCATCAGGCCTTCTAGCAGATGAAGGGAGCTTTGTGTTTCTTAAAACAAATCACTCGAACATTCTAATTTGTGAAAATTAGTATTTTCCTGCTCTTCCGCCCTGCTCCCTTTTCCCAAAGCCCGGGACCTGCGAGGTGCGCCTATATTTCTTCAAGTCAGCCTTTCTTTCTTTCTTTCTTTCTTTCTTTCTTTCTTTCTTTCTTTCTTTCTTTTTTCGTAATTTCCCCGCTTTCCACAGCCTTCTCTCCACCCATCCTTTCCTCAACAAACCAGGTAACAAGAGCAATAAATCCAAGCAGGGGGGAAATAAGACAGATTTCCTCATCGATGTGTAATAAAGTTAAAGGACATTGTTTTGTCAGACAAGCGCTAAGCAGAAAATAAATCTTAGGGTCTGGGGAAACAAAACGGAATGATGTTGGCGTGTGTGTAAATTTACTTTTAAACGCAATAAATCAATGTTCATTTAAACAGCTGGGGAACCCCACCACGGAGCAGGTTTCATGGGTAAGAAAATCTTGTCCAGGCGATAGAGATGAAACCACCCAAAGAGAGCAGCCTTCTCCCTGCCCTACACACACCCCGCTCCCCCAATATAGTTCTCCTTCTTTCCAAGGAACTTCAAGAGCTGGACAGAGCCCGAAGGAGACAGAGCTGATTTCAGTGGCCACCATTCTGCCCCGTATTTCCCACGGATCTCACAGAACGGAAAGCTCAGACCTCGGGGGAAAAAGAAATTAGAGGAGGAAGGGGGAACTCTTTTTCCTTCAGGGAGTTAGGCAAGCAAACACTAGAGCTGGTGGATCGTACCCTTGTGGTTGTTACGACGGGCACGTTCTGAGACCCCTGTTAGTTTCAAGCCATGTTAATCTCAAGGATCTGAATGGCCGGGGAGAGGTGGGTGGGGAGGTTTTTTTGGGAAGGATGCAAGGTTAGCTGAGATGTTGAATACTGGGCTTCTAAAAGGGGAATGTCGAAAGATGCTTGGCCAGTTGAAAGGCGAGTGGGCGCCAGAAGCCTGTTCTGAAGGGTGGGCGCATCTGGAGACAATCTTTCACAGCCCAGACACTTCACAACAACAGCACAAGAGCGACGGGTGACATTTGGGCTTCTGATACTCCGCAGGAACATTTCTCGAGCAGGTGGCAATAAAGAGCTGTGAAGGCAAAGGTGCGCCTTATTTGTCTTAGTCGCCTCTTCCTAACCCGCGACGATTTCCACGAAGCCTCGATAATGACTCTCCCTTTATTAGAGAGCCTTCCGCGCGCTTGCAGAGTGGCAACAATTTCTCTTCCTCACAGTCATTTGGTGTCTTTGTTTAATTTTGCAGAACTAATGTAAACATGGCTTGCAAATACCCAGAGGTGGATTATTTGGTTTATTCTCTCTGCTCCCCCCCACACACCCTTTCCTCTCCCTCCACCATCCTTTTTTAAAAAAGAAAGAAAGCCACAGAAGATTAATCGAACAGCAAAGATTACGAGAATGGAATATGCCCTGCCTTTGTTCTGTAGTCATTCGAAAGGAAGGGCGTTGCTTCCTTTGAGCGACGTGGCCACCGCCTGGCATCTTAAGTTTGTGAAAATATATTACATCTATTTCACGGAGCGTTTAAACGCCTGCATTTCACCGGACCAGCAAAGCAAGCAAGCAGCCACCAACCACCTTGGCTATACTGGGGTGTGGTGGAGATGCAAGGATAGAACAGTCAGGGGACCTGGTGACTTTCGTCCTTTCTGTGCTGCTCAATTGACTTCTCTCACTCTTTCCCCATCCCTAAAAACGAGAGCTGGAGATAACGAGCAGAGAAAAAGTTATTAAGCGCCTGGCAGGCGCGTGTACTGTACCTCGGTTGTATACATCCCAGGGACCAGATAGTGCTAGTAATATCTGACCTTGATTAAGGGAAACCTGCCTGTCCTAATACTCAGAAGCGAAGCGCAAACGACACGGAGCCGAATTGCTCTTTCAGAAGCAGGGAGGGAAAGGGCAGAGCCCTGCGAAACACTGAACGGAGTGCGGATTGTCTGCTGGGGGGGAGGGGGGAGCTCTGCTCAGGTGAAACTGACGAGGCAGTGTAAGTTTCCTGCTCAGTCTCTCTCTCGCTTCTCTCTCCCCCCCCCCTTTTTTTCTATGACTGTCCGAAGGGCCTCGCCGATTCCTCGCCTTTGATTCTCCATTTGTTTGCTAGATGGCGCTGTGTCTCTCAATACATTCCGATTCAGAGCTAAAACGGCCCCTTTTCGTATATCCTCCCCCAGATAAATCAGATCACCTACCCCCGCTTCGTTCTGCGAGGAACGCACTTTAGTTCCAGCAAAAAATAAAAAGTGCTATTAAATAATGTTAAGAATCATACAGAATCATCATATAAATATCCCGATTGAAATAAAAGGCAGCCTGCAAGCAAAATCTGAACTATGGCGTCTTTACTCTCTGCCAATTCATGTTGTAATCATGTTGTAATCTACTTAATGATTTCCCTCCTTTTTGGTGGCTGGACCAAAATGTAGCTAATTTGTATTTGGGGAAACCTAATAAAAAAAAGCAACACACAACCCGGAGATTTGATACATGTTTTCATTAGTTGCAGGCAATGTAAATACGCACATGAGATCTAGCTTCACCAGAAATAGAAACTGGTCGTATTAAGTTAGCCTCCTTGTCACTCTTTCATGAATAGATCAAAACAATTATGAGCGATTTAAAGTGAAAATGCCACAAAATCAAATGTACGTTCTCTTTTTATCTTTTTTTTAAGGTTTGTAAAGCCTGGGGGTCTGTTTCTGTATCTCCTACAGTCTAAATTTATTCTGCAAAATTACCTTCCGTGTTCTAAATTTATTCATTTCATTAAAGTAAGAAAACTGTTTAGAAATTTAAAAGCCTCGGTTGTTTCTATTGATTATATGATTAGGGATTCATTATATGGAAACTCCTCTCCTTAGAAAAAGTAATCTGAAAGTTTTGTATTGACAGGTACATGTATTAGAGTATAAAGTACTTTTAATTTATTATTAATTCCAGATTTCAAATACTATTATTGTGATCATCGTTACGTTTATAGAAACAGGAAGAGCGTATTCTTAAGTGTTAAAACAGCAATGCATATTAAAGACGTTCCTTTTTCAGAAGTCATTTTGTTGCATTCTCTTTTCTGGCTCAGTTTCTCAGAAATGCAGGTCTTTAACAACAATCACTACCACAGGGGAAGAAAAATAGGCTGGTTTGGTGCGACTCGCAACATTCGATAAATTACATGGTTGTTATTTCATTTTCTCCCCTTTAGTTAGAGCCTTTGTAAAATCTCAAAGTGTTAGGCTGTAACTAGGAGGCGCTGAAAACCTAAGGCGGAAAATTTACAACTTGATCAACTTCAAACCACACACACAGAGAAACACACAGACACACACACACACACACACACACACACACACACACACACACGGCGCTACAGTTGCAAACATATGTTCCGGATTAAGTTAAGCAAACGGGTCTCGTTTTCCAAGGTAGAAAGCTGAGAATGAAATCTTAAATGCTACAGAGTTTGGCTCTTGTTACGGCTTCACTTGCACCAACATGAACGAATCCCTCTACCTTTCTGGGACATTCCGGTTTTAGGTGCAGCGCCGGCAGAACCTCGCTCTGATTCTCTCCCTCCCTCCCCTAAAGCAATTCAAAGCGCACAGGTATCTCTTTCAGCAGTTGATCTCTAAAGAGCAGTGCTTTAAAGCAGGCAAGGCTCTTTCCCGTCTTTTGTGGGCCAGGCAGAACTGCCCATGGAGAAAGAAGCTGGGTTGCCTTGCCTAGTCTTAGGATATGTGCCTCCTCCTCTGAACGCTCTGGGGTCGTCAGCTTAAGCATCGTGCGGGTATGAAGGGAAGTAGAGAGTAGCAGAAAGAAACCTCTTTCAGAGAGCCGGTCCTGATGAGCAGGGAGCCACAATTATAATCGTTAATAAGGTGGGCCGGAGTGTAGCTTCTACTCAATAAGTGTATAGAGTTCATCTGCACATCTGAGGTTCATTTCCATTGAACAGAATAAAGTTTGTCTTGTAGGGGCTGAAAGTCGAACCCATTATTACAAGGATGCTAGCGAATAAATGTGTGATATATGTATTTGTGCGTGCGTGCTCACACACAGAGAAACTCACACTCACATACTGTGGCACGTTAAAAGTAAAAAAAAAAAATACTTAGGCTTGAGCACAGATAGATAAACAGGAAAATGACACGCATATATCCACAATCATTCAGTGGGAGAGAGGCGACAGAAGCAAGACAGAGCTCAGAAGCAGCATCTGGTAGCAGCCCCATGTTTTCAAAACTTCCCTAAATGTAATTACTCTTGAAAATGTTCTTTGTCAAACTCCGCTATCCCAGTGGACTGTAATGAGGATCCTGCAACTTTATCCCAGGATATTATACCCAAGGAGCTGACTATTTCCCCCCCAAAAAATACCCAGTAGGCACTTAGGACATTAATGGGTGTCTATTGATTTCCAGAAAACTCTATTGAGGAATCCTTTCATATATCTAAGATATACACGAAACACTTTCATTTCACTAGATAGCCCAGGTAGTTTTGACGTTGACAAATGGCCAAAAGACAAGAAAAGTAATTTCAAACGACTTTGAAGGGTTACAAGAGGTAAGAAAGGGGGGGGGGAGAGAGAGAGTAATATTTTTCAACGCATGTCACGAATAAGAAAAAAGAAAATAATCACAAGGTAAACCATAGCTGGGGAAAATAATTGAGCAGCAAATAATTGAAAATGCTTTCATGTTGGACACCCAATCTCTAGTCCCTTTTCTCTTTCCCCTTTCTAAGATTCCATTATTTTCTATATGCCTCCCATTAAAAGTTATTTTTAAGATTACTAACACGGACATGCACTCGCTAAATTGTTCAGGATATGTTCAGGATATGTATGTTCAGAATAATGGAGGTGGGGGAGACACAAAGCAAAATTACCAGAAGAAAGAGGATTTCGTAAGAACTGAGATGAGAAGGTTTAATGCAGGATTGACAAAAGGGATTTTTTGTTAGTCAGTGAGGCTCACGCTCCGGAGAAACCTAATATCCTAATATAGATCAAAGAAAGGAGCAAATATTTAATACCGAAGGTGAGCTGCCTCGAAACACAAATCCTTCCCCCTCTTAAATATGCAGACATCTAACTTTCACTCGGCCAATTAGTTGTCAATAAGAATAAGAATAACAATAATACAAAACTGGTTTATAGTAACATTGCTCACTACAACAATGTCTGAATTATGGTCTGGAATCAATTCGACTACTGATCAGAAAGCTATCAGTATCCACGCTATAAAATATCCTGGTTAGATAGAAGATACCACGAATTAAAAAAAATAAAAATAAAATACCACGGTGATCTTCACTTTCCCCAAATCAGAAGCGTGCAACAGGTTATTCCTCTGAAAGTTTAATTCCTAACCGTTCTGCCTCGGGTTCCCTGTTACAAAAAACGAAAGCGGCCCCCTCCGCCTACCCAGGGCCGGTTGGCTAGCTGGGGGGAGCGAGTGGACCCTTTCCTTGGACTTTTTGTGGGTGCAAATGAAGATCAAGCAGAGAAAACAGAATTCCCCCTACGAAGCTGCTCTATAGAGAACAGTGAAAACGGTGGTGCGCGTGAGCCGAACCGACTACAGGTGGGTCGAGAAGAAGGGATTCCATTTAATCCATCGTAACACGAATAAGGGGTCGTGATGACGAAAAGGGGGTTCGAGGTTTCCCTCGTGAACTTGCAGGCAAAGTTAATCCTGAAAACAGAATAATTTGACTCGGACGTTGGAACGAACCCTTTTAATAAGCGAACTATGTTCTCCACAAGCTAGCAGAGAGAAGGCAGCGGTTTCTTTCATTTGCGGGGAGGAAAATAACCCTCAAATAACCCTGTTGTGGATATCTAAATATCCGTTTCCATGAATCTGGCTCATGATCCGTAATAGTATTTAATATTAGTAAGAGCACTGGGCTATAACTTTGCTCTCCTAATGCCCCAAAGCCATTCCAGTAAGTTCCTTCCCAATAACTCAAAAGCAGGGAGGTCTGTAACTCCTCGCTGTCGTTGCTCAGCTGGGACTGGGGGCATTTATATTAAGGGAAAGCCAGGAAATCCTTAGCTATCCAACTTGCTCACCCCCCCCCTTTACCCCTTTTTGTAGTTTTGGACGGATCGGGGAAGCAAATGGGAAGGAATCGGATCTCTCAGCAAAAGAAGGCAGAGCGAGAACATTTTAATGAGCAAAGAGCATCTTGTTGCATTTAAATAGCGAACAAGTAAATAGCTTGACTTTACAAGCTTGCAAGGCTGCAAGTTGTTTGCTAAAATGACAGGGATGTGATCAAAGAGGAAGAAAAAAGAGACATTATTTCTTTCTCTCTCTCTCTCTCTCTCTCTCTCTCTCTCTCTCTCTCTCTCCTTGCGCATAACTTGAATTAAAGGATGCGGAGACTGAGAGAGGGCTTAAAGTCCCGACGATCACAGCAGGTGGCGGGTCTGGAAGGGGGAAGTTGAAGGGAGGTAAAGTTACGGGGTTGAGACGCGCAGACTGGCCGACCCTTTAGCAAAGCGGGGAGGGTGGAGAGGGAGAAAGGGAGGGCTGCCAGGCTCTTAGGGCTCGGGCTCTGGGGTGCCTCTCCCGAGGCTGCAATTAACCAGCTGCCTGGCAGTCAGTGGGGTTGCATCGAGTAGGCGCGCATCAAAGAAGGGAAGCGGATCTGCTTTGCAACCAACCAGGAGGACCTCAGATCCCCGCCCCCACCAGTATCGCCTCAGTATAGCCAAGGGAAAGATGAAGATCGCATGGGAAGGGGGAAATGGCATGCACGCATCCCCGCAATGAGAGAGAGAGAGAGAGAGGAGGAGGAGGAGGAGGGGGAGGGGGAGGTCTGGTTCTGGGCAAAGCTGGAAACCAAGGATGGGCAATGCGGGAATCTTGGCGGAAGGAGCTTAGGGAGAGGATAGAGGATGAAAACGAAATCGGGGGCCTGCGGGCAGTGCCATCAGACCAGGGCAGTGGAATCGGACCAGAAGAGCACATGAGGTGGGAAGTCCTGAGTAGGGGGCATAAATGCATGGTTAACTCTCCTTGCTTCAAGGGAGATGAGAGGAAGCGCGGAGCAGGCGGGATTCAGGATACAAAAACGTCGTCTCTGAGAGCGAGGTCTTCCGCAGCCTGCTCCAGGCTTGTTTAGGGCGAGGGCAGCTCAGAACTAGGAGCTGTCCATGGTGCTACAGAGAGTGGATGGCGCAAACCCAGCTCCGCTCCGATTTCTCGGGTTCCCTGGCAGAGAGACTGTCACAGCCTCAGTTGCTCTATCAAGGGGTTCCCAATTCGCACCCCCACCCCAGCCTGGTAAAAGTTTGGACACCTTCCCGCGGCTGACATGGTTTCTCTATTTTCTAAATCTTAACAGCCCAACTTGGGAGGCTCAGAAAACACCCGTATCATAACTTCCCACCCACTTTGGAAGCTGAAGGACTGAGTCGTTATCTTCCAACTTGCTTCCAAGAAGCAGATTAACATGGAGACCTGATCCTGATTCTTTAACACACTGAGCTTTAAGGGAAAGCAAGGGTGAAATGAGAGATTCAGCAGGGCTAAACCGAGGGTTCCAGGGTTCCAGATTTCTTAGGTATCCTTTAAAGTGGCTTTAAGATGTGCAGATAGAGATGCCCGAATGAACACATGGTCAGCGATCCATGAAGCAGCCATTACGTCTTTCTTTATCCTCTTTTTTCTAGTCTATCTCTCTGTTAGCAGAAAAGCTACTCTGATTTGTGCCAAAGATCAGGAAAGTCGCACAGGAGTTAAATCGACGTTACTAATTAACGGGCTCTCAAGGTTCCCCTAGTTAGAAGAATTAATTAGGATGCAAAAGCAAACTTTTTAAGATAAAGCCCTGCACCTATATTTAGGAAACGGAAAGTGAATTAACCAACTGGTTAATAACTGAGGGACAAGCCCAAACTTTTTTAAAGAACAAAAAAGTTCGAGGAGAAAGAGGAGGTCCGCGCGCGCACCCAGCCTCCAAACACTTGCACGTGAAGTTATTAGATACGATGTTACCCGCAAGATGCTTCTTAACTTGTCTTAAGTAGGAGTAAATCGCAGGTGGAACTGGGGCGAAATTAAGACTGGTGTGCGCTCCTTCTGGGTCTAGGGAACCCGTTCAAGGAATTCATTAAACGCAGAAGCAAAGAAATATCTCTCATATTTTACTCTTTGTTCAGTCGAGGTGATCCGAAGGGGCAGTAGACATTGCACTGGGTGGGTCGAAGCTCTGCTCTACTGTTCCCCCACAGGGGGAATTCGAAAGCAAAAGTTAGACGATGGGCGTGAGATGACCTTTTTGGGAGGGGGCAGAAGGGATTATGCGGAAGGAAGAGTGAAAATTATCCCCCCCCCCAGCCAAGCAGGGCCTTTCCTTTCAAGCCTCGCAGGTCCAGCCGGGAGTGGCGAGCCGGGAGCTGCTGACCGGTCTCCGGGAAAGTCGTTCTCGTCACCTGACTTCCACAGAGACCCAGGCATGTCGGGGCTGCAGGGAGAGCCTGGGAGGCAGGGGACCCTCTCATGGAGAAGCTAGCAAAACCTCGGCCGTCGGGGCGAGCGACCTGCTCCCTTTCCCCCCGGAAGCCGGGCCAGAGGCAGAGGGAACAGGAGGCAGGCTGGCCCTGAGCTCTCCAGAGCCGTCCCCTTTCGCGCCGTGAATATTCGCCTGTTGGCTTCTCCCTCTCCAGTTCCCTGCTCTTCTTTTGAAGTTTCCCTCTTGTGAGGAGGAATGTCAGATGTTACTCCTCCAGCTGAGAGAGCCCGCATTCGCCGGGGAGGTGAAGAGGCGAGGGCTTTTCTCTCCTTCTTCCCCCAGATTATTCTCATTTGATGCTCTGAAGGGGAAGAAGGCGATCACCGGCCTTTTCATCCCGGGCGCGGCCAGCTCTCGTGGCGACTCCGGCCAAACCACCGCGGCTCCTTCCTGGGCCCAGAGGCTGCTTTGGCGGCGGGACAGGCACAACTCCTGTCGGCTCCAAATATCCAGCCTGCTCCCTTGCTCGAGGTTCGGGCTTAATCGTCCTCAGCCAAAGCTTAGTAAAGATCATGGGAAATGTCCTACTTTCTCATCCCTTCGCCTCATTTTAGTTTTAAGTCACTTGCAGAAGAAGGACTCCGAATTCAGTTCCCCCAATGAAGGGGGACCAGCAGATCCCCAGGATGGATTTCCTGCTCCGAGCTCAACTCCCACCCCCAGCCCCGCGACACACACTTTCCACATTTTACCCCACAGGAATTTCCCGCCTGTTCTGCAGCCTCCTGAGTCAAGTGGGTGTTTTTTCTCTCGCCTGTCCTTCTGGCTTGTGATCACTCCTAAATCCATTCTTCGCTCCAACCATGCACGTTGATCACATTCCAAAATGATGGGGCCTCCCACGGATTTGGGTGCATTCAAGGACCAGAACAAATCCCGTTGCGAGGCTGGGGGTGATTAAGCTAGTCTTTACGTTTATTTTAAATATGATAGATCGATAGATTAGATGGCTTATACCCTCCCATCCCATCACTGATAAATGGAAGGAAAGCGGGATCCCAGCTTTAAACCCATGAGTTGTATATGGGACTCAAACAACACGAACAATCCTATTTGGGGATCCGAGTGGGTCTGCGGGCCCTTTTTTGCTGCGAATGGGATTTAGGCTGCAATCCGGGACCCACTTTACTGGGAGTAAGCCCCGCTGAACGCTCAACATACACGTATAGGATTGGCCCCTTACAGTATTTGGAGCAGGCAACTGTCAACACGCATAGGCGCTTCTTTTTGGAAATCTACTTTGAAGTGACGCTCGAGGGTCTCTGCCCCCGCCTCGCTCTCCCCAGATCTACGTGTTAATCTCTGGTTTCCCCCTTCAAACAGAATTCAGTTACAAAGAGCTTGGAAAGATTTTGCATCTATTGAAGGGGCACCACGTCTTTAATTTTCTGAGGAGTAAAAACCTCCCCAAGAAACTTCATATAGCTTCTTAGGTTTTTGCTTAGCATACGTGATAAAACATTGATTGTCGTAGTTTGGTGACCCATGAAATTTGGGGGTTAGTTTTCTCTTCAGACCAGAGCATATAATTATGCAAATAAAGAGCTGTCACTGATCTGGTGAAATGCTCACAAACACACGCAATCCGAAACTGGAAAGAAAAGTGGAAAATGTGGGGGATTAGGAGCAATGACAGCGTTTGCAAAGTTTGGGGAAGTTCTTTTTTCACACTTTGGGGGACCTAAGTCAACAATTAGCGTGATCTGTCTATCAGATACACACAGAAATACACTCCGCATCCTTTAACAGGTTACTTTAACTTCATCGGGAATAGAAATTCGAGCGCAGGCACACAGACTGCCGTCGTCTTATATGACAGCTTTCAATTGTACTTGTGAATTGGTTCCTGGGGGGGGAGGGGGGAGAATAAGTGCGCTTCCTCTGAGAAAAGAAATATTTAAACGTCCCACTTTAGTTGATTAGGAATCCACGTCAACTTATGTATTAGAATGAAGGTACTAAGCTGCATAAAAGGACCTTGCGGCATGCACAGAAACTCTCTTTCTCATGAACCCAAACAGAGTTTTACTTTAAAAGGACAGATACTAGCCAGGGGCCTGTCGACCTTATTTGTTCATCTGTAAAATGGGAAAATTTTCTCAGGAAGAAACTTCACGGGGTTATTGGGCGGTTAACAAATAATACGTTTGGTTAAAAGGAGACGGGGGTCCTGCAGAAATAAATCCTGGGATTATATACTACAGATAGATATAGAGATATGGAGATATGGATACAGGCCCGCCCAACCAGGAGTTGAAACCCGGTGCAACCTTTGATGGTAAACAGATCCTCTTAGCCGGCAAAACTAGAGCCCCATAGTCAGAATGTGTTCATAACTGTCCGTTCAGCTGCTTTGGTGCAAAACTGGAACATTCTTACAGGTGCTTTGCCTAGTCAAAGTAGAATGGAAAGTAAGAGCTTGTTCCACCTTCCTTTCGCGTTGCCCCTCTTCATTCGCTCCATCCAGAGTTCGGCGTAACTACGAACTGGTCCAGTTGTATCGATTCTCACTCTCTCTCCTTTAAGGCATTACAGATCTTTGGCACTAAACTTGTTCTAAAACCTATAGCGGGGTGTGTGTTGGTGTTTCCTGGGCTCCAGCTACAGTACTTCACTGTCCCAAGTGAAAGATCCCGGTTCTATCCTGACAGCCTTGCCCCCTGGCTCATTCTTTACCAGGAACAATCCTCTGCCTTAGCCTCCACCCCTCCCCGGACTGCCGGAGCTCTGTTTCAGCCGAGCGGGCTTAGCCCAGATTTATGGTAACTCCTCAAGACATCAGCTTGTGAACAGACTAGCGGTGTGAAACTTGGAGCCACCAATCCAAGGAGGAATCAATTAAACCAACCATTCGGTCATTAATTCCTCCCAAGTGTGTTTTAAAGGAGATCGTTGCTACTGCTACTGCTACTGCTACTGCTACACAGCTCAGGTGCCGAGCTAAAAGCTAAAATGCTTCAAGGGTGTGGGTGTGTTTCAGATATTTTGCACCACTGTCCCTCGACTGGGAGGTACACCCCCAGTCACATACGCACGATCACAGTTTAATGCTGCTACAGTCTATAGCTGACTCTCTTACTTTTCCTAGAGTAATGAAGGCCTGGAAGAGGAGGGGATGCCAAGGGTCATTCGGGTGTAGTGGGATTCGTCCATTCTCCAGGGCCCACGAATTATATTCATGGAAAGCAGTTAAGAGACCTCCTTTGCAGTGGAGGGAAAATCTCTAGTCAGCAGCAGCAGCAGCAGCAGCAGCAAGGAGGGACAGGATTCCTCGCATTTCTGGGTCAGAATGTGCACTGACTTGGATGGGGAAGCTTTTAGCTCAGGCCCACCTTGGCAGATATAAAGGACATGCAAGTCCCCCGTCCCCCCGCCAGAAGTAGTCAGGTTCGGTTTGGGAGCTAAGTTTTGATCAGGCTTAGCCCAGCAGACACAGAGTGGAGTCCATTGCACCAGGCATCCAGAATCACAGAAGCCACCAAAAAGGTTCCCAGCTCCCCTTTTTCCATCAGATCCTGGAGCTACACAGCTCTCCCACCCCGTTAGTCCCATCCCAGCGCTTGGGCAGCAAACGCCCACTTGGAGGTCCTGCCCGGCTTGTCCTTTATCAAATATCCTGTAGGTCGATTTGGAGGTTTTTTAATCGATTTGACCCATTAGTAGGTAAGATTCAAATGCACACCAGAGAGCAGCGTGTCCAGAAAGGGCAGACTGCATAGCGGCGCTGGCTGGGAGTGAGCAGGGTCCCACGTGGTCGAAAGAAAGAAATAAGAACTGTGCAGGTCACGTGAAGGCTGCAATCCTATCTCCACTTACCTTCGAGAGAGCCTCATCCAACTCAGTGGGAGTAAGACTGACTTCCTGACATGTCTGGGATGGATGGCTTAGAGCGAAATTCTATACAACAGGTCTCCTGTGAACTAGGTACTATTGTTCTCCAGGTAACCCTTCTTAGAACTGGACCCATTGCTAGAAGTCCCGGTCCAGGAGTCCGCACTTCAGAAGGAGCTTCTCCTCTGTAACCTCAGGAAACTAGGCTAGCTGGGTGGGGGGAGGGCTATTCCTCTGGGGAAGGGTCTTGGCCCTTCCTCTGGTGCCATCCATGTAAAAAGGTCTAGTGATTTCCGCCCCCAGGATGCCCCCTTTCCCAGCTTCTCCCACTTTCTAACGCCAGCAAGGTGCAATAAGAGGACAGTTGTGCAAGGAAGGAAAGCCACTCTTCCTTGGTTGGGGCTGGCAAGCCTTAAGCGCCTTCCTAGAAAAGACCAGCGATGGCTCCAAGAGGAAAATGAACGAGCCTCATCCCATGCAGGCATCCCTTGAAAGACCCCTTGATTTGAACTGGGGAGAAGCCCATGTATGACCCTAAAAATGCTTCATAATTTGCTGCTGGGGACTTTAGCAGACGCGTGAAAGGTGTGGAGATTTTTATACATGGTAGAATTTATGGCTCGGATGAAATAAACGCTAAACTGGGAAAGCTCAAGCCCCGGAACCTTTGCTGGACGCCACACAACACTTTCGAAGGTTTTCTTTTTCTTTTTTGGCCTTTGCACTCATATACGCAGGTACTGGGGGTGCAGCCCCTCGGAACTTACTGGCGCCTTGTTTTGGGTAAGCGTGAATGGGGCCGAGCTGCATCACAGGCGATTTTTTTTTTTTTTGTCAAAAGCTGGGGATATAATTTGTTTGGATAAAATGGTTCCTAAACATACCCTCCGCAATACCCATTCGCAGGCATTCCCATGCACTGTGGTGTCCGATTCATCCTTTCGCTCTATATGTGCCTTTCCTCCCCAGCCCTTTTAACAGCAAGCGCGATTTCCCCCGCCTCGCATTTTTGGAAGGCCTTGGATATTCGTAAACACGTTCAGAGGCCACGCAAATAATTCCCAGTCTTAAACGGCCCAGGTGGAGGAAGATCTTTCTTTCGCGGCTCGCTCTGCTGAGGGGAAACCGAGTCAGAGAGATCCTTCCTGGAAGCTGCTGCGCTCCCCTTGCTCCTGGCAAACGGGTTTTGTCCGGCCAGCAGCAAATGAACATCCCTTTGAGTTGTTGCGCCTGGCACAGTTGCTTAACAAGACCAGAGACAAGAAAGTCACACCCGCATTTTAAAAGAGAAACCATTTTTTTATTGGTTCAGTGTAAACAGAAAGAGACAACCCTTTGAACAGCTCCCTGTGTGCTTTACAGTTGGGTCCAGAAGCAGCGAGAACACAACCCAGGCAACGGCACGAGATACAGAGCAAGGGGCTGGTGGGACCACACCGGAAGGAGTAGAAACCTCAACCGTGACACTTTGGAGAGGAGGAAAAAACTCATTTGGTGAGATTTGGCACTTTGCAGAGCCCTAGAGGCTTTCACAAAAGACAGGGTAAGGTCTAAGGGTTGCTGTGGGAAAAGCCCACAAGATCACAGCTAAGGAAAGAAAAAGCATGGATAAGAAAAAAGACCAGGTCGACCGTCTACCACCCTGAAGCTGACGTTAAGGTGGGCCCAGGTGGGTGTGTGTGTGTGTGTGTGTGAGAGAGAGAGAGAGGAGCAGTTCCAGAGAACGGGGAAACGGGAGACCGGGACCATCAGGTGGGGGAGATGGTCACCAGGGAAGCGATCAGGAGACTATTCCTGCCGCAAGCCTGCCCGACTGTGGCTCGTTCATTCTCCCTGCACAGAAGAGTAGGTGCGCAACTTGCCAGTCTGAAAGGTCACCCCTTCACAGAGCAGAAGAGGTCAGGCGAGGAAGCGGACGCGCCGAGACAGGCCACCTTCACCTCTGCACTTGGAGCCACTTGACTCTGGCTTTGAATCTGCCCCCAGAGAGATGGCGCTGGCAGGTTTCCGATGGAAGGGAAAGCCCTTGTCTCTCTCTCTCTCCACTTTGCACCGACAGGGCCCCTTAACCCGAATTGCGCCCTTTGGGATAATCTTAACAGCAGCGCTTTCAAAGACGTGCGCCAACACGTCTGTTCTGAAATCCCAAAAGCTTCCCTTTCAAACGAGCTGGTGGTGGGTATCTAACGAAATCGCCCAGCCACTGAATGCATGCATGAGATGAAATGTGACCCCCTCTTTCGCTCGGGTAACATCTGAGAGGGGAGGCCAGGAAAAGTTCAAACGCTCCTTGGTGCCCCGGCGCGCCTACTCGAGCACCAGCCAGGCGCTGCTGCTCTGGAAGTGGCCGGGTTGCCGTCCGATGGGGATCCCTCTGCGCAAGCCGCGCGCAGGGCAGCAACTCCCGGCAGTCAGCTGAGCCTCGTGGCCTGGCCGAGAACGTGGAGAGGGCGCCCCAGGCTTGGAGTCCGGGTCGGGCAGAGCTTTGGGGGGGGTGTGAGATGAGGCCCATAGGGACCCCACTCCTTTTATCCACACTGGCCACGAGTTTGGGTCTTAGAAGCCCGTGAATTTGCGGCGTTGGGTGAAAGGCAGACCCTACTGAGTATCATGGTAACTGGAAACACGCGGTGACAACAGATGGACTTTTAGGTCTGCGTGGAATTATAAAGAGTCAGGACTCATTGAAAGCCATGAGGAATTTAAGGAATGTAAAAACGACCTCCTCTTGCTTATAACAAAAGTGATTAGCAACGTCAGTAATACATGCTTCTTTTCTTTCTTTCTTTTTTGCTATTAATATTTCACAGTGTCACCAGACGGTGAAGGTAAATCGAAACTGGCTTCAGGAGTTCAACAGATTGAGTGAGAAAAAAGATCTTTCGGCAGGGAGGGGGGAAGTCGCCCCTCCCGGCAAAGGCGGACCCTGTTTCAGCAAGGAATGGAAAACTCTGCTGCCCCGGCCTCGCACCGGGAGGCCCAGGGCGGAGAGGCGGCGTCCTGGGAGCGTCCAGGATCTTTAAAAAAGTTCTTCGCTATCTGATTTGTCACAAAATAGATTCTGTTAGAATAAAAAATAAACGTTTCAACCAAGTATTAGAAGCAACATTTTAAATACTGGTATTATTTGCTCTATATTACATTTGTCGCTAAAACATCCTTTTAGGGTTTTTTTTTTAATGACTCAGCAAACTCCCTAGGAACCACATAAGCAAAGAGCGCTCGGTAGTTTTGGCGCATTTGGAAGTAAAATAAAGTCCTCTTTCAATGCTCAGATTTGCTGAAGTCGCTCAAGTCTTCCTCATTAATAAACACCAAACAAAGCACCCACTGATTAAATGTATGGTTTCAGTTTGGGTGGCACTGCCTCTCCGCAGCCTTAAGTAGAAAGAGTAAAATAGCCATTGCTGGAGTTACACGCGCATCCTAAACACATTGACGCGACACGTACGTCTCACAAACGTGAAAGGCTTAGGATCGCTACCATTGTGTCAATAGAGTTTATTAGGGCCCCTGAATATAAAAAGCACGGAAATATTTTATTATTATTATTTTTAAAAAACCCGCCCAAAGCGTTTGCGGGAAATCATTAAAGAGCCTAACGCGTGGGCGGGACCATGGTTAGCGAGAGTTGAAGTCCACCATTAAAATCAAGGAGAACTGAAAGTGAGCTCCGACGGCGGGGAGGAGCGAGGGAGAGCCGGGCGCTAGGACCCGGGAGGCGCCGCGCCCGCCCGCCATCAGCTCGGTGCCGGGCTCTGTCAGGGCAATTAGAGCTGCACCAGGCTGCGCGGTGCGGTGCTGCTGTCAGCCTTAATCTGCGCACTGATGGGCAGCCCGAAATCCCCGCCGCAGCCCACAGGAAGCACAACCAGTGAACCCATATTGCTTTGACAGTTGCACTCATCTAGAAATAATGCAAAACGCTACTTAGATGTAGACACGGCGACCCTGTGCTCTAGGAAGAAAACAATCTAATGAGGGGCTGGGACTGCCGAGCGCCGCCGCCGCCCAGACGCGCAGGCGGGAAGGCAGGCAGGCGCCGGCTCCCGCCCGCCCACCCGCCCGGTTACAGCTCCTCGTAGCGGATCCGCTGCGAGCGGCGCGTCGGAGCCGCTTTGCCCGAGCTGCTCTTCGCCTCCATGGCGTCGCCGAAGAAGCGGAAGATCGACGCGTAGCTCTTCCACGAGGTCAGCTCGTGCCGCTCCGTGCCTGCAAGACACAAGGAAGGAGAAGCACAGCGTCACTGCCTGCGACTCGGGCGGAGGGAAGGGAGGAGGGGAGGGGGAGGAGGACACTCCGCCCCCCGACGACAGCGAGCCACAGGGGTCAAGTTGAGGAGCGGGACGCAGGCGGCGGCCGGAGCAGCGTCGCCAGGCGCGCAGGCAGCCCCCGCCCTCCCGGATCCCCCCCCCCCTTCTTGGCGAAAGGGCACCCAGGCTGAAATCCTGCGCACCCTGACCCGGGAGTGCATGCCCCTGGCATCAGGGGGCCTTGCCTGTTCTGCGTAAGGGCGCAGCCAGGCCTGGGGCTGTGAAAGGTTAGGCTCTCCGTCAGAGCACGGGAGAGGGGTTTTCTGAAGCCCGGCAGCCCGCAAGGCCTGCCCTCTCATCCAGGCTGCCCGTGCCAAGGCTGATTGTGGCAACTCACAACTGCGAGAGGAGCATTCTGCACATGCTAGGGGGGCACTGCCTTCCCCTGCTTCACCAGGCCTGCAGCTTGGCACTGAAAAGAGCTTCTGAACTCTTGACTCAAATTAAGCCCCAGGGAAGGGAAAGGAGTTGTTAACCAGCCTTAAGACAGGAAAAGGGCTCTCATTGAGAAGGGGTAGGATTCCGGTTTGGTACTAAGTATCCTGTCTGCCTCTTTTCTCCACCAACCATTTAGATCATTCCCAACGGGGTTAATTATTTTCATTTTCATTTGTTTTAAAGTTCAAGATACTGCCCTTACAACAAACCTACACAGTTATTCACATTTTATAGAGAGGAAATCAGGTCTGAAAGCTAATAGTTCTGAAATAAACTTAAGAGAAAACATGGGAGACTTAATGGATACATGCCACACTGGTCTAAATCTAATACCCTAATCTACTAGGGGCAGGTGCAGAGACTCTCCTATACCTGCAACAGTTACATAGTAACAGATATTTTGGCAGATGCAGATCCTTGACAAGCTGAACATGCAAAAATCTTGTCTGCAAAGAGTAAAGATGTAGGAGTAATGCCCTTTGGTAGTCTGATCATCCTATTATGTTTATATTCCCAATTTTTGATGGAACAGAACCTTGGGAAGCTGAGCACTTAAGTGGCTTGATTAGCAAGGCGCTCTCAGGCAGCAGTATATGTGACCTTGTTTTAGGAAAGCTGGGGTGCCTTTCAAACAGAAGTAGTACCATAACGTCTTTTCTCCAGTGTTTCTTGTTCCCAAAAGACAGCTGCTTAATTAGGTACACTTTCCTGTATGACCAGGCATTTTACTCTTCTACAAGCAGGAATCAAGTGAACAGACCGAGAAACAACTTTTTGTGCTTAAAACACTCATATCCATTTAGATAAAGCCTCTCTTTTAATAAACCAAATGTATGCTGTTATGGTGATGGTCCCCCACACCTGCAAAAACACAGATTAAATCTATTATGATTAATACATACATACGTACATACATACATACATATATATATGCTGTAGCACCATAAATCTGTATTCTGGAAAAGTGAGATGGATCTGGGATCATTGTTCTTGACATATGCTTTTCCTCTCTCACACTGATTGGCTAAGGAGTCCCAAAACCTTTTACTCCCCTGCATGTTTCTTTCATAAACCAAACAGTAACAGCATCTAATAATCCCCCCCAATACCCAGCAACCAGATGCCCTGAAAGAGTTCAGAGCCCTTCCTATATAACACAATTATGCAGAGATGCTGCTGGGAAGCCTCCAGATCCCAGGCTCCTGTATGATACTTTAACATTGTTAATGATAATTCTCCACTCTGTAATAGTAGGTCATTGCTATGGTTACTCTACAATGGTGCAACACTTTGCTTTCCCCTTCAGCTATTCGCGGAGACCTGGTAACCACATTTGTTGCCTAGCAACAGTTTTGTGAGAGTATCACAATCTGGGAGTTACAACAATAAAGGACATGATGGCCCTGGCCTACCCTGAAGGAGAGCTTTCCTGATGGGTGGTTGGGTGTCTCTGGGATGCGAGTGATAGGAAAAAAAATATTCTGAGTCCCTGCTGGATCATACCAATGGTAGTAATACTAGCATACAGTTGCAAAGCCACTTCCTTACAAAACCAACATTCTTACTACTCCCATAAAGAGATCCCTTTCCAGAGGCAACTATTACACAAAGACCCTTCTACAGTGCATATACATCCCACCTCGGAGGTTTGCTTTTCTAATCTAATTTGCACATATATTCCCCTACACTCTTAACACTTAAGGCAGGTCACTTCAAAGAAGGATATCACTTCCACAGATGCCTTTTATAAAATGCATTAACCATCACATACAAGCACCTTTAAAACAAAGGGCTTTGTATCACAGCAAACATCCTGGGGACATTAAGGGCACAAAGAATTCCTTGTAACACAAAGAAAAAGATAGATAGCACTTTTTCAAAGATATCTCACCTGCCCATAGATAAATCTGGCACACATATGTTGTAAGTTATAGCAAATAGACTAAAATTGCAAAAAGACAATTGGCTCTCTTAAACAGGTAGCCACAATTACATTATTGTCCCCACTTCTAATTGCATTTAAGCAGAACACAAAGGTAGTCAATAATCTCCATTCACAATTTTTAATCTTACATATTAGTACTGTAGGATGCTACTCTGCACAAATATTTTCCACATCTTCCACATCCGTAGTACAACTAAGATTTATCCCTTTATGTTGTCACTGATCTCTCTCTCATAAGCCAGTATACCTTCATTTGTAAATATAGGCCTACATTTACAATAAATTACTTGCAGAGTGATGGGAATGTTTCACTATTTATCACATCTGTTTTCCTTTGTGAACAGCCATCTTCCAAATACACATGACCAAAAAAAGTGAGAGAAGACACGTGCTAATTGTACTCCCATCCTTTTCTCTCTCCTTCAATATGTAACCTACACTTTTCCTTAGAAGAGATCATACTTACACTTGCTAGTGTTGCTGAGACTATGATCAACTTGTTAAGATTTCCCGTAGCAATCCTCTTATGCCACTTCTCTCCAAAACCAATTCAGGCTTTTGAATCTAGAGGGAACTGATGACTCAATGGGCTAAAGCAATTTTAACTCCCTTTCCTCATTGTCTCTTACCTTGTAACAATCTTACTGATGGATGAACAATTTCCCTTGTGGTACAATCGCTACAATGACTTTTTAGTTTCTACAATTATGATGATCTGTTGCTTGACTAGGATTGCTCTAAAATCTTAGTCCTCTCATGCTGTCAAGTATAAATGCTGACCCTTCATAACATTTGAGATGTCACATTTTGCTCACAGATATTCATGGTTAACTATCAGAGGGGGGGGGGAGAGTAGCACATCTTTCCAGGATTTCACAGTAAAACATTATGGCCACCATCCATGGAATGTTCCATTGATCTGTTCTTCTCATTATATAACAATTTTGCCAAATGGAAATGAGCAGGAGGCAAAAACATGTATCCAAGTAGTAGCAGGAAATAATAGGCCTAAGTCATTTCATGGTAAATGAAATATTCTCACAATATTATTTATTCTCACAATAAAGAGAATAAAGTAATGTGTTAAAATATTGATCAAAATCACAGTGAACCAGATAGTAAACTTTGCATAGGAATACAAGTGCGGTCCATTTTCTACACAGACTTTTGTATGGGGCTTAAAAAAATATCCACTGAGGGACAAAGGACGAGGAACGAGAACAACATTTTATCTGCCTCCCATGGCTCTGCTTCTTTATACTACTATAAGTTAGGGAATCAATGTAGGAAAGCAGGATTCTTTTGGCATGTATTATTTCTGGGATCAGGAACCAGGAAATCAAATTACAGTGCATCTCTATATGGCTACCCACTTTTCAGCTAATGTAAAATTAAGAAGACACTGGACTTCAGCAGCACATTTCTAGGGACAATGAAGCTTCGACAACGAAATTGCTTCAAAAGCATCTTTTTGATATAGAAGAACTTGCACTGCTGTCCCTGAGGAGCAAACTCATAAAAACTTCATTTACAAAAAGTCCTCTGTTCTGGCACCTGCTGGAGGCTCACCTCCTCTCTTTCCTTTTTTTGGCTAGTTTTGGCAGTGCCCTCCATTCTTTTTTCTTATGAAAAATTATGGTAACAAAAAATTCAATCCCAACCATGTCTACTCAGGAGTAAGTCTTACTCAGTGAGGCTTACTCCTAGTAAGTAGAGTTAGGATTGCAGCCTAAGGCAATAGCTAATTGAGGTTTCCTAATTCCTATCTAGCCTATATATATATATATATATATATATATAGGCTAGATAGGAATTAGGAAATATATATATATATATATAGGAACTTCATGAAATGCTTGGTTGACAAAATGTAGCTAGATGTCTATGATCAAAGTCATTGATTACCACATGGCTGAACTGAATGAAATCATTGGGAGAGGCAGCTATTAGTATAAGTTCTTTGCCGAAGGACAAAACTGGAGGCTGAAATATGAAATATTTGTACCAAGTGAATAAAAACTATTCAAATTCAGTGCAGCCACACTGACTGAGCAATGCAACAGAATAAAACCACAAAAACAACTTCAAGAAATAAACCTTATGGGATTTATGCAATCTGAGAAGTATGGTGTAATGAGAGGGTGTATTAAAATCAATGAGTGGGAGAAGGTAAGAACAACCTAGAATCTTGCTACCCTTAAGAATTTTCAATTGTACCAGAAGCACTGAACATGAAGAGCTCATGTAGTTTCACAGGGGACTGTTTCAATATATGAGGGTAGAAAATAACTGCTTTGGAAATCATTAGTTTGCAAGGCAGCCATTTTAAAATCTGAGGCAATTTAAAGATGAAGGCAGAAGAAATGCAAAATGGATCCATGCTAGCCAAAGGAAGCAATAATTTTTAAAATACTAAGTGAAAAATAGTAAACACAAAGTGGATCTACTAATGAATGATTTAATTTGTCTAAAAGGGGTAAGATAGTAGACAGTTTTAATATCAGTCTAAAAATACAGAAAAGTAGTACTGATGAACAATGGAGACCTTGTCAATATAACTGTTGGATTAGAAAAAAAATACACAGATGTGGGAATACTTAGAAAATAATAATATACAAATCAGCAGGTCTGGATGACAAGCATCACAGAGTCGTAAGGGAATTAGTTAATGAATTTGCTGAACTACTGGCAATTATTTCTGAAAACTCATGCAGAATCAGGAAGATGCCAGAGCACTGGTGTGGGTGGGAAGCAACTACTGTATTACGAAGAAGAAGAAGAAGAAGAAGAAGAAGAAGAAGAAGAAGAAGAAGAAGAAATAAATGGTATTCTTAAAAGGGAAAAATCCACACATACCTACAAGGTAATGAGAAATTTAGGAATAAATAGAAATAGACATGTCAATAATTATATCACACTGAATTACTAAGTGTCTAGGCAGTAACATGGATGATTTTCTGTTTGTCCAGTACAGTAATGGTTTTCCTGGAGATATGCACAAAGAACTGCAGTATTATTAACCTAGTGGGTTGAGAAGTTTCCATTACCTCCCATTTGTATCCAGGCAGAGCTAGATAACTAGGGGCAGAAGCAACATTTCTAGAATTAGAAGGTCATATGCAGTGACCCCAATCCAGAGAACCTCACGTGCAGCACTAGAATGCATGCAAGGTTCTTCTTGCCTTGGTCTGGCAGAACTGTACAAACTGATGGGGAAAGAAGGCGAATAAATCACATGGGATGCTGACTCTCTTGCATGGTGTGTTCAGCGGGACAGTGCATGCCATCCTGAATACTGAAAGTGTTAGATTTTAGCATCCTTTTGCATGTGAAGGGAATAATTCAGAAAATGGTGTACACAGAGAAGTATTTCTAAGCATTACTTGCCTATGCTTCTTGGGGGAGGTGAATCAGATTATTATTATTATTAAAATGGCTCTGAAGGTGTGTGGGGCCAACTGTAACATCTTACTGTACAAATATTCTCTCAACAACTGCGAATTAATCATATCACCAAGTGCTTATCTTAGATTTACTGTGTGACTGAATAGGATAGTTTTAATACAATACAATCCGCTCCACTCTGTCCCATTCTGTTTTCCCCTTTTCGTGACATCTCTATGATGTTTGGGGGCTACTTCCCAGTTTGATTGTGCATCATTTGGACACTCCTAAACTGGCCATTGTCTGTGGAACAATTTATGAGATTATATCAATGACATAGGCAGACAAGCTAGAGTTCATGTTTAGGCCCAGGATTCCAGAGTAAACTCATGACTATTCTGAAGACAGTTGAAAATATGCAATTAACTTCAGTGGGATTGGGCAAAGTATTAGGCTCATGTTTTAAAAACATCATTAACAACCTGGAATAGTAAATAAATGTGTTAATGTTAAATTAATTAGGAAAATATCTACAAAATGGAAAGCAAAATAAGCATTAATAGGAGTGGGGGGAAATACTGAGATGTTAGACATCTACAGTGCAATTCTTTGCATGTTTATTTAGATTTCAGTGGGGTTTACTCTACAAGAAGTATGTTCCATGATTCTAACCTTAAGCAGGAAAAAAGTATGATTTAGTTTTGTATTTCCAGAAAACTATCACTAGTGAATGTGCAAAATAATAAACAGCTGCACTTCATATTACTACTACTACTACTACTACTACTACTACTACTACTACTACTAAACATTTCTGGGCTTTTTCATGACAGGGGCAGAAATTCAATTTAAATTATTTTGTTGTTGCTGCTGCTCCCAGAAACTCCTCAAACTCCTCTTCTGAGTATTACAGTCTCTTTTGGTATTGGGCACTGAGATTAGAGCTGCTATAATTTACACCTGGAGATTGCCTGAGTAGGTGTTTGCCTACTGTGCAGGACAAAGTGCTCCTTCCGCAGAGTTTACAAGTTTCTGTAGGACAACGAGTCCCTGTTGTGGAGTATACAAGCTATGTAAAACAAAAGCTTGTCCTGCTGTGCAGAAAAAGATTTCAATACAAATCTTCATCTGCAGATAACATACCTAGGTTGATACACTTCATTTTAGTTATTTGCTGCAGTGGTAATGTCAAAACATTTCTCCAAGGACCGGACGATGCTTGAAATTTTCAATTATGTCAGGTTATGCCAATCCAACTAAATTCAGTTCAGTTGGATGCATTGGACTAGGAACAACAACAACAACAACTGTCAGGGACATCTCTGTAGATGTTGTTGGATTATAATTGCTATAAGTCCCTGCCAGTATGACCAGTGTTAATGGATGATGGGAGTTGTAGTCCAACAACATTATTGGCTTCTTGCAGAAAATGTCTAATTTCAGGTGCTGGCACAGAAATCAACTTGTGCATTTACTGGTGACGTGAATCTTCACCATAGCTTTACAAGAAAGGGAATAGGAGATTCTCAGAATATTACCTGCTAGACAATGAATAATGATATGTGCTTTAGTTAATCTGCAAACAGGTATGCTGGATCTTGGGCTTCCTATCTTTGTTATTTTCTGAAACCTAAAAAAAAAAAAAATTCAAGCCCCCTTTAAACACCTGGAAATTCAGTGGTTACACTAAAGGCATGGCTGCCATATGAAGTGCAGTGGCCCTATCATGAATCCAAGTGAACTTATGTTCCACACTATTTCATGGGTTGAGACCTGTAATTTTTACAAAAGCTTATTTCAGATATGTAGCCAGTGATGTTATATGCCTAGTTTTTAAAGCCTAAATTCACCTCCCTTTCTGTACTACTTCCGCTAGCAAAATATGTATAGTGCTGTCATATCACTTCCCAGTCTCCTTTTTATAAGCTAAAGGGGCAAAACCTTTGAAACATCTACTCAGAAAATACATTTTACTTAACCAACCTGATTGCTTTTTGCATGGATTCCATTTCGAATATTTTTTATTTAAATGGGCAACCAACATGAAGCATTTTTCCAGATGTGGTCTTATCAGCACCTAGTACGAGGGTACCAATAATTCTTTTGTTCCTACCAAAGTTTCCTACCCTAATAAATCCAAGAACAGACTTTGCCTTATAAGCTTGTAAAATTTACTTTTTCCTCTTTGCATCAGCATCACATTGGTAGTTCACTTTCACCTTGTGACCACCCAGTATCTTGAAATCTCTTTCTTCCCCAGTTGTTCCTACTTGATGAGCCCACAGTCCCAAATGCATGACCTTACACATATTGAATTTTCTTGTATTTTTATTATTACACCAGTTCATGAGATCATCTATTTCAGTCTGCATAATTTCCTGATCCTTCCTTGTATTGACACTGCCTCCTCGCTCAGTATCAGCTGCAAATTTAATCAAAACACCCCTACTTCTCTTTCTATTACTAATAAAAATACTGAATAAACTTCAGCCTAAGAATGGTCACAGGGATATTCTACTGCTGATTTCTTTCCAATTAGAATTTTTGCTTTTAGTAAACCCTTTTGTATTTTTCTCTTTCTCCATAGTTTTAGGGTCACATTAGACATAATTTAGAAGTATTACTGCAAATAGCCTATGCATACCTTGAATGTTAGGGGATATGTTGTAGGTTTCATAGAATAGCAATTTTAAACGTCCACTGAAGCATTTTGATTCACATAGCAAGCTGGCTGTTGCCTTTATTCCTGTTGTTCAGTGCCACTACATTCCAACAGTTGTTTGAAAATTCAGGGAGCCTGGTAATACTAGGCTTATGATAAGGCTAGAGGATACAGATTAGTCCTCTACATATTAAGTGTTACCATATGGTTAGCAGTTCTGTTAAAGTGTCCACTTACACATTAAATGTTTAATATGTCAAAAATGTGTGTTCACTAACACATGCATGATATGGTCACACATAACAGGGATCTGAGGTTCATTGCAGTAGTGTAAAGCAGACATTTGCCCTCATGCAGCTCTAAAACGATCTTCAGTCTGATAATAACAGGTAGTAAGGCAGACATAACATACAGCTGCATAGAGCACGCCTCAACTAATGACTCAGTCCAGTAAAACTTGTTTTGTGTAAAATAAAAAGATGGACTTATTCTAAAACAAATCCACTCCTTCATAAAGACTCCACACTGACTGCTGAACACATATGCAAAGATACCGTGAGCATGCAGTGGGCCTCTTCACCTAATAGGATACGTATGGTTTAGGTCTGGTCAGTAGCACGCTTGAAAGCAAACATCATGTGGGCTGCTGTCAGACTCATGCAGTGAGTATACCATTGCATGAACCAGAGTCTTCACATGAAGGCTGTCCACACAGCTGCTATGATATGTGATTGTGGTGCATCCAAAAGGGCTGCCATGATTATGCAAATAAAGGAGGCATATAGACAGCCTTCATATCAAGGCACCAGTCCACACAATTGGTGCTTTTTTTTGAGCTCTGCTGAGCTTTAACGGAACAGCACTCTCTGCTTGTGTTGAGGCTGTCAGTGTGAATCAAGAATTTACCTGGCACTCAGGCCCACTGATCTTATTAGGCTTACTTCTGAGTAGACATATTTTACTGTTCATTGCTTAACAAGGGAGAATATCTGTACCTACTGGTGTTGTTTTCTTACCACTTCAGTACTCTGATAGGCAAACTGGCATCTGACACACTTCTCCTTTCTATGTGAATGTTAAAAGCACAGAGTATTGTGAATTGAAAGTATTGTGAATCTGTCAAGCCTCATTGCAGCAGCTGGTTTTAAAGCTGTTCTGTTTTCAAACACAGTATTTATTTTTTGTAAGCATCTTATAGCTTAATAAATCCACATGGATCATTTATTCTTAGAATTGAATTAAACGACAACTGGTGTCCCAAGTTCATGTTAGGTACATTTAAACAAGATAATATCTTATTTGCAAAGTCCACTAATCAAATGAAATTATGCAAAGCACCAGAGAAACAGCCAAAACAACCACCTGAGCATTAACCAACAATTCCTTGATACATGCACACAGCAGGGTTTGGGACAGGGGTGGGGACGGGGACAGGACAAACAGCATGATGTATAAAAGGGACATTAGAAAAGATGATGCCATGGAATCATACATTGTGCTGTAGCGTCAAAGGGGAATTCATTTAAAGATAAATGCAATGATTAATACTAAGGTCATAAGTAATTGACAGATCAAGGACAGACCTGAGACACCATATAAATACATACATTTGAAAGGAAAATGCACCTCTTTTATTCCAAGCAAGGATTGAAATTTAAGAGGAGGATTTTCATTGAAAATAAGGCCATTGTGAATAACAAGGCTACTCAGGGAATATATTGTTTTCTGCAGTTAAAAAGGGCAAGTCTGCAGCCCTACATAATTGAGATGTATGTGGGAGAATGTTATGGGTATGTTCACATCTAGGCTAATTCTAGATCAACATCAAAACCTCAATTTCTGTAGTGCTTTTACACAGTTTTATACCAATCTTTCCACTCCTCTTTTGCCTCCTCTTCTTTTTCCTGGCATGCACACCATACAGGGCAAAATATTGTGTTAATCCCATGTCACTTTGCTTTGTTTTCCCACACGGTTATCAGATTCAACCTGTGCCTTAAAATTCTACAATGAAGCTAAACATGAGATGGATGTAGCTTCTATTTCTTGCCACATTTACGGATGGATGGATGACAGGCCTGGGGGAAGTAGAGACAAGAGTAGCCATGGCCATCTTGTCCCTTGAAGCACTGGATCTTTTAAAAATACCAGGTAACATGGTTTTTTACAGGGGATTCTTCTCTGTTTGGCTTTCCCCCTTTCATTTCCACACAAATAGCAGTATCCCCATTTTGCAACTCCAATAATCCACATAATAGCCATGCATGTTTCTACCACTAACAGCAGCAAGTAAACACCAGCCAAAAATACCAAGCAGAAAATTGTGTGAATGGTAGAGGGAGAGTGAAACAGCTGCCTCAGGAAGCAAATGCTGGGAGCCAGGCAGCAGCAAGACAGAGCTGTATGTGCCATTTGGCTGGCTCTGTGCCCTTCCAGCTAGCCTGCTGCCCTCAGATGCTGTGTCCCATTGCCAGTGTAGATGTAAAACTAGCAGATTAATCTGGTCAGTTTCTGTACACAAAATTGAGGTGGGTGAGGATGGTACCTTCTCCTTCAACTCAGGCAGCAAAATATCTTGGGCTGATCCTGACCCCACAGGTACACCAAAATCACAGATAATGTATAATCCACATTTATTTGAATGATCATTTCCTTTTATGTTGTGCTACTGTGGAAAATTTTGTAACCCTAACAAACAATACTTTCATCTGAATTTCATAAGAGAAATTTAAACTTAAATTATTTTCTTTTTGACTATGTCTCAGCAGTCCAAGCAAATATATTATCCTTAAGTTTTTATTGCACAGCAAATATTGATCTAGGTTTTCCACATAACGTGCATTAAATAGTCAAAACTATGAGGCTACAGGAATTTTCCATACTTCACTGCAAAATACCAGGAAGGCATATATTTCAGTTTTAAGACCAAAACAACTTGAGTAGAAAGTAAGTTGTGGAACATGGATCATTTTGGCAAAAGCAGTTTAAAACAAAAACCAAAAGGGGAGTAAGTTAGTGGTCTAGGGATAAGAAGGCAGGCCCTCTAATGGATCAGTAACTATTTGAAGAACCCAAGATAGTAGGAATAATGGTCAGTTGTCACAATGAAAGGATGTAACAGTGAGGTTCCCAAGATCCTGCACTGGACTGGTGCTTTTAAATTTGTTCATACATTAACTGCAGTTACAGGTGAGCAGTGAGGGGGCCAAGTCTGTTGTGACATCAAATTGTTCAGAGTGGTAAAACCAAAAACTGGATGAATGAGCATTAAAATGGCAAATGTGTTTCAATTTAAAGGGATGTTAAATACTAAAATACAATTTAGCATTATGTTCACGAGCCTTGAACTCATGTGTTCCCTTCTCCCCTCTGGAGTGGCTGCGAGGAGATCTGAAGTTTTCACTTCCATTTTTAATTAGCAGCTGCTTAGCAAACTTCAAACTCTGCTTAATATTAACTATGTTTTATTGAATTCAAGCTGGGGCTGCAAAGGAAGATATGAAGAATTGGGAGTGCACTCCCACTTCTTCCTTTGATGTTGAATCACCTGACATCAGATGATTGGCAGATAGGCAGTCCCACACATCTGGCTCTAAACCACAAGCCAAATACAGTTCCCCATCCCTGCACTAAACAATAGTTTAGCATTATGTCCAGAAGCAGCCAATATGTACAAAATCTATACACCCCAATTACACAGTACTGCTTTTTTAGCTGGAGTGGAAGGGAGGATAACTTCATTGTTGCACCAAACAAATTTATACTGATGCAGTGAATATTGACCCTCTGCTTATTAGAGTGATCTTTGGTGGTCTCTGCTAATGAACATTGCTGGAAAAGGCAGACAATGGTTATCTAGTCTACGATTTTATGGATAGTGATCATTGCTACGGGTCAAGTACACCAATAGTGCAATCATAAAGTTAATAACCTCTGCCTTAAGAGCTTTACATGAGAGTGTCTCAGAAGAACATTGCTTCTTTTAACACACAGCCTTTTGAGATACATTATTTATAATTTATAGCCAATCTGAAGCAGAAAGATTTTCCCATGCAAGTTATAGTAATCAATACAACTCTGTGCCTATTATAATCCAATGAGTCAAAGAAAGAGAAAAAGCTAGATAAAAGCTGCAGCTCTGCAAATGAATCAGTGGTTTACATTAGATGTGCAAAAAATGTACTGTAAAAGCATATTGGAGAAATTGCTTTCAATACTGCAATTCCACAGCTGAATGTCAGACTGGAAATGAACTATATATATATTCAAGCTATAAGTGTGTTATTTTATTTCACATGTATCACAGTCCACCCTTATTTTTTCTAACTTAAAAAAATGGTTCACAGTAGCCTAATGCTTGTAGTTCAAAGTGAACTCAAAAAGTCTTTCAGATATGAGTTTTGTCAAACAGGGCTAACATGGAAATTAGCACATGCGGCTGAAAGCATTCATTGTATTAATTAGTAATCAATCCATTCATTAATCACAGTTTTAAAATGAGAATTATTTAACTGAAGCTGTACTTGGTGAAAGGATGTTTTGTTCTGATGGTATTGTTGTACACAATCTGTTTGCAACTCTTGAATCAAACAATGTGTTTAAATTGTGTTCTAAATGAAACATTCTTTATCAGTCAAAAGAAACTAATATTTTAATTGCATACTAGCAGCTGTGGGTTTCATTAAGAGCTTTGATGAAAAGTCTACAAGGTGAATGAAACTAGATGTACTTAATGAAGTTACCAATTTTCCTGCATTTTGAGTCTTCAGAGTATACAAAAACAAAAATAATCCGGAGACTCCTGATAAAGTCCTTAGGGTGGAGTCCATAATACAGTGGCATCACAACAGTCCAATTAACATTAAAGGAATGGTCCTAGAATGACAGCCACCTAAGTGGGGAGTCTCTTTCTACTTTCAGCAGAAGCAAAAATTCCACGCATGAGATTTGGGAAGAAAGACAGATATTATAGAATAACATTAATTATTTCAAAACAATGTGCTGTGATCTCCATCATACAGAAAAACACTGAGTTATGCTACTTGAGCTGTGTTGTTTGAGTATGCCACACTGCAAGACAACTGGGCAACATTTGTCTCCTTTTTGTATCTGCTTGTGATAGTTGTTACTAGAATCTAAAGACTAATCCTATTCCTTTCAGGTGAAGTGGCATAACAAGGGGCATATAACATATGTGCACGTTGATTCTCAAAAGTAAGTCTCCTTGTTGTACAGAGATGTTTAAACGTTTTTACAACTAACATATCAAAACCATATAATTACAGTCCCAGGTTTTGTTTACAATAAAAATCAAGATGTTGTAATGGAAAAGTTATCAGCTAAGAATTGGTGAACAGCAATTCTGTGTCATCATCTATAAAATATGTAAGCTACAATGCCAAAACACCAATGAACAAACACCAAGGAAAAGTAGTTCTAAAAACAAGTAGCATCAGGGAGAAATAGTTCTGTTTAGCATATAGTACTACCTCTACTGCCTCTATGCCTAATAATTGTTGGCCCATGGGGTTTTGTTGTTGCTCTGTTTAACAAGTCCTAGACATTTTGTATAAATAAGTTTTTGTGTCATGTTTTAGAGACAGGCTTGGTCTGAGGAACATGCTGCCATGGAAACAGAATAATGTCTGGAGGGGCCAAATGTGAAACATAGTTTAAATTTCAGTCAGTATCAATCACGGATATTATAAAGGAAATATGGCAACTTTGTTAGTAGGGCCCTTTCCTTTGGCAGGTGCTGAGTCCCAGCAGATAAATGGTAGAATAATTCACTGTAGACTGGGACAGCCAGTGTTTTCTACAGGAGGCAGAGTCCAAGTATTAACTTTGATCTGAGGCCCTTGCTCAAAAAAAAAAAACCCAGTTCCTGATGTTCACCTATCTTGTTCAATATTCTGTATAACAGAATTGAAGAATCCTTTTTAGCCCAGTGGCCACATTCCCTTATATGAAACTTTCCAGCGGCTGCAAACCTACTTATTTTTAAATACAGAGTTTGTGAAAAGCTTTTAATTTTTTTAAAAATCAACCATATAAGATGACTAGATCACACCTTTATAGAGGGTTATGGACACACAACAAATTGGATGCTGCCTGTATAATACTGTTTTTAAAAATGGGGTGGTGGAGTGAAATGCCATGCTAATTTAAAGGATAAACCTTCTGCAGAAAGATGCAAACCATCTAGAAAGTGTGGTTATGTACTGGAAGAAAAAGTAGCAGGTTGAACTGAAGCCAATAGTAGTAGTCTAAACCAGCAGCATTAGCAAATGTGAACACAAGAGCTTGAAGTTTAGTGTTTGTAAAGGACTGTATGAGTTAATGCAAAAACTGACATTTCTACAGCATAGAGCCAATAAAGATGGATCAATAATGTAAACATGCAATAATATAAGATAATTTTAAACATTATAACGATAATGTGCTAAATTAGGAGCATTTGGTTTTCTAATTAACATTTTCAAATGTCTGAAACAACCCTACGCCTAATAGCAGGATCAAAGAGTTCCCATTTATCTTTGGAAAGCATTCTACATTAGGGTTTTTTTTTGCTGCTGTTACCAAAATGACTAAGATGCTTTGCACTGATAACTCTTAGTGATATGATAGTGACTATTTTTGGTAGTCCACTGAGTGTTTGATAACTGAACATTAAAAATAGGATATGCCATATGTTCTGGTTTAGTTGTTACTCAGCCTACATTTAATAAAAATACTCTGAAAATTATACTTTTTCTTAATGTGGATCATTATTTGCCATATATCAACATGTTTCAAAATAGGCACCAACTACCTCTGTAAATCTACATCCTCCCAGTAAACCTTGATGCATGTTTCTAAATAATATGCATTGAAAATGGTAATTTTGATCACCATGATGGTAAAATTGTAGCTTTGCAGTCTGTATTTCAGATAGACTAGATCTTTAGTGAAACTGGTATCACTGCAATGGTTGAAACTACCTGGAACTTGGTGCATTACACATTTTATTCCCAGAGACAGTCTAGGGTTTGGGGTGCCTTGGGCAATCTGGAGAGCTCCCTTTTCTGTTGGTGGGTCATGGCAGCTTACATGGCTGGAGCAATGAAAGCAGCAGCATTACAATTTCTCTTAATGCCCCAGAACACTACTACTTCAGGGGCATTGTGGGAAATTCAAATTGCAAAGGAAAGGGGATCTAAGGCAGATGTTAATAGTGGGGCTTAAAGGCATGCTTGGGCCCTGGCAGCTGTCCAAGGGTGTCAGGTGCCAACACTGATCCTGGGTAGATGTGTGACTATTCAAACTATTCAAGAATCATCCCTCTGTAAAAGCAAGAGAAAACTCATATAGGTTCAGGAGTCTTAAGAATCTTAAATATAAAGGGACTCTTAATTCTAAAAAAAAAAATATTCAAGGAAATGTTTAAATAGAAGATACTGAAATCACCTCAAAGTTCAGTGTGTTTCAGATGCAACAATTAACTTAGTTTGCAGTAGTGACTGTACAATTTACACTGGCTAGAATATATATTTGATTTCTCTGCTAAATTATAACCTGTATTAACAGTATTAACAAATATCAGAAATAGCATAAGAGGATCAAATAGGTATTTTTAAAAAATGTTATTTATGAAAGTTTTATTCTATGGCTTATGCTGTTTGTAAATTGTAAGAATGCTCTTCAGTGGCAGCAATTACAGATAAAACTGGAAAAATTAGAATATCATGGAAAAGTTCATTTATTTCAGTAATTCAATTTAAAAGGTGAAACTAATATATGAGATAGACTCATGACATGCAAAGCGAGATATGTCAAGCCTTTATTTGTTATAATTGTGATGATTATGGCATACAGGTGATGAAAATCCCAAATTAACAATCTCAGAAAATTAGAATATTGTGAAAAGGTGCAGTAGTTATTCAATCCATAACACCTGCAATGAGTTCCTGAGCCTTTAAATGGTCTCTCAGTCTGGTTCAGTAGGAAGCACAATCATGGGGAAGGCTGCTGACCTGACAGTTGTGCAGAAAGCCGTCACTGAGACCCTCCATAAGGAGGGAAAGCCTCAAAAGGTAATTGCAGAAGAAGTTGGATGTTCCCAAAGTGCTGTATTGAAGCATATTAATGGAAAGTTATGCAGAAGGGAAAAGTGTGGAAGAAAAAGGTGCACAAGCAGCAGGGAGGACCGCTGCCTGGAGAGGATTATCAGGAAAAGACCATTAAAACGTGTTGGAGACTTCCACAAGGAGTGGACTGAGGCTGGAGTTAGTGCACCAAGAGCCACCACACACAGACGGATCCTGGAGATGGGTTTCAAATGTCATATTCCTCTTGTCAAGCCGCTCCTGAACAAGAAACAACGTCAGAAGCGTCTTACCTGGGCTAAAGAAAAAAAGAACTGGTCTGTTGCTCTGTGGTCCGATTCCTCTTTTCTGATGAGAGCAACTTTTGCATCTCATTTGGAAACCAAGGACCCAGAGTCTGGAGGAAGAATGGGGAGGCACACAATGCCAGATGCTTGAAGTCCAGTGTGAAGTTTCCACAGTCTGTGTTGATTTGGGGAGCCATGTCATCAGCTGGTGTTGGTCCACTGTGCTTCATTAAGTCCAGGGTCAACGCAGCCGTCTACCAGGAGATTTTGGAGCACTTCATGCTTCCTTCCGCAGATGAGATTTATGGGGATGCTGACTTCATTTTCCAGCAGGACTTGGCACCTACCCAGACTGCCAAAAGTACCAAAACCTGGTTCAATGCCCATGGGATTACTGTGCTTGATTGGCCAGCAAACTTGCCTGACTTGAACCCCATAGAGAATCTATGGGGCATTGCCAAGAGAAAGATGAGAGACATGAGACCGAGCAATGCAGAAGAGCTGAAGGCTGCTATTGAAGCATCCTGTTATTCCATAACACCTCAGCAGTGCCACAGGCTGATAGCATCCATGCCACGCCGCATTGAGGCAGTAATTGATGCAAAAGGGGCCCAAACCAAGTACTGAGTACATATGCATGCTTCTACTTTTCAGAGGTCCACTGTTGCTTTATTTGCAATCCTTGTTTTGCTGATTTCATTTAGTATTTTAATTTTCTGAGATTGTTAATTTGGGGTTTTCATCAGCTGTACACCATAATCATCACAATTATAACAAATAAAGGCTTGACATATTTTGCTTTGCATGTCATGAGTCTATCCCATATATTAGTTTCACCTTTTAAGGTGAATTATTGAATTTCACCTGTACTGAGAATTACTGAGTTTCGCCTGTACTGTAAGGTTTACACAGTCTATTTCTTTTTAGAGTACATAGTACACCTGCAATATAACAGGGCTGTAATTTTCATGCTACTGGTCTCAGGAGTCAAAAGTGCTTCTTTAGAGCAGTAAAACAGAAAATGTGGCCTATAAATAACTTATATTTGAGTTTAGTTATTATGGTAAATAAGATTATTATACTCATAAACAAATCTGCTTGTTACCTATGACATTTTTATTTTGTCATATAATTATTTCATGTACATCTCTTCACAGATGTATAAACTATATTTTCAGGAAAATTGCCACAAACCGTTGTTAATACGCTGAAAAGTGGTATATTTGTGTATTAGGTACTATAATAATAGATATGAAACATATTTGTATTCATAGATAGCTGCCAAATACCATTTTGTTACAGTACAAACAGGTTGATATTGTTAAAATGAAATAGCTCATGACTTACCGGTATCTGTTTTTCAAATTCAAAGATGTTTGTATCTAAACAGCTACTTGGGATAGCGTTTTGTAAGGGGCTTGTGTTAGCTGAATGAAATTGTAAAGTTTTTTTCCTTTGACACCTGACACCCCCTTCATATCCTATCACAAGCTGCTTTTGATTCTTCCCTCAGTTTCAAAAGCGGTTTGCCAGAAAACATGAGAAAATGCTGTCCAAGGAACACAAATCTAATGTCTCTCTGGGCTCATAGAACTAGTTTCATGGTTCTTGGATGCTTGTCACAGTTCAAAAAGTGTGAAGATGCCTACTTCAGTGTTAATGGACACACAGCTATGGATTTCAACAGCCTTCTATAAATTCAATTAAATCAAGCTGCATTTCTATTTAACAAATCATTTCCATTGTTTTCTAGTTTCATATCTGTCCATCATGACTACTGTTATTCGGGTATTGGCAGTAAAGTAAATCTAAAACCTACACAAGGATAGAGAAAGTTTATTGAAGGTAGTGTTGCTCTAAAATCCTAAGAAGGTACAGTGGTGCCCCGCAAGACGAAAGCCTCGCAAGACGAAAAACTTGCTAGACGAAAGAGTTTTCCGTTTTTTGAGTCGTTCTGCAAGACGAATTTCCCTCTGGGCTTGCTTCGCAAGACGAAACATCTTGTGAGTTCTTGTGAGTTTGTTTCCTTTTTCTTAAAGCTGCTAAGCCGTTAATAGCCGCTAAGCCGCTAAGCCGTTAATAGCCGCTAATAGTCGTGCTTCGCAAGACGAAAAAAACCGCAAGACGAAGAGACTTGCGGAACGGATTAATTTCGTCTTGCGAGGCACCACTGTATAGAGTCCATTAAGTTAGAAATCTGAAGCGGGGCGGGAATTCTTTCCAAACTTCTATTGGCAGAATCTTATTGTTAAAGTAAGAATCTCCCTCACCAAAACACGATGTTAATTTTGAGGTGTAAAAATAAACCAAGGAGGTAGCTGAAGTAGAAAAAGCAATACTAATGAGTGGCTTCAACTGTTTAAAAATGAGTGCATAAATTGTAAATTCATATGTTATTTCTGGATATAATAAATGATGTTTTATGACATTTTGGTAATAAGGACCACCAAGAGCAGAAGTGATTCTTGATTTAAACCTAAGCAGTACACAAGATCAGGTGCAAATGTGCTTTCACAATCATACATATATGAGCGGAATATATTCCTTCATCAATATTCAGGAGGGGGAGTTTCTCAAAAATGAAGGTACTGAAGGTTGAAATATCATTACGAAGCTTGTAGTTTATATAAAACAACTATAATATAGATTCAATAGGAATCTATAGGACTCATCAGAAAAAACTCAAAAGCGCCAAAGGATGCTCATAGACAAAATGCAAATTAAGGAAGTTATGAAAGGCAAGAGGAATTATTTTAAAATTGTGCTCACATGAGGAAATTGAAAAAGAACACAAACTGGAAAACAAAAAGCACAAATTGACTATAAGAAAAGGCAAAAATATAAATATAAAAACCAATAACAAATGTTTATTTACATTCACTAGATGCTGGAAGTGAGCCAGAAGAACAGTAGCCCAGTTTACATGTAACACTAAACTATGGTTTAGCACTAAGTGGACAAGACTCTGTGAGCTGAATGAAGCTTTGGGTTTGCATGCTTTTCCTTTCCCTCCGCTCCTCTAATGTACTTGGGAGGACTTCTGCCAAGTTTAGTTTTTCTTCCAAAGACCCTTGGTTCCACTTTCTTTGCCCAATGTAGTAGTTCCAGACAGATATTTATTGTGGAATTTTATTTATTGATTTAATTTATTTATTTATTGCATGTAAATTTGCTACAGTTCACATGAAGTCATCCCCTCCCCCAGAACATTTTTCATGAAAAATTTCACGGTTTTTTTTTTAAAAAAACCTGTTGCCAAATATGTGTTTGTGATATTACACTCCCATTTGAAAGCACACTATGGAACTGAAGGAATTTTATTCATAATAAACATCTGTATCGTGCATGGCTGCAACCAACTAGATAAAGATCTTGAAGTGAAAAGGCTTACTGGAAATCATTTGTCCAGGAAGAGAAAACATTTACAAAAGAATTGAAAAGAAAACTGTAAATATAATGCCAATATGTAAACTTACATTGCAGCCACAGGCAAGTCCAGTTTAGTTTTTTGTTGGGGGTGGAGAAGATGTCTAAGGGGAACACTACAGAAATCAATAACTTTATGAACAACGTGGAGTAAGTGACTAGATTATCTCTATTTCACAATATAGTACTGAATCTTGGGCTATCCAATAAAACGGATGGGCTGTAGTAGACTGAAATAGATATTTCTTTACACAATATATAAAAGTAATGGAATTCACTGTACATTGGGGAAATGGCCCTCACTTAGATGGCTATGAAAAGGATTAGACAAATTCATGAAAGATAAATCTATCAACTGTTATTAGTTAAGAGTGCTAAGTGGGTCCTCGATGTTCAGAAGTAGTTTATCACCCATCACAAAAAAGGAATAAAACAGGGCTATCACTCTCATGTCCTATTTGTTACCTTTCTACTATTGGAAGCAGAATTCAAGACTAGAACTTTGTGCAATTCAGCAAGGCAAATTTTTTTATAGTGGTGCCAAACATTGTAATATCATAGTTGAGCTTTCATTGTGTGTGAAAAGAGATGAATAATTTCCACTGATTAAAAAATGATGGTTCAATAACCACCTGTGGATTTCCTGATAATTACCAGGGAGTGACAGGGACTAAACAACTGCACGGCCTGATGACACTGGTGCCTGGAGTTTTTATGCCAATGGATGGGTTTGATGCCAATGAATGTGTGATGGATTTCCTTTGTCACACCATTTGGAAATCTTTTAAGTGAATTGATGTATATATTTTTTTTTGGGGGGGGGGAGGATATTATACACCTCCTTTGATTATACCACATCAGAATGCAGGTAGGGGAATCACGTGTCTCTGTGCTAGATTACAAACATTCTCTCTGACATGTTAGCTTTCCAGAGCCTGGAAGTTTTTGACACAGCATTCTGAAGTGGTGGAGTATCAGGAGAACTGTACTATATGCTTTTTCTGGGTAGCTCATATGAAGATTTGCATGATAAACTGGGTTACATGTTTCAGGGAAGGTCTGGAAAGTTGCTGCACAGAAGTGGCTCCCACGCAGATATGAACACCTACTATATTTTGCACATAAGTCCCCGGGAACATACTCTACTTAAATCCATATAATCATATGTGACCCTCCTTACATTCCCCATTGAGATAGTTTCTGCTCTGTTAGCTTATGGGCATATTTATGTAATCACATAAGACTGTACAGCATTTTACAAAAAGCAGAAACAAGATAAGTTATCTAAATAATCTGTAACAGCAATCACATCTGTCACAATACTTCTCATGAATCACTGTTTTCAGTGCTTTCATTCATCTGCATTTTGGACTTTACCATATAAGATGTATTCTAAATGCCAGGGCAAGTATGACACCATAAATATTTAGTTCTGCAGAATTTTGTCTTCCTGCACCAGTGGCTGTGTTGAGGCCTTTCTGAAGAACCAAGTGATCTTCCTTCTCAGTGAGTTTCACACCCACCTCCTTCCTTCTGCCAAACGGGAAACATTCAAGAAATAAGGTTTTCAATCTCACATAGTGTGGTATTTTTCTTCTAGAGAAACTAGTTAGGCATTTAAAATGCCCAAATAACAAAGTATCAAGGGAAGGAAATCAATGTCAAACTATCAACACTAATATAATTTCAAAGGGCAAGTTTAAAAATAAAGCAAGCAAAACAGTTAAGTATGTGAATGCTAATAATGCAGCCAATATAAAATATCACTAGTAAGAAGGGCAAGAAAATGATTAGGAAGGAAAAAATAAAACTAATGTGAAATGATTTTGTCATTCTGGATAATTTTTCTTTTCTTTTCATGATAAGATTACAAATATATGCAGATATGTTATTAGTGCTCTTTCCAGCTATGACCTTGGGTACCAGCCATTCAATGGCAGGTTGGTCCCAAATGTCTGAATTGAAGCTGACCTGATGGATCAAATCCTGTGGGTCTTGAATTTCCATTTCAAAAGCTTAGTATCCTATCTCATTTATGATCAACCTCCTGTAACTAAGAGACAGTTGTAGCTTAACAACTTTACTTTAGTAAGGATAACTGGGGCTCTGAGAACTGCATTATAAAATGTACTTACAACACAGCTGCTAATAGGCCTTAATGATTCTTGATTATGTTTCAATGAAAGGCAACCAAGTAACAGGCTACTGATCTTGTAGATCAAACAACTTTTCTGCAGCCTCACATAGACTGCAGCTGCTACCTACTTCTTATGCCAGTGCAAACATCACCGCAGAATATACAATTGTGCAATAAATATCTTAGCATATTTAAAGCAGTTCCCCATGATTCAATAATCACATTAGCAACTATACATATAAGGAAGACAAAAATTTTGAAGACACTGCAATGAAACTGCTTTCTATTATTGGTAGAGGGTGATATGCTGGCCTGGATAATGAAGTAAAGAAATATTGTGATATTAACAAACAGATATTCTTAAACAGATCTGTATGAATCTTTATATATTTCTCATTAAGAAAGGTACTTCTTATAGTAGTCATGCTGTGGATTTTGTTCTAACATTCTAATAGAATCCTGCTTGCAGAATTTTATTTTAACTCTGTAAACTGCAAGTAAATAATGATAAGACATCCTAGCCTGTCTGATAATCTTTGACAACAATTCTAACAGTGCCATTGTGGCCACTGGAGAAACCTGCATGTACTAAACCCTGACCCACAGAGCCTTTTATCTGCATGTGTACTCTCCACAGGCCAAGCAAATAAAGGCCAACTGATAATTTACACATGAATGAACTTTCTCTGCAGAGTAGGCACCAGAGACATTTCTTTTCTCTGTTATTGAGAGAAAAGCAGCCAGGTCTGAGCTTGTCTCACCAGAAATCATACAAGTGAAACAGTGATATGTCCGAAAATGGCAGATCAGCAAAGGAAAGCTGTTCTGAATGCCTGATAAAAAATGGCAGCCACAAAGGACTAGAAGAATATTTAGCTTGAAACAGGTCTGACAATAACAATGGGTCTTTATCCTATTCCAAACAGGTAGTGCCTTACAAACTGAAATGCAGATACAATCCTGATAGAAGATTACACAAGATACCTGAATGGCTATCTTTAAAGAATTTAACCTGCATTTTAATGAAGTGTGAACTCTGGGTTTCTTGATATCTATCAGCTGCTATCAGTGCATCTAATTCTCCATCCATGGCTTAAATGAAAAGGCATGTGTCACCAAACAGCACCTGGCTATTTATTTGGGTTTTGAATCAACACATCCTAAAGCTTCAAGGTCAGTTACAATAAATGTATAAACCTGTAATGATTTTTTTGGGATAACGCAAGTCTATTGCTAAAACTATTTTATTTATTTAAAGACAAGATAGAACAAGAAATCTAAAAAGGGACACAGCATAGTTTGTAAGCTGAAAAACTGTAGAACATACCTACGTAAGGCTTTTCATCAGTGTTTGAAATTTGCCAGGCGGCAGGTGCATTTTGCACCTGGCTGTTGGCCACTTGCAACCAAGTGAAGATGCCTAGGCACCAGGATGCTGCTTCACATCTCCACCATCTGGAGGTGCATAAGTAGATCAATGACTACTTCTGCCGGGGGCGGAATTAGGTAACATGGCACCCTGAGTGAGGACAAAATTTGGTATCCCCTGAAAAGGACAAATATATATATGCACCCCCTTCCGTTCTGTTTATACCCCCTCCCCAAATACTTATTATTTTCATAGTAATTCCTTTTGGTACAGTTGCTTATTTATGGAACTTCTCAGCAGATACCTGTATAACTATAGGCATTATTATTATTATTATTATTATTATTATTATTATTATTATTATTTTGCACCCCCTCAGCTTGGTGCCCTTTGCAGAGGAAGCACCCACACCACCCTAAATCTAGTGCAGATACTACAACCCATGTCCCATTCCCAGACTATTTTGCTCCCAGGAGACTTTTCCAAGATAGTTCCAGACACTAGACACCTTTAGATTTATTAGATACAAATATGGCTAACCTCTCAAAACCTGTAACTGCCCTAGCAGTCAATTCTGGATAGATATATACAGTACCTAACAAATTTTGCATTACATTATTTATTTTTAGTATGTTGAGAAGCCAATCTTCCATGTGCTTCCATCATGTATTGTGAGTGGTTCATATAGAAGAAGGAAGAGATTACTAAATTAGAGGTAATTTTCAGAAATATGAATCAGCCTCTAGCATTATTTCTCCATTCATGTCAGCTGATGAGGCCCTGCTTCCACTGCACTATTTCTTGCTGATGCTTGGCTTAAACTAGGGATAGTACTGGAATAACGTACTTCCCTTGTCTATCATTTGTTCTGAATAGATTTTCCATAGTGTACCTCGCCAATGATCCCAATGAAGGTCATGGGAACACAAGAAACTGCCTTATACAGAGTCAGAGCATTGAGCCTGTATTGTGACTAGCAGTGGTTATTTATCCATGGTTTTCAGAGAAAGGACTTTCACAATCCTATCTGGAGATGCTGGGATCTGAACCTGGAAGCTTCAGCATGCAAAACGTAGGCTCTACCATGGATCTATGGCTCCACTTCTATGTCAGTTCGCTACCCATTTCTATTCTGTTTCCTGTTTTAAATTTGAGTCTCTTATCAGGTCATGAGGAGCTTATTAGGCTGAATTTAGAATACTGGGGTGGGGGGAGAAAGAGAGAACAGGAAAAAATAGGGTGTGCTTGACTAGAAAACCTGGTATCAATAATTGGCTGTATGAACAGAACTGGAATTTCCCTACACTGTCGTAAAAATGGAAATCTTACAGGCAAATGAATCTGTACGGTTAGATTTCTAGAAAAGCAGTTTGTTGTCAGTCCTACAAGGTCTTTCATTTGCAGTTTCTAATGTGACGCTAGGGGCTGGAGGAATAGGCTTGGTTTATGGACCTTTTAGTTATGGATCATCTAATTCTATCTCAAAGCTCCATGGCAGCATGAACATTACCTTTGTACTTTCTTGCATATTGCCACAGTAATATCACTGCCTACAGAGCTTATCTGTTATAAACCATCACATCTTTGACTGCAAGTCTCCAGTAATAAGAGCAGAATATTGAGAATAATCACATGAACTGGACTGTGTACTTTATTAGCTTCAGCAGAAATGCTTTTTTTAAAAAAAATCATATTATAAATTTGTTAGGGGACAGTGTATTGAATTCTCCACCCATTGAAATACATAGAGTTGCCCACTCTGAGGCAATTATGAAATCTGGAATATAATCACTGACTCAATGAGACCATGATGAAATGTGGAGGTCAATGGTCTCTGCTCCTGACTGGGCTAGTCCCCCTTACAACCCTATAACAGCAAAGGTGAAGTTGTCAGTGTTTGGTGACACCATCACCACTGTCCTTGAGTGTCCTTTTCTCATTAGGGAAAATGAAATAAAAGTGTCTCCCCAACCTGCTTGTGACACTAGAGACCCTTCAGCTGTGTTGCATATTGCAGGCCCTTTACCGTACTTTGCCCCACAGATATCAATGGGAACTACTGAAATTTATGATGAGGAAATCCCTGAATCCAGTGACCTATTGTAAGTACTGTAGGGCTTTTGCCTTACTTCCAAATGTGTTACCAAGTATAGTGAGATATTTCCTCTAATGAAAGTGAATGGCCTCTCTTTTGCCCTCACTCAATGGCTATAGATTTTTCCTCCACTCAAATGGTGTCCTGGAGAGCTTTGGTTCATTTTCTGCCACACACACACACACACACACACACACACACACACACGGAACTGTCACAGAATTAACTGGCTCCATTAATGTCTGTAGTGGAAGGTTACAGACTGGGTCAAAAACAGGTGGCACTGTGGTAAGGTGGCTACCTAGATGGCTCAACCTTTCCCTTTGCCACCCCTCCCCCCACTTACAAAGATACTTCTCCTTGCCTCCGTTACTCAGAGGCAATCCTGAGTACTTTCTTTCTAAAAAAATGTTTAGGGGTACTCTCATTTTGACTCAAGAAAACCACCATTTTATAGTTCAAATTGGGAAAAATAAATTACAAAATTACAAAAGTACAAAGATTCACAAAATGTTTAGGGGTACACATACCCGTTTACCCCCAGAAAAAAAGCACTGGAGATGGGGAAGAGACAATGAGACTCACACCTGGTCTGCAGCAAAGCTCTTCTTGGTTCCCTTCCTTAGCCATGGCAATAGCCTTCAGATAGTGCTGGAAGGGGGGGAGTAGTAAAGGTTTTTGACTGGCAGACAGCCTGGAAACTAGTAGTGTGTGCCAAGGCACTTGAGGCAGTTTTTACTTTTAAAGTACTAAAACAAATATATGATATAAAATGTGGCATGACAAAATCCTCTCAGGCTAAGTGAGAGATGATGGCACAAGCTTCCTGGACTGGGCTTTCATCTTTCCTCAGGGCACACAGAACTCCAGGAAGATAGGAGCTGCTCCAACATTTCTCTCAGGCCATAGAATGTTCTATCAGGAGCTGATGGTGTGTGTGCAACCTGGTCTGGGCTCCCTTACTTCTGCCTTCCCTTAGGGCACACAGGTCTTTCTTAAGTAGCTCCAGGGAAGATGGGGAAGGAGCTGCTTATGTAAGATAGAAGAATAGGGTTTCTGAGCAGTTTCTGCAGGGTTGGGGAACCTCCTGCCCATAGGCCTAATTAGGCTCAGCACAGTTCCCAGTTTAGCCCAGGAGCATGTTTTATTCAAATCACAACCACTTTTCCCCATGCATGGTGTCATGTGGGGCAGATAAAAAACAATCTAAAGGAACAAGTGGAAACTTAAAGTGAGTTCCCGATTGTTCCCACTGGAAGATCCCTAATGCAGCTGATGGGGGTAGCTGTCAGTACTGATCAGCAGACTGGCACTGTCAGCAAGCCCCATTGAAGACACACTTTTGGCCCCAATAAACTTGCTGGTTTGCAGAGGAGAAATGACTGTTTGCAGATGTGGTTTGAATTTTAACCACACCTGCGGATGGACTTCAAAGGTGTTCACTGTAACTGCCAATCAGCAGTTATAGAAACTCCCTTTGAAGGTGTGCTCTCAGCACCAGTCAGCTGATGGGTCCTGATGCTACATCATCAAAGGGGCTTGCAGTAACCATCTATCAGGTGATTGGCAGTTATAGTGAACATCTGCAAAGTCACATAACTTCATAACGATACAAGGTGGCCCCATTCACCTGTCAAAGTTGGTCTATGGGGGTGGGGTGGGGTTAGGATCTGAAACATTGGCTGGATCCAGTTCATATACAATTTACTACAGATAAGGCACAGATAAGGCAATAAAATGTATGCTTCTGTTTTAGATGCTAAATTAACTAAAGCTGGGCTTATTACATTGCTGATAATGATGGTGCTAGGAGCTAGCACATTAGCACAAAGACTTTTAATCACTAGGCTATATTTATATAACTGAACAACCCACCACTTGAAGTGTAAATCTCATTTGTCACTCTCAAACCTGCATTTTCAACAGATATCCAACAATCTAGTCTACATATTTTGTGTGACACTTATGTAGAAGAAAATAATAGGACAAATTAAGTGTTGCCCTATGTATTCCATATGTCTAAAAGGTTTTGCTTTTGAAAGTTTTCTTATCCGCTAACACAGTTTATCTTTGTGCCTGTCCGATAACTTCATTGGACAGCTAATTATTCAAGCTACATAGAAAGACCATTTATCCTTTGGCATAGTCCAAAAACATACTTCTTCTTCCTGCTACACTTTCTTTGAGAACATAGAAATGGCACTGTTCATAAGTAGCTTGGTTGCAAACATATTCAGTTTCCATTCAGCATAAGATTGTAAAGTGATAGAAAGCTACATGAAAAGGATGCAGTTGATGTTCATATGACATTTGTTTCTCCCAGAGACTTCCCACTCCTAAACTATTGACACTGAACCAGGAAAAGTATCTAAAAAGATACCAACTTAATGTTATTGCTCCCAAAATCTATCAACGCTAAAAGGAGGAGAGGAAAAGCAAAATAATAGGAAAAGGTTCACAATACAGAAAATTACATGTTGGAATGACCAAGCAGAATATTCTCTTAATTTTCTATAAATCAGAATATTGATGTATTTTTAAATGCAATAAAATATAACTGATGGCCTTTTATTTTATCAGGACTACAGCATATGAATATCCTATTTAGATATAATTTCTGCATATGAAAATGCATACACCTTGTATACACAGAACCACAGAAGGCAAACTCAGTTGAGTCTATTTCAGAGGAAACCAATCAGAGTTTCTTACCATGTGCATGCAGCAAATTACACAAGTGTCATTTGTCACATGTGACTGTTCATTAAACTGTGACAAGCAATTTCCTACATGGAAGTACTATCTGTGCAGGAAGTTCTAATGCAGGAAGTGTACCCCAGTTTGTAACTATGGCCATGGAAGGGGAATGATTTAGTTGAGGCCATACAAATGAAATGCATAAAGATGGAGAAAAAGGTCTGCGAGTAACAGGCATAGAGACTGAGAGCATGATCACAATCAGATCTCCAGTTTTTGAGCTTGAAAATATTTGACCGTTTTTTCCTCCTCAATGAGTGCAAGAAGCCTGCTTGTTTTAGTGTAAAACCAGGATTCTGAGAATTTGGCATATGTAAGTACATTTGCTGATAGACAAACAGAATGCATGTTATGAAGCATGACTTTGATCATTCAGAGTTCTCTCTCTGGATAAAGAGTTTATTCAGAATATTCAGTTCTCTGATCACCACTGTGCTTCTTTTTCATCCTGCTTTAGCATTTAAACTAAGCCAGAGGGCAGAAGTGGCAATATTTGCCAAAACTCATGCCTACTCTCTTTCTTGAACTGGGTCTTATGGAGTGTTTTGGTTGTCACCATTCACTCAGAAACCAAAAGATAATTTCCACACTATGCAGAGCCTCTCTTTCAGTCTGGTGAACTATAGTCATGAATTATTTCCTGAAATATGTTTCCAGCATGACAACACTACTTTATTTTATAAGATGTACTGGAGCTGAAAACACAGCAGGGTCAGCTGCAGTTGGCAGCTGTCCTGGGGTTAAAAAAAAAGGAGAAAGAAGAAGTTGTGCATGCACCATCAGTAACACCAAGTGCCATGAAACAGTTGTCAAAGATGAAATATATGTTTTCACGGAAGGGACAGAATGGTCTTAATGGAGAAACCTTTAAAAAAAAGTCAGGTAGGGACATTTCTCTTCTTAGTAAGGATTTTAAAAAACACAGCAAGGAATATGTCCATGGTCAGATGCTTTACATACATGACTTAGAAATTAATGAATGCACAACTTATGGAATTTGTGTTATTCTAGCATGTAGGACACTTTCTTTTCCATCACTCAGTTTTTGCTACTACTGTTTTGTTAACCTAACTACATTGCTTTAAATGCTCTAATTCAAACTCACAGGTGCATAACACATGCAGATGCAAAAATTATGCAAGCTGAAAACAGGAAATGTTTCACGTCATTGAAAAGTATGATATAAATGTGTTAAATATTTTTCTTAGGAGAAAATATATCTTGCAGGAAAAACTGCTAGAAATACAATTCAGATTAGTCTAATGGGCAAAATATTTGTATTCAATTTGATTTAGATGTTGGCTGAAGAGAAATAATTGGAATGAGAATGTTCTTTCTGTTGGCAAGATTTTCCAGTGCTCTTTCTCATCTTATGATGCCAAATTACATGTTTTCCTCTATGCAGTGGCGCAACACGGACAAGTTGCTAGGGTGCCAAAAAGCCTCCAAATGTAAATTTTGAATACATTATCTGTGATAAAACATTTTATGTACTATATATTCTTTAGTAAAAGAGATATTGAACACATTATGAAGCTTTTTTCCTTTTAAAAAATAACTGTTTAAATGGTTTGTTCAATCAGGGTTATTCTTCTCACACAGAGGTTTGTGTTGGAATACAGAATATGAAACAATCTCCTCAAGATATTTTGTGTTCAACATAAAATATTTAAAATGTCTCATTTCCAAGAGGGAGTTCATGACAGATGTGTTATTTTCTCCCTCTCCATTTTTAACAGCATTGTTGTGTCTAATTAGCCCCATTGATTTACCCATGACAGTATGAACTTTTTAAGAGGAAAGAAAAAGTAGATCATGGTGTTTGAAGCAGAGAACAATCTATGACAAGGTGAAGAAAGGCCCTGATTTTGGGTGTTTTACAACAAAGTCCTCAAGTAGCCCAGAGAGCTTTCACTTATTTATGCACCACCATATGATACAGGCTTTTGCCTGTAGCATTACAAATCATAGACAGGCTTGATACAAAATGTTCTCCAGGTGTTAACAGACCAACTGCGCCACTATTTCTTATTTATGTGCTGTCTAGTAATAGAAGACAAATTGCTATAGATGTGGCAAATGTGATTAAACAGGTATTCAGAAGTCAAAAGGGAGACATACTTGTAGGTTACATTATATGACACTTTCTGTAGGCTCAGAACTGTTATTTTGAAGACAAATGTGAAATAAAAATGTTCAACAATTCCTTCCAATCCCACAGTTGGAACTTCTAGTTCGTACTGAGAATTCAGCCCCACGGGCATTGAAACTAGAAAAACAAAACAAAAACATCCTTGTTTCCCTCTAGCACAATGACAATGTTAAATGAATATTAGCATGGAAAGAAATAACAAAATGGAATTTATATGGCAAAATATATTTTTTCGAAACTGTAAGAAGAAGCAAAGTTAGTGAGCTAACATGGCACTAGAAGCAGTGAATTCATCTGCATTAATAATGAGTAAAATTAAGAAGAGTAAAGTTTGTCTTAAAAGTTTCAATTAAAACATACACTATTTCTTTAACCTGATTGTAGCCCCATATGGCAAGGTCAGCCCTTTCAGTGAACAAACAGCTCAGTCGCCTCCAGTGTAGCTGTTATCTTCCTCAACAAGGGGAGACATTTGGCACAGCCTAAAGCTGGGGCATGAACCCTGGCTAAGCTTAAGACATTTATCTGACAGCATCAGCTGACACTCCACAAACACATTTGCTCTCCATGACCCCAGAGCATTTGTGATTAATCAAAAATGTATCTTGAATCTTGAGAACAAGCTACAAGCAGGCACACACAAAAAAAGAATATGCTCTCGATCTCGCTTATCGACTCAAGAGGTATATTGAATTTAGAAATAGCAAATAGAATAAAATGATCAATATGTTCTCACTTGTCCATGGAAGAGCAAACTTTATCCCTCAAGCAAAAAACATTGATCATGTAAATGTTTGAGATGTTTTTTAGTTTTTAAAAAAGCAAAAACATATTTGTGGGCAAGGAGAGAAGCATTAGAGAGGTACATTTATTATATAACAGCACAGAAAAGTGTAGAAATAATATTGGAATATATGAATGTGCTCGTGAGCTATAGCCAAGTTCTTTATACAACTTTGAACTGCTATAGCATGGGGGTTTGTAGCCTGTTGCCAAAAGATCTTAATAAAACATTATAAAGTGGATTTTAAAACTTAATGAAGTCACATAATCTGTTTCAGAAAAAGCTCCCTGTCTTAATTTAAATGAGACACAGTTACAATATATCCCCCATGCACTGTTTACAATTTATAATTTATGCCTCTATTCAAAATACACTACTTTCTTCAGTCATCTGCTAAGTGATATGATTAGCATTTGAATATCATAAAATTTTACTTTTCAATTGTCAGAATAGAAGCTTTTAAGCTTTTAATGTTTTCATTCACTTTTTAAAGAACAGTACTTTACTGAAGTCTAATTAATAATGAGAAAAATAATATCATGAGAACCACCTATGCTCATTGCAAAATGGGTATAACTTTATCTCCACAACAGTACTTAATTCTTTTACATTCTTTTCTGATTACCTACTGCTTAGGGTACAAGCCTTTTGTTTCCACATAGTCCTCTTATTCTAGCAGAGAACTGCTGTATGTCCTTTGGTCTCTGTTGACACGACAAACAAACTTTCATAGCATGTGCTCTACATAAAATGGTGGTACTAATTAGAAGATATAAACTCATGCTGAGACATAATATGAATTGGTTTTATGCATCTACTAAGCTCACAGCAGTATTAGATTTATGGTGCCAACATCTTCAAGTAATATTCAACTCTTCCCCCGCTCAAATTTCAAAACTATCTAGAAATAAGGGAACATTGATTTTATTTCTTAATGTAACAGCCAAACTTCACTAATCCACACTTCAGTAATCTGAATATTTAAAACATATCTCCAAGAGACTAATTTCTACAGCTTTTCTGCAAATATTTAGCACCGTAAAGCTATAGTGGAGGTGACCTATATAACTGAACATATTTAACTAAATGCAAGAATGAGCAGCTGTCAAAGGGCATGGTAAGAAGTCAGTGAATCTGCATGGTGCTTGGATCCAGAAAACCACATCCTCTTGCTACCTGTATATAGCACCATTCTTCCCTTCCCTAGCAGTTTAGCTATACAGCAATCACTTGATTTGAATTTAGTATCATGATGCTGGGCTTAATATTGGTGACTCATTTGTATTTTGATTAGTTTTTATGATGTGAAGCAGCCTTACGAGGGTTTTAAAAATTTGAAATAAATAGGAGAGAACCCTGTTTTGCCACCTGAGGCAAGACAGGAAGCTGTCCCCACTGAAGCCTCGCTTACTGGGGTCACGTGGTTGCTTCTGGTAAGATCTTATGAGATCTTGCAGAATTCTCAGAGGATTTGGCTGGAAGCTGCAGCTACATGACCCTGGTGGCGGCAGGGGCAGGGAGGTTCCCATGGGGGCACGCCCTGCAGAGTTCCATTGCCCAAGTCAGCTGCTTAAGTCATATGATATAGCATCCACATTAGGTTGTCTTTATTTTTATTATGATGATGTATATGTGTTTTTACATTGTAACTTTATGTTGTGAACTGCCCTGAGATCTACGGGTATCAGGCAGTCTACAATTATTTTTATTATTCTAAACATATTGTCTCAGAAGTAAATAAATTACACTGATTTTACTGGAAGACTACAGAAGCCACCTATTTGCAAAGGAATCCCAACATTTACCCAAACACATAGTTTCAGGAATGTGGCATTAGGACTTGGGCATGCACTGCCACAGTATTTAACCACTGAAGATAAGCTGTAGTTCTCCCCATAAGATTTTCACCTTCTCAGGGAACTGCTTTTAGCTACCATGAAGAGATCACTCTGGGATAATACACAGACATAAGCCACCAGCATCCTGGGTTCTACAGTATTAGAAGCTGCAATGTTCCATATTACCTTTACGTGACAAATGGCAATTGTTAATAGCAGCAGGGTACATTTATACTGCACTTTCCCCTTTTATGCGAATAGCTATTCTGAAGGCTCCAGATCAAGAGTTCCACCTTATTGCAGACCTGAAAAATTGTAGCAGATTTTGAGGTCTTTGGGGGCCAGTAGCTTATGTTTGCCCCACAAAAATTACAGCTACAAAATACATAAATTGAGCAATATGACTAGCCCAACTTCTGTTGTAACAAGCTTGTTATCACTTGTTAAAGAGTTCTGTGTAATTCATTGTCTTCATCCTTGATTACCAATAGAGCCTTGGCCGATATAGATATCTTACATATTTTGTTTCTGTACGTTAGTGTCACTTACAACATCTCCATGGTGTATATACAGGTTGCATGATGGTAGCTTCCTACGTGCTTATCTTACAGAAACTAACATGAATTGAAGCACTAGACATCCCAGCTGTATGTTTTGGCATCCATGGTGAAAATGAGCAGAAAATCTAGCTGTTCCATATCAAGAAGTATTTTTACTAGTGCTAATGTGCCTTAAATACCTTGTTCCACAGATGAGTGGCCTGGCACCTGCTGCATGAGAAATAGCCAATTACTGCTCAGTGCCTCTAATTTTCTGATTCAATTAGCATGCTTCAGAGCTTTCCAGTTTAATTGCAAACTACTTCAGTTAGCTCTCTGATTAATCATTGCCCATCTGCAAACCATCGGAAAACTTAGTGGAACAAATTTGTGTACTTTGGAATGCTGGGAGCTTAGCAAATCAAACTTGTTTTGGTATATAAAGCTTTAATTTTGTTTGCCCTTTTCAGCTGCACTTGTAAGAAGCTCTGTACTGATTAAACAGGAAGTCCAGACAATAATATGCTACATTATGCACGTAATTACTGTAAATACAGCCGAGACTGGAGAAGCATCATTTAAGGTTAGGCACTACCATGTATGGAGTACGGGGTCAAGACAACACATTTGGAATCAATTTCTTCCCATTACAGAAGAAAATAAATATCACAAAAACAATCATGTGATGCCATTCCAATATCTATACTTTGAGGAATATTATTTTAAGCACACTCATAAGTAAATCTGACTGTTTTTAGTAGGTCTTACATCCTGAACCAACATGTTTATTCAGAAACCTTAGGAATTCCAGTGGAAGCTATTTGGCTATGTATGCTTAGGTTGCAGCTTCTGATTCAGCAGAGAAACCTATTCCTAGCTAATTACATCACCTTGTATGTGTTTTAGAAGAAAGACTGGATGGTTTTCTAATCTTGCAAACCATTTACCATGAACAATAATTTCAACATCTGTTGCCTTTCATAATCTGAAGCTATATAACAGTATTGTCAACATAAGCATGCCTTAGAAGTGTAAAGAGGTGAAATTATTAATATGATGAATCTTTTTATTCGCTTTTTAATTTTTGACATTTCTGTTGTGTTTTTAAAGTTTCCCCCGCAGAAATCCTTTGAAGATGAAAATATGTTTCCTTGAAAAAAATCACATAAAAAAGCAGAAAATACTTAATGCAACTGTATAATGCAACAGTAAAACTTTATAACCTGATGTAAGTGTTTTATTTTAAGCTTAAAGCTGCTATGATTGTGTTTCTATGTCAATGATCACAAATTACTTCAAACAGGAATGTTTAGCCACCTATGAAGTGGCAAAGATAACCCACAACACCAAGCCATATTTTCCCCACATAGTTTTATCCATGTTCATTTTTCCCTTTTCCATCACTGTATTTACTTAATTCCTGATATAGACTGCAATCCTATAAAACACCCTGTGATCTTTGATTGGTATATAAATTTAATTTTTAAAATCCCAATTCATTAAAATTAGTATGAATTTCATCATTTATTTAAGCTGAATGTGGGTTTTATCACATATTTTGGTATGGTTTGAGTAAGGAGATGACAGCAGCTAAGGGGTTGGAACTGAGATGCCCACCTGAAAATTGAAGTGATTAAGAGGGGAGTGTGTGTGTTCAAACATTCAAAGTGAGAATGTTTGATTGTCAAGAAACACAGTTGACTTCCGGGGTCAACTGTGTTTCTTGACAATTGAATGTTTTTGATCTTATTAACAATTCAGTCTCATTACATTGCCCGTCTCCACCTTAAGATCTTCACAGCATTATCTCTTATTAGAGTAAACTCTTTTCCCACAGAGGAATCATGGCAGACTGAAGGTCTCATTGGCTCCTCACCAACAGAGACAGCACAGTGGCGTTTGATGCCAGATCAAGATGTCTCTCTATCCATGGCTTCATTCTACTCCTCCAGCACCACAACTCCACCATTTGACTGTTTCATTCATCCAAAAACCAGTGTGAAGGACTTTCCCATTTCACCACCTGTTCCCTCCCCGTTTGATTCTGCTTTCCATATCATTCATCTCTGGTTTACTTTCATTATCGATTAGATCAAACTTTGTTCTAATCCATTTTATTTGCTCATCAAACATTTGCTGAAGGTGGCCAACGGTGGAATGTCCAAAGATATACTTGTTATATTGAATGTTTTTGATCTTATTAACAATTCAGTCTCATTACATTGCCCGTCTCCACCTTAAGATCTTCACAGCATTATCTCTTATTAGAGTAAACTCTTTTCCCACAGAGGAAGCATCAAGAGAAGATTTACTTTCAATTTATAGGCAACACTTTTGTTGAGAAAAAAACAAAATTTCTTGATTCAAACAATTAAAGTAGACGTTTTCTTCTGCCTTCAGCCCTTTAACAATCAACTTCCCTTCCCTTATTGCAGCCAGAAAGCAGCTCACACACCGAATGTAAATTTCCACCAGCAGACAGACAAATCTCATTTTCAATATATGAATTATAAACACCTCAGGAAGAATTAAGAAAGGGAGGCTTTTGCAGATCCAGTGCTCATCAGGGCCCTTATGTGGTTCCCAGGAGCTGACAGTTTCTTGGTGTCTTGACACAGAAAATGTCTTTTTCAGAGCATCAGAGGTTAACCACCTGTTCACTCTGTTTTCCAGACTGAATTTGATAGCCAAAATTTATGTCTGGCTGTCATCAATCACCACACAGTTATATCCATTGGCAGCCTGCTAACAAAAGACATTCATTCCCCCATGTTCCTCCCCCTTCTAACCCTAGAAAGTCTTAAGTGTGCTACTGGTTTGATTAACACTTGGGTATGAAAGGTGATATTCTCAGAATGGAAGGGCAATGGCACCACAGGCTCTTCTTCTGGAGGGCCATCTGGACCTGGACCTGTATGCAACTCCCCTTCTGGCTCCAAATTCTCAACTTTATCCCCTGAAGAAGGGCAAGACATTGCGCCAAAAAAGGCGTGACAAAAGTCTTGTTCAATCTTGAGTATCCGTGTGTTAGAGAACTGTTAAGCCACGTTATATCCAAAAGAGCTTGCAGAAACAGCTTGCAGAGACCCAAGTTTGGGAAATCCTGATATAGAATGTCCTTTGGAAGCAGGGGAGAATGGCAGAGTACAATGGGGAAAGCTGGCACAAATGGACATTAGCAGGGTGAATCAAACAGACTGGCTGTTAATTGGCTGTGTGAGTGTCTGGAGGCGGTTGGTGGATGGATGGCGGCTAACGGATTGAGGCTGAATCCTGACAAGACAGAAGTACTGTTTTGGGGGGACAGGGGGCGGGCTGGTATGGGGGACTCCCTGGTCTTGAATGGGGTAACTGTGCCCCTGAAGGACCAGATGCACAGCCTGGGAGTCATTTTGGACTCACAGCTCTCCATGGAGATGCAGGTCATTTCTGTGTCCAGGGCAGCTGTCTACCAGCTCCATCTGGTATGCAGGCTAAGTCCCTACCTGCCCGTGGACTGTCTTGCCAGAGTAGTGCATGCTCTAGTTATCTCTTGCTTGGAATACTGCAATGTGCTCTACATGGGGCTTTGAAGGTGATCTGGAAACTACAACTAATCCAGAATGTGGCAGCTAGACTGGTGACTGGGAGTGGCCGCCGAGACCATATAACACCAGTCCTAAAGGATCTTCACTGGCTCCCAGTATGTTTCCGAGCACAATTCAAAGTGTTGGTGCTGACCTATAAAGCCCTAAACAGCCTCGGACCAGTATATCTGAAGGAGCATCTCCACCCCCATCATTCAGCACGGAAACTGAGGTCCAGCACCGGGGGCCTTCTGGCGGTTCACTCACTGCGAGAAGTGAGGTTACAGGGAACCTGGCAGAGGGCCATCTCGGTAGTGGCTGCCGCCCTGTGGAATGCCCTCCCATCAGATATCAAAGAAATAAACAACTGACTTTTAGAAGACATCTGAAGGTAGCCTGTTTAGGGAAGTTTTTAATGTCTGATGTTTTATCGTGTTTTTAATATTCTGTTGGGAGCTGCCCAGAGTGGCTGGGGCAACCCAGCCAGATGGGCAGGGTATAAATAATAAATAATAAATTATTATTATTATTATTATTATTATTATTATTATTATTATTAGGTTTAGTGGGGAAATGTAAGGAAGGTGTAGCTATTTAAATCAAAAGGACATCTGAAGGAGGGCTGCTCAGTTTTTCTCTAATCCCTATATGTCATTTTTTATTCATAATATTTATATCCTGCCCTTCCTCTCAAAGGGAGCATACATATCACTATATAAGACAATTGTACATGTGTGCATTTCACTTTGTAGACATGGAGTGTTTGCAAGGCAACTGTTGTTCCAGTCTTTTTGAGAGATGTAAGCAGCACTTTATGAAATAAAGCCAGGTTTCATTTGGCCTGTACTTTCCATTGCTCAACTAATTAATGTCTATAGCCCTAAGGGGGAAAGTTATTTTTCCACTAACTAGCAGTCAGGTGTTGCTTCTGGCATGAGAAAAATGGGGAAACTAACTTTGCCATTTCCTTAGATTGCAGAGGTTGTATACTGCAACTGGTGATCTCTCTGCCAGTTAATAAATTGTTGTATGTATACGTAGCATACATACTGTGTGTGTGTATGTAACTGAGAAAACTGTTGTTTAGAAATGCTCCAAAACCCTCTACTGTAGTTAAATAAAGCAGTTTAGGTTGGATTTCAAAGTTTGCCTTGCATCTAATGCCATCTCGTTGTAGGAAGGGAAAGGATCTTTTTTCCTCATAAAAAGATTGGAGAGGTGCCCAGTAAGCACAGTAGACTGGAATAAAAAGGAAGCTATACATTTTAATAAATATTGTCACAAGTGACAGCTGGTTTCTAGAGCTGAAACTAACTCCATCAGAGGAAAGCCAGCCTGCAGCTGGTAAGAGAGGAATACACAGCACAGCAGAGACAGAGTGCATATCTGGGGGTGGGCAGGTTTTGTCCCACATATTAGATTCTGAACATTTCATATTAATGATCCCACAGCTACTTCCAGGCGCTTCTCCTCCCACATCTTGCCTGAATGCTAAGGTCACTGACTGACACTCTTTTCCAAATGCCACCTCCATTAGAAGTTAGTCTTGCATCATTGTCCCAGCTATGGAATACCCTTCCCAAAGAAATATGTCTGGCACAAACTTTGTTGTCAGTCCAAGGTTGAAATAGATATGCATCCAGACTAGGGCTGGACGATATATTGATATTTGATCCAAAACCAGGGACTCAGCTACATTCATCTATTATATTGTTAAGAACTGCGTTATAAACATGTGACACCAGATGGCTCTGTAGAGCTGTGATCCTTCACCAATGGGATTTTTGCATTGAGAGATTTTTATGGTGTTTTTTAGTCAGTGTAGATCCAGCCAAGTTTGAAGGTCATTATTGTGATATTGGTTTAATAATTTTTTGATCTGGCAATATATCACAAATCATGATGTGTGTGTGTGTGTGCACTATGCAAAAATCACAATGTGGGGAAAGCCAGACAATGCTTTTCTTGTTTCCTGCAGCCTCTGTTAACTCTGCTGGTTCAGCTCTTCCCTGCCTCCTGCAGGGGGCAGCAAAAATCACGATGTGGGAAAAACGGTTAAGCCAGCCAGTGCCTCTACATAGCTTAATTCTTATTTCAGACATTGTGATATATTGGTATGTTGAGATGTTTAGCTGGTTATATATCGCAATGTTGAAAACCAGATATTGCCCAGATTTGGATTCCAGGCATTTTAAAAACACTCTCATCCTAAATATTTAAATTATCTAACTACTTATAGCACATTTACAGGCTGCCTGCTTCTAGTTTTATTTGCTAATTTTATTTTTGAAAAGCACAATGCAATCATTTGATGGAAGGTGGCATATAAATGTTTTGAATAAATAATAATTAATACTTGAATTTTAAGAATATCAGTTAATAACAAAACTGATTAATGCCACGGCAGTTTCTCTGCCAAGGGACACTAGATTTCTGATAACCCTCCAAGACCAGATTCAAAACAGACCAGGTATGCCAAATAATTTGCTAGACAAATTGAAAGCAGATTACATTTTTCAAATATATATATTAAATTAGACACGACATATTTGAAACTCAAATCCTAATAATGGTATTTATTTCATGTATGTCTTTGGAAAGACACTTTTGTATTTCGTAAGAATTTAAGAAGAGGCTGCTGGATCAGCCCAATGGCCCATGTTGTCTGGCATCCTGTTCTCACAGTGGACAACCAAATGCCTCTTTGAAACTTACAAGCAGGATCAATTCTTTGATTTTTAAAATTGGGATAATAAAACTTATCATGCAGACATATAATAAAAATTATTATTATTGTAACTTATTTTATTTATATGTTTATTTACATGTTCATTCACCTTAGTCTGTTCTCACTTAAATCAGATTTTATATTGCATTTGATGGGATTTGGATTAAGTATTTTTGGTCGTTTTAAAATAAAATGTATATTTAATGTAATTTTATAAGCAAGCAATTTTTCCATATTCCAAAAATTAGATTTAGTAGCACAATCTCAGGTTCCAGTGTTATTTTTGGCCTTGTGATCACTACAAACAAGTACCGCATCTATGAAATAAACTAAATGCTTTTTACTGTAATCTTAAGAACAATATAAAGACTAGAATCCAGAACTGTAAAGAAAGTTCTGTGTTAACTCAAAGGACTTTGAACTTGTGTTTCTTCAATATTTATTGATTTATTTTATATGTTTCTATAGCACATTCTCTGCTGCTTAAGCAGCAACTGAAGCAGTTTATAGGACATACTAAAAACAATATAAAGCACAATAGTAAAACAAAATTGGAAAATATTTCTGCATTTTTCTGTGTATAAGACAATGTTTTTTGCCTAAAATTTTAAGGCGAAAATTGGGGTTTGTCTTATACATGGATACTGATGCAGAGTAAGGTGGCCGGGCCTGCAGGCAATTGTTGGCAGCGAGTGGACAATAGGCTGCTATCAGGTGGGTCCCCCCAAAAATGGGCAACTGAAACAGAGTTGAAGCCACTTGCCTCCTCTCTGGCTGCCAGCTAGTGAGAAGGAGTAGGCTTTATCTAGTTTTTTTGTGCATTGGGAGTACCCCTCAACCTTAGTGCAACAAGACCCGTGCTCTTCAGGTAGAAAGCCAGACAAAAGCTGTGTACAGTGGTACCTCGGGTTACAGACGCTTCAGGTTACAGACTCCACTAACCCAGAAATAGTACCTCAGGTTAAGAACTTTGCTTCAGGATGAGAACAGAAAATGCGCGGTGGCGGTGCGGAGGCAGCGGGAGGCCCCATTAGCTAAAGTGGTACCTCAGGTTAAGAACAGTTTCAGGTTAAGAACAGACCTCCAGAATGAATTGAGTTCTTAACCCGAGGTACCACTGTACTTACCTGCCGCATGGCAGGAAACCTGAATCAACAAGCAAATTCCTCGTATTCTTAAAACCAATTGGATTGTTGGTTTCTGGATGGACCACCTTAACCAGCCCCCTACCCACAAGGTGATCAGGAAAAAAACCCCTAAGCCCTGCCAAAGTAGCAATATGCCAATGACAACAATACATTAAATATCATCTACAGGACAACTAAGGAGATCTGTGGGTTAACACATTCCCTGTCAAAAACTACTCTTATAGCTGCTGTGCACCTTCTGGGATAAATAATGACTTCTTTGGAGGGGGTTGATTTGAAAGGAGGGTGGGGAAAGGCTTTGCCTGTTTCCCTGCGCAACAGCCCCGATCAAATCACACACACATGCTGTGTCTGCTTTTTCTACAGAAAGAGTTATGTCTAGGTTCTAAACACATTAGTTAAAAAAACTTCTAATGTAACATGTAGTTTAGCCCCATGTCTATTATTATTATTTTGTGTGAAAAGTAGTTCCTGTTTCTCTACATTTAATTAGATGATTAACAGATTTATATATATGAATATCCCGTTGATTTCAAAGAATGTTATACGAAAATGCCCCATATGTTATTTCACCACAATTTGCATTGTTATAATGGGTTATTGACTTCTTTTAGGTTTAAGGGACTAAGGTAGTATTCAGTAATGACTCTGTGCTACAAGTTTATTGCATATGCCCAAGGTTCATTCACCCCAAGCAATTTGGTCAATAACCAATTTTTATACTTCTATCTCCTTCAAAATTCCAAACCAATAATCCCTGGTGCTTTTTTTTTAATTATTTCAGTATCAGACTAACATTTCCCATGGAAATCAATATGGGTGCGATCTATTAGTCCAAAATCTGCAGCACTGCAATGCAAACATATTAAAAATATTGATTTCGCAAGCTACTGATGTTTTGATTGACTTTAATGTTTGTAAGCAGCAATAACAGAATTTCAATGACTGAAACAAAGTTTTGATTAAAATTATAGATTTTTTTAAAAAATTGACTATTTTACTGTTTAAAGTGTATCACATGCTTTACTTGTCTGCCATACAATGAGCACAGTAGTAAATATGTATTTGTAAATATTTCAGTCTGCTATATGTTACACAATCAATCTTGAACAGCTTCTTTTTTAAACCTGTTTTCATGATATCTAACACTAAGTTTTACAAGACACTTTCTTGTACTGTCTTCTTTCCCTTGTTTCCTTAGTATCCCTTCTTCACAGTGTTAAGGTTTTGGCCTTACTACTATGCCTCAAACACGTTTATGTGTCCAAGAATGCTATGGGTCATACCTAACTTGTTCAGTTAAATATTTCAATGGGTCTACTCTGAGTATGACCAATACTAGACATCACCGTATGTTTCCAGTTTGATGCCTTCCCTTTGCAAAAAATATATAGCAAAAGAAAATGTCAAGCAAAGTGAAGAGCAAGAGCTTTTTCTTTCTGCACACCAGCACTGGTGAAGGTGGAGGAAAAGCTGCTTTGCTGTATTTACTGCTCTTGAACTGGACCAATAGCTGACTATTGAGGGGACTAAATCTCAATTCAGGGAAGCTGCCTTAATGGCCAGGGACATGCATCTCTGGCTGTGTTGGGGGAAAGTAATTAGAATGTGCTTAATTCCTAAAGAAAACTGAACTGAACGTCCCAGTAATTGTGGCTTTTTTTGCAAGAGAACAAGATGGCTATGGGAATGGACACTGGGGCTTTTGAAGTACCCCTGCCCATGGAAGCCCAGCACAGTTACTAACCCTAAGAATTTGAAATCCATGGACAAAATGACACAGACAGCAGGGAGGGGAGAGCATGATGGCATAGCCAAAATATCCAAACAGTACTGCTGTGAGAGCCAGGTATTTCTTGTAGATAGCATGATCCCTACATCAACATGCCTGCACACACTCACAAACAAGCAGCTCCTGTACCCACTTCTACAAGAAGGGCAGCTCTGCATCCACCTACATCTGTCCCAGCTGCAACAAAACATGCCTCTTCTGAATCAGTTTCTATACCCACTGCAGGCGCTGCAACCTGCCAATAGTTTGACCTCCCCTGCAAAGGCGCACTCCTCCACTGTCTACCAAGACCAATGGATGCCAACTCTAAGAGCTCCCCTTGAAGAGAAGTTCATTTACAACAGACTTCTACAGGTGTGCTAGGGCACATACAGATCTCTAGATCACAGTATGTCTCAGCAAACTGGCTTGAACTGCGACGTGATCAAACATGAAGTTACCAGTGTGGCATTTGCTGAGAACCAGTTTGATGTAGACAGAACTACATACAGTACACTCAATTCCTGCTTGTAAACGGTGATATGTATGTTTGGCATTTCTAGAAGGATAGAACATTGGAATGAGTACATTCCACGCAACAGTGCTAAACCACACATACCATTGATTTCAGATAAGCTGCTTGAAGCCCTAGCAATTGAGAGGTGGTTTTTAGTGGTTATGGGTTTTGTTTGAACCTTGCCTAATATGTATCTTATAGAAAATAATGGCGTTATTGCACTGTATTGAAAAATCAGTTTAAAAGTTATTTTATGGTAAATGGGTGCATAAAACTTTGTTACTCAGACTGGAAATAATATACTAGGCAGTTTCCAATTTTATGATTAATAAATTCAATTTGAATGAACTATTTATACATTGTACTATAACTGTAGCCCTGCATCAAATTAAAGGACAAGGCTTTAGAGGCCAAAATGAGCAAATCATTTATGCTGAACAAATTGATACTTTATTACAAAGATTAGACAATATTTACATATTCTGAACACTAAAAAGATAAAGCAACTCTGAAAGAGCACACATTAATCAAATGTGCATATAATCGCTTCATGTCCAATCTCAGAAATTTTTTGCTTGATCCCCATAATCTTTGGCTTAATATACATTGCTAATTGAAAGGATAAGGCTAATAATGATGAATTTGCTTTTGAACTACTATCTTTATATATTGATTTAATGACTGATCTTATACATGTTCAGATTAGTTCAATGGGCTTAAGAGACAAACAGCACGTTCAGAAAAAGCACCTTTCATGGACAGCACAAACAGACTGCAAGAAAACTAGCACATCCAGAAGAAGGCTAGGCAAGCATTTTCCTCCCTAACCTGCTAGCCTCTCATGGGCATCTGAAGAAGGAAAGCATTCAGATATTCAAGCCTCCAGTTTCCCTCTGATATAGTTGAGCCTGGGAAGGGCTATGTGATTTTTCTGAATGTGTGGCTGAAACTTACTTCCTATCTGCGTGTAGAATTATAGTTTTAATAGTATTATAAATATCTTCCTTTTCAGAGAAATAGGTTTATTAATAACACGTGGCTGAAAAGACCTCGCACTCTGTGCAATGTGATAGGCTATGCAAGCATAGGTATAGTACTACTGAGATCTTTTTGACTTACAAAGGCACCCAAGAAAGTTAAGATAGCTTCGATGTATTTTAGGGTTCTTAAATTGTGTTTTGACATATACAGATCTATGTGAACTGCAAAATTGGATAAGAAAGAAAACGCCCCCTCTCAATTCTTAAAAGTGTTGTGATAGCGTATCTCATGTTGCATTAGATATATACATCACTTGTGTACCCCAAAATATAGAATAATCTGGTAAATTATAAAAACAGGTTACTGTTTGTGCAGTTAGGGTGGTTTTGCATAAACCTAACAAAGAAAAAGAGAGAAATTTGGTAATTAAAGGAAGCTATAGGTAATTCAAAAAGCCAAGCTTTCTGATACTATAGCGATACCATAGCAGCTGGCTCTGACACCTGCAGCTACAAGTCAATTGAGAGTGTTAAGTTGTATCAAGAATTACTACTTTCAAGCATGGCTGGTGATTTTGGACAGCAGCATTTAAGAAACCTTCAATCAGACAGTTCTATCACCACACATTTTCAAAGCATCCCCACTGTCAAAATTTGCAGGAGTTTGGAGAATTTAACATTTGGAAAGGTTAAAAATGTCAGGCACTGGTTTGGGTAAGTTCTGTTGAACATTTTTGCTTCAAACAATGATTGTATGAATTGTTCCAGTGTCCCATCAGGCCAGAATTAATGTATTGTCAATTCACACTTTAATAGGTTGGTTTGTTGACCATTGTCTAAAATGGGGGTGGGGCATCTCAAGCCCAGGGGCCAAAAGTGGCCCTCAAAACCTCTTTATCAGGCCCTTGGGCCTCTCCCTGAGCCACGACCCTCTCTGTCCCTGCTGGGCTCCTCAAGTATCTGCCTGGCTAGAATGTGTTAATGAACTCTCATACATTGCATCTTTGCTTGTCTGAATGGAGGACAAAGAGCCTACTGTACAAATTTATATTCATTGGTACCCCAACTTTGCCTTTGGCCTCACCTATTACTGGCATGTGGCCTGCAAAATGTTGCTGAGAGGTAATGCTGAAAAAGTCTTGACATCATTGTACAATGTGGCCTCCCGGTCCCTTGTCATTGTGTCTTTGAGACCACCCTCATCATGGATGACTGCTTTTCTATTTTATTTATTTAACAAGTGGGAGGAGTCAACCTGTTCACTGAATGTTCTCCAGTCCACTCTGGCAAATGCAAATTTAACATCATGTGTATTGTGATTCCCAATTCTAAATAAACAAGTTTAAGAACAGGGTACATATTCACCCTGGAAAACTACTGTCTTGCTTTGCAATATGTAACAAAATCTATGCAATGTGTCCCGTCCCCCCTTTACAACATTTTCTATATTTTTCTAGAAATTTTGAAATCCAGTTTTATTCTTAGGACTAATTTTAGTTCCCCAGCTATCTTTCTCCTGGTTTTTTCCACATTAGTATAAGAAAATGAAATATCTTTCACATCTCTTCCAGTGCTTCCCTCCTCTTGTTTTTATCTGAAATATCACTTCTTTTGCCCCATTTCCTGCACACTCTCTCTCTTATGTTTCCCATCATCCAGCTTCCAACCATCTATCTTAGGTCAGAAGCACTTGAAAGTTCCCACAGGTGCTGTTTTCCATTTGTGTCATGTGATGTCTCTCAGCAGCAGTGAGTACTTCCACAACTACATGGAGCTGAGAGGAAGGGCTTCCAGCCAAAAAGGGAATGAAGAGCATCTGCTGCCTGCGGTTAGCCACACACAACAGTGCTGTGATCAACAATACAGAAGCGTTGATGATATTAGGGGAGATAAACAGAAGTAGGAATAGGAACTTCTTAAAACAATTGAGTTTTTGCATCCTCAGTACTACTGCCTGTGTCAGGAAAAGCTATCCTCTGCAGTGTGTAAGGGAATTTAACAGTGACTGAAGTCTTATTTGAGTAGAACTCCAAATACAAGTCTCAAATTCATGTTGCATCATGTCATAATTGTCCTGGAAATTAATATATATGAGCAGGGCTGCTACATCTTTAGAACCTCTGGTGGTTTTTTTCTTAGTTTATTTACATTTGTAGGACACTCTGTCCTGAAGGCGTGAGACAATTATAGTACTTTGTAGTAGTAATATGTAAGAATACAAAAAGTATTTTAAATAGATACAGAAACGACAAATTCTTTAACCGCAGCTAGCTTAAGGTTTACTACCAGAACACAGCCCAAATAAAAAAGTATTACAATACTTTTGGAATACACTCTGGCTTTGACTTTTGCAAATCTCCACAGAAAGAGAATCCCTCAACTGTGAGACAACTAGTGAAACAATTTTTCTATATATGCTCTTTCTTTTGAACATGGCACATAGATGGTGTTGTCAAAATAGTCAAACTAGACTTTACATGGTAGAAATTTGCAATATTTCCCTAGTTAGAAAATTAAAAAGCATCCTCAGGAGGCCATGGATTTGATTCAAGGAGCAGTGGTAGGGGAACAGATGTTTAAACTTCCCCCCATCAACTGCTTTTCCAATCAAAATTGTCTTCCTAAAACAGCTATTTCACACAGGGGAGAAATGATTCAGATATACAGTCTTTTCCTACAGAGATGGAAAAAGCTTAAGAAGGTTTATTGGGTTTGGAAAACAGCCTACAAGGCAAGAATCTACTCCTTTGGTGAAATTAGTAGCCTCCTTATGCTACATTATATTATAAAAGGTGTTTGGGAAACTGCTATGTATGGCTGCCACATAAAATCTGATTTGGTTTACCAGTCATCCTTAAAAAAAATGTGTGAAGATTTTCCAGCATTGTTGTCTCTTCCTATCTTCTGCATTACTGTTTCTTTTAATATAGTTAGTTACTCATACAAGGAGCTTTCCTCATGTTATCTGTTTTCCTCAGCAGATGTTGATGGAAGACTCTGGCCACATTTGTATGTCAACATGACATGAAAAAGCAGAAAAGACTCACACTAAGCCTCTATTTCCTTCCTTCACCACTTCCCACATGATTTGTCCAGACTGGCAAAGTGCAGTTAATATTTAAACACAAGCCAGCTTCAAACCACAGTTACTGAAGCTGTTTTGTTTAAACTAACCATAGTCAGAATTAACTACAACACCCCAAGAGCCGTTATCAAATGAGGAAGCTTGCTGTGTCTCATTCTTGCTTGTTTACATTGGTGTTAAACTATGGCTTAACATGATGTGCTACATTTCCTCTTGGGCGACTTTCTACATGCTAGTGATGGTCATAGCCAGAGACAGAAGTGGGCAGAGGAACAACTAAATTTTACCCTTGCACTGTAGGCTAGTTTATACATACGCACACACCCTTCTCTATCTTCCATCCAATCAAGAAAGAGGCATTCCCAGAATTCACAAGGACACATTCAAGCAAGGCAAAAGCACTCAAGGAGGGTGTGAAGGAGGGCCAATAGGGGAACTGGCTGGCTGGAGAGCCACATTTACGTAACCAAGATGGTGTCAGAAACCGTATTGAGGAGGGCTGCACTGAGGAGGAATGGTGGGAGCCTCCCTTTCTCCCTGCTCCTGATCAGAATCCTGAATCTTCCCAGGAGCAGGAGGACAGTACAGATTTAGAACAGTGGTTTGCAGAGGGACATAGTTCAGAAGGCAGAAGCTGGGAAATATTGGATGGGGAACAGCTAGGAGAGGAAGCACTGGGAGAGAGAGAATTAACAGATTCACTGTCTCTGGAAAGCATCCATCTGCTCAGCCCAATGTCAAGAAGAGCTGGTAAGGAGGCAGCACAGAAAGCACAGTGGTTACAAGCTCAGGTTACAAGACGCAGTAGTGACGTGGGTGACTAGGGAGGAAGTGGGTGGAACGCTTAATTGGGAGCATCTCCTGCCATTGCTAAGAAATGGATTCTTTGTTCTCTCACTGTGATCATTAAAGTTTCTAACTGGTAAGAAGACTCATTTCCTTTGTTCTACTTATCTACTGCCAAAGGGAGGGGGAGGAAGCAGATTCCCTGAAGCCTGACAGGTGGAGAGCCACATTTAGTCCCCAAGGCTGAGGTTCTTCACACCTTGTCTAAAGCTTTTGGAGCACCTATGAATATAACCTCTACTTGACTACTACTATCTATATGTCACTCAAATAATTCTAAACAACAGGTGGGACAAGATTTTCCTTTGCAGAAACCATGCTGATTCTCAGAAAATAATACCTATTCTTATTCTTTTCTCCTTATTTTATTATTTCTTCTTCTGCCCTGAACAAGTGCAATTAAAACAGCATGTGATAAAATCACATATACTGGATCAGCAATAAAGAGCTTGGTAGGATAAAAATGTCTTTAAAGGTAAAGGTAAAGATACCCCTGCCCATACGGGCCAGTCGTGTCCGACTCTAGGGTTGTGCGCCCATCTCACTTAAGAGGCCGGTGGCCAGCGCTGTCCGGAGACACTTCTGGGTCACGTGGCCAGCGTGACGAAGCTGCTCTGGCAAGCCAGCACCAGCGCAGCACACGGAAACGCTGTTTACCTTCCTGCTATAAAGCGGTACTTATTTATCTACTTGCACTTAGGGGTGCTTTCAAACTGCTAGGTGGGCAGGAGCTGGGACCGAAAGACGGGAGCTCACCCCGCCGCGGGGATTCGAACCGCCGACCATGCGATCGGCAAGTCCTAGGCACTGAGGTTTTACCCACAGCGCCACCCGCGTCCCTAAAAATGTCTTTAAGGTCTAGTTAAAAAGCACAAGAGAAAAGTCCAAATAGAGTTTATTAGGAAGAGGAATTCCATGTGTCGGGGGCTGCCACTGAACAGTCCTGTCCCTGAATCCACCTTAGTGGAAGGTCAGGGAGCAGAGTCTCTGAGGCTGATATTAAGGTCTATTCTTGCTCATAAGGGTACATGCCAGCCTTCACAAACCTGATATCCTCCAGATAATTTAGATGTCAATTCCCATCAGTGGCAAAGGCTGTCCTTTAAATCACTTCATCCCAAACTGTACAGGGCTTTAAAGATCAGTATTAGCAGTCCATATACAGGAACAAATAGGTAACCACTGTGACCAGAAATGCTGGAGATTGAACCTGGGGCATAGTATATACAAATGCACCCTGACTGAACTATGAGTCATGCCCAAGTTTATACCAAATTTATATCAAGAAGTGCTTCTGGAAAAGACATATCACTTATGGCTCTTCTGCACACATATCACATTTCTAATGTTTTAAGAAATAGTAAAAATTACTTGACTTTTGACCAGCAGCATAAGTCTGTATCATTTTGAATTCCTCCTTAAATTTTCTACATGAATGTAAATGGTATCTCTCTGGAAATAAAACAATAAATGCAGATAGAAAGAAAAGTGATTTGATATGCTGGAGTAAGCTTGCTATATTTTGTCACAACATGCATTACCCTAGTTCCATATTTTTACCTTTGTACTTTGCTGCATGGAACAGAGCAACATAATTAGCCACTGGTAGGTAGTGTTTATGTTAGTTCTCAAAAGGTTAAGAAGCTGCTTATAACTAAAATCAGCTTTGCCTAGCGCTTTGGTGGCTCTGTGTAATCAAATTAGACAGGGAGGGCACAGTGTCACCTAACACAAACCAGTGGCACTTTCTTCTCTACTTTGACCTTTATCATTGGAAGTCAGAGCTTATCTTATCACAAATATTTTTTTAAGATTAGTTTAATAAACTATTTTCAAGATAGGAGTGGGATCTAAAAGATTTTCATAAATAATGCAGCATGAATGACCCAAGACAACTGGAAAGGTTTCATTTTTACACAAAAGCAGCTTGTCATTTGAACTCTAACAAAAAACTGTGGCATTTGATCCTAAATATTTTAACTGGCATATTCACCTGCCAGCCTGGAAGAGTGTTCCTGTGTACTGCTGATGCATCTTGAGTATATTTGCCAATATGCCCTATCTCAGGGATTAGGAACCTGTGGCCTCCATCATGGCCAATGGATGATTAGAGTTGTAGCCCATCATCAGCTGGAGTACCACAGGTTCCCCAGCCCTGATGTATTCCCTCACTTTTTTTTGTAAAGAAGCTACAGGAATGGGCCTTAAAACAGCAATGATTTCATGATGCTTTTGTATAGTGTAAGTGTAAAATCATGGCTTCTTCACTATCCAATAGCTAACAAAGATAATCCATTAGCATTTCTAAGAAAATGCAGCCTCTAAAATGGGGCTATGTTCTTTGAAGTCAAATGAAATGAATGGTAAAAATGGATACATTTAAGGATGCTTAATAACGTACTGAGGAGAGCTCCATATCAGAAGAACATTGCCCATGGTGCTATATCCAAACTACTTTTTAAGGTAGTCATTGTTTCCTTAATCTTTGAACATCAAGTATGCACAAATATATTTTTTAAAGATTAAATAAAATAACATTTATATTATGCAGAAATCCCAGAACAAATATTGGCAGCTTCCACTTTTTCATTTTTATATATTCAGTTTTAACTTCAGCATATATATGGCTAAAGCCTGCACAGAAGTAACAGAAAACCAATAAACACAAACATGATGCAAACACAGGAAACACAAATAATACAAGCACTTCATTGCTATATTTATTAGAAATAAAGAAAATACTGTCCATTTAACTCATAAGGAAATTATGCAGCCTGATGATTGCTACTAATATAGTAATACTAAGCAAATTTGCATATGGTTAACCTGTCCTGTCAGAGCTACAGATCACATTTCTGTGCTGAAAGACAATTAAAAAATATTCAAATATATTTCCTCTGTATTTTTGATGAGCCTTAAATGATTCTGCTGATTGTACTATGTACAATTTGATGTATGAAGATAGTTTATATTAAGAAAAAACTCAACAATGAAAGGCAATATATAAATTCAAAAATGATATACCATGTGATTGTATAACAACAAATTATTTAAAACACATTGACAGTGTGATTGTATAATAAGCTAGCCTGGAAGCATTTTTCTCTATTTTTTAAAAGAAGCAAGCAGGCTCTTTAGACAGAATATACATGTGGCATACAAATTTTAGATCTACCAGTAAGTTCCTGGGCATTCTCCCCCTTACACATGAATTGTTAGGAGACAATCTTTTTCAACTGAATGTATTATATTCATTCATCTACTCCTATTATAGATCATTCATCTGAAACAGTTAGTTAACAGCCAGCAAGTTTCTGTACTTTAGATCTTCATTTATTGCTTCAGACCTCCATTATGTGTGTCAGAAGATTAGGATGTAAAACCCTCCGAATGAGGTAGGAGTGGTCATGACCAATAGGTCAGCGCAGAATTGGGCCACTTCTGCCTTCTAAACTCAGCGATGTGGAACTAAGTGTGGCCAAACAACTAGCTGGTTGGACTCCGGCCAAGAGCCTCAAAATTGCTGACTGTTGCCACATTCTTTCAATTTTAATAAAAGGACTGGCTTAAACATTTGCTAGAGTGCCAGCTGCATTTGCAAAGTAAAAAAGGGAGTACAAGTGAAGCAAAGACATTCCCCTTAACATATGATCACTTATTTCGCTAGTAATTTCTCTTCATTGCAATGAATGGCTGTAAATGGATTAATGGCACAGCTCCAGAGAGCATGTCACAGATCTCTGCTGAACATATAAACTGTTCTATAAAACACGCTCAAAGAATCTCACTTCTTCCTAACTTTTTATTAATATATAATTTACAAGACAAATTTTATTTCAAGATTAATGTACCACTTCAACAAGTCTAGGCAGAAACAGTCCCAATCAGAAAATAATAATGTAACACTTTTAAATGCTGAATAATATTAACACCACAGTAAATTACTATTTCAGTACATTTTAACTGTCTCATTACTGTAAAGGGGATAAAACCTGCTCCTACACTATTGCACACAAAGTAGTGTGTTAATATAAGAAATATAAAATATTAAGACCAAAAACCTGAATAAATTAGTCAGTGTAGTTAAACAACAAATTTTAATTTTAGATTAATAAGCCAGCCTGCTCATTGGCAAAACTCTGGCACCTTTGAAAGGCCTGCTCTTATGCAGGTCACACAGATGTCAACGTCATCCGCCCTGTGCTAAATCTGATGAAAAATAAATTAAAGCTGGTTTTTCCTCTTGCTTATATCTAAAACCGGCAGACAGCATTTCTTTAGGTTTCTCAAAAGATCCCCTTCATTAAGGTATGAAGTATGTAAATTATTTAACTTTAATTTATAGCTCAATTAAATTGCGTAAAACAGACGATTAGTTGAGCTCTATTCAATATACATAAGGTTCTTCTCCTCAATTTTTCCAGCTAATAAAGAAAAAATACAGCAACAACTGATTATCTGTGACCAACTGCACTACAAGACTGGTACAGAGGTGCATATTTCTACATTTTTGTGAAAAGGTACTGTGAAAAGTTAGCAGAAATCATTCTATGGAACAATTTTTCAAATGTTCTGTTTCTAAAGCATGCTTAGATAAGAACAATACTGAAGCGCAGCAATGTTTGATCCTTTTATTAAATTACCAACAGTTTTAACCACCTTCCTCAAGAATTACTGTGAAGGACTTTGTGGTAAGTACAAGTTCTCCAGTAATTTCTTTAATAAAGACAGCATCTATCAGAAGCAAATTGATCATGTCATTTGAGGGCTAACTTGCAGTGGAATGCTGTCCTGAGACTTATCACAAGAAACTTCATTAGAGCAGACAGATGAAACTGCAAACATGTAGGCCACAATAATTTGACCTCATTTTTAATGTTTAAAAAATATTTCTGCTGTTGCTTGCATGCCTTATTTTGAGGCTATGATACTGCTTTGAAATATTTAATTCAGAATGTATCTGTATTCCACCCCCCCCTAAACGGAGGATAGCAAGTAGATGGGTATAACTTAGTGAAGCTACTAAGATGAGTCGTTGGCAGGGTGAAGTGGTAGATTTTAGTAATAGCTGGAAGCTGTAAGTGGTTCTGAGCTTTGAAGTCAGTACAGCTTTGATGTAGTACTCCCCTAGTTAATCACAAGATAGTCTTGAAAGAAAAGATTTTTCCAAATTCTATTCTTAGTGTCACTGCTTGAAAAATCCTTATATGATTTTTTTTTTCAGTAGAGATCTTCAAATCTGGTCTCAGACTGCTTTCTCTTCTTTCATTCTCATACTCTTTTAAACAGCCTTTAAAATTTAAACTGTAATTAAAAGCAAGTCTTGGTTTGGCTGGTTGTGTATTAACTTTGCAAATCCTTCAGGCAATAGGCCATTGGTGTTCAAACACATCCAGAAAGTCCATTGCTATGCATACAGACTTAAAAAGGTGGTAGGCGGTCCCTAGTCTCAAGAAAAATCGTAATGAGAAATGTCATATAAAGAGAAACAATAAGTAACCAATTTCTCAGCTTTTCACTTGGATTAAACTTTTATTTAAGACAAACTATTACAGAAAAACTCACAGAAATATGTGAAACTGACAAGTGTTGCAAAAGACTTGCAAAAAACCAAATATTTGTAAATAGCAGACACCTAAAAGCAACAACATTTTTTACTGCCGATAAGCAGCATCAGCATTAGGTTGCTAAGTGTATCAGAAATGCCTATGAAATAATACAGTTTCAATATCCTTAATAATATACTGCTGTTTCTACTATATTTTACTTTAAATGTCATATACAAACCAAACCGCACAATGTAGCAAAGTACTGTTATTGTTGTCCAATATTGGCAGAACAAGAATGTTAAAGTGGTTAAGCCATAATCTTTTATCTGCAGTGAAGGGCTGATAATCTGTGCACATTTGTACATGAACTCTAAAATGAAGCTGCCATTCACAAAGTCCTCTGCTCATCTAAACAGACGGGAATAAAGAACATGGCATGTGACCAGTAAATTATGAGAGAGCAACACCTCAAGGTTAGAGGTCACTGAAGATTTCAACAAATCTCACCAGATATGGCAACAGATTAAGAAAGGAGACAGATTGCCCTCCAACCTTAACCTGTTAAGACCTTTGAAGTCTTATGGTGACCTCTATTCTGCTCTTTCATATTAGTTGTTAGTTACACTAATTACAGCCTAATAGTATCCTGGTGCCAGACATTTTTTCTAAAGCCATCTAGTGAAAAATATTAGAAAAGTGGTGACTGTTCCAGCCAAATTGCAATGTGCACGTCACAAGCACTTACCCCTAATTTACAGCACAGACCTTGCAAACTTCTAGCAACAACAATGGGAAAGACATCAAAGTTTTGTGTAACTTACTGCAGGAAATCCATAAACCAGAACAAATTAATCTTCATGTAAAAACTCTGATTTTTATTTTTTTTGGGCAAATTTGGCAAGTAATTTCTCTTTTAAGCACAAGATCATTTGCAATTTAATCAACTAAGGAACTCGCCCTTTATTTAGAAGAATCAGATACTTCTAACATTTTAATCTACTTTGAGAATATGAAGCTTTTTGTTTATCTATCATATTAACACATCAGATCCACTATAGTGTAAAAAAACCCTCCCCTCCACTCCTGGACTCCCCAAAAAACCTTTCCTGAGGGTTATGGAACCCACAAGAAATGAGTGTGGGATAGATGGTTCGAATGACTGGGGAAGGGGATGGCCACAAAACAGGAGGAGGAAGCTTGCTTGAGTGGCAGTACCAATTTCACTGCAGTCCCCACCCCACAACCCAGGCCTTTTCTGAAGACTCCCTGTTCCCCAGAAGAGGCTTTTCAGGGTGTGCAATGAGAAGGGGGATAATTATTCTATGTGAGTGCCCTTGCATGAATGCAACTTTGGACAATACTGCGCACTGAAATTAGTCATAATGCTAAATAACCCCAAGTTAGGGGCTAAAGTCAAAGATAAAGTCATTCAGCTCAGCTCAGTAGGAAGGTTGTTTTTAAAAGAGAAAATTAACTTTCTCATTTTATGTGGCGATCAACTGCATCATGTTGAATGCATTCCTAGCTATGTGCACGCTTCTTCCTGTGTAGCTATCTAAGACTGTGGCTACTTACATAAACTGAGCTTCAGCTGCCTGAGTTCTGATTGTTAAAAGGAAAGTCAGTCGTTCCACTCTAAACTGCTAGCTTTGAATACAAATGAAAAGAAAAACCATTAAATATTTCTTAATCAAATTTGGCAGTGGAAGGGGCAAGTTAGTGCATCTGAGCAGCCTGCTCAGTTGACTTGAGCCCCAGTGCCTTTGCTTGTTGAAAGCGGCAGTAATATATTAGGGGTATTAATTTGTCATAAAATCTTTGGCTGATTAACCACACTGAGTAATCATTTAACACTTGCAAACTTATCAGCAAGTAAACAAAGAAATGAGGGGATTGTTCCTGACAATCAAATATAATCATATTCAGCAGACCACAAACAAGTTGCCAAATTTTGAAACACCTTGCAAAACAGAGTTGGTGTGTCAGTTTTTCCATAAATGCCAGGTACTAGAATTTTGGATACCAGTATCTGTCCATGGGCTGCTTTATAACCTTTTGTATTTCATCAAAAATTAAATCCCAGACTACACAAGCCAGAGGGCAGGACCACCACATAGAGTAGTAAGTAGTACCTTGCTCAGCATATCCTCACCAGCTGGACAATCGCACTGGGCTTATATACCACCTATGGGCAAGTTTCAAAACTGAATCTCTTATTTGGTTTGAAGCATTATTAACAGTTACTAACGGTTTGTTCTGGAGTACTATCCAGTCATGATCTTCTATTTCCTCCCTCCAATCTCCTCCTGATACATTTTTGAATCTCAGTAGGTCTCCCCAGCCCACATCAATTAAGGATGTGTGTAATTTAAATACAGTGGTACCTCGGGTTAAGTACTTAATTCGTTCCGGAGGTCCGTTCTTAACCTGAAACTGTTCTTAACCTGAAGCACCACCTTAGCTAATGGGGCCTCCTGCTGCCGCCGTAGCACGATTTCTGTTCTCATCCTGAAACAAAGTTCTTAACCTGAAGCACTATTTCTGGGTTAGCAGAGTCTGTAACCTGAAGCATATGTAACCTGAAGCGCATGTAACCCGAGGTACCACTGTAATAACCATTCAGTCCTGTCTTGAGCTGCCATTAAAACAGATCCAAATGCAGTGAGGGATTTTGTGGCTTGTTCTTTAGTACAAGGGGAGAATTCTTGTGCTATCTAATAAGCAAATGATAGCCATTTTAATCTATGATGTACCACATTTCACTCATGGCTCACTTTTTCTGGAACTTGTTTGTGTCTATCTGATTACAGACTTACATAATTAAAACAAAGAGATAAGGCAACTTGTGACATTACCTCTAATTTTGCATGACAACATAACTTCTTGTATGTGGCTCTGTGGTGCAGAATTAAATTGGAGCAAACAAGTTTACAGGTTGTTCTGATCAAAATGCTTGCAAGTAAATATTAATGAGATAAAACTGATAATTTAATTTTGATAGTTTTAGAGTATCATTTTTCATCATTTTATATTAGTTATCAAGTTAATTTACTATTGGATTTCTTGGTTGTCATAAGACAAAGAAATCAAATGATTACTAATGGTTCTAAAGGTATCACATGCTGCTCTTCACTGCAGATATATATATTTTTTAAAAACACCCTTCCTGGTTCTCATAAAAGTCAAATTCCCCCCACTATTCTAGTTCATATAAAATGTGGCTAAATTTTTGCTCTTCTTTATACATATTATATATGTATAATAAATTTTTAATAATAATAAATACATACATATATGTATAAATGTATATATAAATACATATATATAATAAATACATATATATATGTATAATAAATTTTTGCTCTTATTCAGCAGACATTATATATATATAATTATACATATATATATGTATAATAAAGCTATATTATACATATATATATGTATAATAAAGCTATATTTTCTTCTTGAATCTTTCTAGTGGATTTTTCTTTACATCTCATAACAGTTTTTGAATTTTGCATATCCAGATTAACTTTGATTCACAATTCAAAGTCTGTATTCTTGATTACTTTAAGAAAAATATAATGGGTTGGGATCAATGTTCCCGACTTTAGACCAGGATGCGCCAACATGCAGCTCATGGGCCACATTTGGCCTGCTAGGCTTTTTTGGTGGCTCTGGCAGGGTGGAGAACAGGAAGTGGCTCCTGGGGTTGAGGCGGCAGTGGCTTTGGGAAGGAGGCATGAAAGTGCTGCCCCCTTCACAAAGCCTTGTTAGCACTTTCCCAGCTTTGGAAAGGAGGTGGAAGGGCTCTAGAACCCTGTCAGAGCCCTTATACCTCCTTCCCAAAACCGGGCAGACAGTGCCCCCTTGGCTTGTGCGCAGTGCAGGGAAATGGGTTGCGCTCCCCCTCTAGTGCCAGGAAAAAGGGAGCAGAGACAGGGCTTTTTTCCATAGGAACTCTGAGGGACTCAGCTCCGGCACCTGGGAACCATTGCCATTATTAGAAAACAATGGAGGTGTTCATGGTGAGCTCTGGCACCTCTTTTTCTAGAAAAACAGTATATGCATGCATGTTCAAAATATGGATAAGCATAATGCAGTATCAATGGACAGTGCAAAAGAACTCTGCAGTCATCATGCATATAGTTTCCCTCAGCTAAGTTCACCTTTCACAAGATGCACATCACAGACTCAGAACACATTTTCTAAATCAGGAAAAGTGCCAGATCACATATCCACAAAGGCATACACAGAGCATTAAATGAAATTAATGTAGCAATTTAAACCTCTTAGAGCTGTTGTTTTAAGCTGCCTGTAGATTTGGGTATGCACCACTGCATAGGTTTACAATAGTTCACATTTCTAAGATAATCTTTTGCAACTGATAGTTGCTCCTTCATTATTTTTTTAAATGGTATTTAAGTTGAACCAGTTATTTAAAGGTGGAGACTTCAATTACTAGAGGAAACTACATAGCCAGTGTTGTACAAAAAAAAAAATCAAAAAATCATATTGACTCATTTCAATTAAATTGCTTTTGACTTCTACTCATGTTCCTCATATCTGTAGTTTCGGCACATTTAACAAATGAAAATAAAAAACAAAGTAAAATTCCAAAGTTCTCCATAAACTAGAACACACTTTGTGGCTCAGGGAAAAAAAATAGATCATAACAACTACAAATTTCCAAGTGGCAAGACAGTATTTTCTCCTTAGACATATCTTGCTTTTCTTCCTGAACAAATTAAAGAGAAACCAGGGTGACCTTGAATGTAACCCGATACAAATATATCTGGACCTTAATAACTTGTATTACTTTTTACTAATAAAAAGGCCACATCCACAAAATAAAACAAACACATTTAAACTTTCAATGTAACTTTTAAATCCAAACATCAATTGGTAACTATCTGGAGCTCTTCATCCTATAGAAACTGCTTCTTTCCTCAGGTTCATCATTTGTCCCTAGCCACTGAAACTGACATGTATTTGAAAGCATTTTTCCATACATGAACCTGCTGTTATGGGGGTACAACAGGCTGCAGTGCAACAAATATACTGTGCCAACCTGTTTCGGTTCAGCTCTCAAGAGTGTGTTTGTATGTGCCTGTAAAAGGAGGAGAGGGAACAGTCTCGGGGGGGGGGGGGACGGGAGGCGGCAAAGCTTAAGTTCTTTTATTTAGTGAATGCTTGGGGGTTTTCTGTCAGCGTCACTTGGGGAAGTTCTCTATTTGCTTGTTATGTTTCCTTGGTGGTGAGAGAAGTTGTGGTGGCCTAGGGTGTGGTTGATCGTCTCTGGCTGGCTGCAGTGGGATTTGTTTGTGTGTGGGTGGGTGAGGGGGGTTGTCGGGTTCAGTTAGCCATATTGAATCGTATGCCATTGGTGGGTTATGAGCTCTTTATAGTGTGAGTGGGCATTGTTATCTTGGAAGATGTTCAGTAGGGCCAGTTCTGGGATGACTTCTAGTACCTGTTTAGTTATTTGGCTTATTTCTGGTATGACTGCGCACACTCCTTTTCTGACTGAGTCCTTGATTACTTGGTTTGGTGGGGTCTGCTGTTTCAGACACAGCATATGTCTGAGAAGGCCCCTTGTGGGATCATGGGAAGGAGGTGCAAGGAAAAAACTGTTGTGACAACAGTTTCTTGGGCAACTTGGAAGGGCTGTGGAAATGGCAGAAATGCCAGAAATGGCAACCTGGAGCCCCACTGACCACTTAACTGCTCTCTTCTCCATCAGCTTGGGAGCTTTTTCCTGAGAAGCTTGCAGGGTGTAATAGCATTCTTTGTCGTTTGAGCATCTTTATCAAGATGTTAACAGATCTGCCTACCTTGATCAGTTGTGCTTCAAGGGAAGCGCACCAGTCCTCTGATTCTTTAATATTTCCCAGCCCAGATAGATGTTAACCAAAGGATCTCACAATAGTCATCTCCTTGCAGGAGCAAGGAAGCATAGGAGAATCAGATGCACCACAACAGGGGTCGGCAACCTGCAGCCCATGGGCCACAAGCAGCCCATGGGGGTCATTTAACTGCCCACGAGCTGCCCCCAAACCGAGCCACCCACTCGGTGAGTTCCCACGCGCTGCACTAAACTGGCACAGCATGGAGCAGGGACTCGCTTCTGCGGCATCAGAAATCATGTCTGCACAGACGCGATCCAGCCCATGGAGCGATCTCTGCGGGAGTGAACCGGCCCAGGCGAGGTAAACCTTGCCAACCCCGGCACCACAAGAGCATCTTGGATATGATGGTTTTCAAAGAGGGCTAGACAATTGCATGGAGGAGAGGCCTATCAAAAGCAACTAGCTGTGATGGCTATGCTCAGCCTCCTGTTGGAAGGAGCAATGCTTCTGAAAGGCACTTCCTTCCCTCTGCCCCAGTACCTGAGGGTCGTCATGTCTCTTCAGGGATTTGGCTAGAACAAAGTATATGTTGGGGAAAGGAAAATGGAGGAATCAGCAGGTGCCTGGCTTCCAGCCATGCTAATACCAGTCTGGCGCATGAGGGCGGGGAACACAGGAAGGAAGCATTCCTATAGTGTAGGGCACTCAATTGGCATTTCCACCTACCTGATCTCTGAGGCTTTCCCCCCTTGTTCTGGCCTGGCTCTCTCCTAAGGAAGATACAAAGTCTTGCTGGAAGCCACTGGGGGAGAGAGAGTGTTCCTATGATTCCCAAATGTTTCAAAAGCATCTTTTTGTTCCTTTAGCTGCTTGATATAATCATAGCATGGCAGGGCTGGAAGATATCCCAAGGGTCATCTAGTCCAACGCCCGGCAATGCAAACTCCAGCCTTCTGGTTACCATTGCAATTCTGCATGGTGTGGAGAAAGGGGAGAGAGAAATGTGTTGCTTACACTCTCATAACACTGATATGAGATCCACACCATGCAGCCTTTTCAATAACTAAAGTCTAAAGGGCTGTCACATGGAAGATGGAGAAAGCTTGTTTTCTCCTGCTCCAGAGGCCCTTAGGGCCTGAAGCAGTGACTCTCCTTCCTTTGGGTTTTTTAAGCAGTGATTGGATGGCCATTGGCCATGGATCATCTAGTTGAGATTCCTTTATTGCAGGGGGTTGGACTAGATGACCTTGGGGGTACCTTCCAACTCTACAGTTCTATGATGCTATGTTTTAAAGAGCATCTAATGCGCATTTAAAGCACGACTTCCCCCGAAATGATTCGTGTCATTGTAGCTTCCCTCTCACAGACCTACAATCCCTAGAACCCCTAACAAATTACAATTCCCAGGATCATTTGAGGGAAGACATCTGGTTTTTAGAACAGGGACAGAGAACCTACAGTTTGCTTACTCCCATTTCCTAGGAACCAGGAATGGGAAGCTCAAGTGCTTCTAACAGTATGGTTATAGGGAGCAGTGTGTATGAAATATTGAATGTAATAGGGTTATTAAGGTAACTGTATCAGAATTGTTATGGGAATGTTAAGGAGGGAGGGGGAAAGAGAGATTGTGGAATTCTGGTGGTGAGTGATGATTGGATGGGGATTTGAAAGGGAGTTTGAATGAGAGTCAGTTGAGAGCAGGGGGTTCTGGAGGGGGTGGTTGCACTGGCAGAGGAAGAGGGGTGGGGGGGGAGCGCACCACCTCTGGCAGCGTGATCCCTGTGGGGTGCCATCGCGGCTGCCCCTGCTGGGCGCCATGCCCCCACAGGTGGCGTGCCACACCCCCAGAACATGCGTCATGCCCCTAGGGGCTGCGCGCCACGCCCCTGCAATGCACACCAGCCCCACCCCGGCCTGCTCTCCACCCCCCCCCCGGTGCTGGAGCATGAAGCTACTCCACTGGGTGGTTGGGCAACTAACTATTCAGTTTAGGATCAGCAGTCTAGTCGTCATTTTTGTAATAAAGCAGCATTTAAGATAAAGAGAATTTGAGGCCATAAGCTCAAGTACACACGTCATCCTACAATCATTTAGTGAATCATCCATACGGTCTCCTTTAGTGAGGGTGCGGTACCTAGGATGTGGACCAAACATTGATCTTTTTTGTTTTTTTTCTAATTTCATAGGTTTAAGTTCTGGTTCTAATGATATAACAAGGGTGGGGGCTCTTTAAATACCGGGGGCTGCCACACACTCCTTTTCTTCTTTAAAAGAATAATAATTTCCCCTCGTTTTCAACAACACATACATTGTCTCTTTCTTTAGGTTCTTCAGTTACATTTGTTGTGAGACACTGGTGCTATATGCAGTATAGGGTTGAGAAGAAAAGAGGGGGCCCAGCTCCCCACCCTCCCAGGCTATTAACTCTGTGAGGTCCCTAAAGTGCTGAGCCATTGTTAAGTAGAGGAGGAGCAATGCCTCAAGCATTGCCTCTCCCCAGGTGAACCAATCCAGACCCTGCAATCATTACTGAGGCCCTTCTTAATGTGCCTCCTCTACAAGGGGTCCGGAGGATGGCAACATGATAATGGGCCTTTCTGCGGTGGCTTCCTGTTTGTGGAATGGTCTCCCCAGGGAGTTTTGGCTGGTGCCTTCATTACATATCTTTAGGTGCCAGGCGAAAATGTTTCTCTATAACCAGGCCTTTGGCTGATTAACATTCTATGGCCTTTTAAGCAAACTTGTGGGAGGTGTTTTTGGTTTGTTTTTGTTTTATTATGTCTTTTGTGTTCTCAGTTTGAATTTTTATGTTGTGAACTGCCCTGTGCTCTTTGAGTGATGGGTGGTATACAAATTTAATAAATAAATAAAACAAAACAAAACTCTGACTTAGTGCAGTTGTGTGTAAGTTTTTGCCCTCCAGATGTTGCTGAGCTAGAAACCCATTCAGGCCATACTTGCTGGGGCTGCTGGGAGTTGTAGTTCAGCAACTTCTGGAGAGCCAAGCTTCCCCACACACAGCTTAGCAGGACTGCATGGATCCAATTCTTGGAATAGCAAGGCTGGCTTCATGGTGAGGTAATGGCCCTCTAAGTATAGGCAGTTGAGGTAACAAAGGAAGTAGCTCTGTGTCAGATGACAAATGGGTGGTCCCCCCTCCCACAATTTGCTGGTCGTTAGAAATACAAAGGCCAGAGTTGTGAGTTGAGTTATGTGGGCTAGAAGATGGAATCTGCAGGCTAGGCAGCTGACAGAGCCATGCCTGATTTCTGTTGGAATCCAAGACTGCGGCTGTGGGAGATGAAAGACTCTCTTGGGGTGTTGATGCTGTGAGCTCCTCTGTTATATGTTGAGGTTGTATATATATGTAAATAAATTGTGTATCCTAAAGACACCATAGTCTCCACTGTCCCTTATTCTGAAGGAATGGTGCCTGGAACTCCTGGAATCTTGCACTGCTCAGAGACTGGGGTGGCATGCAACAATATTTATAAAAATGCAATTCTTAGGTGTCCACAGTATTTTTGGAAGATCAAAAAAAAGGAAAAAAAGGGAGGAGACCAGAACAGTTTGGCCATGCTCCCATTGGCTTCATGCCCACTGACCATGCCATTGCAACCTCCTAGCCACCCCACCAGGTCTAGTGGCTGCCATTGGCTGCTGTGTCCACAACGATTAACTAAAGGTGTGTTACAAGCACATCGTTTTTTCTTTGTGTGTTTGTAAAGTACAAGTCTGAAGAAATAAAGGCAAATCAGTTGTATCTCTTTCCCTATTAATATGATCAAATTAGTTGATAGCAGTAGCTAACATTAAGTGACAAAAGGATTCAGATTCCACTTCCATAGAAAAGGCCAGACCTTCCGTATAGCAACGCCCCTTTATGAGGCCTAACATTCAGTCACAGTATAAGAAAGTATCCAAAAGGGGAGCTGCAGAAATTCCAACTAGAATTCCTTGCACCCCCAATAGTAATAATGATTTCTTGCAGCTCAAGAGACATAGAACTAATTCACACTTGCAGTTTACCAGTCCAGCAATCCACCTTCAGATGAAGTGTGAACTCAGCTGCTTGGGAGTAATTGTATTCTAATCCTTAGCAATTTGCACTTCATTAATGAAGTGAGAGTTAACCCTTGCTACCACCTTGCTGAATTGTATGCAGATCCTGCTCCACTTCTGGTTCCTCCTGGAATTTAGAGGTGGGGTTAAAAGGAGCATTTTATTTTATGGTGTTCTATGTTTTCTAGAAAGAAGCACGGTATGTCTAGGAATGTTACAGAGACGTTCGGGTGACCTTCAAATACTGCAGCATCCCACAGCAATGGGTGAGAAAAGACAAGTACAGGCAGGATACAATGGAAAGGTTTAATGCCCTGGGATGAGAAAAATACTTCCTGACAATATATTAAATATGCTTTTATCTCTGAAAGGAATTGCAGACAGGTAATCCTCAGTTAGTATGCCTTCAACCAATCAACAAAAGTGCTAGGATCTCACTGTTCTGTTCCCACATTAAAATCTTGAAGGCTAATGGTGTGGGAATACAAACTTTTAAGTTTCACTTCTGGTTCAGAGTTTGCATACCTGCAGAGACACGTGGACAGTCAGGTAACATGGACTCTACTGATGTATCTAGAGGATCTGAACTTGACACCCAATTACAGCAGTTCTGAAATTGAAGGGAGACAAATTTGAATAAGAGCATTTATTCAGAACTTTATGTATCCATAACTGCCAGATTTTAAGAATAGGGATTGCAATGCCAGAGTAAGGTGACAACTGCAGTTTGTGAGCTGAAGCTCAACAAGAAGTAGCTATCATCCTGGGGTAGAAACAAGCACAACAATAGGGAGGGTGGGAGGGAGATGCAAAAAAAGGCAATGCAGTGAGCCAGATATGAGACACGCTCATTTTTGATCCCTGGGGGAGTGGACATGAGTGGAGTTCTCTGTGGACCCAGTCAGACCCACCTCCCAAAGTGAGACTGCCTACCATTGGTCCAATCTGGCAGGTAGGCTAACTCAATCTATCCAACCAGAGGGAGAGACCAGGGACTCTTCCCTCTGGCAGGAAACCTCCCAATGCTGCAGCTGCTGTGGCGGAGGACAGGCTCTGCCCCGCAAAGCTGCCAACAGCTTAATTAATTGACTATTAATTAATGAACATTTCTCTCATTTGCATATGTAATAGTCAGAGAGTGGCTGTAAAGCTGCATGTAAGGAAATGCATTAAAGAAAACTTTGTTCACATATTAGTATAGTACTGATAGGCTAAATGTAAAAGTTTCTCTTTATGGAAATACAGTACATTTATTTTTACATTTTGTTTTCTAATCCACATCTTTGGCTAAACAGTATCTGTTATATTCTGCTATTATTATTATTATTATTATTATTATTATTATTATTATTATTAAATTTTTATCCCACCCTATACCAGTAGATCTCAGGGCGGTTCACAGGAACACAGAATTCATAATCAGAATCAAAATAAGAATAACCCAGTTGCTTTACTTTACAACTTAATTGCAAAATTTGCATATTAAACATATTTATAAAATGGGCAAATCATTATTTCATTAAATATTTTATTCACAAATTTTTTTCTGTAGAAGAACTATCTACAAAAGCTTTTGTTAAAATGTTAAGAATTTTCATTTCACTTTAAAAAAAATCAAATAGCTACATTAAAACATGGAAATACCTTTGTAACATACACCCAAACAAATGTGTAAATATTTTTATTGAAGAATTTTATTTAAAAATCCCATTAATCATTGTTTCAAAATGGCCGATTGTTCTTCCTTGCAAACAAGCATGTATTGTATATTTTTAGATGCTTGCTGCCCTAGTTGTGCACCATGGAATCCGTCCTCACTGTGGAAAGATCCTTGACTGGTAGATCAAGTGTCTTATTGTAGTTCCTTAATTCATTCTGTCTGGAAGAAGATGTCAGCTGTGTTGCAGTGAGGAGAGAATTTCAAAGACTCCAATCCCCACCAATAAAGGCAGAGGAATGGCTTTTGAATAGATTTGTCAAGGCAACCCTACTGTTCTGGGACCAGGGAGAGCAGGAAGAACATAAAGGAAGGGTTGCTGTATGAGATTAGAAAGTGAAGTTCACAAAGCATGGCAGATTTTTGTAAGAAACAGTAGATCAGTGAAACCATTGAACTGTGTGAAAAACCCATGAAAACAGTTAAAAATATAACTGGCTAGTGTGTTTGTTATCTTTTCACTAAAATGTTAAGATGGCAATATTTCTATATTTCACAAAGGCTTTAAGATGCACATTTTATAATTTGCATGCCAGTTTTTAATTAACAGCTGATTGTGGAACTGTAGCACAGTAGTAAATTACAAAAGTAGTGGAATTTTTATGAAGTATTATATTCATTTGATATAGGTAAAATTAATATTATTACTGATAGAACGTTACATCAGAGAATTTGAGATAATACAGAAGATTTGAAGACAATTAACTAGTTTTATATACAATGTGCCACTTGCCTGTAAGAACTAAGTATTCTCAAATGCAAAGTAAAGATATGAAAGTGGAAGATTTGTTTTATCAGTCATCACAGTGCCTAATAAATTCAAAAATTATGACTTCTATTGGCACTAAAAATAGGCAGCTCATGATATAGGGTAGATAGATGAAATGAAGAATTGCTATTTTAACTATTAATTATTTCAATGACAGCAATTAGCACTACATACACAAAGCAATTGAGAGAAGATTTTAATTATTATTCATTCTACCACTAGATCTAAGCCCAGTGAAGTAAAAATATACCCAGGTGACAAGATATAGTTTTAGTAACAATCACCTGAATTTCACAGTGTAAAAATACTACTTATATGAGATTCTTTAACATCCCATCCATATTTTAATTCACTAGCCATTATTCTTATTCTTTAAGATCCACTTTCTGAGAATGAAATAAAAGATAATGAACATGTCATGTTTAAATGTATTCAGAGAACAATTAGTTATCAGATTCAAAATGGGAGACTTAAATTTAATATATATATATTTCCTTATGGCGTGTATTTAATGTTCTGAGTTCTCATAAAGCAACTTTGGATTTTCTAAAAAAGGCTTTAGAGGTTTGGGGTTTTTTCTTTCTTTTTGTGTGTAAGTATTTCAGGTTTGAGTTGTCAGCCTTTATCCTAGACAATTCTCTGTCCTTGCCATGGTCTGTAAAACTAAATGGTTAAATCAGAAACATTAAGGTTACAAATAATATTTTACGAAATAAACTCTAACATTGAATCCTGATTAATAGTACTGGGCCAACTAGCTGACATTGGCTGAAATCCTAAATAGCTTCTCCATTTACATAAGGCGTTGGCATTTTTCATCAATTCCCACTCAATAAGCAGCCCTGCTGCACCATATCTTACACTAGTTTTAAGGTTTCCCACCTCAGTGTGACTTGCCCCTATTTTGTGGATCAGCATCACTGCTGAGATACGGCAGATGCCCACTATCTGTACTTTCTATAAACAATTGGATACATTTTTGTTTCAGCAAGCTTTTCTAGATAGATGAAAATGACCAATAGCTTCACATAGGGGTTAAACAGCATTGTGGAGAAAATAGTGCCTTGAAGAGACCCATAAAGATAACTGCCATGGGGTCAAGAAGTTCTCTCCCAATGATAATTTTCTGGACTTGGCCTCATCAGTAGCACTGGAAGCGCTATAACACAGTGCTCCAATCCAGGATGATACCAACATCAATTGTATGAAAAGCCACAGAGAGATTAAGAAGGAGCAAGGTTCCTTGTCCTGTTCTCAGCAGAGGTCACCCACCAGGGAGACCAAGGCCAATTTAGCCTCATGGCCAGGGCTAAACAAATTGTAACTGATCTATGTAATCCATATGATCCAAGAATTCTGGCAGTTGACCTTCTGCAACCCTCTCTACCACCTTATCTTGAAAGTGGGCATTTGTAACTGGTGGTAGTTAGTCTAAGCAAACAGATCTAGGGCCGGCTTCTTTAGGAGTGTCCATACCACTGTGACAGGCATTGGTCCCTCATGAAGTGAGCATAAGAAGAGCCTGCTGGAGCAAGCTAATGGCCCATTTAGTCCAGCATCCAGTTCTCATAGTGGTCAATCAGATGCCTGTGGGATACACACAAGTAGGACCTAAGCACAGCAATCTTCCCTTCAGCTGTTTCGACAATGGTATTCAGAAGCATACTGCCTTTGACAGTGAAGGCAGAACATATTCATCGTGGTTCTGTTGCCTTTTTCATAACAGTCATACACTGGGTTGACACTGCTCTGGATGCAACCGGTAAATGGGGTAAAGCATAAAGAGGACTTGGATCCTGACTTGACCTTCCACAAGTGGTATTTCATCCAGTGGGGACTTCTGCTGGAGAAAAAAGGGGGAGAAGATTTTCCCACTTTGTTCTGCATCTGATGTCCCCTTATTATTCTGTAGTATTCCTCAATCCTCCAGAGCAGGCTTCCTCAAACTCGTCTCTCCAGATGTTTTTGGCCTACAACTCCCATGATCCCTAGCTAGCAGGACCAGTGGTCAGGGATGATGAGAATTGTAGTCTCAAAACATCTGTAGGGCTGAGTTTGAGGAAGCCTGCTCCAGTACGTATTTATTTTGGAGAAGGGGCACATGTTTTAGCAGGGCCTAGGGGATCCATCAAAAATCACCTTCCCCTTCTTCTGCAAGCAGGAAACAATAGAGTTCTGCTCATAGGATTTGAGGATCCAAATATAGTTACATACTTATTACATAAATGAAAGGAAATCAGACTATGTTCAGACCACAGGGTAAATTTCAATGAGCCTAATAAAACTGGAAAAGATTAGGTTTGCCAGCACACACACCAGAATCGAGCCTCACCTCTCGCATCCACTCTCGAATAGTTTTGCCAGCTTCTTGATGCCACACGTTGTGAACTGAGTCCGTCAATGCCACAGCAGTAACTTTATTCTTTACTTCTGCCTCTCGTTGAATCATCTGTAGAAAACACAAATCCAAAAAGTCTTAAAGTGCAAATGCGTCTAACTTTAAGCTCGCCAAACTACTCAAGTCTTTTTGCTTTTCACAGGAATCGGTTCTAGAATTTAAAGAAGGGATGGGCAACAGCTTTGAGGGTTTCTACAATCAAGCAGTATATAAATTTTATGAAATAAAATAAATTTATGACATAAAAATGATAAACCACAGTAAAGGAAAGCCAATATTCACAAAGGGACTTCAAACTATTGTTTATGATCTTGTTTTGCTGGTACCCAGAGTCAAGTTTACTCACAGAAACAAGCTACAGTTACATTTCTTTAAACAAGCCATAGTTTAACATTATGTGCTAACCAGTCCTATTCTATGTTCTTAAACTGTGATTTATGAATAATCAGAAAAAGAAATTTTCAAATGATAATAGTGTACAACAGAGAACACAGTATTAGAAAACAAAATAAAAAAATAAGAGAAGAAACATTTGTTGAAAGAATGAGTATATATAACCTATGTATTGGGTAAAATGGTACTAAACATCTTTGTTTTGCTCTTTTTCATTGGGTACAACTTAATGTTCATTGAATTTGCTGTTATGGCTAACTCAGCATTTTAAAATTACTATATTTTATTGAGTTCGACTATACTTTAAACCCTTAGCTAAAGAAGACACAAATACCATCACTATAATGTAATGTGAACATAGGTATTTTCATGTCATATCAGAGCAGTGGCCCATTTATCTAAACCAGAATCTTTGTGATTATATACAAAGGGTGAGTTTACAGAATCAATGTACCTGGCTATATATTTGTGATGATTAGCTGAGTTTAGAAGCAAACATCTGTTGGATTTATTTTTAAACACACATCTTCTCTGGATGGGAACACATGGGTCATGTACTAACAATGTGTAATGCTTTTCCTGGATTACTAGTTACTGGTACAGTCAGAACTAAGTGATTGTAGTCGCCCTTGCTTAAAAGATGACCAAATTCATGGTTCTTTTCGTCATTAATTTGAGGACTGTCTTGTTGGATCAGATGAAAGGTTCATCTAGTACAAGGTTTTTTCCCCCAACACTGGGCAGTCTGATGACATTGGGAAGCTCCTTTTGCATATAACACTTCAGCTCAATTTGAAAGGATTTAGAATTTACAAGCTTTCCTCAGAGAACTCTTCAAGAACTGTTTTCTGAGAATATTTTCCTGGCTCATAAGTTGGCAGTCTCTTGTGCATCTACTCTTTTAAATTGTTGAAAAGCACCAATTTTTCAGTACGTTTTCCATTGCCCTTCAAATCTTAACCACAGATCAGATATGCAGCTGTGCGAAAACAGAAAAAATAACACTAGTTGATTTTTAAGGCTCCAGAAAACTATGTACCGTATTTTTTGCACCATAACACTCACTTTTTTCCTCCTAAAAAGTAAGGGGAAATGTCTGTGCGTGTTATGGAGGGAATGCCAACGGGTGGCATGCCTATGGATTGTCCTCCTCTAAAAACTATGTGCGTGTTATGGTCGGGTGCGTGTTATAGAGCGAAAAATATGGTAGTTATTTGAGCATAGCTCTCAGGAGTGTTTGAATAGGGCACAGCTCAGATAAACTCCTGAGCCTTGGAAACAAAGGACATGTGAAACCCCCAGATTTGTAAACCAAGTCCTAGCGAGCTCCCCCAAAGCTGAGTGTTACAGCTTTGCAAGATTTCCTTTACACATTCTCATGTAAGCCTTTCTCCTAACAAATATGACAGGTTAGCCCTCTACTGTAGCCCTAATACCATCTCTAACAAGCTGCAGGACTCAAGGAGAGCCAAGTTAGAGTGGTACCTGCCACTGTGTATGCATGGCACAAAATAAATATTGTCTACCTCTCATACGTAAAGTGTTGTAAGTCTGAAATTTGGACAGCTTGTACCGTTCCCCATCACAAGAAATCTTCTAGACCAAACCAGAGTGATAGGACATCTATTGATGACAGTGTTTTTCAAACTCGGGTCTCCAGCTGATGTTAGACTACAACTCCCATCATTCCCGACCACTGGTCCTGCTAGCCAGGGATGATGGGGATTGTAGTCCAACAACTGCTGGAGACCCAAGTTTGAGAAACACTGTTTTATGATGATTCTGAATAAATGTTTTAACAAAGTATTCAACATGCCTTAATTATAGAGCTGAATCTCCCTACTGATAAATACATCAACCCAACCAAAGTATGTGTGTGTGTGTGTGTGTGTGTGAGAGAGAGAGAGAGAGAGAGAGAGAGAGTTCTGTTTAAAAATGTTTGTGATGGCTGAAGGCTTAAAAGGAACTCAATGAGAGCACACTTTTCACTAGGCCAGCAGTTAGGAAGAAGTACACTCTTAAAAAAAAAAAAAACCTTCCCTGTATTTGACTGACATCCTGGAAAATAAAAGAGAGGAGTCTTCAATATAGAAATAACCAAGGAAAGAATGCCAGAAGATTGTGTCTTAAAATATTTGCTTGTAATGTAGAAAATACCCAAATGAGATTTATTTACAGAAGATATAGCTGAAACTAAACTAAGGTGATATAAATCACTTTAGATGCAGGATACCTGTGACACAACCTAATTCCATATCTTTAACTAAAATATCATTTGGAAAGACATTGTTTCTTTACGATTCATAGATGAGAGCCTCAATGCAAAGAAAGTTAATTGTAACTAATTCCAGTTGAAATCAATGCAACTGTAGTCAGAACTAACTTTAACTATGTTGGGGCCCTTTAAGATTGGCAATAATAAGATTTAATACTTAAGGGCCCAAACTCAGCTAAGGTTCATTGTAACTAAGTTCCAATGATCTGCCATACACTGGAAATATGGAATAAGACCACAAGATGTCAGCAATTCCCATGTTCACCAGTACTACTATTGGGCACAAGCATACAATACTTGAAGGCCTTTAAGAAGGATAGAGAAGCTCTGATGACTTGGTTGATGTAATGAGTGACCAATGATTATATACATGCCTTGGGCTTCTGCAAAACACTGTGTAAAGTCCTAAGCGGAATTGCTTAGCAGAGACACAACATTTCAAGACAGCTGTAGAGCTTGAGCATTCTCATTATTTTACAAATTTCTAATCAAAGCTATTTGTCAAAAGCAGTCCTTACTTATCCAGAATGAGATAACATGAAAAATCACGAAGCAGCAGCATTTCATTCCTCATTTTTACAGTGGTGCCTCGCAAGACGAAATTAATTCGTTCCGTGAGTTTTTTCATCTAGCGAATTTTTCGTCTTGCGAAGCACAGTGTCGGAAAAGTTTTGGAAAAGCTTCAAAAATCACCAAAAACCTCAAAAAAGGCTACCACACCGTGCTCTATGAGTTGCTCCTCGAAGTCAAGTCGCAACTGTATTAACGGTGTTAAGAAAAAGGAAACAAACTTGCAAAAAACGCAAGACGTTTTCGTCTTGCGAAGCAAGCCCATAGGGAAATTCGTCTTGCAAAGCAGCTCAAAAACCGTAAAACCCTTTCGTCTAGTGTGTTTTTCGTCTTGCGAGGCATTCATCTTGTGGGGCACCACTGTATTTTTATTTTTAAATCCCAGAAGTAAATAGCTTTAAAAAATGAGTAACATGAATCTAGTCCTACTTATGCCTAGATCAGCTTTATGCAATGGACAGCCAAATATCTCTTGGAATATCACAGAAGACTGAAACAATAGCTTTTCCTATTATCTGGCTCTTGTCCTCTGAGGCATGTTGCCTATGAACATGGAAATTGTATTTAGCTTGCATGGCTAATAATGATTGCTAGATTTACACTGCACAAACTTTTCTATTTTTTTAGGACTTGAGTCACTGCTTGTGTGAGTAGACAGCTTGAGCAACTAGTACCTCTTCCTCTCCTCTCTGCAACCCATTTGCTTCCTCCCAAACCTCTCTAAAGGTAAAGGTAAAGGGACCCCTGACCATTAGGTCCAGTCGTGACCGACTCTGGGGTTGCGGCACTCATCTCGCTTTATTGGCCGGGGGAGCCGGTGTACAACTTCCGGGTCATGTGGCCAGCATGAGTAAGCCGCTTCTGGCGAACCAGAGCAGCGCAAGGAAACGCCATTTACCTTCCCGCCAGAGCAGTACCAATTTATCTACTTGCACTTGATGTGCTTTCGAACTGCTAGGTTGGCAGGAGCAGGGACCGAGCAATGGGAGCTCACCCCATCGTGGGGATTCAAACCACTGACCTTCTGATCGGCAAGTCCTAGGCTCTGTAGTTTAACCCACAGCGCCACCCGCGTCCCTTCTCCCCAAACCTCTCTAGAACCACCCAAAATGGTATGAATGAAGTTTGTTTGAGCAAAGCTCAGGCAGTCCAAAATGCCTTGGCCTGACTTGGGTTATTCCTTCAGCCAAATGCAGCCTGTATCTCCCCTAGCCCTGCAGCCCTCAGGAGAGGATTTGGGGGGAGAAAGGGGATAGGAAGGGAAGCAAAAGAATGGTTGCACAAGTCACCTTCAATTTGTATAGCCATTGTATACAACTCATTTAAACTAATTGTGTATAACTAGTTTATTTTGTCTCTTGCAAAAAAAAAAGAAGCTCTTATAACTTCACTGGATCAATGTGAATATTAATAATATTAGCAGGGGTTGGGGAGGTTCTATCCAGTCTTCCCATACTCTATACTATTCCTGATTTTGAAAATCTCGAACATGTTTGTGTAACTGTCTTTTTCACTAAATCAAAAACTAAACTTAAACAAAAAACAAATTACCCTTGTAATAATGTGCACCAATGCACTTATCATTGTAGTTGCCTTTTTCTATATCATTTTCAGCTCTAGAACTTTTTCAGGTGACTGGGGAAAACCAACACTATATGCAGTATTATAAATGTAAAATGTAAAAAATATATAATGGCATTATTTTCAGCACTTTTCATAATAATCTCCTATCCCTAAACCTCCATATTCCACCCCACCCCCCGTTTATTAGATTGCTGCGTGTGTGTTTGGTGGTGGTGGGAGAGATAACCAAAGCATCTGGGATAATTAAGTCTACACTATATTAATTTGAAAAGTACATAGTTTTCCTCTGACCTGATTGACTGCTGCTGGGCCTACCTGGGCAACCTATGGAGATTCTAGCGACTAGAAAATCTGACAGAATAAAGGGCACTAAAGAGAAGGGGGAAATAGCAGTTCTTTAGAACCGAGATATTTTCTAATTCCTCATGTTGAAACAAATCATCTTCAGTTGCAGGTCTGAGTTCATTTGCTGGCTAAAATATTTTGCTTCCTAGCTTCTTTCTAGAAAGCAGATTGAATTTTGGCCTTGCACAGGGTGCTGCTGAAATCTGAAAGACCAAAGTCTGCCCCTGACTTAAGATCTATCTAGTCTACAGTGAAAGGGACGCAGGTGGCGCTGTGCTCTAAACCACAGAGCCTAGGACTTGCCGATTGGAAGGTCGGCAGCTTGAATGCCCATGACGGGGTGAGCTCCCGTTGTTCGGTCCTAGCTCCTGCCCACCTAGCAGTTTGAAAGCACGTCAAAGTGCAAGTAGATAAATAGGTACCGCTCTGGTGGGAAGGTAAACGGCGTTTCCATGCGCTACTCTGGTTCGCCAGAAACAGCTTAGTCATGCTGGCTCCCTCAGCCTATAGAGTGAGATGAGCATGAAACCGTAGAGTCGCCCGCGACTGGACCTAACGGTCAGAGGTACCTTAATCTTTATAGTCTACAGTAATTACAGTTGCTAAACATTTTCTGGCCAAGGGAAAGTTTGAACAATAAAAAAGTGGCTTACTTCATCTAAGGAGATCTAGGAACAACACTTTTTAAGAGCAATAAAATATCTAGTTCTGTATATACGTATGCCTGTAACTAACACACAAATCATACCCTCCAATATTTCTCCAATGAAAATAAGGATGTCCCATTCCAGGATGATAATTTTATTATTTATACCCCATATATCTGACTCTGGGAAGCTTTCAACATACAGTGGTGCCTCGCAAGACGAAATTAATCCGTTCCGCGAGTATCTTCGTCTAGCAGTTTTTTCGTCTTGCGAAGCAACCCTATTAGCGGCTTAGTGGATTAGCGCTATTAGCGGCTATTAAAGGCTTAGCGGCTTAGCTGCTAAAAGGCTATTAAAGGCTTAGCGGCTTAGAAAAAGGGGGGGGAGTGGAAAAAAATCTCAAGACTCGCAAGACATTTCCGTCTTGCGAAGCAAGCCCATAGGGAAATTCGTCCTGTGAAGCGCATTGAAAAACGGAAAACCCTTTCGTCTAGCGGGTTTTCCGTCTTGCAAGGCATTCGTCTTGCGGGGCACCACTGTACATAAAAACATAATAAAACATTACACATTTTAAAAAATCCCTTTCCTACACTGGATTGCCTTCAGATGGCTCGGGCATTGGCTAACCCCATACCCTCCAACATTTCTCCAATGTTCTCCAATGAAAATAGGGAAAAGGGGGACATTCCAGGATCAAATAAGAAACTGGGACGGCTTCTCTAAATCTGGGACATCTCTAGAAAATAGGGACACTAGGGACACTTGGAGGGTCTGCAAGATACGTCTCTTGATCACAGATTTATCAGATTGATTGACCTTTGTTTCTTCCTTAGTTCATTTTAAGAAATTATATGTATACGTAACAACTTAAAAGAGTTGTCTGCAGATCCTTTGTCCAGTTTGTGTATTTGGCCCAGACACAAACTTGATTATCAGTTAATATTTCCTTCCAATCAAATCCACTCCTGAATATCCACATGCTGCTGAGAAAGTTTCCAACTTGTTCCGCATCTGTCTCTGAAGGAAACACTTCTCATTTCCTCCAATGCTGACCTATTAGCTCTTACAACCAATCATTCTTTTGCTCATTCTTTTGCCTTAAACACTCCCCTTATCCAGCTTCTAACCTCTTGCTGCCTTGTACAAAAGTAAAAGGAACAAATTATTGGTTTGACCAGGAAGATTTTACTTGCAGCAGTTTCACAGACTAATAGCAAATTTGGTGTTATGTGGTAGAGGATTGGACAGTATCAGGCATGTATAATCTATTACTCAATAATTGTTCAAACCTTTAAGTATACTCATTTTAACTTTACTTATAACATGTATATGCTGAAGCATTTATGAATAACAGAAAGCATATTAAAGATAACAAAATAATTGCAATGTGGAAAGAAGATGATAAAATTACATCTTGGGTCAATTTAAGAATCACTTTAGTTATCTAATTTTAAAGCTGGACTCTTAGAAACTGAGAAACAAGTACTGCAGAAAGTCTCTTTAACCTTAAAAAGCCAGATACAGGGTAAATACTGACAGCAAATTCATTCTCATAGTCCCATCAATGTTCTCTATCCACTTTCTGAAGGAAATATTTCTATACATGAGGAGGTCATTTCATCTCATTTAAAGAAATTTTCTCAACTGAAAATGTCAACATGTGTGCTAATTCTGGCTCCACTAGTCACTGGACAGAGACAACTGATGTATTTAACAAAGGCCACTGAAAAGCCATCAGCTGGGAGCAGCTCTTCGTCACTACTAAACAGGGGGCAGAGCTGAATCAGTGACCTAGAAGTGAAAGACTTTGTAATCTGATTACCAATCTTTTGAGCTATGCAGTCCATCCCCCTTTCATTTTTACTGATAAGAGAGAATCTTATTACCTAAGCAACTTTTGTAGCCTTTTAGCAATGCAAAAGCTTTCATTTAGTGCTCCAAAAGGAAACTCTCATGGGCACGCTTATTAGCCCATCTCAAGCATTGTCTCTGTACTACTTTCCCTTATTAATTTCAAAATAAATTTATTGGTATGAAAGTCTACTGCAATGGCGTTTCTGATAATAATATATGGTAAAGCTCTTGCTGGTTATTAGAGATGCTGATGAGCTATTTTCACACAGAAATGGAGGCAGCAGAGCACTTACTGGCAAACGATAAAACTAAGTGGCAATGGACAAATAATTTGGTAATTTTCCTAGATTAGGAGCAGAGTTTTGTTTAGGTAGTTGCAGGAAAAGTCCCCCCCCCCCTCATTTCCAAAGCATGGTTGTTTGATGGTTATAATGCTTTAATATTGCTTTATTGCAGTACTTTGGGTTTGCAAATGTGACAACATGCATTTTAAAAGGTGTTGAAAATGATCTCATGTGACAAGAGGATGCTGCTGTTTCTTCTTTTTGCCTTGGCCTTCCTTTCAAAGGCCTCAGGAAGAAATCTCGAAGACCTTTCCTGTCAGTTTCCTACTTCTCTACAGACATTTTGGCCTGTACACGAACACTGCTTCCCTTTGCCTTGAGGTAATAAACGATTAGCTACAGCAAACTGTAATATTTCAAGTTATTCTTTGCTAGAACGCACCCAGTCAGCGTTTCAGATGTAATACATCAGGATTTGGAATTAACTTTATTTATAGGCAAATAAAACATCCTGCTCGGAATGAGGTATCTATTATAAGAGGCCTTTAGTTTGGAGTTCATCAGTACCAACAAAGTAGCATTTTGAACTATACAACATTTAATAGAAATAACTCTGTTGTAGTGATTAATCAGTGTTTTCCTTATGAAGTGCTAAGACAAAAGTAAATGGTACCTGTTCTTGTTAAATGGTAGCTACCGATAGCAAATGTTCCAAGTATATCATGTACAAATCAAAATTAGCTAAGAACTTTGCTATAGGCAAAATAGTATATACAAAAGTAATAATACAACCCCATATTAAAATCAAAATGAAGTTTGTCTTCCTCACAGCAATCAATTAGTTTCACTGAGATTTTTCCATGAATGATACATTTTAACTGTTGCATGAAAGTATTTATGTATATGAATAGTCAATATACTGCATGCAATCTATTTCTATGGATTTCTCATACTGCTAGTTTAAAAACTTTGACTATTCACTAGTCCATTCAATGAATTTTTCAGTTTTTAGGATCACTTCTTTTTTGTAAACATGTGTCAGAATCCCACAGCATTTACATAGGCAAATATCAAACTCAACACAAAATTAATCACTAGGTAGCAGTGAGAAAAATGATATACTGAAGAACTTCATAATGTACCTTTATCCAAACATTCTCCTCCCTGAATAAAAGGCTCATCACCATTGACCATTTTTATTATCTCACTTGTTGGTATACTTAACTAAATAATTTTGGGGGAGGATTAAACCTTAATCAATGTTTTGTTCCCTCCAGAGTCTGCAAGAGTATTAAGGAATGACATGTTGTTTCTTTTTCTACCTACTGGAGAACTTGGAGCTCTGCCAGACGGTAAGTAAAGAATCAGCCAAAGTTGGCTGTAGCCTATGGGCTATATTTGTACAACCTTCTTGAAACTTTTGGATAATATCTTAGTGAAATTTATAGGCCACAGAAAAGAACAGTATGAAGACTAAATAATCATTAATGTTACATTAAATCACTAGGAACACTAACTATGGCATTCACTTATGTTCTGTCAGTATTGAACTCTGGCCTTTATGACTTAGAACTATTAATGCTACAGAATCACAGAAACATGTTTTTCTACTTCCTTTTTCAGTTTTCTAGCTCATATATACACTGGTAAAATATTTTGTGAATGGAAGAAATGAGAAATTTCAGCAATTAAGTTCTAATTATACAACAGAGCAATTTTTGATGTATTATTCGGTAATTGAATATATGCTTTTAAACTTCTAAGGCTTGTTCTGTGGATATCTTTCTCTTGACCTTTGTTCAATGGAATTACAGTAACTCTTCAGTGATTCCTTCTCACTTGTTTTCTAAAGCTGTTCAATCACACTTGCTAGCAAGAAGCACAGCTGGCAAGGGATCTAAACCTCATCACAGGGCAAAGTTAGCCTTCTGGCTTTGCCAAGAATGACATTTCAAATGAAAAAAATGCTATTTATTGTGTGGGGCATTTGATTCTGTATTTGTTTTAAGTGCAAATAGCTCCATCCTTTGTACTAACGCTGCATTTAGACACTACACTAGATTAGACAGTGCACTAGAAACAAAAACAGCAATGAATTAAACTGTCTGGATTTTTTTTTAATAAGAATACCATTGTTAATTAAAGTAAGATTACAGAAATCAGCTGAGTTTTTCCTCACAGTCCCAAAAGAAATCTACAATGGAGGATAAGCAGTGCCCCCTAGTGTTATTTACAACAGACAGAAATCAGAATAAAGGTAAACTCCATTCACTGGGATCTCTAATGAAAAATATAATGCAGAAAATGTTTATATGCAAAAGACTTATTGCAAATATATATTCAAACATATAAGTTTAACACAAAAATTATAATAAGTTACATCTAATAACTGCTACACATATGCGGTATACTCATACAAAGTATGCACACGCACACACTCTCACTCAAGAGTCTGACATGGCCAAGATGTCTTTAATGTTCCAGGCAGCTCAGAAAAAAAACATTTCCACACAGAATAGCAGGCCATGCATGAAAGCGGGTGTCAGAAAGCCCAGCAGAATCACTCACTGTGAAGATGTCTAATAGGGATTGCTGAATACACAATACAGGCAGCATGGCCTGAATGACTAAATTGGAATAGCCAGAACATAGTAAGAAGGTTTTGAATCAACCAGATATTATAATTAAACCTGTAATGAATGTTCTGACTTTTCTCCTTTTCTTTTGTTAATTGGGGGTTAACCCTATTTAGACATTGTTGGGGTCTGATGTCAACAATTTTATAATTTAATTTTGATGCCTTCCAGCAAATTATCTCAGTAACAATGACCGGGTACATAAGTAATATGTTATAGCCCTCTCCTAAAAATATACCCCAAGTGGCCAGGTTTCACTAGATGTGAACAAGCCTTTAATAGGAAATAAGAATGTAATATTGTCTTAAGGTTTAAAAAAATATTTCCCCCCCAAGTACACTGAAAAGAGTAAACAAGTTATTCTATAAATATGGAACACCACCCAAATTCATTAGCAAGGGAATGCAATTAATGCAAACAACCCCCCATAAAAACATAAAGTGTGTGTGTGGGGGGGGGGACTTTTTTAGAAGAGACAACTTTCAGATAGCGCAAGACAGTCATGTATGTCAAATTATTTTTTCAAATGGACCACAAATTAATAGAAAGCCTGACAAACTAGTGTTTTTCCATTAAAACTGCAAAACTCTTTTGAAATGAATTCAGATCACATGTTTGCAGTCTTCCATTTAAAGCATTAGTAGACATTCACTCTTATCCTTGCATTTTAAAAAGGAAATAATTAGCCCTTTATGAAAAGATTACAATGTGCATTTTAAATTAATGTTTAAAATGGAATACACACAAAAAGCATTAGTTTAGTAGATAAAATGCTAGCCATTAATGCTTAAAGTGACAGTACCTACGTATTTACACACTTCATAGTAACTATTAAGTAAAACTGTGGATGAAACTTTAATTGACTTATATTCAGTACATCATTACTAAATGAAAAGCAAGAATTTCTATTGTATGCTTGGATAAGAAAGTCACTGCGTGCCTCTTCTCACAAGGCATTTTAAAGGTATTTCCAAAAATGTAAGGCATAAATGCAACAAACAGGTGCTTGCAACTGTGTTTTTTTTACATTGGCAGATTCCTCAGGGAGCTGGAGAGGTCTCAGCTCCTCAGCAAGTGTACATTTGGTGGCAAACATGAATTTGCAGTTATATACTGTGTGAAACTGAAACTGTAAAACTATAAATATAAGTTTAATTAATTAATGTTTTTAATCAGTAACATTTTAGGGGAAAAACAGTGTCACTGATTGAATGTTGCCGCTTCTACTGCATACTGAAGACAGCTAGTATTGACATAATTCCTATGCGAAGCCTTTAAGATACATTGTATTGTCTGTCACAGTCTATACCCTTTTCATATCTTTATCCTAAGTCTTCTAATTAGATTAGCTTGATGCATGCTTATTAGCATGATGTGAAGATGAGGGAATGTTTGTGTTAGGGCCAGGAGAACTGCATGTCTTCTGCATCCCAAATCATATTCTCAAGACTGACTCTTATTACCAGGAAGGATGTTGCTATGATCAGGACCCCGTCTTGAATAACTGTTCTGAAAAGGGGTGCTACTTACAGAAAGTACAAAGCTATAATATTTTTACAGGGGCATTAAAGCCTATATAGCACATTCTCTTCACCATCAGAAGGATGGTGGAGACTGCTTCTGCAGCTGGCTGTTCTTATGATACTGAATGGAGTCTAGAATAATATGCATATGGTGCTTGCCTTGATTTTACAAACTGTTTTATGGTATATGTATCATACTGCTTTGAGAACTTCAGCTGCACAAACTGTAGTGTTAAAGAACTATCAGATGTGTTGCAGTGAAACAGCTTAGACTAATCAAGAGAATGAGAGGTTTACTATTTTCCTTAGCATATCAATATATAATTGTAATATATGTGTGTTTGTTATCTATATCTATCTACCTACACACACACACACACACACACACACACACACACAATTATCGTTGATTTCCATATTAGAAAATTAATAAAGTCCCAAATCATACACGTTAAATGCCAGCCAATATAGTATCATATTGGGACAGTTAAATCCCAAATGGAAGCTGTCCCTCTGAGGCTAATCAAGCTTATCTGTTATTTTACACAAATAACTATGCTTTGCTTTGCTTTGCAGGGAGATGAGAAACTCACTCACATTATACCGCAAAGAGTGTAAAGCGTCCACTTGCTGCACACAGTCATGAACATAAACTTTCACTGGGGATGCAGCTGGAATGATTGCAAGAAGAGAGTACTATTGTGTAAAGGGTCAGGCAGAAATAGGGAGGGACACCTTCTGCATTAACAGCATCAATAGGCCTTTGATGTTATAACAATTATTGTCCTAAAACTGTTTAAGAACTCAAAGAATTTTCCAAACATACTCTATAATGTGGGTATACAGATATATAGCTAGAAAGCTGGTGGCAGAAGGGAAATGGTGAGAATGCATCTAATAGGTTTTTTTTGGTTTTTTTTGTAAATTACTATTTCTTATGTACTAGGTGCCTACTCAATCATGAAGTGCTAGAATGTTGCTTAAAATATTTTTAAGAAGCAAATTAAGATTATTTCAGAATAAGCCATCTTAAAAAAAAAATCTACGCTTAAATTTTAATCTTCCCCACTAACTATACAGTGGTGCCTCGCAAGACGAAAAGAATTCGTTCCGCGAGTTTTTTCGTCTTGCGATGTTTTTCGTTTTGTGAAGCATGGTCTGTCGCAACTGCGCCTCTTCAAGCGGCTTTAAAAAAAAGCGCAAGACATTTTTGTCTTGCGAAGCAAGCCCATAGGGAAATTCGTCTAGCGAAGCAACGCAAAACCGAAAAACCCTTTCGTCTAGCGAGTTTTTCGTCTTGCGAGGCATTCGTCTTGCGGGGCACCACTGTATATACATGGTGTGTCTTCAGCTCTACCAGATTCATGCAGTCCTCCTGAACATTTGAGTAATTATCTAGTTGTTTCTCCCTTGTTCAAAATACTGTGGCCATAATTAAACAGGCAGGAACTTGACTTGTAATTGAATGTCTCAACGACACAAAACTGTACTTGCCACGTATGCAGCTCGGGTCTGCATTATTATCATAATAATACAGATATGTTCATTCATTTATTTCCACAAAGAGAAAAGAAATATGGAGTAAAACTTTGCAATCTAAGAGGGTCATGAAATATCAGAGATTTATGCATCTACACTATAGAAACCACAGCCACGTGAAATAGATACATTTACTGTAATAAGCAGTGCAACTCTTTCTATTAACTTCGAATCACTGTAAACTAAATATAAAGACAAATAAGAATGGCTTAATGTAACATTCGAGAGCAACTGTGACTGTGTATAATCCAGGTTAATCCTATATAAAAATGTAAGCAAATTTAAATATAACATTTCGTCAAGCAATACATCGAAGTATTCAGAGTATGATGCAATGTTTGTTTGTTTTAAATAGACCATTCTCACTTAATTCATTTTATATTAATCAAGAGACATGATACTGAATATGATTGACAAAGCAACTGCTTTTGGGTACAAAGCACTGAACATCATATTTATCACAATAAGACAATCAAACATGACTGTTTCACTGCAAGGCATGGAGAAAAAATAATCACCCTATAACCTTTTACTCAGCTAATAATATCTCAAATGCAGAAATATTTTTTCTCTATGGCAATATACACAAATATATGTCCTCTATAAAGCAATGAATCAAACTAATCAGATCCACTGAAATCAATGGAAATGGCTAATGCAAATCCATTGATTTCAATGGGTTGACTCTGCCTATAATTTAGTTGTATTCACCCCTAGATCTTTTACATGTTGATATTATACAAAAATATGAATAATAAAGTATTTCTGGCTCTAAAATCAAGGATGCCTGTCATTACCCTTTATGGAGTGGTATAGACATAACACTGGTAATGCCTTAGCTTCATTTTTTTTATATCAGACCCAGGGTTGCATATTCCATATATTAGCTCCACCTCTATGTGGATTACCTCCTCCACCCTTAACCATGGTTACATATTACATTGGCATTGATATCAACCAATTCTAATGCCAAGCTTCCCACTTAAGTAGAATTTAGAGCTAGTTAACAAGTCCCGGTTAAGAAGGAACCTAATTATCATGCATCATGGTTAATGCATAACCATGCTTAAAACAGACAAGGAAACGACCAGGGCAATTGCACTGTAAGAAGAGGGGACTGTGAGTGTGATCTCATGGCCCTCTCCCAGTTGCTTAGCACTGGTGATTGGTTAAGGGGTCACCAACATAATGTTTGAAATGGCCCTGTGAAGTTAGTAAAGTGCAAAGCATTCCTTTGAAACCACAAACAAATATCCATATGGGGTCAACATATTCCTTAAGTGGAAAAATGTGAGTGAAAAAACTCAACACAGTAGATGCCTGACTTCACCTACTTAAATGCTAATTTTGTAGGAATTCCTCAAAATAGACTACACAATCCACCCGCCAGGCCCAGGAGGCAGAGCAATCTTAAATATTTTCTAATGTTAGTTTATTTTAGGTTTTTATAATTTAATAGTTTTGAGCAGACCTTCTGTATTACCATATACTTGTATGGTCTTAATTCTTACAATGATAATTCTTCCAATTCTGATTTTCTGAATCACAGCTGAATTGCTTGACTGCCTGTTTGTTCTGAAAGATACATTTTAACTTTGGAAAGAAAACAGCTTCTAACCTCATGAAATGATTTTTGTATTTAACCAATATAATCAGCCAAAGATAAACATGATAAAAGTTAATATATGGTGTCAAATATCTTTATTACCTGAATATATCATCATCATATGCCTAAACATTAAATAGTCTGTCAATACTTCCAATTAAAAATATTTATACTGATAGCTAAAATTACTGATAGTTCCTTTACTACATAATATTGCAAAATATTTCCGTATGCTCAGTTGCTAGTGCAGCAGAATTGTCAGCAGTTTCTACAAATATGAAATGCAGTTGCAGTTTTCACATACAACTCACAGGTCAATGTATTCTCCCGTTTTAATAATGGCTTTTCCTATTACATTCATTATTCATATAGAAAAAGGATAGTACTTTTAAGGCATTATATTGCTTTCTTGAGGAATATGAGCTTTGTGACTTGAGAGGCCATTTTCTAAAGATCCTAATAGCCAAATGACATCTTGGGATATGCTATGCTCATACAGTATTTGCATAATAATGGAGGTATTTTATACATACGGGCTGAATTACACTTATCCAAGTTCTATTTTTTAAAAATGGGAATTACAAAAATTCCCAATTAATTCCCTATTTCCCTAAAATAAATTCTTTTTTTTTATAATGAAGATACAAAGTCAGAATACAAATGTGAATAAAATAGGAACGTGAAATACTTAGCATGAAGCAATTCTGTTGATTTCATGAAAGAATGCTTTAATGTTTCCTAATCAAACTAGATTTGAAAAGCGCTTAACTTTGACTGGATCATGCTCTATGTATTTTATGTTGAATTGTCGCAAAAGATCATTTTAATGACGGTTCTCCAATTTATTTTTCAATTAAAAATTCTTGTTTTATTTAAAGTATTTATGACAAATTTCAGAGCCACCAGAAATCATTTGCATCCTAGAAAGAACAGAAATTAGAAATTAACAGATCATAACATTCACACCCCACTGGATTCCACACCCAATAGGCATGAAAATGCATTCTTGAACGGGATACAAATGCCCATGAGATGCACTTGTTTCTTATATATAACTGTGTGCATTAGGATAAAAGGCATCTTTTTGCAATGGGGTCTACTTTGTCAATTAATTGAGACTTGAAGTCACAAAAATGATCTGTGTTACGTGTTGGTTTTTGTACTTGGTCCAGTAGTTCCCAATGCCAAAGATATAAGGCACTTTAAAACACAACAGTATTCAGTAGCGAAAACTGATATGTGAAAAATCAACTAAGTGATGATGGCTCTCACAAGCAGATTTGTATGGTTCTGACTAAATGACTAAACATCACCAATTAGTATTTTAAGAAATAGGATTCACCTTGTGGGATGCTGGAGCCAATGGGATGGTTCATGTCCTCATCACGTGACGCTAGGCAGGAGGACATGACCCATTCCATTGGCTCCAACATCCCTACTCGCAAATCTACACTTCAGGTAAGACCAATCGTTCTTACTACAGGCCTTCAAAAGTTGACTCACTGGCAACTAATAGACCACTGTGGGAACAGAATGCAAAACTAGAGAGGCCTTTGATCGGATTCAGCAGGGTTCTTCTCATGACTATATCAGGTTTATTTCCAAGTAAACACTTTCAAAACAGAATTTCAAATCAGGTTTGTGTCATTCAATCGTGGATTAAGACTTCAGTTTTATGCCACCATTAAGTATAGAAGGAAATTGTTGGAAAATATGGTCTTACCCTGATGAACACATACAGTAATCTTACATTCTAATGCCAATTCATGCTGTTGCTTATGCAGTCAAAACAACAACATCCACACATAAGGTGGTATCAGCAGATTTGGGTTCAAAGCTTCAAAGCTTGCTGAAATAAAAAAAGAAGAAAAAGAGTGGGGGGAGGTGGGGTTAGGGATGTCCTATTGTGTTCAGTCCCCATGAAATGATTATTGACGGAGGTGTGTGTGTGTGTGGGGAGACCTGAAAACCATGTCAGATAAGGAATGGAAAGGAGTGGCAGGAAATTGAGGATGACAAAAAAGACAGGTAGATACAAAAAGCGTAGAGAGAACTATCTCATTCTCTAGGTAGGTCATTTCTGGGTTCACAGTGATAGGCAATTTTCAAATGTTCCTAGGGTCAAAAGAACTGTTTCCGAAAATAGAGAAATCCAAGATTTTAATGTATCTGAATTAGGCACCAGTCTACCTGACCCTCACCACAAACCCAAATGGAGAGAAAAAAATCCCAAACTAAACAGTGGGGATTGAGAATGCTCAGTGGGTACAGAAAGCTGACTGATAGTTTTGGGGAGGGGGGACCAGGGGGGAATGAGATGCAATGGCTAGAGCCCTGAACAACAGAATTCACACTGCAATATTCTGTTGCATTTTCCACTTGTAATTGTCAATTTCACTTGTACATGATAGTCAAACATTATCTACATCAATACTGAGATCCCTATCTACCACTGTATTCTACAGCTGTTTGAAAAAGAAAAAGAATAACGTTTCAATGTTTCAAACTGAAGAAATTCAGGGTTAGAAAGGGAAGAGGGAACAGATACCAACAAAAACAGAGTTAATTCATATCTAGGCTTCTAAATCCTTAAGAAAATGTAATTTATTTTTGCTAGGAGCAAAATGCATTATTTTGAACCAAAATAATATGGAAAAAATAGTATACAAGCTGGGAATTGTTTTTCACATAACTTTTCAATATAATGCAGGCTACAGTACACCAAAAAGCAGAAAGATATTCAAATTAGAATAAAGAGACAGGTGTCCTGGAAGAAAAACACAAAACCTGTACTCAAAGGAACATCTGAATAAAATTGAGACATCTGCAGTAAAGTTTTACCTTCTCCCTAGAATGTTTGAGATGAACTCAGTGTAACACTGTCTTCCAAGAAAAGACAAAGTGATCAATGCAAGAACACATCAGGCTCCCTTGGACAGGCCAATCAATGCAAGAAAGAACCTTGCCCAGGGCCTTATGCAAATAGAAGCACGTCCTGCAACCTAGGGAGGGAACATGCGCAATAGATCAATTGGATCTGAAAAACCTTACAGCTATATCAGCCTCAGACAGTAAATATATAATGATGAATCCCTCACGTTCTCAGCTGAACTCTTAAACTAGGTTATTTTCAACAGCTAGTTGAAAATTACAGGAGGTCTGTACAGAGCAATAGAGTAAGATGGCAAACTGAATTACAGTTTTAAAAGAACATAACAATGAACTATCAGTATCATTTTAGCAACATTAAGAAATCAAAGAAATCAAAATATTTAATTTAGCAAGATTGGTCTGAGAATAAAAACTTTTTAAAGCATCAGGTTTTTAAAAATCCAGTTCTTTCTGCACACTTCTCTGTACCTCTTGAAATGGAATGAATCATTGCCTTTTAATTACATTTTTAAAAAACCTTTTCCTTTAAATGTACTCTCAGTATATGCTTAAACTTATTTGCATCCTCATTATAAAGGGGTCTTCAATGGAGCTAATGGTTATATAAAAGAAAGAAGGGAATTATTCTTCCTTCAACATATATCAAACATATTTAATATGACTAATAAAATATTTGTAAAGCTGAATTTACCTTAGATGGCAGACCACTTTCTGCATCAATGCAAATATAATAATACAATTCATTGAAAAGGATAAATAGTAACAAATAATCCTTCTCCTGAATATTTGTACACACTTTTTTTTACAAATAATCATTCATTTTGAAAACAAATTCCTAAAATGCATCATGTTTGTAAACAAGATCAACATATCCTCCAACTTTAATAGAACAGTAATATAAGAATACTATTGGAGTAACAGCTAGGAGTAACAAATAGAAGAGAGATACCCCCAAACAAATAATACAGCATAATCAAGCTCCTTGTTAACTAACAGCTCAGGTGCAAGACCAAAGACAGAACAAGGAAAATAAAAATGTTTGTCATGAAACTGAGTATTAAACTGCTACTATATTTTCAGATCTCTAAACTCTAAATTTTCACATGGGAAATGCGATGTCAACTTAGGATGTCAACCCAACTCTTCCCTTAAGATCGTTTCATTTTATACTATAGCACCACTAAGCTGTGTCACCTTTAAAACAGTTGGTGCGCTCAAACGCTTTCCATGTTAAATAAAGCATCAGATTTTCCAACTATATGAAAAAGCAAATAATCAAGTACCCGACTGACCATTTTCATGGAGGTCTAAAGATTTCCAGTACTTCAATTAAAAATGCTCACGGAGTAAGAAAAAATATTGCAAGATGGAGACTTGGAAAAGAAATATATGTTATTTCTGTTCCTGTCCAAACCATGTGTAATGCAAGGGAGACGCAGTGAGACTTTCTTATGCCCTTCCTTTCACGACTGCCTTGCAAAGTAGGCCAGTCACATCTCAAAATTATAACATACACCTTATTAATCTCTATAACCCCCAAGCAGAGTGAATTCTGGGAGGTAAAACCAATAACTTCCAAAAGTAACCAGAGAGAGTGATCCCTGCACTTTTGAACTTCTCAGCCATCTATCTATCTATCTATCTATCTATCTATCTATCTATCTATCGTGGTACCTTGGGTTACAAACACTTTGGGTTACAGACTCTGTTAACCCAGAAATAGTACTTCGGGTTAAGAATTTTATCTCAGGATGAGAACAGAAATCGTGCTGTGGCAGTGCGGCAGCAGCGGGAGGCCCCATTAGCTAAAGTGGTACCTCAGGTTAAGAATGGCGTCAGGTTAAGAACAGACCTCCGGAACAAATTAAGTTCATAACCAGACGTACCACCCTATCTATCTATCTATCTATCTATCTATCTATCTATCTATCTGATTTTCCTGGTCCATGCCTTGTCTCTTTTTCAGGTTGTACAGTCTTTCTTACATATCAGCTACATTTGTTGGGAGACATTAGTGCTGAGTTCAGTATAAGGTTGGGGAAGAAGAGGGGGGAGAGGAGGGGTGTTGTGGTGAGGCTTATATCTTTTGTACAGTGTACGTAGTGGGTTTTGTGTCAGTGTCAACTTTGTGTCAGTGTCTCTTTCTATTCATTTATTACATTTCCTTGGTAGTGAGAGATATTGAGGGGCAGGGTGTGGTTGGTTGTCTGCAGTGGGGTTTGTATTCGTGAGTGGGGAGGGCTTGTTGGGTCAGGTAAGCCAGATTAATTTGTATGCTGTCGGTGGATCCTTGTTGTCTTGCTGGTATGTGATAGAGGGGAGCCATACTAGGGTGAAGGCATCCTCTTCTATTTGTGCCCATGTCAGTTTCAGTCTATTGGTTAGCTTTTCTAGTAAGGCTTTTCCCATACAATTTGATACCATTGGTCCACGTTTACTCCTGACAGGTCTCTCCAGTGTCTGGCTATGATGCTTCTGGCTGTTGAGAGTAGGTGTGTTATAAGCTCTGTATAATGTTAGTGGTCATTATGAAACTTGGAAGATGTCCAGTAGGGCCAGTTCTAGGGTGAGTTCTAATACCTGTTATTTTGTATATCTCTTGTAGAACTTTGTATATTGCGGTTACCATCCCCTTGCCATGTTCCTCTGCTATCAGGTTTTCGAAGGTGGTCAAGGGTCTAGTGGCTTCTGATTTTACTGCTGGGTTGTTTAAGAAGGCATTTAGTTGATGGTGAGTTAGCCAAGGTATTTGGGTGTCCCTTAGTTTGTCTTGTGGTTCTTGTGTTGCTATGGGTTTTTGTAGAAGTCTTTTAGAAAGTGTAGGCCTTTGGCTTGCCAGGTTTTTATCTGGAGGTTTTGTGCTGCGTGTTGGAATAGTGGTTGATAGGCTGGGGGGTTAGTGGGAATAGGGAAAGTTTGCCTACTTTTCTTTATCTCAATTTATGAGGAACAACAGATGCCTTCCCCACTCTGAGATTCAGAACATCCTGCTCTTTTCCCCATGAAATCCCACTTTTCTACCCAAGTAGTATGCACTCAGAAGCAAGGTACATGGGAGATTACAATAACAATAAACAATAAACTTAGTTGGTCTCTAAGGTGCTACTGGAAGGATTTTTTTTGTTTTGTTTTGACTACGGCAGACCAACATGGCTAACTACCTGTAACTAAAATAATCCTAGAGTTTGGCATAAGCACACTTCAGACCCCAAGAGCCAAATTATATGAAGTTCTGTTAAAAATAACAAGGAAGAAAGAGGCAAACACGTAGGCAGAATATTGAAAATAAAGAGAGTGCTTTCCTAGTTATTTATAAAGAAGCTTCTGGTCTCCCATGAGTAACAACAGAGCATGCGGTCCACTGCAGACTTTCTGATGATCCCAGACTAACTTGTGATGGAATGTGAGTGGTCCTGATGTGAGGGCAAAGGCTGCCTGGCCACAGGCTATTTTTAAGCCTATTCATGCTGGATGGGGTGACAGCTGGCACCTTTTCAACCAATAAAACCACAAGTCACATTTGCAAGGTAGTCTTTAAACAAATTAAGGGAAGTCTGGGGTGGGGGTGGGGACATGGCAGACACCTTTTGGGATTTGGGAAATGGTTATTGCTTTATCTTATTGTCAAGACAGACCCTAAAACCTTCCCAACATGCATGTGAGCATATGGATATGGGCAAAGACAGTATGAAGAGACACTTCAGGAACTGTGGACACCTTACATATTCCAGGTGCCAGGCAAGTTACTCATACCTGAAGCACAAGTAAGTTGCATAGCACTGAGAGAGGGAACTCAACTTGCAGATGGGAAAGACACACAGACCTCCCTATCCTGCACTGTCTCATTAAGCTGCCTGGGCATTTTTCTGTGTTTTTCCACTGGAAGGAGAAATGGTGAAAACTTGATTTCTGTGAAGCTGCACCGATACACCACTGGACCACACCCTAGAATATTAGGACAAATCTTCCATCAACATAAACTGAGGTAATGCGACTTGGCTAACACATACAGTTAATCTGGCCCATAGTAAGAAATATAAAGAATGTGGAATAAAGGAGCAAAATAAAATAAAAAATCAGGAGTCTCCTCTTTTTATATTGATACAAAATGATACAAGTTGTATAATATAAGGAAGTTAGGCTGGGGAAAAAGAGGTTCCATTCTCTTTTAACACTTTAATCTTAACAGAACATAGTCCAGTTTTATCAGAACTACATTAATTTTCCACCATGCCTGTGCCATGAAAGACTACTCAGCCGAGGATTAGATATAAAAGCGCAGCACACAGCAGTGTGGGTAGTCATTCAGCTTCTTATGTAATAGGTTTATCAAGTCAGCATTTAAGGATTTATACCAAGTGTCTTTATAATTATGTTAATTGGTAGATAACACATGGGTCAACTATAAACTACTCAATATTTTCAAATAGCTAAGCAACACTAAGATGCACAGAAGCATGGATACATTTAGTGTAATCAAAAAGATTTAGCATTTTTTTATTGATTTCAAATTTAAGTCCCTGTGATCTCTGGTTAGCAACAATATTAACCTCTGGATACACTGAAGATGGAGTTGTATGAGCTAACTATTGCATTTACAGTATATACTATTTTTTGTTATACTTTATTTTTTCTTAAAGGGCCAAGATAGTATTGGCATCAAAAGTCTCTTTTTGAATTGCTGCTTTGACAAACACTAATAATTCAGAGTCTAAGACTTTATGGTTAAGTGTACTGTATAACTCTAACATGTCCCGTTGTCCCTCTAATTCTCATTATTGTCTCAAAGCCTGGTTCTCACAAAACATTTCTTTTACACTAGATTTGCCTGCAGTCATGTCAATGACACAGCTTATCCAACTAACAGTGAAAGTACATTTGCTCAATAGCTTTCACATTAGGACCAAAGAAGAAAAACCATATGAACAACATATATGAACATATGAAGATGCCTTAAAGTGGCCTCATTCATGTGCAATGCTAAATCATAGTGAGGGGAACAAAAGTATTTACTTCTGAATTTAAACTATTTATGATTTGTCTTTATGCCCAAACCAGGACAAACTAGTTAGTTTAAACTATGATTTGTCTGAGCCCGTTTCAAAATGTGCCTTAAGACATGACTTGTTCAGACACACCATAGTTAAAACTAACTGAAGTTCTTCCCAATCTGGACATTACATCAAACTGTGGTTAATTTAAAATTGGAAACAAAAGCTTCTGACTCCCCTCTTTATGGTGTACCAGAGAAGTGTGGAGGGGAGAGCATGCCCATGCCTCACCCAGCCTCATTCCCATCAAAAGTGCTCCATCTAGCCCAGAATTGTCTGCTCTCACAGACATTCTCCTAGGCACCAGGCAGAGGTCTTTCCCAGATCCTATTAGCTGGAGCTGCCAGGATTTGACCCTAGGACCTCTGCCTCCAAAAGTTGGGAAAACTTTGGCAACAACCTCTTTGCAGTGTTGCACCACAGGTGAAGTGGGGAAACAAGAAACACTTGTGTGCATGTTCAAGCCCTTGCACTACAGAGGCTTTCTTTGATATTCACTCTGTTACAATACTATTGCTTCTTCCCTTCAACCTTGAAAGAATAATAATTAACAACAACAACAAACCCCCCTGGGTTTCACATTAGGCCCCAAACCATGAAATACATGTAGCTATTATATGTCTATTCTTTTATCAGTATTTAGTTTCTTTTACCAGTATTTGGTTTCTAAAATACTAGAGTTGCTCTCAATTCAGACTCCCAATATCCACCATGGTAGGTGAGTGTCTTGAAACATTCTTAGTAACCAGTAGTAATTTGTTTCCCATTCTTGGACTCTGCAGATGTATGAAGTGGGGTCATATATGAAAACCGTATTGGAAATGAAGTATGAGTAACTTGTACACATGTGCAACTGAAACAGCCACCTCATCACCAGCAGTGGCAACATCGAAGGTTAGGGGAGTGGACATTTATCATCATTTCCTCCCCCATTCAAACCTTTACTTGATCGTCTTGCCACCAGAAAGAGGGAAAAGCTCTTGATTGTCCAGCTGCCTGGTTGAAAAGCAGCTCTAGCACATCTGGTGCTTTCTGGTCTTTTCTGGTCCTGATTACTACATTGCACATATTAGGGTAAGGGAGTTATTGTTTCCAAGGTCAATATGGAAGTTCAAAGAGCAACAGTTATACCAGCAGCAATATTTAAGACCAGGAGAATGCAGCTTTCCCATCATTCACCCCAGTATTTTCAGATGTTACCAATGCCTTTTAAAAAGTTGGTGATAGCCAACTAAGTCATACTCAGAGTAGACCCTTTGAAATAAATGGGCTTAATGCCAACGATTTCAATGGATCCGAGTATGATTGGTATTGGATATTGCCCTTTCTTTATTATGTATTAATCTTTATTATCAGCCACCTTAGAGCTGTGTTGTGAAGAAAGGCAAGATATAACTATTTTAAATAAACTGCCTTTGGGAAAATGCTTCCCCTACTGTAATTGTGTGTGTCCCCCCCCCCACCCACTCCTGTTGTTTTTAAATTTCCATTCTAACTTCTTCAGGGTTGGGGCCTTTTAAATTTTGTTCCTCTCTAAAGTACACATATCAATGGTAGTACATAAAAATTAATACATTCCTTTGAGAAGTTGCTTTAAACATGGAGCTTCTCTTTATTTACATACTTTATAGTACTAAGAATTTAATTAGAACCATGCTATCTATGTCTAGCTCTCAGTCGGCAAAGCAAGAGGTGAGCTATGGGGTAAGTAATAATCTCTATTTCAATGACAGCATAAAAGGAAATATGAAAAAAAATGTGATATGGTTAGAATTTTGAAATTCCATAAGAAGAATGCTATGACGCACATCTATTTTTGGTATTGTATATTGAGAACAGTAATTTACTTTTAGTTATCTATTAGCCTAAAATTTAATTTCAAACTTTTAATTTGTGTATCTTACATTTTCTCAGTCTTCACCATTAGTTCACATTTGAAAGCAACCCTGTATCAGGAAAAAAAATTATGTCTAATGTTTTACAATTTTTTAATGTGTTGCAAGCTGCCCAGTGGGCTTATATTAATAATTATTATTAGTTCTTACATAACACATTAAAAACAATTTATTTAGATATTATTAGGGGATGATTAGCTGCTTGTGCTTAAAATGGTGCCCCTTCAGAGTTTGTGCGGCCCCACAAACCTCTGTGTGTGACAGAGCTCCTCAGACATGTCTGCTCTAGTCACTGTTAGAGTCCGACAGTGGCTGTTTGCGGAAACGCCTCCAACAAAGAAGTTCCTTAACGGAAACACGTCTCCTGGACTCACGACGTGACAGCTTCCAACGAAGCATGGGTCTCCCTGCAATTGCTTCTGACACCTCCCCACTATTTTCACTGGACGTGTCTCTCACCCCTTTCTCCCCCCTGCTTCCTGCCTGCGCTGCTGCATCTCTCTCAGTATCCCTGAGATCCTCCTCCAGAGACCCCGCGCTCCCCCTGCTGGTCCCTGCTTTGGCTGTTGAGTCTCTCCCAGTCTCTGGGAGCCCTATCACCTCCTTTCCCTCTGAGGTCAGTTCCCTGACATCCACCTCCCCTCCAGGGCCCCCTTCCCCCCCGCCCCCTCCCTCTCCTCTGGGCGGTGAGGAGCTGAAACCCCGAAACGAATCCTCTTCATCTTCCGACGTCTCGAACATCTCCCTCCATCGGTCTTTGTTCCGACTCGCTGAATCCTCCTCCACCTCGGAATCAGAGAACCCCTCCAACTCCTCTTCTTCGTCTGTGGTGGCGAAGTATTCCCTCCGGAACCTCGCCACTGGCTGGGGTTTTCGAGGGAATCTCTGATGAAAAGTTTCAATTAGAACCTCGTCATCTACATCCTCTGCTCTGACCCAGGTGTTTTCCGACTCCGGTTCCCCTTCCCACATTACCAAATACTCTACTTGCTCTCCTTTCCACCTGGAATCTAGGATCTCCGCTGCATGGTAGCTGTGTTCTTTTTCCTCCATCGCTGGTCCCCTATTGACCCTCCCCTCTCTGTCCCCTATATACGGTGACAGCAACGATCTGTGGAACACTGGGTGCAACTTCATGTGGTTCGGTAACCGGAGTCTGAAAGCCACTGGGTTGACCTGTTGCGTGACTTCAAATGGGCCCAGTCTTTTGGGTCTTAACTTCTTACAACCTCCTTTAAATGGTAACCCTTGGGTGGACAGCCACACCTGGTCTCCCACCCTAAGGCTTTCCCCTTCCCTTCTGGTTTTGTCTGCCTGCCTCTTATATTCCTCCTTCGCCCGGTTTAAATTAAGTTGGAGTTGGCGATGGATCGCTTCCATTTCTTCAACGAACTGTTCTGCTGCTGGAACGCTCCAGTTCTCCCCCTCCCCCCCTGGGAAGGCTCGGGGATGACACCCGTGATTGGCCAAAAAAGGGCTCATTCCCGTGGACACGTTCTCTGCATTGTTGTAAGCAAATTCTGCCAACGCCAGCTTCTCCACCCAATCATTCTCTCTGTCATTAACATAACACCTCAAATATTGCTGGAGGACACCATTAGCTCTTTCCGCCTGCCCGTTGGTTTCTGGATGACGGGCAGTAGAGAAATTAACCTCTACATGCAGTAAGCTCATGAGCTTCCTCCAGAACCTGGAAGTAAATTGTTTCCCTCGGTCCGAAACCACCCTCAAGGGGGCGCCATGCAACCTAAACACATTTTCCACAAACAATTTGGCGGTTTCTTCTGCTGTGACCGCATGTGAGCAGGCTATAAAGTGTGCCATCTTGGTTAACAGATCTACCACCACCATAATGGCTGTTTTCCCTTTGGACCTGGGCAAATCAGTCATAAAATCTATTGCCACTGCCTCCCACGGTCTTTCCGGCGTGGGTAGTGGTTCTAATAAACCTGCCGGTGCCCGCCTCTCCCCCTTGGCTCGTTGGCAACGGTCACACCCTCTCACATATTCACGCACATCTTCCCTGACCTTGGGCCACCAGAATTCCCTGGTAACCAGCCACATGGTTTTGTGTTGCCCAAAATGCCCTGCTGTGGGGTTATCGTGCAGTTGCTTGAGTACCTTTTCCCTCAATTCCCCTTCAGGTATGTATAACGCTCCCTTGTAGTACAACGCCCCATTTCTCTCCTCAAAACCCCCGGGTTTGTCTCCCTCCCTCCTAAGACTCCTGAGTTTGTCCTGGGCGTATACAACCTGCCCCGTTCCCTCTACCAGTTCCCTTTGCCCCACCAATGCCGCCCCACACACCCAGCGGTCCTCGGGAATGACATGGGTCTCTTCGGGTACACCCTCTCCCTCCAAATATTCAGGTTTGCGTGAGAGAGCGTCCGCCCTAACGTTCTCCGGGCCTGGTACGTAACAAATCTCAAAGTTAAATTTGGAGAACTCCTGGGCCCATCTCAACTGCCGTTGGTTGAGCACTCGCGCAGTTCTCCAATACTCTAGATTCTTATGGTCCGTGCACACTTGCACCTTCTGTTGTGCACCAATTAGTAGGTGCCTCCATCTCCGGAAGGCCTCATAAATTGCAAGAAGTTCCCGGTCGTACACCGTGTAGTTCCTCTCAGACTTGTTCAGCTTCCGCGAAAAGAAGGCACACGGTCGCCACTCCGACCCCTCCTTCCCCGGCTGCAGAAGAAGCACCGCCCCTATGGCTCGGTCCGACGCGTCTGTTTCGACCCTCAGCTTTTTTTGTAAATCCACATGTAGAAGTTGTTCGCCAGAGGCGAAGGCCCTTTTCAGTTCCTCAAACGCTCGCTCCGCCTCCCCCGTCCAAACAAACTTCTTTTTGCTGCTGAGACAGTCCGTGATGGGCGCCGTCAGGTGGGCGAAGTTGCGGATGAACTTACGATAAAAGTTTCCAAACCCTAGGAACCTCTGCACATCCTTCTTGGTCTTGGGTGTTTTCCATTCCAGCACCGCTTGAACCTTGCCGGGGTCCATGGCCAACCCTTTGTCTGACAAGCGGTACCCCAGGAATTCCACCTCCTTGGTATGAAACTGACACTTCTCCAGTTTCACCCACAGTCGGTTGGCTTGCAGCCTGCTCAACACTTCTCTGACGTCTCTCACATGTTGCTCCTCATTCTCCGAATACACCAACACGTCATCTAAGAAGGCCACGCAATTCTTGTAGAGCAAAGGCCCCAGTACGTGGTTCATGAAAGCTTGAAAACACGCGGAGCCTGTTTGTAATCCAAAAGGCATAACTAAGTATTCAAATGCCCCCAAAGGGGTGAACATGGTGGTCTTCCATTCATCCCCTTTCCTTATACGTATCAGGTTGTACGCCCCCCTTAGGTCCAGCTTTGTAAAAATCTTTCCCTTCCGCACCCTGGTCAAAATATCATCAATCCTGGGCATAGGAAAAGCCGCCGGCTCTGTCACTGCATTTAAGGCCCGAAAGTCACATACCAGCCTCGGCTTGTCCGTGTTTTTTTTGTCCACAAAAAACACTGGGCTACCCCCCGCTGCCTTGGACTCTCTGATGAAGCCCCTCTTCAGGTTCTTGTCAATGAACGCTCGCAACTCCTGCATTTCCCTGTCTGACATGGCATACAACTTGCCTACAGGAAGCTGTGCTCCAGGGAGTAAATTGATCTGGCAATCAAAGGGTCTATGCGGAGGTAGTTGGTCAGCTTCCTTCTCGCTGAACACGTCGCTGAGATCAGCATACTGTGGTGGCACCTTCCCCTTCTCCACTACTTCAGTCCCTGCCAGGGTGGCTTGGGCCCCTGCTGACCCCTTTTCCCCCCTGCAGTGTTCTAAGCAATGTGCGGAACCGAAGGAAACCACTCTTTGATGCCAGCCCACCAGCGGATCATGTAGGGCTAGCCAGCTCATTCCCAAAATAATGGGAGCACCTCCCAAGGTGGCCACATTAAACGCTATCAGTTCTGTGTGCCTTGCCACCCTCATTATCATTGGGATGGTCTGCAAGCTGACTCCTCCTCCCAACAGTTCCCTGCCATCGATCGTGGTCACCTGCAGGGGGTTGCTTAAAGGGATAGTCTGTATCTGGTGTTCAGCAGCAAACTCCTTGCTCATGAAATTGCAGGAGCTGCCTGAGTCCAACAGTGCCTTTATTTTTAGGGGGTGTCCATTTTGCAGCTCTAGCGACACTTCAATCACTAGAGCCGGTCGAGGAGCTTCTGGCACTGGCACTTGGGGAAGGGGCACTTTCACTGCTCTTTGGCCTGGCTGCAGTGCCCTGATGGCAACCAGGCGTTGGCTTTTACCTGCTCCGTTTCTCCCTGCTCTTCCCCCTCAACAGTTCCCACCATCCCTTGCCATTCCTTCCTCTGGGGGCAGACTCTGGCAAAGTGGCCTGGCTGTTGGCAGAGATAGCATTTCCGGGCTCCCTTTCCCTCCTCTCCTCGAGCCTCGCCGTCTGCAGCGCCAGTTGGACCTCCAATGCTCGGCATCTTTCTTCCAAGCTTGGATCAGCTCCTCCCCCTGCTCCGGCTGGGTCGCTCATGATGCTTTCTCCTGCACAGGCAGCGTACAGAGACTGTCGGACTGCTATTAGGGGATGATTAGCTGCTTGTGCTTAAAATGGTGCCCCTTCAGAGTTTGTGCGGCCCCACAAACCTCTGTGTGTGACAGAGCTCCTCAGACATGTCTGCTCTAGTCACTGTTAGAGTCCGACAGTGGCTGTTTGCGGAAACGCCTCCAACAAAGAAGTTCCTTAACGGAAACACGTCTCCTGGACTCACGACGTGACAGCTTCCGACGAAGCATGGGTCTCCCTGCAATTGCTTCTGACACCTCCCCACTATTTTCACTGGACGTGTCTCTCACCCCTTTCTCCCCCCTGCTTCCTGCCTGTGCTGCTGCATCTCTCTCAGTATCCCTGAGATCCTCCTCCAGAGACCCCGCGCTCCCCCTGCTGGTCCCTGCTTTGGCTGTTGAGTCTCTCCCAGTCTCTGGGAGCCCTATCACCTCCTTTCCCTCTGAGGTCAGTTCCCTGACAGATATATTTATTGGTGAAATTTTATTTCCCACACATATTGAGTCACATTCAGTTATTTATTTTGTAATCTATGAACCCTGAAAGTCTGGAGAACAGTAGCTCCTCAGTACAATAACAAGAGAGCTTGGTGGGCTGTCACACAGTATGATGTAGTGTAGGCTCACTGTATTTCCTCTAAGAACTCACTATATAGTTCTTCCCTTACCCCTGCCCCACTGAAGTGCTCATCCTCTCATTGGAGTGATTAACGTGAAGCCAAGAAAGCCAAGATAACTCTTTCAATGTTTGCATTCATTTTTATCAAAATTCCAACACAGCAAGCTAGGAACTCCTCCTCCTACAACAGATGCTACAGGTTGTTACACTACAGGTTCAAAATAGTTTAAAAGTCTTGTTCTACTCTGAAAGTCCTAATTTGGCATCTCCTGCTTAGTTTACTGGTAAATAGTTAAATTAAATGTTGTTAAGCAACTACTTCAAAACTAAACACTTCCTATGTAGGGGCTCCAATTTAGTTACCTTGAAATTGAGCTGCAAAGCTTGCAGATGGGTGATTTGCTTTGATTTACCAAAGTCGCTCCAACTCTTAAGCAACTGACCTCAAGCAACAATATTGCTTGGAAAACCATGGTTTTATTTATGTATTTTTTAGATGTATATAACAATATCACTATATCTATCTGTGCATAGGTTTTAAATGCATATCCTGCTCTTACATGGGTCTTGTATAATAAATATCTGAAAAGTTTACAGGTTAATTTTTTTGTATGCAAAATGATTCAATAATCAAAACTTTATTGAGCATAGTGGTTACTACCTAAAGTTCCAACTCATCAAATGAGACTAAGGAGGAGGAAGCTGACAGGTAGTGCCACACACTGGACTGGATGCAATTATGAAGGGAAGCAGCTAGGGTGACAGAGAGCAGAGTGAGGTTGCTGGGGCAGCCCCACCATTTGCCCTAAAGGACCAGTTTGCACTGCTCTATTCCATGGGATATTTCTGCATGTCTGTTTCTAAGGTACAATAGCTACTTCATGGTGACTCTTACATTTCTGAAATGATTGTTTGAATTTGCTTAGTGAAAAAGAGCATGTATTCCCTAGCAGCACTTAAATATTACAAAAAACAGTTTATTTATTTGGAAATAAATTATTTAAGAAGACAAGAACCACTGTAGCCCACTGTTAAATATATATTTCACTCAATAAACATTCCTGTTTTTTAAAGGACAAAAAAAGCCAAATGTTTGGAAAAAGTGAAGTATTTCAACAGTTGATTTATCAGTCATTCAGGTTGCCTGTACCTACAGCAAATAAATATATTAAATACATTGATAAAACTCTTTCCCATTGTATAGATCTTTTCTTAAATCGGTTATCTTCTGTGAAATGTATTCTTCAGAAATAGTTTTGCACGTGTGATAGATATGTGATGTCCCAGTGGCTATATATTATATTCTTCCTCCCATGCACACACCTCCTGCAGAGATAGCAGACTACAGAAGCTGACCCTTACTGAGACCATCTTGTCTATCTGACAAAGCTCCTTTTTAACTTCTTACTTACTGCTTACTTCCTGCGATGGAGAAAAACTTTAGCTCTGCTTGTGATAATTTCACAGGCCCTGAGTACCCTGACCCTAGAAGCCCCAAGGTCAGAAGTCAAATCTTGTTCTGAAACATCTGTGTGCTTCATATTAAAGTAGAACAAAAGTGGAGAAATATCCACCAGCGTGACAAGAGAAACAAGCAAAATGGGAATGACACATTGGTCATCTGTTAGCCATGCCATCTCAAGCCAGTGACTGAAAAGGGAGAAGGGAAGCTTTAGTTGAAAACAGTTTTGAATCTTAATACTTCAGGCAAACATTTCTATTTTTAAAATTAAGAATTAACAAACTGAACGTGTTACATCTCTTGCCAATAGAGTTCCACAAATTAACAGTCTGCTAAAAACATAAATCATTACAATATATGGGGAAATTATATGTATCATTTAAAATGTTAATTGTTAATAACGTCTTTTGAAAACATGGAAGGTCTTTTTACTGCATACCTGTGCATAGCACTGACTAAACAAGACAATATTTTCTGGTTACAAAGGGTGATAAAAATGTAAAAAATTACAGCTGTTCATGTCAGTCAAATATTTGGGAGGCTAGACAGATAATTCTCTGTTTTCTGTTCATCAATCACAATACACGGGTGGAGAAACAGTGAAGCAACAAGAACAATTAGCATATTGCTTTCTGAAACAGGAAAACTTGTTCCAGCACTGGAAAAATTGGAAAACCATGTGACAAATGCACATCTTTCTTACTCATTGCCTAGTTGTGCCAGATACATACTAATCAAAGTCTAGAAAACAAAGTATCATCACTTTCCTATCATCTCAAAAACCAAAAGTTCATTTTATTTACCAAGCAGTAATGGACTAAAAACAAACAATTTTCAATACAGGAGTACCATCTCTACATGTAATTCATAATGTCATCCATCTCCATTATGAAACAAAATAAAACTAAAACTAAATGACCTTTAAAAGTGTATTTTGGTTCCCTACCATGTAACTGGTGCATTCAATACCATTAACTATGGGTGTAGTCACGGTCAGGGGTCAGGAGGGCCATTTAGCCAGGGGCCTCAAGCTCAAAGAAGGCCTTAAATCTAGACACTTGTTAATTTTTTGGCATTTAATAAGTTTCTCAACTTGTTTTTAGGTGCACTGAACCAAATTGTGACATACTACCAGTTTAGAGCTGCAAATTTGAAAACATAAGAGATGTGATTTGGTAAAAGACTTTTGTTGTTGTTAACTGCTTTTGTCTTATGTTTAATATCAACTGTGACACTACAAGAAAGCAATAAAAGGTAAAGGTACCCCTGCCCGAACGGGCCAGTCTTGACAGACTCTGGGGTTTGTGCGCCCATCTCACATCTATTGGCCGGGGGCCAGCGCTGTCCGAAGACACTTCCGGGTCACGTGGCCAGCGTGACAACGCTGCTCTGGCGAGCCAGAGCCGCACACGGAACGCCGTTTACCTTCCCGCTGGTAAGCGGTACCTATTTATCTAGGTGCAATTGCACAGCACACACAAAAGGCGAGAAAAGCATTCACTTTAAAAGGAATTGAATTCTCTCTCACACACACACTTTGTGTATTGCCATTTTTTTATTTTCATTATAGCTAGGGACAGTGGTAGCTGGTCCATTAAGTCAACCAGGGTTTAGCCCTACCAAGTGAAATGCCAACAAAAATTAAAATCAAGCCATTTCTCCCTCACAAAACTGCTAACAGAATGATTTTGGAATCTCCCCCATCTCACTCCCTCTTTCCCCTCCTTCTTTCCACTTCACTCACCTCCTAACATATGCACTATTTATGGAAAGCCTTCACAGCCACAAGCATAATACCATACAAAATGTAGTAATATACTTTGTCGGTTGCCCAACAGAACACGTGAAAGAAACCCAAGTTGGTATTGAGCTACCTCAAATAAGCTTAAATATAGGTAAGGCTTTCACAGCCACAGGGGACAACTCAAGCTGTGATCCTATGCCCCCTTACCTGAGAGGAAGCCACAGAGACATGTGTATGATTGCACTGTTTAACAGTGACATCTCCTTCTTGTACTATGCAACTCACGACATACTCATTCACAGGAGGAATAACTTGCAAAAAGCCAAACTGAATATCGGAATCATCGCATGCATGTTTAATATCTTCTCTAAAAACAAAAGAGCAATGTTTTACTTTACATCATTAAAGCTGCTAGTCAGAAAGTGCTAAAGCAACAGGAGCCACTCTTGGCAATCCTTTACAGCGTGCATAAAGTGCACTCACAACATATCTAGAATGCTCCCCACCCCCAATCGCATAGAAACCAAAGGGCGTGAGACCCATACAACTTCAAAGAATTACAAAGCAATATGGTCCAGTATGCTTTCTATTTCAGTTTCTGCAATAGCCAAATGCCCACATATTTATCATTCATTCTTACATACAATAAAAATAAAACACAGTACTGTAGTCATATCACATCATTTTGTTCTCCGGTATAAATACCCACAGACAAAATGCATGAACAAAAGATATGTCAATTGAGAATGCTGATTCTAATCCATCAATATCTTATACTGTATATTAACAGCAAACTGAATGTGTATGTATCCTTACATAGTAAAAATAACACCATCCATGGACAAGGGAGGGGATAAGCAGGTTGGGGAAATCCCAAGATATGCAAGTATATTACAAATTCTCAGGTGCAAGAACATTACTAACACTCCTACAAGGACTAATTTTATTAGGTCTGAGATAAAGAGAAATAAACTGTATGAGCCAAGGGCCATATAGATATTTTCAGTCCTTTTACCCATTTAAAATGGGCAAAACTTTTCTAGATGCCTGTAGGATCAAAATTTCAAAATGTAAAAATGCAAACACTATTCTATCTAGTTACAGGTTGTTCTAATTCTCATTATTCTAATGGAGGCCCTTCCAATATTGTCTGAGATAAAGGGCAGGATCTTACTATGGGTGTCGTGAAAGTTCAACTGAGCCTAGCTTGAATACAAATCCCAGGAGTTCACAAGACCCGCCCTCAAATCAAGAAACAAGTTTCCCAACCCATGAACTTCCTCTCTCTGTTCCCACATAGATCCTAGGAAGAAAAGTGGGATATAAATGTAGCAAATAAATCCAAGGACTGAGGGAAGAAGTCTAGTGATTCTTCCTGCCTATCTCTATTACTTCTTTTCGGCCATCCAAAGCCAACACCATAGCAGCCTCCTACACCATTCCCCACTTCCCTTCACAAGAGCATGTGATTGTATAAAAAGAACAGGGGAAGTAGTGTCCTTTCATCCCATCCTTGATCGCCCTATGTAAATACAAAAGGTTCCCTTAAACAAGCAACTGTCCCATAAAACACCATGTCCCCTGATTAGGATGGGATAAGGAGGAGGGAAAGAAAGAGAACGAGCTGGGGGGAGAGGGCAATTTTTCTCGCCATCACTTCTGCCCCCCTACTAAGAGAAGGAAATGGGATATGCTTAGAGGGGTTTGGAGTAGCAGGAAAGAATGAGGGGCTGGAAATGAGGTGGATATAGGCATGACTAGTTCGGAAGATTGTGAACTACCCTGAGATATTCGTAAGGGGGGGCATACAAATTTAATAAATAATAATAAAAAAATTAAAGCCTGCATTTTTATGCCCTATGGCACAGTGGTAGACTGGAGGGTGGGAAGAAATGTCATATTTTACTTTGCACAGAATGATCTGGATGGATGGAAATTCTGTGTGTGTGCATCTGTGTTTGTATGTACGTATGTTTGTGTGTGAGATTGTATGCATGGGTGTGTGGCTGCTTGTGTATGTGTGTATATGTGAAAAAATGAAAGTGTGAAAGAGTGAAATAGAGTTCTGCATGTCTGCATATATATATATATGTGCATGTATACATTGCCTATGTCTACGACTGGCATGTGGCCCTTTTAAGGGTGCCTGATTGTCATCGTGGCTCTTGGGTCATAAAAGGTTATCCAGCCTTGTTTTACTTAGCAAAATAAAAAAATGAATGAACATAGCCATAGCATATAAAGGAAATATGGTTTTAAGTCCACCTACTTAAAAACAACAATACCTAACACTTTGGCAACTATGGGAACAAAAGAAAATAAGGAATAACCAAACAGCAATACTCACCAATTCCACAAATGCAAGTCCACCATAACTGTGAGCCACAAAAAAAACATTTTCAGCTGCTGATTGGGAGATAAAGTGGTCCCATATGTAAATTGCATGTTCTTCAGGAGAGCCATTTTCCTAGAAAGTGAAGATAACACTAATTATGATCATGCTTATTTATTTGGAGCTTGAGATATGCTAGATGCGTTTTTTAAAAAAGTAAACAAAAAGTTCCTGCCCAAGAGGCTTATAATCCAAATAGACAAGAAACACAATGGATAAGAAGGGCTTTTTAAAAGAGAGAGAAATAATATGCAGATATGCACCACACACTTCTTTAAACAGACACACACAACCCTCTTCCTAACATGCAAGTACATTCAATAAGTAGAAAATGGAACATCATAACTTGCACATGTTATAAAATAGGGAGCTTTTTTTAAAGAAACAGAAGGAAATATATAGTAAAAGATAGCAAGGCCAAAAGAAGTTAACTTTTAAGGAGCTTTTAAAGAAGAGAAAAATCAAAGAACAAACAAGAAGAGTGGGAAGAATGAAGAACTGTAGCTGCAACATACTGACCAGAGGCAAGTACAAAACAGGAAGAAACTGATAATCACAATTATTTTGCAACTCAAACCCTACCCTAATCTTTTCTCAGCCATCATAGTTTAGTTTTACATTCCTCTGCATTGTGCACTTTAAGATAACATTTAAAACCTATTACATCTGAAATACAATGGTCATAGACCATCTAATTCCTTTCAATAGCTGTCCCACTAAAACAAATATTTACCTATATTGTGATATGATATGATTATAGTGATGTAGTTGCACTGTGTATTTTCCTGCACCTGACCCCTATCATCTGCTCTACATCACCAGACTAGGGAAACAACATGCAGGAAACTTGCCCCAGAGCTTTATAGGGAAAAAGGAGAATTAGATAGTGTTGGTAGCAGCCTGAGGTCAACCTTAATGTCAAGTTCTACCAAAATCTGTAGCAGAAAAATAAGGAGAAGTTGATAGAAACATTTTAAATTCCAGCTATGGGAAGCTAAATAGTAATGCAGGGTCTACCTTACCTAAAGCCCATGAGCCATAGGAGATCGAGAATGCAAGGTAGAACCATCCCTATTCATTTTAATTTGTGGATGAAAGGAGGCAGCTATAACTACTGGCTTTGTCTTCCTTGTTCAATCTAATGAACCTGTTCTTTTCACAAAAGGTTTAAAACCTTAAAATTCCTGCCTAATTAGACAAATCTCATGTCTCTTTTTGGGGGGAAAAACAAGTTAACACTTTATGAATAGAATTTAACAAGTCATTTAATGCAGTGATAAGTTTTAAAAGCTTTATTCTTAATTATTATCTTTATTTTAGTTCTCTTACTAGGAGAAGGCAGAATTAGTACATCTTACTATCTGTCAGTAACTATTAAAATTATCAGACATATCAGATATTGAGCACCTGTCAATCCAGTGAGCTGGAAATTCAATGAAAGACTACTCAGAAGATAAGGGAAATTTGGATTATTTAAGAAAAAAACATAATGAAAAACTATTTGATCACATATAAAATCCATAAAATTAAAAGCTACAGTGCATATTCATTTAATGATTACTTTAGTTATTTAAGGGAAAGTGTACAGAAAAAATAGGTTTTTTATTTCTAACTTTTGAATGTTCTATAGAACACAAGATTTATACCAGACAAGGGTGGGATATTAATAAATATACCAGTTAAACATAACATGTTTAATTATATTTACATTATTATTAATGGTTTTGTATAGGTAGGCCTAAGCAGAACCTGCTTATTTTGCTGCTAGGAAGAACTGGTAATTCCTAATTAATAGAGAAAATAGACAATACCGTCATTTGGTACTTTTCCTTATCTGCCTTGGAGCTTAATTTTATAGGATTCTGTAGCAGAAAATTGTGCAATTTTGCCCCACTTACCTTGTATTTGATGCCAGAGTAGCACAAAGTGATATGTGCTTAATGAATACAATAAAATAGGGAAGAGTAATAAACAAGAGCAGCAAATAAGGAACACTATTTTGAAAGAGGAGAATCTCAGCTTTAATTTTTGGCAGGAACATAGGAAGGAACTCTGCCTATTAAGGCCCAGGCCCACCTCACCTTGTCTTTGCCTTCCCACCTTGCTTTTTTGCTTTCTAACAAATACCTTTCTTTTCTGACAAATGTTTGGCTGGCAAAGCTGATTATTGTTTTAGTATTTGAAGAACATGGATTTTTTAATGTTACTATTATCTACCATTCAGAACCCAACATGGTAGTAAATAGCCCATTATGGCTAGTAGCCTCTGAAAGCCATAATCTTCTATGAAGTTGTCTAATTGCCATTTAAAGCTGGTAGGCATCACCCCAGCTTGTGGAAGCAAATTCTGCCCTGAAATCTCCCAACATTTAGCTTGATGGGATAACTGAAACTACCCCATTGTGAAGTTTACTGGCTTTCACCAGGATAATTTCAACAGGACCTTTGCAAGATTCAAAGAAAATTTTCTGTACAGTCATACCTCGGGTTGAAGTCGCTTCAGGTTAAGTCTTTTCGGGTTGCGCTCTGCAGCGACCTGGAAGTAACGGAGTGCGTTACTTCCAGGTTTTGCCGCTCATGCATGCGCAGATGCTCAAAATGACGTCATGCGTGGAAGCGGCGAATGGCAACCCATGGACGCTGGTTGCATTCGCTTCAGGATGCAAATGGGGCTCCAGAACGGATCCCGTTCGCATCCAGAGGTACCACTGTATATAAAATGAGGCATTTTAGAGACATATCTAGTCAGCTTGTTTGGGTTATATTACACATTAAGCAATATTATTTTAGTCTGGTTTAAAACAACAACAACACAGCATTGTTTGACAAGTAAGACCAGCGAGGCATATAACATTTTAATGAATCAAACCATTAGTGTCCACAGATAAGCAGTGTGCATACAGTATATACAGTGCTTTCTGGAGCTTTCAAAATGCAGGTTAAAATCATGAATGGAATATTGCCATCATTAATTCTTAAATACCAAGCTGAAGGCAGGCAGAAACCAAAGCCTTATCAACTACACCAGATACTAATACCTAGGCATTGCAAGGTCTGCAGTTATGATGGACTACCTGAGCTGATAACACATGGAATTATCTAAACAACATTTGCATATTTGTGTAATTATTTCCTAAGGTTAATTAGCTCCAGCAAAGCAGTTTGCCCTTTGAGACTGCTTACAGTGACAGGTTCACATATTTCCTGCTTTGATGCCAAATTATCCTGATTCTTTTTTTCTTTTTTTGTTCTGCTAACCTGTTGCTGGGCAGATAGAAATCCTGCAATGTTTTCAAGGAGCCCAATCGTGATAATTTCAAAATACAAAACTAGAGAACTTTCTCCCAAGAAGTAGACCATAGTCAAATCAGCCTTTCCACAGTTGAAAAGCAATCTGAAACTGTTTCAACAACATGTTAAACCTCTTGGTTTTTATAGCATGACTTCAGATATGCGCTTGGTATTTACATACGCTCTTACTTTTCTATGTATGTAACCCAATGCCATGTACTGAAATGTTAATCTGAACTGCTGGATGCCAACAATTTGCAATGGGAACACAGCTTTCCTGGCACATGTTATCCATGTCCAGAAACATTTACTGATGTGTATAAATCAATGTGTATGGCAATAAGGGCTACCTTTCTTTAAAAAGGGGAAATTTTTGGTATCTTAGGTTTTAGCTCCATCCATTCATTTTTGAGAAATTTCTTCCTCACAGCACAGCCACACATGACACAACTCCCATTGCTCAGAAGCCTCACTTTCAACACATGGAGAGGGTTTTCTGGAAAGTGCTGGGGGCTGAATGGGGGAAGAGAAAGGTCTGTTGCACAAGCTGATCTCTGCTCACATAACTGTTGGATACAAACCCCCGTAAAATGGTGTAGACAGAAATTTTACTTCACAATAGAGGTCACCAATGCAGGAAGAAGCAAAGGCATATTTGGGATGGAATATTAGGATGTAGGAAATCTGTCACTCTTTCACACACCTGTTTCAGCCTAGACAGGATTTCCTGTGGAAAGTGCAATTATTTTTGCTGAATGCGAGTTTCATTCATCAGAATACACTCACTTTAGAAACTATATAGATAGAAGTCTAAGTATTTTAAACACAAAACCTATAGAACCAACACCAAGTTATGATTACAAGAGTCCAGCAATAAAATATCTCAGTGTACATACTGATGATTTTTTAATATTCAGATAGATGCTATCCAAATGAAGCAAAGGGGTTATTGTCCATAATCTCTTTTTTCATCAAAGCTCATTCAAAAGTTCAAAACAGGTTTTGCTTTAACCATGTAAAATGCCAATAAGACATTTGCTGCATTGTAATAGTTGCACCTTCTGCTCTGGATGCCCCTTGAATTGAGAATTGTCACCAATGTGTTAATCATTACTATTCTAGTCTGCTATTCAGTGTAACTAAGTTATTGATCCCACTGGTATTTTTCAGTCCTGTTTGACACAGAATAAGAATAGAATAAACATAATGGAGAGCTGTAGTACCAGTTTAAATAGGGCATATCACCAACAATCATGGAGGAAAACAGGGCAGTTGGAACAAGGGCACTTTATAGAAGGCAAGGCAGAGCAATTTAAGAGTGGCCTGGTGAGCAGATGTCAGACGTGAGCAGAATGCAGGTCTATGAAGAACATGAAATCCATGAACAGGTACCTAAGATTTAGTGTGAAATGTTACCAGGTAGTATAAGTGCTCAGAAAATGCTTGGACAAATTAATTTATTCATGACTGCCACAAATGTTAAATCAAGCATCCATGCAGTGTACCTATGATCATCAGGTGCTTGGGACAAAAATTATATATATGGATGACTATCACGATCCTGATCTGATAGTGGGGTTCCAGACACCTTATCTGTCTGTTTTAGAGCCAGAATGCTGGACTAAATGGTAACAAGAGCTGCTTTGATGTGGCTAATTAATTATATATAGTGGGGTGCAGGAAGAACCTGGGATCCTCCAGATGTTGTTAGATTCCCCCCATCAACTCCACTCAGTATAGCAACCGTTAAGAGATAATTGGGAGCTGTAGTCCAGTAATGTCTGGAGTGTCTCCGCTTTCTGAACCTTCCTATATAGATTAGAAATGAGAAGTCAGCAAAATAAGAAATGAAGCCAAGACACAACTATTACCAGTGACAAACTAAGGGGGAGGGAACAAGGAATCAAAGAATTTTGTAGGACCTAAGAAACACACACACACACACACACACACACACACACACTTCTTGTTATTGCTTAATTTATAACATTTCAGAGCCATCCATATTAATGAGTATTTATACATGTTTTGCATATAATCTCTACATTCAAAGATTAAGGCCAACAGATGATTCCCAAGGAAATGATGTAGGAGCCTTTTTTATTTAATTTAAAGCATCTTTAACACATTATTTAGCCAATAAGATTCCTAGAACAGCTTACTTCAAACTGTGGTATTAAAACAACAACAAAACATTAAACAATACACAGTGCATGTGCTTATTTAGGTAGCATGGAGGTGGCAGTTATGACATTTCACTTTGCTGGCTGTTACTGCTTCCTACAGGATAGCTGCTTCTGATGGCCTTTGTGAGGGGAGGAAGTATCCAGTGCCAGCCAATAAAGCAGCTGCAGGTAAAGAGTGTGATGAGGACATTAAGACAGCCCAAAGCATAGACATTCCACGGAGAGAATGCTCCACAGAATATGTTGTAGACAGTGGAATTTGCTGCCAAGGAGTGTGGTGGAGTCTCCTACTTTGGAGGTCTTTAAGCAGAGGCTTGACAACCATATGTCAGGAGTGCTCTGATGGTGTTTCCTGCTTGGCAGGGGGTTGGACTCGATGGCCCTTGTGGTCACTTCCAACTCTATGATTCTATGATTCTATATGAGAAAGAGGGGTGGGAAAACAGTGGTACCTTGGATTTACATACGCTTCAGGTTACATACGCTTCAGGTTACAGATTCTGCTAACCCAGAAATATTACCTCGGGTTAAGAACTTTGCTTCAGGATGAGAACAGAAATCGGGCTCTGGCGCCGCGGTGGTAGCAGGAGGCCCCATTAGCTAAAGTGGTGCTTCAGGTTAAGAACAGTTTCAGGTTAAGTATGGACCTCCGGAACGAATTAAGTACTTAACCCGAGGTACCACTGTATTTAGAAAGGTTGTGGCCATGATCAACGGCAGTTCCAGCCTAAAGACATGCAAGTGATGGGTGGCATTCAGACATTAAAAACCACTGCCAAGACCCTGTATTTCAGTGTCCTGCTCAGAAAGGTGATAGGACAAGCCTAGTCCCTCTTAAAAGTGGAGCTGGCATAGAGAAACACAAAAGCATTGCAAAGCTTTTCCCAGTATGTAACAGCTGGGCCTAGTTAGTGGCTAAGAAAAGCTCTTGACGGGGACTCATAGGTGGGTAGGTACAGATGAGATTGCACTGGATCCAGCATGGCTACCAGAACCTTCGGCAGAAATATATTGTTACTGAAATTACAGGGGGAGTCTCACATCTTTAAAGTTGTTAAATGTTACAAATGTTATGCCTGAATGTATCCTTTCCACTTGACAGCTCAGGGAAGATACATAGCTTTATGAATCATATAAAATAAACCCCTTTGCCAAGTTCCTCCATTCCAACACCATTTTGCCCTTGGAAAAAGGACTCTTTCCCCTGCCATCTCCCCAAGCTTGAAGACATGTATACACATCTCCTACCCCAGGAAATGCCCAGAGGTGACAATTGCTGGGTTCATTGATCTCCAAGGGAAGCCAAATCTCATCACCAGACTTGCCTCAGGCTCCAGACATGCAAAGCAAGTTCTATTGCACTTTTGGGTGGTGGGTACTTAAGACATGTCTGCCTATGCCAATCTTATACTTGGGTGTTGCCCTGACATATCTGTCTATGCTAATCTTGTGTAACTCTCCCCTTTTGTGACATGTTAGTGATGTAACAATGATGCATTTATGATGCTGTGCAAACTGTATTCTGGGATTTGGTGGGAAAGTTTTAAAAGTCAATGTCACCCCATGCTCAGGGTTCACTCGCTGCTGTTGAACCTGTTGCGCAACAATAAAGGATATAAGTCTATTGACTGCTGTTTTGCTCCAAAATTGCTTGGCTGGAATTTCCTTCTTTTACTGACCCCATGGACCCACGGGAGACTTGTACCCCAACGAGCTGGGCTGTTGAGTAGTCTCTCAACCCAGAATTTTCCTTAAATTGTGAGCTCCTCAGACCAGGGTTTTGCCGTCTTGTACTCTGTAAAGCGCTGTGCTTACTGATGGCATTATATAAATAATAATACTATGATTACTGGATCAGTAACTTTAACATACAAGCAGTCTTGATTCAAGTTTTTCAGCAGGTAGAACGTGTGTCACGATGACGGGACATGATACTTGCTGCCAGAGTGCATAAGGCTTTAGCTGAATGCAGGTAATCATGTATGAGGTAGATTTTGTCAGCATTGTCAAACTACCATTATAAACAAAAAGATTATTTTTAAAGTTTTTAAAGAAATACAGCCAAAGTTCACTTATTAGGGAATAACTGATATTAAACACTTACTTCTGAGTAAACATGCATGAGATTGCACTTCAAATGTAGTTTCCATCATGCTTGCAAAAGCACAAAAACCCACCCTATGTGAATTATATGATATTCAATATGCAGGCCAGCTGTTATCTTCATAATGTATTTCAAATGAACCCACACAATTGAAAAAGTTGCCCATCTCTGTGGTAAAGTAATGAATGCTATAAGCAGCCAGTTGTCCTCTTTGTAAATAATAGTGTAGAATGGAAGCACAATGTACTTATAATTATTGAAGCACTGAGTGTCAGACTTCCTTGGGTCTATTTATGATCCAGGGAACAAAAAATTATTTCAGCATTCTAACTTTTGGAAATTTCAGAGGACTTTGGCAGAGGATAGGTGAAGCAAAGGTTAATGCTCAACACACATCTTTTATTACCAAACCATATGCTAAAGGTCACCCTAGGATAATTTTAGAAACTAAGCAGGTTTTATTTTACATAAAACCTTCCTACTCATTAAAAATTGTTCTAAGTGTATATTCTTTCCAAATGTCACTACATGCCAACACATTGCACATAATGTTGCAATAGGTTATATATAAACACTGTCAAACAGTAATAGAGTAACTTTGCATGAAATGGAATTGAATTATGATATACAGCAATATAAAGTAATAAAATCTGTTTCCTCTACAGCACATTTTGGCTCATTCCACTTCAAAAAAAATGCTGCTTCTTCCATGCCCACCTAACTTACAGTCGGGATGTTGCTTATGGGGCTGAAAGAAACCTCTCCTAGAGCACATGCATCTCCCAAAATGGCAGAGACAAGAAGGAATGCAAAGAAAGGCCTCAATGAGCACATTGTTACAATATTAAGACCAACAAAAATTATTCAAGAAGCTTGATTAATTCGTTACCTCTGTCTTCACAGCAGAAGATCCCTGTGAACTAGCTTTCTCAGAAAGAGAGTCTAAGGAACTGAGGCAAATAGTGGTGTCAAGAGACAAAGTTCAAGGCATTGTTGACAAATTGTTTTAAAAACGGAGAAATCATAGGGTGGCATCCACTCAAGAGTTCTTAAATAACTCAAATGTGAGATTGCCAATCTTCTAACAAAAATATGTAACTTGTCTTGTCCCTAAGATCAGTCTCCATAACAAGGGACTGGAAATTAGAAAACATAACACTATTATTATTTTTTTTTTTTAAAAAAGTAAGGATACAGAGATGAACTCGTAAATTATAGGCTGGTTAGCTTAACATCTGCTCTGGGAGAACTGGTGGAACACATTATGAAAAATAGGATTACCGAGCACAGAGGAGAACAAGTCCTGAGGATGCAGAACCTGCATGGCTTCCAAAAGAAACATCCTATCTCACCAACTTTTTAGAGTTATTTAAGAGTGTCAAAAAGTATACATATAGGGATGGTCCAATCAAGATGGTGTCCTTAGACTTTCAAAGAACTTTAAATAAGGTTCCTCACCACAAACCTCTGAGTAAACTAAGCAGTCTTGGAATAAGAAAAGAAATCCTCTTATGGGTTATTATTTAAAGAACAGGAAGCAGAGAGTAGGAATAAATGGACTGTTCTCCCAAAGGAAGGTTCTAAGAGGTGGAGTCTGCTAAGGAGAACAACTAGTCCTATGATATCACACACCTGCTACACTGAGGAAACAAGCAAGAAGCATGCGCTACGAAATCCCCAATTTAAATGTCACAATCATACCTCATCTTAATAAGCCACAATATGCACGAACCTTTTGCTTGCATTCAAAGCCCCTTCCGTCCTCCCTTCACAGTGTGCAGCAATTAAAACACATAGGTCTCCAATTACAACAATTTCTCATTTCATCTTTATCCTTCTACAAGAAACAATGGATTCTAAATAGCTGTGTATAAAAACATTTTGACTATATATTGGTCAGCTATTTTCATATTTGGATTCCACACAGCCCTACAATTCACTGTCACTTCTGCTCCTATTCCACATGAAGTGCAACAGAAGAATGACTAACACAGAAAACTAAAGACTTCTAATAAAGTGACATATAATAACTTTAACATGGTATGATTTTCTTTAGATTACAAAACGTAAGCATTTAAATTACAGGCCTCTAGGCTGCATAATATTCTTCCAGGAGTATAAGCCTCATAATGAGACAATTTAGCTCTCAGGATAGAAGAACAAAAGGATTCACAAAAAACAACAACTCATACACTCAAAGATTATCATGACTAGACTGTCACACTGTGACCTTGTTGGTGCCTAGCTAATCTGACAATATTTTGTAGTGCATTGTTTCAAATCAATAACTAATTAACAAAGTACAAAAGAAGTTGCACTCTTTCTGAGACTCCTTGTTAAAAATGGCTTTTGGTTGCACACGGGCAGAAAGGTCGCTTTTATGACATCTTCACAAGTCTTTCAACATCCTGCCACTGTCAGATTAAATTACTTAAAGCAATTAATTGTCATAAGTTAAAACAGAAGCACATTTGTTACAGCCGGTTGTCATAATGACATGGTGAGTAGTTGTTTTGATATGAATTTCTTCTACTGACCCTCTATCATATCTCAATTTTTTTGGTTGACCTAGCTGGAAGATTGGGAGCAAATCCTAACCAGCACAAGCCATGCATAGCTGGGGTGGGTGGGTGGGTGTGAGAGAGGAACTACCTACTAAAAGCAACTAAAAGGATATTCCACGCATCTTTCAAGTTTTCAGTTATTTAAGTTTAAAGTAAATATATGTTTTAAAAAATCATTCATGTTATTATTCATTTTTTAAAAATTGCAGCCATGGAAGCGAGGGAAGAGGTCAAGATCAGGACCATAGCATTCAAGGAAGGGAGGGATTAACACACCATACTTTTGATGAAAATCAGACAGAGTAATTTGGACAAGTCTGAGGACTCTGTCATTCAGTGTTCTACCACCTTCTTAGGAATATGCAGTAAACTTCAGTAAATCCGTGCCTAAAGGAAACTTAAAATAGGTGGATTTTTCATAGAGGCTATGAATGCAACATTAACATTTGCAGCATCCTAAACTGTCCCAAGGGGACGCGGGTGGCGCTGTGGGCTAAAGCCTCAGCGCCTAGGGCTTGCCGATCGAAAGGTCGGCGGTTCGAATCCCCGCAGCGGGGTGCGCTCCCGCTGCTCGGTCCCAGCGCCTGCCAACCTAGCAGTTCGAAAGCACCCCCGGGGGCAAGTAGATAAATAGGTACCGCTTACCAGCGGGAAGGTAAACGGCGTTCCGTGTGCGGCTCTGGCTCGCCAGAGCAGCGTTGTCACGCTGGCCACGTGACCCGGAAGTGTCTCCGGACAGCGCTGGCCCCCGGCCAATAGATGTGAGATGGGCGCACAAACCCCAGAGTCTGTCAAGACTGGCCCGTTCGGGCAGGGGTACCTTTACCTTTACCTTTAAACTGTCCCAAAGAGTGGAGCTGCTGCAACAAAATTGAGTAAAAACAAATTTTAGCTGGCAAGAATAAAATTGAGAGTGTTGTATTGCAGATGGTTGAGGAAGAAAGGGGGGACCCCAATAACTCATGGAAGGGGCCTCCATTTGATATTGGAGAATCCTTCCTCTCCTTGAGTCCTCTTCATTCAGCACACCCTTGACCCCAAAGAGGCTTCTGTTTGGAGGGGAGATGAGAAAGGCAGCTTCTATAACCTGCAGGCTTTTCTCTTGATACAATCCTACATTTAAGCCTTGTTGTTGTTTAGTCGTTTAGTCATGTCCGACTCTTCGTGACCCCATGGACCAGAGCACGCCAGGCACTTCTGTCTTCCACTGCCTCCCGCAGTTTGGTCAAACTCATGCTGGTAGCTTCAAGAACACTGTCCAACCATCTAGTCCTCTGTCGTCCACTTCTCCTTGTGCCCTCAATCTTTCCCAACATCAGGGTCTTTTCTAGGGAGTCTTCTCTTCTCATGAGGTGGCCAAAGTATTGGAGCCTCAGCTTCACGATCTGTCCTTCCAGTGAGCACTCAGGGCTGATTTCCTTCAGAATGGATAGGTTTGATCTTCTTGCAGTCCATGGGACTCTCAAGAGTCTCCTCCAGCACCAGAATTCAAAAGCATCAATTCTTTGGCAATCAGCCTTCTTTATGGTCCAGTTCTCACTTCCATACATCACTACTGAAAAAACCATAGCTTTTACTATATGGACCTTTGTTGGCAAGGTGATGTCTCTGCTTTTTAAGACGCTGTCTAGGTTTGTCTTTGCTTTTCTCCCAAGAAGCAGGTGTCTTTTAATTTCGTGGCTGCTGTCACCATCTGAGGTGATCATGGAGCCCAAGAAAGTAAAATCTCTCACTGCCTCCATTTCTTCCCCTTCTATTTGCCAGGAAGTGATGGGACTAGTGGCCATGATCTTCGTTTTTTTGATGTTGAGCTTCAGACCATATTTTGCGCTCTCCTTTTTCACCCTCATTAAAAGGTTCTTTAGTTCCTCCTCACTTTCTGCCATCAAGGTTGTGTCATCTGCTTACTAATTTTCTCTTTTGGGGGTTGCAAAGAGATAGCATGTGTTTGGCATAGCCGGTACTAAATTGAATTTAAGGATCCTGAAGGCACTCAACTGAATGTGCTTGTGTGTGTGTGCTCTCTCTTATTCTCCAACTTCTTTCGTCTAGCTGCCTACTGCCTTACCACTTCCATTAGTGTTTTTCTTCTGTTTCGCCTTGTGGGCTATTGCCGTTGCAGCAGGGGCTGCTGGCATAGGGATCTGCTGCTCCACCAACATTTGTGCAGGGAGGAGATCCACACTCCTTTGATAAAGCTCACCAGTGCTCCAAGCACAGTGAGAGGGAGCAGGAAGCAGGCTGAGAGCAGAAAATCAGCAGGCTACTTTGGTCTAGCTGGGAGGCCACAGACTGTGACAGACAAGCAGCAAAAAAAATGCCCAGTAATCCCTTGCTGGGACAGGCAAGCTGCAAAAATTCGTCAAGAAATTCCTTGCAGAGTTGAGTCCCAGAAGTCCCTGCCTGTGACCAGAAGTGAGAAAGGAGGGATAGCACTAGCTTTGAGGTGAAGAAGTTTTTTTGGAAGAGAAGAGTGTGCAAAATTCAAAGGAAGGAGGGCACATGCAAGCAATCCGACTTGTAACTTGCTTCCTAGTAGTCCCTGCCAGAGATAAGTACTGAAGAGGAAGGTTGAAGTCAATAGAGTTTTTTTAGGGGGCAAAGGCTCAAAGTTCAAACAGGGGAAGGGGAGCACGATTGAAAAAGGGTGGTAGACAGCCATTGTAAAGGAAGGGAGCCCAGGAGCAGTTTCTTCATAAAAAGATATAATAAACAGATATAGTGAAGGAGTATGAAAAAACAGAGAAAGATCAGTATTGAGTGGGGAAATAAGGAAATTAGTCTACAGAAGTAGGCAAAACAGTATCTGTAGCAGAGAAGACTGCTTTGTCCAAGCAGGAGCTGCCCATGTCCCAACGAGAATTTCCTCCTGCCTTTGTCAGCATGGGAGGAGCCCGAGCCCAACCTAATGACCCCAAAATGCCAGTAGGAAATTATGCGTAGTTCTGGCTATGCTTGATATTTTCAAAATGTTATTTTGCAGTGTTTTGGGGAAAATATGTTGAAATGTTTTCCACATACCTTTCTAGAGGACATCTAATCAATCAAGTTCACCAGCTGGTGAACCTGTTTAGAATGCCAGCAGGGATGGTCTTTCCATTGCTTTGAACTGTCTGTCACATGTGTTACTATCTCCCTGTTGGAATAACGTAGGGTCGCCATATTTCAAAAAGTGAAATTTTGGACACAAAGGTTGTTGAGCTTTCCCCCCCAAAATTTGCCCAAAAGTCAACACTTCCAGATATAACTCAGTACAAGCTATCCTTCTTGTGTCATTGATACTTCTCTAGTGGCAGATGGCACAGACAGATGGGTGTGTGATGGGCATACAGGTTGCAAAGCAAATTCCTTGCCTGGCATGAAAGCTGCAACGATTGCAGAGAAGCTGAATGGATTCTCTGTCTCCACAATGGAAGATATAGGACAGATGCCATTACCTGAACAAACTTTTGTAGGAGATGTACTTGAACAACTGAGGCAAATAGTAGTGATAAGAGATGAAGTTTTAGGGTTCATAGACAAAATAAAAAGTAACAAATTGCTGGGTCCAGATGGCACCCACTTGAGAGTTATCAAAGAACTCAAATATGAAATTGCTTTTCTTCTTCTTCAAAAAAAAAAAAAAGGGGGGGGGGTGACCGTTTCCCTAATATCAGTTTCTATACCTCAGGACTGGAAAGTAGCCAATGTAAGACTGATTTTTTTAAAAAAAAAATCCAGGGAGAAATCCTGGGAATTATAGGATGGCTATTTTAATATCTATCCTAGGAAAACTGGACAAATCAGGGAGCAGGAGAGACTGGACAGACAATTTTTTCCTTTGTTTGGCTTTTGCTGATTGGCTCCAGCAGTTTCAGGCAGAAAGCATGGAGGAAGAAAGCATGGATTAGAAATGTTCCCATAGGAAATAATAGAAATAATTAGCTCGTTATGTTAACACTCACCTTATTTACCAAGAATGCATTGTACTCAGAAACTGGGACCTACATGTATATATGGAGCTTAACAACATAAATAGTTTATGTTTAATGATGACTTCTAAAAGAATTTAATAGCTGCAGCTATTTACTTGGAATAGTGCTTTATTAACTTGTATAAAATTTAACAGTGGCTGAATACGTATACTGCAAACTAGGAATTTTTTTATGGAATACTAAATAGAATTATTGATGTGATATCACAGAAAGAGTGAAAACTCTAGTCTCTTCTCTGGAAACAAACCCACCATCTCCGGTGTTTAAATTATCATTATTCAGATGATCAACTTTAAAACCATTGCCACTTACACTGAAACAAGATCTGACTACAAAAGCATTTCACTCTTTCTGAACAGCCTGTTTGATACATTTAAAATACAAGTTACAAAACCATTCAAAATATTCAAAGCAGGTTATTTTCATTCTTGTATTTAAACTAGAATCTTGATTAGGTTATGCAGTAATTTCATTCCCAGCAGTGCCCTCTATTGGGGAATCTCAATGGAATAAATATTTCCACAATACTAAAACTCTTACTTGACTAAAGAAAATGCATTTCAGTTTGGATTAAGGAAAGTAAACCCTGCAGTGTCCATTACAGTGGCGTGTTCATGCCGAGGAACAGCATGGCAGGGTTGTTGGTTGTTTTTTAAAAAAGAGACCCCCATTGACCCTTTTGACCTTAAGAGACATGGAGCATTATTAATGCATTTAGCACTACTCTGAGTGAATGAAGAAGTGTGTAGAACATGGGTAGGCAAACTAAGGCCCGGGGGTCGGATCTGGTCCAATCACCTTCTAAATCCGGCCCGTGGACGGTCCGGGAATCAGTGTGTTTTTACATGAGTAGAATGTGTGCTTTTACTTAAAATGCATCTCTGGGTTATTTGTGGGGCATAGGAATTCATTCATTTTTTTCCCTTCAAAATATAGTCCAGCCCCCCACAAGATCTGAGGGACAGTGGACCGGTCCCCTGCTGGAAAAGTTTGCTGACCCCTGGTGTAGAAGCACCAGAATCCAAAGCTATTTGAGGGTTAACTTTAAAAAAAAAAAAAAGTTTGACTGGGTATTTTAGCCAAGCATATGTACACAAATTCTTAAGAAAGCATCAGATAGATACTTAGCTAGCAGAATTATTTATGTATATGAAATTGTGCCAATAATATTTGTTGCCCCTGTCTAGCTGACCCAGTGACACAAGGAACATTACAATATCCAATGGATAGGAATCCAGTGATAAAACTTCTGCCACCACAGTGCTTTGGTTTAGCATATAACTGCTATAATTCTTGGTCTTTTAGTAGTCCTTGGGGAAATATAATGAATTGAATCTCAATTAGATTGTTTTAAATGAAAACAAACTTCATTACCACTTCTGTCAGAGAAGCTTCAAAAAGCTGTATGATGAGGGTCAACTAAAGTGATGCAGTCATTGCGAACAACTATTTAAGTGGCCAATTTAAATGAAAACAGGAAAAATAGGATTAAAAGTTTCCCTGAGAGATTTCATGAGTCTGTGGAGTATTGTTCCTTGCACACTTAAAAAGGAATGCTGTTTCAAAAATGAAGAAAAGGCCTCAAAGCATGTACGAAAAAGTAAATATCTGCAAGCTGGCTTAAAATGTAATCAGATATAAACAGATAACCGGGAAATAAGAAACTCTGTATAAGAGAATCTCCTGTCATTTCTAGACTGATTTGTCACCTTTGCCTTCAGAGCTCTCAATGGATTAAAAGCCATAAAGATTGTTTAAGTAATTCAATAATAATAATATTTATCAGAGATTACAGAATAAAAGTTGTCAGCAGGTGACTCATCCATAGATGAAGATGGGCTATTTAGTAGTAAAGAGTGAACAGCTATAGAATTATCAAAATTGAGTTCATGTATCTCTGCTACCTACATTTATGAAGCAGAGTCCTTCCTAATCACCCTTCTTTACAAAAGCACTTTTTAAAAAAATGATTAGATAAACCTAATATCCAGGAGCTGAGGAAAACATTTGTGATGGGAGCCACAAGTAATTTATAATCAGCATACAGTGGTACCTCAGGTTACACACGCTTCAGGTTACATACGCTTCAGGTTACAGACTCCGCTCACCCAGAAATAGTGCTTCAGGTTAAGAACTTTGCTTCAGGATGAGAACAGAAATCGTGCTCCGGCAGCGCGGCAGCAGCAGAAGGCCCTATTAGCTAAAGTGGTGCTTCAGGTTAAGAACAGTTTCAGGTTAAGTATGGACCTCCAGAACTAATTAAGTACTTTACCTGAGGTACCACTGTATTAACCACAAGGTTGCAAATATTCCTCTTTCATTCCATCTAAACCAGGGTTGGGGACCCTACGGCCCTCTGATGATGCTGGACTACAACTGTTATCCGACCCAGCAAACATAATCAATATCAATGGTCAGAGGTGATAGGAGTTGTAGTTCAACAATATATGGAGGAACCCACATGGGCTGCCTCTGTATTTCGCATACATTATCACAATAATGTACTCATGCTGCTTATTTTGAACTTGAATTCTATGTATGTCTAATCAGAATTAAGTCAAAGAAGTTCCATAAGACTTATCCCAAGATGATGATGATGATGATTTATTTATTTCATTTATGGGGCATCCCTAAGCATTTTACAATATAACATACACAAAGCAGTTACATATATAAAAACAGTAAAAACAACTGCATATATCCATGTAATTCTTTAAAAAGCAATTATAAATATAAAAACAGTTTAAAAACACCACTGCATACAGCAATTCAACAACAACAAATCCAATCCAATCCAATCCAGATACCAGCTTGGATAAAGATTTTAGGAAAACTTGGTTGAAAGAGGAACATCTTCAACAGGGCCAAAAAGACAAAGAAGGTAACTGCCTGATATGTGATGGGAGAAATTTTCAAAGGGTAAGAGCTACCACTCAAAAGGACCAATTCTGACATCATGCAGAATGCACCTCCTGCTATCTGCAGGATACCCTCTATTGCAGAATCCAGTGATGGTTGGGTATGTAAAAGAAATTCCATTCCCCCTTACCTGGTGCAGAGAGCGACATGTGTAGCCCAACACTGCCTTTTCTAGGTTTGGAGGCAGTTTCCTGCCCTGTGTGGCTGTACTGCTGAGAGATCTTGCAAGACACTGGGAGCCAATCAGCAGGCTCCCAGTGGACATAGCTTTGGAATGGACCTACTTAGGTCCGCTCTGAAGGGTTTAAAAGGGTGAGCTGCAGTGTCATAAGAATCACAGTTCTTGCTGAACTTTCCTTCCAACCCTTCCTCTTTTACAGGTTTCCAGGACTGTTCTGAAAGTGGGTTGACAACCTAGCTTGCATACCTTGCTATGCAGGATGTTCCCTGCTGACAAATTGGGCTACATCTGTAGATTTTGCCTACCTCATAGCAATTGCCACAGTTATAAAGTGGAAGAGGCATTGGGCTGGATCCTTAGGGGATCTGGCTGGGTGCTTCCCCTGTGCTCCAAAGTGGGGTCCTCCTAAGGGATCTTGGAGGGCAGCGCTTCCGTTCAGATGCCCATTCAGGGGCTGAAGGGCCCCCGGCATTCCCTACTAGTGACCAGAAGGACTCTCCAGATGTGATTTGTGTCATAAATTTGGTTACCCCCAATTCCTGATCCACCAGCAAGTGGGCTTGTTGATCACTGTATACATGCACAATGCCTGTGCCAAACCTTTCCATCTTGTGGCCAATGTGAATCCAACTCTTATCTCCTGGTATTGATTTGTTATCTGTGCCCCTCACCATGACTCCTTTGTGTCTGGGCCCCAAAGAGGCACTCTTTTAGGTATCTGGTCCCAATTGTGTATAGGACTGCATAATAATCAACTGTCTTATTTCAGGGCAGACCAATATTACCTACTCAGAATGCCAGCAGCTCTCCAGGATTCCAGGCAGAGGTTTTTGCCTCACTTGCTACCAGATCCTTTTAACTTAAGATACTGGAGTTTGGGGACCTTCAGTATATAAAGCATTTGCCCCCCGCTGAGCTATGGTCACTCCCCTAAAAATCATCTCCTAAAAATATTGGGGGAATGGGAAAGGGTTAGGGAAGAATTTACAGAAGTACTTAAAGACTAGTCAATATTTTTCTATGACAACTTGGTCTCTCAAAGAAAATATGAGACTATGTATATTCCAAGAGGAAGGAGAGGACCATATTAAAGAGTATAATGCAAGCTTAATAGCACAATGAGCAGAAATGCTGTGTTCTTCTTGCAGAGCTTTCCTGCTGCCATTCCTCCTGCTGTCACCTTCTGTTAAGAAAGCTGCTCTCTCTCATCCTTTTCTCCTATTTAAAAAGTTTTGTACTAGCACATAGGTATTTCATTCATCTAGATACATGGCAAAAGGCCATTCACTTTGCTACTGTTATTACTACTGATCAAGCTTGCAACTAAGCTAGTGATAAACAAATGGGGGAGGGGACTTTTCTCACCCCTGTTCCCATGCCACCCACCCCTAATCAAAATAAGTTCTATTCTAGGTCCTAGAATTAATTTTTTCATAAATGAACATACATTTAAAAAAAATTAAATTAAAAAATTGCATCAATACTGTGTTTGTTCTTAAGGGGTATGACAAAGGTTGCTTGCAGCACATTTCCCAACATTATATGCTGATTTCCTTACTTTTACCTCCTATTGATTCTTATTTTGCATTGATTGCCAGTGAAGAAAACTTTTACACAATCCACTGAAGAATTTATAAAAAAATTAAGTTGCAATCAAATATATTTAAAAGGAGCAGACTTAGGTTAAAGGATTGTTGCAATTTCACAGATGCAAAATAAAATTTATAGTTACACAACTGGGGAATATGCATGCATCCATCATTTGTGCCTTAATGTTATATTTAAGGTTTATCTAATACCATGCAGATGGAAGAAAATTTGTCTCTGTATGTTCCATATAATCTATGCTGAAATATAACAGCCAGGATCTAAAGAAGCAAAGCTGGTTTTTCTTTAATAGTAGCCCCCTACAATGCATCATGACATTTTCTGAAATTGAGGGGAGTTTCAAAAAGTTTGGAATAAAATGAAGAGGTGCGGCTCTTCAAAGTAAACATTCTACTAGATGAGTTCAAGCTCTTGGGCTAATCTAAGTTTGCATCCCACAGTTTTTTTTACTTAAATTCAGCAATGAATATGCTTAGAGTTTATTGGCTTGGGAGCTATGTTTCCAGAATAAACATTTGCCAGTATGAACAGCAGCAGCCTCTGGTGGTCTGAATGAAATAATGTGTCCATAAACACAGGAAAAATATATTTTAAAGGCATGAAAGTATATACTGTATGTTCAGTTATTTGACTCCTTAAAAAGATACTTTCATATTATTAGGTAATGTACAATGCCTTAATTAAATAATCTCATGTGAAACATTTTCTTTTGTATGGAATGTTGTATTTAATTCAAATTTCCACTGAGTTCTTCCTTAGATTTGAACGAAATATAATCCTATGAAACATGACATTTTTCTTTTGACTACTGAACACAGTTGGCAGATGTTTTTAGGAACAAAAAATTGTCTTATAAGAAAACACAGTAAGTAAGCTTTCCTGCCATATTGTGTGAGATGAAGTTTATTACCCAGACCAAATCAATCCCCTTAACAAGCTGTAACATACATTGGCAAGTACATTATTTCATAGTTAAAAAATTTACAGCTTGAAACAATAAGCACTTTGATCTTTCAAGCTGTACTCTTAAAGCTTCAGAAGGTACGCATAATCTGCTAGTTAGTCATTTCTATTTATATTCGTCTCATAGAAAAAGACTTAGCAGAGACCTCCGTTCTGTTGTAGCTTATGGTTGTAAATATGGATTACCATAGAGGTTTGTGTAGAATTCTTGAATAATGGAAAACTGGGCCATTCACAGATATTTAAGTATATATTAGTTACAAAAGAGAGAGTAATACTTAAAATAACTAAGTTATAAAGCTAACATATTCAAGCTTTTGCTGAATAAATTACTTAAAAAACAAACAAACCCAGAACACAACCTGTACAGACTATTATGAAGACAGTATTTAACTGATCTTCAGTAGTGTATTTGGAAGGGGTAATGCATATAGTAAAATAAGATTTTCTCTTGCATAGGAGTATTGTCTTCTCTACTTTCTGCAGCTATGTTGTGTGTGTGTGTTTAATTATTAACTAGTATTGGTCTGCCTGTCTTTGGGTATAACTCCACTGTGTTTTGGTGACATCCCTTATGGGTTTATGGGAGTAGTCAACCAGTGTTCTCCTAGTAGGAATTAGCACAAACTGTATTTTTTTTAAAGTCTGCTGAGCATACTACAAAACTTTCTCAGAGCCTAGTACTACAAGACTGGAAAACAGCACCTTCTAATGCAAGTCATGTAGATCTACCTTAATTTGTCTGTTCATCAGATGCCTAAACACACAGTAATGTGGAATTTAATAGGTAAATTTGCAAAACAAAGGAAAACAAAAAACCACTGTGAAAAAGTGAGAAATAAAAATATTATCACTGTACATACAGACATACAGAAGAGCAATGGTGTGGCAACGCCAACTTTCAATAATATAAGTTCACTACCTATAATGGTCCAATCTTAATTCATACGCTAGCAAACAAGAAATAAAAGGGTTGGTCTTCTCATAGAGAAGTGCTCTTAGTCATTTTGATAAACAATGCACAAAGTAATTGAAAGTAATTTTGAAACATCCGTGCTATGAAGTCTGCCTATTTATTTTGACTTTCAGTGTGTTCTCAATGAATTCAACCTGGGTAGAATTGAGACTTCAAGGACTGTGAATGCCATCAATTTCTCCCCTCTGCAGCCCCCCCCCCCAGCAGGTCACCAAGGGATGTGGCTCCTCTGGTGATACTTTAGTTGTGGAGATATATTTGAATTCTGAGCTGTGTTCTGCTTGTGCAGTGAAATCTTTGGCTCTAAGCTGTATTCTAATAGGTGACCTGGATTAGCAGGCAAAAAAGAGCAATGTAATGGGTAGTACTTCATGCAGTGGCATTCTCACCAAACATCAGAATTCACACTTAATGATACAGCACTGTGACTCAGGTCCTGTTCTCAGCCTAACTACCCAAACCCAAAGAGAAGCACAGGAAAGGGTCTCAAATCTGGGCAGCTGTACAACACCCTGTACAACACCAAGGTTCTCTTACCTTAAAAGAGGAGGTGCTTCTCTTAAAGTGGAGCAGACTAATGAGTAATCTATTGCACATCATAAAAGGAAGTAACATGGAAAAGCCAACACTTTTCAGTTGCTCTTTAAATTACAGCTATTATTTTCCTCATTCTTCCCTGTTCCTCATTCATTCATATAGACATGCAGTTGGTTCCTATTTCTTTCATTTTAGCATCCAAAGTTAAACTTATTAGTTAAACCGTATTTGTTTTATACATTGAAGTCATCTAGAGTAACATTAATCATCATCATAAGGAACATGCAAAAAAATGCAAAACATTCCTATCCCCCCCCCCCCAGGTTTTCACTGTTCAATCATCCTAGGTATCCTAGGCAGAACATTCCAATGACACTGGAGCATTTATGACATATTTTATTCTTGAATAACAATGCAAACTTCTATAAAAAGAGCTTTGAAAATTGTATGAATATGTCTCGAATGTATAATGCATCATATGTATATGAAGCTGAATGTGTCAAAGTGCAAATAATATTGTTTGTGCCCCCTGCAGAATTAGAAATCCTTGGGTAGCACTGTTATAACGATCCCATGCTGCTAGTATTACAAAGTGCAAAGGTTCACTGGCTAAGAAAAGAAAAGAGCAAGGGGCAGAATTTCCTCACTGCACTGTTCTTGAACTATTTTGGCTTAAATATTTATTAAGGTATTTATTAATAACTGTCTCCCTTTATCTTCCTTCAGAAGTTTAGCTGAAATACAGTGGGTGGGTACTCATACAGAAATGTTACATTATATGGTAAAGCTACAACCATACAATATCAACATCAGAATTTTGCTCACTATATTATTAATTTATCAGGCAATATGTTAAAGTATTAGACTATCATTTAATATTCTTGCTTCTCAAGAATATAACAGCATAATGCTGCAAACAGTCACCATCTGTAAAACATGTTGCCTAAACTGTATTTAAAGAGTGTTTCTGAAAGACAGATCTTATACACACATCTACTCAAAAAACATTTCATAAATTACCTTTCAAATCAGTCCTTGTCTCTGGAATGCATATTATGTTCCCTAGGGCTTTATTTGAAGTTTCTCTTTGAAATTAAGTACGATTTCCACCACCCCACCCTACACTTTCACATTGAATGCAAATGAAAATAACAATAGAAAGAAGACAGTTTTACTTTTAGTACTTGATAGTTATATAAATGAAGAAAAACCACATTTTTAGAGTGCAACTATGTATGTGAAATTAAAACATTTTTCTATTAATCAGTGTTAACACAAAACAAAATAGAGCAACTTACTCTAATATATAATTGCACTGTTTCCTTTTCTTTTTGTGGATTCCGATATTTCTCATAGAAGTCCCGTCGCTTCTTTGTATCTTTTTGGATTTTATCTTTTCTCTCTCTCTTTTCTGCAGGTTCATCTGAGCTATCAGGAGACAGCTGTACTTGGGCTTTTGTCTTTTCAATCTCAATATAGTTCTCATTCGGATTCAGTACTATTACTCCATAGCCTTCCTATGTCAGAGAAAGAAAAAGAATACATATAGATTTTGCCTTTGAAATGGTTTACATTTTATTTTATTGTCTTGAATGTATATTTAAAATATTTTCATAAAGTTGACAAAGGATAGAACTGTTTCATTCATTTTGTGTTTCTATGTGAATTTATTTAGTCTACATTTATGTTCACTTATTTGCCTAGTTCTTTTTAACCTTTTAATAACTTTTCAATATTGTATGCAATTCTTCAGAAAGTAGGTTTGTTAAAATAAAAAAGTGATTATAGAACATGGTCACTAGCATATATAGTTAATGCTTCATTGATAGAAACTTTTACTTTTACCAACATTGCCTCTTTTAAAAACTATTCAGGCAGCTTTATTGTCCAATCTTATGTGCAGCTAGTTTTTTTAAAAATCAGAATGATTTCAAAGGGATTTAAGCAGTCAAACTGTGCATAGGATTACAGCCTAAACTATTAAACACTTTTGTCCCATAGCAGATAATTCACAAACTGATAGCTGAGTAACAATGAATCAATATAAACTGTGATTATTTGATGTTGCTAAGAAATCAATGAATTAGTTACCAGTTTAGACCTGAACAATTTTATTGGAATTATATGATGTATCGTCTTCACAGACTTTAGGAGAAATTAATATTTTATTTTTCTCAGAAAATGTTTACTAATGAAGAATATATGAAAGCATGGTGCATTTTGTGTAGGTTAAACAAAATACTGAAATACCTATGCAAAAGGAGGAGAAAGGAAACAAAAGCAAAATACCAACACATAATTTGTGGATCTAACTTCAATATTATTTTGAAAATCTTATTTATAGTTTACTAAACAAGTTCCAGGTACTGAAGTAAAATCCATTTTAACCTAGTTAATCCAACAAATAACTTCTGCCTAACAGACCAAGTGAGTAGATGAAAGACTACCTATATAGATGATCAAAGTTAACAAAGGATACTTTATTTGGTGTTGCTTTATTCTAATCTATGTAGCTATTCAAAAATCTTGTAATGCATTGTAGTAACTGTCAGGTAGACAGATTGTCACTTGGTGATTTTCTACAGTTGGACACACTCGACTAGTTATTAAAATCACATTTGAAGAACGTTCTTACTCCTCTTCCTTGTGCCTGTACAACTTTTCACGCCCTTCTCAAATTTCTGCTATACCTTCTCCTCCCACCAAAACTAAAGTTAAAGAACACTGTTGCACTCTGTTAAGCAGGGTGAAATAGAGGCATTCAGTTCACTGTCTATGGTATAAGGGAACATGGCAAAAAGGTCACCACAGGCCAAAGAGAAAATTGCCTCCTAGATTCTGTACCATGAGTAAGTGATCTCCTGTCATCTTTTCCCCCTTAGCTCTCTCTTCAGAGTGAACCTATTCATTCACACGTAACTTATTCTCTGGAATGGAGTGATCATGTATAAAGTGTAAATTGTACTAGAGTATAAGATGATTCAGTTCAGATATGTATGAAAATGAATTTAGGAACCAAATGTGTAATATTCTGAAAAACAGATTCCTGCCTTCAGGGACTAATTCAAAACTACTAATGAAATAACACCAACTAAACAAAGCACCTTTCGTACTATTTTAAACAACATGCAGAGAAAAAACTGGTTAACTTTTTATAACCATTCAGAAGTGGTGCCCTGCAGAGCTCAGTGCTTTAGTTTGCTGTCCATGTTCCTGACCTGCTTATTCTGAGCAGATGTTCTGCGTATTGATTCTTTCTTACTTTCACTACAATGCAAGATGTAAAATTCATGTATTTGTTATGATTTTACATGTGTAACTGAAATGTGAAACTGTATCCACGTTTTGTTGCTCACAAAAACAGACACACATAAATCACCAGAGAAGTAAAATTTGTCTAAGTTATTGATTATGTAACTGAAAATTACATGACTCATTTGTCCAATTTTATGAGGACATAATGTCAATTTTTCAAAGACACATCAACAGATGAAAAATGAATCCATTTCAAAAATCACAGCAACATAAATCAATTAAAGGATTTTTATCAATTAGGTTTTAAACAGCACAAACCAATCCTCAGTAGCTCTTTAAAACTTTTTCAAATACCATATTTGTTAGACTAACAATAAATTAGCATGGAAATTCTATCATACACTTCATGGTTTCTTTCTAAAAACCCATTATAAATGTTCCTTTGCTTGTAAGGAAGTTGATATAAAGTCATATTCTTTTCCATCTTTTGTCCTCAGGCACTTCAGCCTAAACTATATGAAGAAAAATAGGCATAGGAAAGAGGATTAGGTGTAATATACAATACTTGCTCAGATAAAAGGATGTAGAAATGCAACATAGCATATATAACCACAGCAGAATTTAACTTCTATCAGTTTTGCTAAATTGTTATCAACTCAACCTATCACAAGTTAATCTATGTCTTTAACCATAGTATGACCTTTGTTTCCTCTTCACTTCTGCAAACAATGCAGTGTTGGGTTTTTAAAAAATATTTCATTGGGGTCTTTAATATTTATATTTCAATCTGCATGATTTTTGAATAGCACACTTGTAAAGGAAGTTATTCGAATTTAATATGTAAAATAAAATTGTTCTATTACCAAATTATCAATGTCAAAGCCCAAATAAGTTCTGGACATTACCACTGGCTTCACAGAGTTAAAGCAAAGTTGACATCAACCTATGTTTAGGTAAAGATTTAAAATATGCTGTGGCAAGTAGTAAGACAAAGCTTTGGTTTTATAAAAAGGTGATACAACCTGTAACGTACCTTTTAGGGAATGTGAGCAAATACTACTCTATGACCTCAATTTAGGCAGAAGCACACTCCCCCCATCATATTTAAATGCCTATTCAGAACAGTATCAACTGATCAGTAGCTACTAGCCTTGATTCTAGTCCAGGTGGCCCAATTAGATGTAAGAAAATGCCTTCAAAAATTAAACAAACCCATAGGTTAACTTCTTAATATTACTTTCATTTTTAAAATCAGCCATTTAATTATGTCCATATTTGGAAAGCCATATTTTAAGTTAAGTAACATTTTCAAAGATAATTGCCTATACTGCTTTTTCTAACCTTATTAGATAAATCTCTCTCCCTTCCCGCAATACAAATATGCTTTGCAGATTGTTAGAAATATTGGCACCAACCAACTGCAATATACTATATTTGAGACATAATACAGTATTCAGTAATCCTCAAGTCCATGTGCGCAGACCAATTAGCACCAATTGTTGTGATAGATGTTTTCAGGACAGATGCAGGAAAACAAAGCTATTTGCTAGATACCCAATTTGATAGTATCCAACGTCAGTTCTAAAATCTATCAGGCAGAACATATACCACAAGGATATTATCTGATATCTCTCCAAAGTCTATTGCATTAGGGTAGTGTAAATTACGAAGACATTCCAAACAGCTATTTCAGAAAGCTTATTTTCAATTTTATATATGAGCTTACTTGACATTTAGATGATAAGTTGAAGTAAAAGCAAGCTTAGATAGACAACTGTTAGCAACTACACAGAATCCGAAGAATGCTTTGTATCAAGTGTCACACAAAATGCCACAAGTGTGTTAGGTAGCAAAATATAATGGTCACATCCTGTTTTAGAAGTCTCTATAAAATGCCCCACACTCTCTGTATATACATAAAACTAATATAGCATATTAGTTTTAGCATATTAGCCAGTAATAGGATAGTCAATAGAAATAACAAGTATTTGAGATACATTCTGGAATTCTACAAACCTCTTATGTCTGGAAAATGAATAATGAGCTGAAAGCATTCAGTCCTGCATATTAATTCACCAGAATGGGATGCCATATGTGACCAGAGAGGTCAGAGGCTAGAGTGGAATCCCTTGACCTATGCAACTATCTTTCTGGCCTGTAAGTAAGAATCTGTAGCAGATCATTTTCTTGAGCTTTATCAATTTGATTCTTTTTTTAAAAAAAGAAACCCATTTGCAACATTTGAAGCAAGATCAAAGTTAATCCTCAGGAAAAGCAACCCAAAGAGCTAAGATCTATAACTTAGATTTGTGCATGTTTAAAATGGACATAAGAATAGCCATTCATCTTTTTGAAAGATGTATGTTCTGTTTATTTCCCATCTTTTTCATAAGAAGAGTACCTATGTGTCACTGTTGCAACATCCTAGGTGCAACAGTAGGATGAGGTCATGACAACCAATCAGAAGTCACTAGTGAAGCGTAAAAGTAAACATAGCTGTTGGAGATGCAGCTCAGCTTGAAAAATGCCCCCTCCATTATTTGAGCAATTTTCTCAAGACGTGACCTGAGACTGAAACGCCTGAAATGTCAGTTGACTCCTTTTTGTATTTCCACCCAATGTGCATTTTGGCAACTGCACCCTGCTAACACTTTGTAATATTTTCATCCCAGTTACACCTCATCTCTCAGGCTCCTGAATTCCACTGCTGTGTCCAAATGTGTAAAAATGCTGTATTACTGCCAAACACACATTGTTCAACCAAGTTTCCAACTTAAAATAGCTCATCAAGTTAGGCAGGAAAAGAAAACATGCCACAAAAAGTTTTTAGAGGACCACCTGTTGTCTATTATTTTTACATAGCACTTACTCATAAATCATAACACAGGGTAATTAATCAAGCTGTCAAAGAAAAGGTCAAAGGTTAGGTAGGGGAGTCAGAAGGTCATGCATGGGCTGATAGAGGTCAGGGTCACACCACATTCCTCATTATCAAGTTGGGATGAGAGACGGCCCAAGCAAACAAAAGTGAAAGCAGATGGAGAAGTGAGTGGATAAAAAAAAAGAAAGAAAATTTCACAAACAAAAAGAAAAGTGAAAGAAGAGTGTCAGCTGCTTTCAAATAAAGAGCAGAATAGAACTGAAATACTCTGAAATGTGCTCAAAAGGTCTAACTACAACATTAAAAACTGTATTTTTATTCTTTACATATAATATAGATTTATTTGAAAAATATTTGGTAGAAAACAAGCAACATAAAACTACATGCTCTTGATTAAGTTTGTTATACATTTCCCCTACATTTTCAGGCATATTAGGAAAAAATAGCTACTTTGATCATCATCATCAAATCCTGCTTTTCCCTTTATAGCTACAACCTATGGAAATGTAATAAAAAGCTCTTATTTGTATGAAAAATAGGTTTTGAACTATATTCTTCATACACACAAATGTTCATTAACACAAAGCATCATAAAAGTCCTTCTGGATGACACAAGAGTTATAAAATATTCTATGATTACACTGACCTGAATTAGATGCAGAATACTGTGCAAAATTAGCTGTCACCCTTTCCTCAAAATCTTTGTTAATCTCATTTTGAATGTTTGCAGCTTTATCAACACATGCATCAATGTCAGCTCCTTGGTTACTGAACCGCTGTACTTGGAAGAAGATATAATTAAAATGTTTTGGCACAGAAAAGGTGAAATTGTATCTTCCCCTGTTCCCTGAGGAGTCTGTAAAACATGTAGGATATATTGACAAACACACACCCTTGTCTAGAGCCCTGACATTCCAGGTCACCAACTGCTATTTATTTCAGAATATTTACACTTACCCATATGATCACCTGCTGTGTTACTAACTTTTAATGGCTGCTAAAAGTGTAAGAATAAAAACCCCTTAATGCCTCTCCTGATAACTTTATTTTAATTCTGGAAACGCTTCCTGCTCGTGTTCTAACCACTTAGATTAAGCGATATATAAATGACTTAAATAGTAAATAAATGTCTAGAACTATTATTCAGGCATTTTAAAACCCTTGCATGATATGAGAGCTGAGGCTGAGAGTGCTTACTGCAACCCCAGTTGGTGCCTCCATAGCCCTCCATGAGTTAGAGGAGTAACCTCTACAGTAGGAAGTCTTTTCTACCTGTGACGGCTCCCTTTGTGTTTGAGAACCCTGATTTTCCATGGTTCTAAACTGTGTGGGGAGACAATTTGAACAGAAAAGTCTTCTTTGCTGCAGACATCATCCCTCCAACTCATGGAAGGCAATGGTGATGGGAGCAGAGAGTGCCCTCATTCTTACCCCCTTCTTATCGCCTGGGAGATTTAGATTGTTTGAGTAGTGCAACTACAAAAGAAACATGCAGTGTGTGTTACTTGGAAGTCCTCTTATATAATAATGTTGCAACTATCTAGATTTTAGAAACATTATAAACGTAACTAGATAATAACTGTTGATTTTGTTTATTCTCATACAACAATTTTCAGCAGAGTCAATGTCATGAACCTAGACTTAACAGGGTGCTTTCTAAGGTGGAAGGGAAGAGGCAATCACTGACTCTTCCTTCCCTGTGTTCTCCCAAAAAAAATCTGCTACGGAGAGTTGGTGGACCCTGTGGAACAGTAAGGGAAATGGCACTGGGGAATGCAGGAGGATAGGAAATTAGACAAAAATCTCCTCCCTCCCTTCTTTTAGCAGGACCACCTGCAGGATTCAAGACCCTTTGGTTTGCAAAGGGCCTAGTATGGTTCCAGCCCAATAAGAACTGAGTGTGATATAACACTTTCAAGATGTAATTAGTAAACTAAATTCTCCATGGTTAAAGAGCTGAGCTAAGTTATATTACTCTAAAAGAGATGCTAAGAGTGCACACTGGACAAAAGAAAAACAAAAGGATGTCTTTTATATATTTTGAACCAGTGTTAATGTTCAAAACATATTTCTAATCTTTGTAGGCTGTTCTGGGACATAAAGGTAAAGGTAAAGAGACCCCTGACCATTAAGTCCAGTTGTGAACGACTCTGGGGTTGAGGCGCTCATGGCTGAGGGAGCCGGTGTTTGTTCGCAGACAGCTTCCGGGTCATGTGGCCAACATGACTAAGCAGCTTCTGGTGAACCAGAGCAGCGCATGGAAACACTGTTTACCTTCCCGCCGGAGCGGTACCTATTTATCTACTTGCACTCTGACATGCTTTCGAACTGCTAGGTTGGCAGGAGCAGGGACCAAACAACAGGAGCTCACCCTGTGGCAGGGATTCGAACTGCTGACCTTCTGATTGGCAAGCCCTAGACTCTGTGGTTTAGAGCACACGCCACCCATGTCCCTGCTCTGGGACATATTTCTAGCTGAAAGAGGGCTAAAAATATTCTAAATAAATATGCTATTACAATAATAAAGATGTTACATTAATAATTTTTAGGACACTATTTTTTTTGGGCGGGGGAAGGTGACTTCATTTGATGGAAAATTAAAAGGTATTGTACTCCATACATTTACTTTCCCAACAAGCATGCACTGAGGATGGGATATAGAAAACGCTGTGCTAGCATAACTTTGCAAGGCACCAGGACTGCAGCAATGCTATGACGACAAGGGTTTTACAGCAAACATAAATGGCAGAAAACACATTTGTTTTTTCTAATGAGGAGCAAAAATAGTATGTTTTTAAGAAATAATACAAAATATGGTGTATTCAATGGATTGGATGCAAACTGTTCCTTCCAGAAATGGAGGGACTCCTTCTGTCTATGGAAACCTTCTCTTTCAGAGGAGGAATGGGGAAGAAGGTATCTTTCATTTATTTTCCCTCTCCCCACAGCCCATATGCCTCCAAAAAAAATGTTCCAGAGGGCTGGGGACCCTTTGGAACAGCATGGGAATTGATGCTGGGAAAACAGAAACCAGCAAAAAATAGTTAGCATTCCTCCCACCCCACAGCATAATGTACCTACTGGTGGTGGGAAGAAACTCTGGATCTCAACCAATGTGAGCAAAAAAAAAATTAACCATAGGAGTGTTCACATGCTGCACTGAACAAGTATACAAACTATGTACACAGTAGCTCAGCTGTGGAAATTAACAAGTGTATGAATTAACATGTATAGAAACAGTATGTACCTGCGTCCAGTGTAACATTTGAACAAGTCTACCTATCATCATGAGTCAATCCAAACTCTGTAGACTGTGGTGCATAACAGTGTTTACACCAATAATTTCGAGATATCGTTTGTGCAAGGATTCTATTATGTAACCTTATATTATCTCACGTGAGTTCAAATGAGGAGGAAACCATTCATGATTATACCCACAAGGTCACACATTCTATCAAGAACTAGTGTGACTAATGATTACAAGACTGTGTTACAAATCAGAAAGCTCCCAGTTTGAATATCCTTTCTACCATGAATTCAACAGGTAACCTTAGGCCAGCTATTTTCACTCAGTCACAGGCTACCATCTGCACTAGAATAGTGGTATTTGCCTACATTACAGGGCTTTTGTCAAGACTTCAAGATAATGTATATGAACTCCTTTGAACACACAAAAATGGGATGCCATTCTAAGTATTATTTTTTAAAAAAAATTTAGACTGCATTTTAAGCAAAGAGCCTAAAAAGTGGTTTATGATTTATCATACTGAGCAATCACAATTTAAAAGTGAAATAAAATAAAATAAAATAAATCACAAAAACATTACTAAAACCGGCACTAGGGAAACAAAATATAGTCAAACTAAAACTGCGGGAGGCAGTAGAAGACAGGAGTGCCTGGTCTGCTCTGGTCCATGGGGTCACGAAGAGTCGGACATGACTAAACAACTAAACAACAACAACAGCAAAACCAGAACAGTCCAACATCTAGCTATTAAAAACCAAAGTGAAGAGGAAGTATTTTTAAAGACATATGAATATATAAAGGAAAGGCACCTTTCTAACCACATGGGATTAAATTCTACAGCTGAGGAGCTACTACCTGTTTCCAGGGCTCCTGAGAATGATCTTAAGGTGCAGGCACTTTGATATGGGTAGATGTAGAGCTTAAAGTAACCCAGTCCCAATATCCAGAACTTGAAAGTTTCCATTACCTGCACTACAAATTTGGCCTGAAAATGCATTGGAAACCAGTGCAACCGGTAAAACAAAGCTGTAATGTGCTTCAAATGCTTGGCACCAACCAATATCTCAACAGCTACAATTTGCAAATAAATAAAGGTGCTTCATTGGAAAGAAGTTACATAGAAGCATATGATCAAACCAGCAGAAGTATATATATGTCTGCTGTCCAGGAAAGTACCAAAAAGCTGTCTTGGGGTGGAAACAGATTCTAAAAGTTTATCATATGCTAACTAATAGAAAATGAAGAGAAAGGGATGGGACTCCAGAAAGTGAAGAAGAGAGAGGATGATGTGTGGGAAAGACTTTGCTGTGAAAGAGCAGAGTGGGAAGGTATTAAAAGTGGAATCTACAGCGTATCCTCAACCCCTAACCGCAGTAGTCCTGTTGAGGGTTACAGCTAGCTAAGCTGTAAGGGGTAGGTGCGAAAAATTTGCCTTCTCCCTTCCCTCCTGGTTTTCCTTTGCTTTTGTCCACTTAGCTTTCTGTGGCTCTTGGAGTCCACTGAGCATGCTGATTGTTTTCCAGTGGCTTCTTTTTAGCACTCAGCCACCTGAGTACATTATTTGACAGGGCAAGTGGAACTTGCAGCTACAGCACTGTATCCTCATTTCCTAGCAATAGAACTGTTCTTGTTCAGGGTTCCAGTCAACCATTATAGAATCAGTTTGGCTGATTCCCCACCCTATTTTTTCCTCTTCTGACTGATATTCAACATTCCATGACTCATGGAAACTGCTAACCAGGCTCAATCCTCATTGCAGTGTTTTGGCCTTATATTTTCTTTTAATTTAGAAACTTCAGCATATTTAGAGAATCACTTATTTATATAGAAACCAGTGCTTTAGGATTGCCTCATTTCGCCTGCAAATGGACAAATACTCTGAGGGAGAAAGGAAACCTGTTTGAATTTTGTGCATTTTCAGGTTTCTAGTGCCTGTGATCTTACTGAGGGTTTTGAAATAATTTCAGTTTACCATTTTGATGTCCTCCATCTCGTACGTAACCTATCAATTTAAGGAAAGTCATCCAACTGGGGGCATTGTTATGCCCCTATAGTTTGCATGGCTAGAAAGGTCTGATAACTTTACACTTTCTGGTAGTTTGTATGAATCAATCAATCAATCAATCAATCAGTCAATCAATCAATCAGTCAATCAGAGAGTCCACATACCTTCTTCCCCTTTCTTCTGAAAGATGTATTATTTGTTTGGCTGTTGTTTCTTAGTTCTACAGACCACACTTTGTCATACCAGTAATCCCAAAATGGTTTCCAATATATAAAACCACTCAATTATAGAGGCATTTGAATAAAAGTTAAGGATAGGAATCAAAACAGAACTGTGCCAGTCCAGAGATTGGTAACAATGGCAATACAATTTATTTGCTGTCTAATGCAAGGGAACATCCGGCCTGATATGGGGTTAAAATTTCGCCCACAAGGCTGTTTTCCCCAAACCACAGCCCCACATTTGATATGGTATGTATCATCAGGTGTGGGACACCTAGAGACAAGGCTGCTGATGAATCAACTGATGCACAATAAAATCCAACCTCGGGTGCTTTAAAGTACTACAAAGGGAACCAGGCAGAGGACCTTCTCAATAGTGGAATGCCCACCTGTCAGATGTCAAAGAGATAAACAATTATATGACATTCTGTAGAAATCTGAAGGTAGCCCTGTACTGGGAAACTTTTAATATTTGATGTATTGTGCGTTCTTCTATATTCCGTTGAAAGCTGCCCAGAGTACCTGGAGCAACCCAGTCAGATGGGTGGGGTACAAGTAAATAATAATAATAATAATAATAATAATAATAATTATTATCATCATCATCATCATCATCATCATCATCATTATTATTACCTCTTTGCATCACTCACCTATCAAATTTGGTCCACAAGGCTAGAATTTGCTAAAGATCTGGTCTGCAGAGCCAAAACATGCTTTTACTTACTGGCAGAGACCCATTAAGGTCTCTGCCATCCAATTCTCCAGGGGGAAGTGAATTCCAAACCAGGGAGCTACTACAGATAAGACCCTATTCTGTAATAGCCAACAGTGGGCCCAGGCCCACTGACAAATCACAGAACCTGGTACAGTTACTATGGAAGAAAATACTTCAACAGATAGCTTGGTTTCAGGCCATCTAGAATATGAAAAGCCGGTACTAATGCCTTAAATGGTGCCCAGTCAGTGCAAACCTTGAAATATCAGTATTATATGAGCTTGTCCAGATACCTCTATCAAGTCTTATGGCAGGATTCTGCTGGATCGTGTACTAAGGGCAGCCATACATAGCGTGCATTACAACAGTATGGATTTCTCTCCTTGCATAACTTCGATACATAATCTATAAAGATAGTAACTTACATTTGGAGAAGAACTGTAGCCTGAATGAAGCAACACATTACATACATTGGACCTCTGACTGCACATAACAGCATTTCTATACAAGTAAGATCTGCCCAACTGCAAAGTTGAAAATAGATTTGTCTGTGCATCCTCATTCTGTGTGTAGAGCTGTCCCCAAATTAATGGGAAACCTCTGATCACATGGGAGCTCTATTGATATGCTGGAGTTCCTGCTGAGCTCTGGATCAGGCTATACATCCATAATTAACTAAATAAACACTTAAGCAAACATGTAAATTATTATTTCAAACGTTCCTAAGAATATCTACTAGAAAAGGGAAAACAGATTCAGGAGCAGACTAATTTCATATGGGACTCAAAAAGCCCTTGTATGAGCAGAAGAGGCTTTCTGCTGCATAAAGGATGACTGCCAATTTCCCCCTTTCAAAAGTTTATTCTGGGGGTCCTACCAATCTTTTACAGACAGTTTCAAGTACCTCAGTAGCTGCAGATTGAGGATTTTTTTTAAAAAAAATATTCTGATAAAATATTCTAATTTAGGTTACACAAACCTAACAGTATACACAAATAAGGACTATACTAGTTCAATTTAAAATATTTATTTAAAGCCGCTTAACAACATTTATATAGTTTTTCCGAAATATACAACTAGTACCATAAACGTTAAGATCAGTAATGTAACACCGCAAGTTACTTAAAAGGCAACCTTATATGGCAAGGTCAAAAGACAACTGGTAGTGCAAAGACCTGGACAAGTGAAAAGACGCTACATTGGCAAAGTTCTTTTGCATCCATCGCTCAAAATGTCTCATGTCA